>NW_026914785.1:0-600000 GCF_034315485.1 Pezoporus occidentalis | reverse complement strand
ATCAAAATACTAATGAAAAGTAGCCTCTACTCACCAAATCATTCCGATCTTTTAACAATTACCATTTTTTAAGTCCTTCTGTCTTTCAAACTCATGTCACTCACACTTTTAAGCGTATTTTCATACCCTATAAAAGGAGTAATGCAACCAAACATCTGCTCTCTGGTGCATGCATTTTAGATCTGAGAAGCCATTTCACTGAGTTATTCAGCCAAGAACAGCATGAATAACTTCAAACCAGATTAAGTCATCTTCAAGGACTGTGAGATACATCTATCAGATCAAACCCCTGACAGCAGCAGAAACTGTCTCTACTGTATAAATGAAACCAGGGAAGGAATTCTTCTTAAGATAAATGAAGCTTTATCATTATAAAGGGATGGCAACATTAATAATTTAAAAAAGTGTTATGAAGATGTTAGCATCCCAAGAAGAAATGACTGAGGAAGATAGGGTTGTATGTTAGCCAAGATGAATTCTGGCTAGCAAATGAAGAAATACAGAAAAAAAAACCACTAGTCCTAAACCATTAGTCAAGTACTTATTTCTAGTATAAAAAAAAATAATCTACTTGAAAAAAGTAGCAATTGCAAATTTGGTCAGAAATTCCCTTACTGGTAATGCTGAAATGAAGTCCACAGTAGAAAACCTTCGTCACAAGGTGTGGATCATCATCATTACTGCCATACTCTCCTAAGCAAACTGGCGTATCCTCTTCTATGGCTATCGAGTCTCTTTCCAATGCTGCCATCTGCTAGACCAGAGAGAAAGTGCTCTCCCAAGAGGGCACTGACATTGTGGCCTAACATCTTTAGTCACTACCAGGAGTGTGGTGACAAGCAACACATTTTCAAAGCAAGCACCTCCCACAGCCCAATTTAACAGTATAAGTTAGGGTAATGATTATCTGTGCATTGATGATATCCTGGACAGAAATGAGGAATACAAATTTCAAAGTAAGACATGTGCTGAAGGAACAATATATTCCAAATTTATCCTAATTCCAGATCACCAGGAATGGTACTAACATCTGTTCCCAAGTTAACCCTGTCTAACCTGACATGGAACACAGTTTACGTTAACTATTAATTAATACTATCAATACTGATTATTTTGAAAGCCACCTCTTACCTGGCAATAAAGTGGTTTTTTTCACACTGAAAGAATGTTTATGGAAATGCTGGGTCGAAAGACATTACAGGATGAGCTCTGTCTTTAAATGGATCAGTTGATCTACTAAAAGCTTTGTTTTTCCTTTAAGCACCATAGTAGTGTTGATTCCAAAGACATGAGCATTTAATTGGATAAATAGACTCATAGACTCATAGAACAGTTAGAACTGGAAAGGACTTTAAGATCATCAAGTTCCAACCCCCCTGCCTTGGGCAGGGATGCTTCACCCTAGACCATTTCACCCAAGACTCTGTCCAACCTGGCCTTGAACACTGCCAGGGATGGAGCATTCATAGCTTCTCTGGGCAACCCATTCCAGTGCCTCACCACCCTCACAGTAAAGAACTTCCTTCTTATATCCAATATTAATTTCCCCTGTTTAAGCTTTAACCCATTACCCTCTGTCCTATTGCTACAGTCCCTGATGAATAGTCACTCTCTGGTATCTTTGTAGGCCCCCTTCAGATACTGGAAGGCTGCTATGAGATCTCCATGCACTATTGTCCAGGCTGAACAAGCCCAACTCTCTCAGTCTGCCTCCATAGGAGAGGTGCTCCAGTCCATGATCATCCTCGTGGCCCTCCTCTGGACTTGTTCCAACAGTTCCATGACCTTTTTATGTTCAGGACACCAGAAATGCACACTATACTCCAAGTGAGGTCTCATAAGAGCAGAGTAGAGGGGCAGGATCACCTCCTTTGACCTGCTGGCCACGCTCCTTCTGATGCAGCCCAGGATACAGTTGGCTTTCTGGGCTGCGAGTGCACACTGAAGACTGCTCATGGTCGTTTTCTCATCAACCAACACTCCCAAGTCCTTCTCCACAGGGCTGTTCTGAATCTCTTCTCTGCCCAACCTGTAGCTGTGCCTGGGATTGCTCTGACCCAGGTGTAGGACCTTGCACTTGGCTTGGCTGAACTTCATAAGGTTGATGTTGGCCCACTTCAATGACTGCAGATTAATTGCAGATCATTGTGTACTGGAAAAGACAGGCTATTATGCCAGGAAATGCAGAGCTATCAGTATGGAAAAAACGTCAGCAAGTGTATTTACCATTTCCTCGATATGTATTCCTATTTAGAGAATAAAGCCAGCAAGAGGACAAACAAGGTCAACAATATTTACTCATCTTTTTGTTATTCTGGACAGCGCCTCTTTCAAGTACTCTTTGTTTAGCCTGACATTTATATTTCTTCCTGTAAATAGCTTACTCATGACTCTTGCAGTGACCAGAAATGAGGTCTGATGTCATGCTTAGGAAACAAGGTTGTTACAGGCTTGTTTGTTCTTGTTTTTTTTTTAAAGAACATCTAAATCTTTTAATTCAGGAGCTGTTACAGAGTGGCAGGAAAACCTGTCTTTGGTGGTCCCTTTTCTGCAGGGACAAACGCAGTCACTTCCTGGGGAATCACAGGCAATACTAAATAAGTACAATCCATTCAATCCACACCACTGCAGCTTTGTTGAGTGCCAGCTGTGTGCTTTTCCTTTCAAGGGAAATGGTGAATACAAAGGAACGAGCATTGGAGGAGACTGGAGACACACTTTTGGACAACAACTTCAGCAGGCAGTTTCAAAATTGAAGGGGTAAATAAATGAAATATTTTGCAGAAAGAAGCTGCAAACCATAAAGACATAAAACAGTGTTACAAAACCAACAGATTATTTCATCCTGTCTGAAATGACACCCTATTTTCTTACTGTTAGCAAAAAAAACAGCTTATGGCTTTGGTCAACCTGAAACAATTTCCTTTGTGGCTCCTAGCTTTCCTACTTTACCTCTTATTTCCATCACAGAACCACAAACTCAAGAAAGTCTCTATAAGAAGCCAATTAATGAACACAGATGTTTACACAAACAGAATTAGTAGACAGGGGACCTTCACTGGATCCTTGATTTCTTTTTGTTACTTCAAACTCCACATCCATTCTCTTACTCTACATAGCAGAGTTAATCTCAAGACACAAACACAACAGAGAAAACCAGAAAACCATTCACACTCTCAATTAATAAATATGAAATATATTGGAATATTAGATATAAATTAATATAATAATTGGATTAAACATAACTGGAATATAAATATAATGGAAATAAATAAAGAAAACCCAATGCAACTCAGAATGGTGGATCATTTTATGTTTGCAATTTTAAGTAAATTAAAATAAACCCTCCACAAAAAAACATCTTTAAAGAGAGAAAAGAAAAAAATAAATTGTATGCATAACATTTTTGCTCAATGTTTTGGGCCAAAACTTTTCAGAACTGAGTGATTTTTGGCAGAAAACTGTATGTTCCAGAATTTGATTTTGCTATGGAAACTGCCTGCGTAAGAGAAACAAAGTCACAGACCAGCCATTTCTAGTCAAAATTTCCTCCACATTCATGCATATCGCACAAGTGAGCGTTGGCATATAGACCTTGAAGAGCTTCTCTTTAAAGATGATTCGTTGTAGCACAGACATTGTTTTTCTGTCTGAACACCTGTGAATTAGTTATATTCTGCAACTGCCTTCCATAATCTGTTAGCTGATGCATGTCATACACAGTCCAGTTCCAATATCCCCTAAGTGAGCTGAACTCCGCGACAGCCTGTGTATGGGCCAAGTGCTGTTCTGCTTATATGAATTACATCTCTATGACAAATGGCAGCACAGATTAATGTGGCCTTATGCTATCTCTGCAGTGGCATCACAACTTCTATATAAAGCTCAAGTTGAATATCACTAGGCCTCGCATTCTCTTTCCTTTCAGTTGCTTCTGTCCTTATCTGACCTAAGATACCTGAAAACTTCCAAGTTGTTTCTTAGATACTTGGGTCACTGGCTTCACGGCATGCATGAGAGCAGAAGCAGATGTACTATGTGTGACAACCCCACACAAACAATGGCCTCTCTCCATTCGCTGCTGTAGCAGCGCCTGAAATGACTACGTACTGACAATTTTTCTCTTGTGTTTTTGGCAGTCTCTCAGCAGCAATATTGTTGCAACAACCCATGACGCACCTCTAGTTTTCTCAGTACTGCAGGCTGCTACAAACGGCTGACCTCTGATTTTCACTGACACACAAAACCAACATGCAACCACGTGCCTAGGATGCCACATTATGTCTATGTACTATGTCTGTGTTTGGAGTATGCAGCTCCATAAAGCCAGCAAGTGGTAGGGTCTCGGAGAAAGCCTCAGGAAGGTAGGTATTCCGTGAATGGCATTTTATTTTTCAGGTATTTTATTTGCTGAAAGACATTACCTGCTCCTAATGGCTTTCATGACTGATGAATTGTTACATCTTCTCATGTGTTTTGAAATAACATGCACTGAATTCTCAAGATAACCCAGACTAATTTGGCCAAGCGATGCAAGGATGTGAAACCTTCATCAGTCTGTGGCTTACATTTGCATTGGGGAGACCTCAAATTCCCCTGACTCAGCCCAGTGTAAGAGGCATAATGCTGAAGACTGGTGTCTCCTCACTGACATGGCCATGCTCTTAAGAAACATATCACTTACCACCATTTATTTCTTAAGCTGGACACCTTTCTACCAGCAACTCAAATCCCTGAAGAACCTAGTTGCAAAGATGATCCACTGTCAACTAGTGTTTCACATGCAGTTCTTCAAAATTTGTTCCACTTTCAGCTTATTAGGTTACACTCATTGGTTCTGCAACCTCGCAAAGGTTTTGAGCAACCTCACATATCTCTAAGTTACACCAAAAAGCTGTGAATACACACCTGTTTAAGACACATGTATTTTCCCTGCTCTGCTGCCAGCATTCACAGAAGAGTGGCTGGTAAGACACCTCCCCAGGGTACCTCTCCATGCACACAGTCATGCTCAGAGCCACCAGTGGGCCAATCCTGACATAGAAACAAATGGATATGGAGGCACTTTGCAGTATACCGGGGCCGTCATCCCACAGCCCTGCATTTTGTAGGCTGTCCTGCCCTGCTTGTCCTCTGGTCTGCTTGTTGAGCCAGCACAGCACTTCACAAGCTAGGCCAGGGACACTCTGAGAGGCAGGAAAGAGCCTGAGCATTGGAGAGTGTGAGTTTGTACAGTAGATTTGCTCAGTGAGAAGGCAAAATTCCTGCATCACACTGTGGCTTTATTTATCTAAATGCAGCATTGCCATCAGAACTGTTATTCTGACAGGTTATTGAGCATGTTTCATTGGTATTACATGAAAGCTTTGAGCACAAAGGAGCATAATCTAGGCGTTCTAAGGAAGAAAAGGCATGCTATTACAATGACTCTTCATTCTTAATGACTCTTCATTCTTCTAATACTTTTCCTTTCTCCCATAAATGTTTCTCATGGGATGCTCCAAAAAATCCCACCTGTGCTTTATGAAATTGTATTTTTCAAGTTTCTTGCTAAATACCTCAGTCAATTTAAAAAATAGCTAATACAAACTGAGTTTATCTTCAGTTCATGCATTATTAAGCACACCCCCTCCATGGACAAGGAATGGAAGAAGGGCTGGAATAAGTAGAAAAATCAGTTACCATATAGGAGCTACCTGTAGTTACTCAGCAAATACAACAAATTATTGTGTATGTGGAAATTAAATGTACTTCATTTTGTTGTCAGTGATTATTTTACAAGCGTGGGTGACAAAAGCACACAGCAGAATATAAATGTGATACAATTGCCTTTTGCAGTATGTTTCCATCAAAGTTGGATTTTGTTCTCCTCCTCCTCTCCTGCTGATTGATTTAAACTGATGGATTGCGAAGCAGAATTCTGAATTCACTGGTGTCTCAGCAAAGCAGTAAAAAGCAGCACAAGGAACATCTATGAAAATTCATGCTGAAATTCATGGTTCCATTTGAGTCATTGAAGAGGGCAGCTCTTCTCAGAGGGCCCAACTCTCAGCTTCTCTAGAAACGCACTAGCTTTGACAAACTCTAAGCAGGCATTCTGATCCACTCAGATGAGACTATGCCAGGGATGAGATTCAGACATGTTTCTTGAGACCCTCCATGGCAGGGGAATTGGAACTAGATGACCTTAAGGTCCTTTCCAACCCTAACTATTCTATGATTCTATGATTCTATGGCTTGTACAGCATCTATCCTCACAAAGGCTTAGGAATGAGGCTTGGTTTTGCAATTCTGCAGAGTTTCAACTTTCATTTTAAAATCAGTTCTGCCTGCTGAGGTTGTAATAGTGGACTTATAGCCATTAAAACAGTCAGTGTCTCTGAATTCTACAAACCCTCTCTGTCATCAATAGTAAGAGCCATTAACACTAAATGTTGCTCCTCCATAGGATAACTTTTCTCAAAGAATCAGCCCTCCACTTGCCAGAGCTCAACAAATAAAAAATAAAAGTCAAAGGAAGGGTGCATTGTCAAGGCTATTTAAACAAATAGCTTAAAGGGGTAGAGGTTGTGTGGCAATGTAACCACCATATATCGTCATGAATAAAACACCCTTAAAACAAGAAAAGCAGAAACCTTGCTCCAAATGCAACTGATGTCCAAGCCTATGGGTAACTTTAAACCTCTAATTGGTAGAAGCATGCCTTTACATTTATGCTGGTCCTCTGATCCCTAGAGGACATGGTAAATCAATGACCAGCACATATGTGCGCGTGAATATGCCTCAAAGCTAATTCTCATTTTGGTTACAATACAAGAATAATGCAGCATTAATCCTTCAGAAAAACAGACCAAATCATTGTCTCATACATATGAGCCCATTTTGTCCCTACTTCTCCATCCCTGGCCACCCCTTTCCAACTAATTACGTCTTCAATCACTCCTGTATGATTATCACTGTAACCAGAAAGGATAGCAGCTGCACGAGACACACCAGACATTGTCAAGGGACGTCCTGTGGCCGGCAACAGCAAAGTTTGACCATTTTGAAACAAAACATCAAAACCCGCTTGGGTGAGGAAAGCTATAATGTATTTCAACAGGATGGACAGACTGTGATCCATTTGCACATTAGAAAAAAAATAAAGGTAGCACAGCAAAGATTACTATATGAATGACAATACCCTTCATTCCCTACAGATGTGTGGAATTGCCCCCATCACTGTTACAGGTGATTCAGGCAGTTACTGCATATTAGGAGATCTGACGGTTGGCAACACCGACAGGCAGCTGTTCAGTGCTGTTCTGACAGTGTACAGGCTACCAATGCAGCAGGTTTTCCAAAAAGGGAGGAAATGGGTGAATATTAACGTGGTATCTAACAACCCAGCTAATGATTACTCAGAGCAGCCACTGACTCTGTAGCCTTCATTTTTCAATCTTTGTTCATGCAATCCAATAGACAATGATGGTAGCACTATTTTAACAAAAGCATGAGATTTTCAGAATCAAGACATGCATCATGAACAATAATCATAACTGTGCTCAGCTGCTGCCAAGCAAGCATTTCTGAAAAGCATCATTGAAAAGCAGGTTTCACCCTGGATATGCAAACCCACGAAACAATGCCTAAATAGGTAAGAGAGCATATGTGAACAAGCTGCAGCACCAATTTTGCACACTAGCAGCAATAAATGGTTTTTTGTGAAGTTTCATGTTTATGTTCCATTCTAGCACCTACCTAATAAAACCCCCAAGAGCTCTGGGTGTACTTCAGAGAAGAACTGGATTTGCAGACAGATGTCTGCACCCACTCTTTTCTGTCTGCGATGGGATAAAAAAAAACAATAAAGAAAAGTCCAAAAAAGAAATAAAACGACCTGTGAAGAGCACAGGGCTAAGACTGCAGAACTCAATGTAACACCAAGCCAGGCTATCTGAAGAGCATGGATTTCCTTGAGAGGTGGAAAATTCAAAGCACAGAGCAACTCAGACCCCCAGTTAGAGCCACAGCAGACACTATGCAGCAAGCTCTGGAGAACTAACCTCCCAGCTGCCAACCAAGCTGACAAAACAAACATCTCACCTAGGAAAGAATGCACTAAAAACCCAGGAAAGGCTTCAAGACTCAAGCTGTCATAAGCAGGGGTGCCCTCACTTCCTAAGAAATAACCACTTTGATTTCATACTCTCAGAAGGAGGTCCACAGCTCATTTTAGCATCCCTGTGTTCAGCTCATGGAGAACTGACCATGTATCACAGGTTTGTTCAGCATACACCAGCTGAGAGAGAAGGGGGAGGCTCACAAAATCTGCTGGTATCAGTACTACAGAATCTGCCTTTGTTCTACCTTTCTTTTCAGGAAACAATGACAGGAGAAAATAACCTTGAAGACAGATCTTACTCTTGAAGAGTCACTAACTTAAAAATTAGTATTTCACCATAACTTTAACCAGTACAAATAGGCCAGCATTAGTGAATTAAAAAATTGTTTTTCACATATTGACGATATGTAGCTGTTTCCCATTAGAGAAGTTTGCGTATCTTGAGGGCCTAGTCCCATGACAAGTGACAATTCCACAATAAAATTTCAGTCAAAGTGATATTTACAATAGGTCCTCCTGAACACAACTAGAAAAACACAATTCCTCCATGATCTTGTATTATCTACAGAACTGCAAGGTATTTATATTTGTGGCTGCAGAAATAATATATTAAGAGGAAAAATCAGAGCATTGGAAAGTAGGCTAATTGCTTCGACATACTGTCTGATGAAATAAGAATTATGGAAATGTTTTCCAATTTAAAAAAATCCTTCAAAATGACAAAGTGCATGTAGATTCCTACCACTGAACAAAGAGGCAGGGAAGAGTGAGCAAATTAAAAAACTTAAATGATGCTCAAAGCTGTCAAAGAAAATTGAGGTACAATATTAAAAAAAAAAAAAGCTATGATGCAATTGCAAATTCAAAAATCTGCTTCTGCCACTGAACACTCTCAATTCAGCCAAAATAAATCTCCAGTTACAGACTCAACAAAATGTTCTCTAACTGAGCAGATGTGCTTGCATGGCTGAGAAATTCAGGATATGGCTCCCCACGAGCTCCTTCTCTTTGACATCTCGTCAACTATGTGGGGGAGAGGAGAAGGAAGGAACAAAAAACCCCAGTCTTAATTGTGTGTTGAAACAGATTAATAAGCACTAACAACTGGCACAGTTTTGCTCAGTAAGTCTACATATTCACATCTACCACAAAAGGAGAAATAGCCCTGCATATCAACCTTACTGATATATGAGGGTTTAGCATGTTTCTCAGCATCACTGGTTTTCCACCTACAGTGAGCATAAACCGACACTGAAATATGCCACGCAAGAGCTAGCAATGAAAGTTGAGGAGAAGGAATACAAATAAATAAAGGAAGGCAGTAGGGGGCTGTCGCCAAAGCTTCCAGTAGTTGACAGATACTCAGTTGATGTAAATTTTGTCCTTTTTCCTACCCTATGTCAAGCCTCAAAAGCACGTTCTCCTCCTGTACAGTACATTCAGACTTACCTATGGACAAATGCAGGATTTCCCCTGAGGTCTTACCCATCTTCATTTTCAGAAATAGAACCCCAAAAATCACACCTGAGAGTAGTGATTCGACTTAAATTCAATGGAGGTCCAAAGCAATGTCCTTGGTCTAAACTGGATCTTGCAATTCAACTGCTGAGGGCAATCACACTGAGTAGCCTCTGCCTTAGAGGTTACCCCTTTCTGCAGCAGCTCCTCTGGAAACCTTTTTTCCCCAAGTCAAGCACAAGAGCCATCGCACAAAACTGAAACGTTTAAAAAAACCTCCTTCCTTGTGTCCAAGTAGAAACAGGCAGAAATCTGAGCACAGAGACAGACCTCTGCTTTTCCGCACCATACCCATCTCATTTGCAATTGGGAGGATGTCACCTTAAGTCCCTGCTCTGTCCCAGGGCGTCTTCATGCCTCCACAAAGACCACACCATATGCAGGAAAAGCACTGTTACCATTACCAGTTTATTTCTTAAGTACTACCCCAGAGGGATCAAGAGAAATATTGTACAACCTCAGATGTCAGATAGGAAATCTCATCTCGCTTCCTGCAAGCATTAATTGACAGCCGATCAAAATGCCTGCATTTTTTTCCTTTGGGTACCATCTAGGTTTTCTGGAGATGCAAAAAGACTCGGGGTCTCTCAGAGCACTCAAACCGCACACGGACATTACATACAGTGTCATTCCTACAGCCCTGCTCCGAAGCATCTTTCGCCTGCACGCAGGGCGTCCATCACGCCCCGCCGCAGCACCCAGCCTTCTCCCGATCTACTCGTCACCCCGCAGCACTGCGAGAGGCCGGAGGGAGGGAGGGCACACCTGCAGCACAGAGGCAGACACGCGGTGTCCCCCCGCACCGACACCCGCCTCTCCGCGCCTTGGGCTGCTCACGGGTGGCACCGCGCTGTCCCCACCCGCCGCGCTAAGACTACACACGCTGTTCCACCAGCGGCAGGGCCGCCGGTACGGCGGTGAACCCCTGCAGCGCGCTGCGCTGGGGAGAACGTTCGCTGCCCCTGGCCCCTTGCTCAGGCCCCGGCGAGGTGCCCGCCTTTGCAGGGAGCAGGGGCGGCGGCAAGGGTCTCCTCCGCGCCGAGAAGGTTCTCGCGTGGAAGGGGAGGCCCAGCGCCTTCTCCCGAGCCAGGTACCGCACCGACAGAGATCGCGGCCCCCGCGGCGCTCCCAGACGCCCCGGCGATGCTGAAGGTGCAGAGGACGAGCTCTCAAGCGTCTCCAGTGCCCCAGCCCGTCTCGGCTAGCAGAAGGGCGGGCAGCGGAGCATCAGCCTCTCCAGCTCCCGCAGACTCCCCGAGTTCCTCCCGGCAGCGGGCTCCTCCCGGCTCCTCGCCGACCGCCCCGGCCCCCCGCACTCCGCCGAGCCCACGGGCAGCCCCCAGTCGTCCCCCCGCCCTCGCCCGATCCGGCTCACCCCGCGGTGCAGCCCGGCAGCCCCGCTACGGGCGGCTGTCTCCATGCGGGCGGGCGGGCAGCACCCGCCGGCCAGACATCGTGGTCCGCTCTCCCGCCTCAGTACGGTGGAAAAGGGGGGGGGGGGGGGGCGGCGGACGCCCTCCCCGTCCTGTTCCTTCTTCTCTGTTCTTTTGGCCCCCTCCAGCCCTCTTTTTCTCCCTAACGACGTCCGCAGAACTACCAGCACAGCTCCTTCCCCATCTCCCGCCTCTCCTCCTCTGCCTCCTTGTGCATCGGACCCGGCTTCCAGTCCCCCGCCCGGCTGCGGAGCGGAGGGAGGGGACAGGGGCGGGCGAAGGGGAGGGGAGGGAGCGGGATCCCCCCTGGGCACTGCCGCGGTTCTCCCTGCCGGGCCCCTGCGCCCTCCTTTGTGCCAGAGCTACCGGTCCTCGGGGCTTCCCCTGCTACCACCCCTGTAGTCGCGGGGCGGGGAGCACCCCACCACCTTTCCAGCTCCGGGACATTCTTCCTGTAATTCGGCAATTGACAGGCAGAGGCTGGAGGCACCTCAGCAGCTTCCTCCTGCTATTCTTCTACGGCCTCTGCTGGGGCGAGCAGACACCTTTAGCGTCACCACGGGCTGGACTGCTCATCCCCCAAGAAAAGGGAGGTTGGAAGAAGAATGAACCCGGGGAGGAACGTGACCACACAGAAAGATGAGCTCTGGGTGATCTCAAACAGCCCTGGTGCCCCTACAACCCAGAGCAACCCCAGGATGCTCTGGGTTAGAGGCCCCTCACACACTAGAGCACAGGGCACAGCCATGGTGGCAGGGTGGCATCCAGGCTCCGGTGCAGGCCCTGGTGCCGCTGTGAGTCTCTCTCCCGTGGCCACTGGCTTCCCATGCAGGCACCGACGACAGTGCTGCTCAGCATAGTGGTGGTCCCAGCTTCTGAGTTGCTCCAAACCTGAGGTACCTAGCATGACCAGTACTCCCCAGATGCGTGCTTTGGAGCTTATCAAGAGCACCCATGGGAGTGAGCAGGTTGTGCTGACTCTGCATTAGGCTCCAGGTTGTCCCCAAGTCACAGCTGAGTCATTAGAAGTGAGAATGGTACTGCTCCAGCTCTCTGCAAGCCAAATTCCTCATTGGCAGGGCAAAGAAAAGGTGACCCAGGAGTTATTCCACTGCAATTGAGCACAGAGTCCTGGCTTCCCACAAGAATGTGAAGTGTTCTTGCCAGTATGCCTTAGCTGTAAAATAGAAAAAAATAGCAACCACAAGTTAGAGTAAATCATGAAAACACAATTTTTTGTCTGTGGAGCAATGGAGTTTTATCCCTCAGTTGCAAAGGTAGCTGCAGAAGTGCCTCTGGGTACTCATTTCAGAGATGGGGAGCATGGTGCCATTCAGCAGGGACATGACTTGCCCAACATCACCAGGTAGCCCAGACTGTGTCTCACCAGCGTGCATTATGGTCCACATGGACCGAGGGGCAGAAGCAGGCAAATAGTGTAAAGTTAGGCACTTAAGACTGAGAAGTGTTTTGTCTGCTGCAGTGCAGAGGAAAACATTCGTGTATCCAGAGCCCTTTTCCTTCGTACCACACAGGAGCACAGGCACAGCACACAGAAGATGTCTCAATTGCGGGAAAGAGGTATTCCTATTCCTGGTCATTTAAGCAGTGCAACAGCATGGGCAGCTGTCATGGTTTAAACCCAAGTCAGGCAACTTGTTCACTCACTCCCAGAGAGTGGTGCCGGGCTGACAGCAATCGAGGGCCCCCCCCTCACCGGGGCTCTCCCCTTCCCCGCTCCCAGAGGAATGGGGAGGAGGATCGAAAGAGGGCAACTCCTACGGGTTGAGACAAGAACAGTCCAGCAACCAATGTACAACACAAATCACCACCGCTATTATCAACTACAACAATGATAAGGGAAAATAACAAGGGAAGAGAATACAATACCACCGGCCAAGAAACGAGTCCCACCCGGAAGCCTGTGTCCTTCTGGGTAACTCCCAGTTACCCCCCACCCCGGCCATGACATGCTGTGGTATGGAATACCTCCCTGGATAGCCCGGGTCAGGCGCCCCGTCTCTGCCTCCTCCCGGCTTCCCCTCCTCCCTGGCAGAGCATGAGCCTCACAAAGTCCTTGGTCAGGGTAAACATCACTTAGCAACAACCGAAAACATCGGTATCACCAGCACTGTTCCCAGGCTGGAAGTCAAAACGCAGTACTGCAGCAGCTACCACGAAGGAGAAACATGACTGCTACTGCTGAACCCAGGACAGCAGCATTGGTCTGATCATACCCAAAGACCAATACCCAACAGATCAATCAGGTTTAGCTAATTTGAAGAATGACTGCTTGGAAACTAACAAGAAAATGTCTTCTTTGCAGCTTTACATCTCCACAGTTTCATTGTTTCTTACACTTCTCTGCATAACTGAAGTAGTATCTACTGCCCTTGGTGGATGTGGAGGAGGCAAAATGGAAACCAAAATACTAACAAGCCTTCCCGATGTTTGCCTGCTTCATACCATCAGCATGCCTCGTAGAAGCAGAGTGGGAAAGCAGGATTTGTTATTCCTCCTGCTTTTTTGGTTGTCTGGATTTCTGACCTGCTTGTCATTTCAGGGAAGCTCAGCAGGGCACAAGGTTTTCTTTCCTAGTGTGGGTGTTGTGTGGCTTGCGTGGAGCTACAGCAGTAGCAACAAGGGCTATTTTTAGCCTAAAGTAGGCCAGGCAGTTCCAGAAGACATACTAACAGGAGGAACATTTGAGAGCAAACCAAGCAAACAAAAGAGGAAACAAACTGAGAAATGTAAACAAGAATCATCTTACAGAAGCACTTGCTATATACTAAACATGTAGAAACTGCATTCTGGTATCAGGGGACATGACACTACGCACCCCCCCCCCAAAAAAAAAACAAAACAAAAAAAACCTACAAGTACAACCTCTCAGCAGTAACTGTTGCCTTCTGAACAATCGAAGTATCTTGTTTTAGTGCCATACATCTGGACTGTGATTTTTAGAGGTGCCCAGTTCAGCAGTTTTCAGTATGCAACCATTTCCCAGAGAAAGCATACCTAGCCTGCCAATTTAAATAGGTATTAATCTCCTTCTTGGAATCTGCTACACATTTATGTTTTGAATCAGAGTGTAGCTGGTACCCAAAGTGCATTGAAACTGGTTGCCTAACTTGCTGGGAGGATACCTGCCCATGTTTGCTAGTGAAATCGTGTGGGCAAGGTGATGTTCTTTATGTGCAGCTCTCTACAGCAAGCAGAAAAAGAGATAAGAATATGTACTATAGAAGAAATGTTCATTTTTCGCTGCTAAAAGACACACATTTTTGGTTTTGATCAATGGTAATCCAGAGGGGGACATAGGTATCTGTCAGCTCCTTCATTTAGTATTGCACTTGGAAGACTAGATTGCAATAATTCATCAGTCTGTAAATCTTCACAGAAGAATGAGTGTAACAACATTCACCACAACCGCATGTGTACTTCCCACATGGACTTACATAGCTTGTTTATACTGGTTTTTTTTTAGCTCGTGGTAGTAGTTTCTCCTCTTCCCAGAAAAAGTCCCAGTAAGACATCTTACATTCTGACTTCTTAAAGCTTGAGTCATTCCATTGAAGCCTATTGCACGACACTGCAATTCAAAGCTGTTTGCTTGCTGAGCGTTTGGGTAGATGCAATCCTAAAATCCAGAGCAATCTGTGTCAACATAAGCTTTTAAAAGCTGAGCTTGTGTAGCTCAACTTGCAGGTTGGAAGCAGTTTCTCCTTTATACAAAGGGTCACAACAAAGCTTCATGCCTCCATTGAGCAAGATATGGCTACCAAAGTCCTACAATCATACATTGTTCTATCACATCTTGTAGCAGGATGCTCGTAGTGCCAATAAATGTGTTTGCTATCTTTAGCATGCATTTGCTTACTGTTAAATTCATGAGATGATTTCCTCAAAAAGAAGGATCATCACTTTTTGCTTTACTCCTCTAATTCATAAAAACTTCTTTGATGTCCCCAGTCTGACTTCTTTTTCACACTAGTATGAATATAACAAGGTATCAGATGAAGTCACATCAGAGTTTAGTGCATAAAAATTCAACACAAAGTCTTACTGTTGTCATCTGTCAGTAGATTTGCCGCAATACTCTCTGGTGTGCAAAGCAATAGACTTTCTGCAAAGCTTTTTGTATCTAGTTAGACTTTTGTTTCATTGACTTGTAATGAAATACTGCTGCATTTAATTCATGCCCACACCTACTTGTGCACAGAACAAGATGTCAACATACACATACACAGGCCAGGCTGCATCTGTAGGATTTATGTATGAGGAGACAAAAAGTTTGGACGCAATGTAGCAAAAACTAATTTTAGGACTTATTAGAGGATTTTCTTGGATGAGTAAATTCTGTCTAAGAACACTGCGTTTAATTAATCATCCTTGCTAAGTGCTTGTCAAGCAGAAGTGAAGGGTTACCAATCCTAGGGGTTACCAATGCCCAGGGAGGTTGTGAATGCTCCATCCCTGGCAGCGTTCAAGACCAGGTTGAATGAGGCCTTGGGTGATATGGTTTAGTGGGAGGTGTCCCTGCCCATGGCAGGGGGGTTGGAACTTGATGATCTTAAGGTCCTTTCCAACCCTAACTATTCTATGATTCTATGATTCTAAGCCTGCTTAAACCAATTGAGGCTACAACACTATGAATCACCTAAAACTAAGCAGCTGCCCACTGATTGCAGGTGAGGCAGCAGTCAGATGGTTTGTCAATCAGCTGGGACTCTTTGCCTGGGAGCTGCCTGTGAATTCAAGCTTGGAAGATTCCTTTTCACTATGGTTTATTTTCTCCTCCTGTCCTGAAATGATTTTACACACCTGTCATCACTAGCCAGAGACTTAACCCTACCAATTGTTACAGTTTCAGATGTTCCTGGTTGAGAATTCAGTGCACTTGATTGTTAGAATGTCAGTCTTTGTAGTTTCAATAGCAGGACACACTGCTGTACTACTATGAACTCTTTAAGATTTATATTTAGCACCTTCCCTAGATCACAGAATGAAAACTCAGTTTCTCCAAGATCTGAGGGGGACCCTGTAGGCCACCCTGACTGCACAGATGCCATAAGCCAGTCTTCATGGGAGTCAGCCTGAGAGGCTTCCTGCCTCTGCTGTCCGTGGCAAATACACCTGAGTTGAGCAGCAGCCCAAGCAATGGACTTATGACTAGTTATGAGTGATATGTCAAATTGCCAAAGTCCTGAAATAGGTCAGGACCACTTTTGCTGGACGCTGTCAAACACTGTCCGACCAATATGCTCTTGACCACTACAGTCTGCAGTGATGTGCTGCAGAGCTGGAAGACCTGGGGAAGAGAAAGTAGCAGGGGGACATCAAGGATTTCCTCTCACTCTTTGCAGACTAGGCACTGCATAGCTCACTAGTCACAGGGAAAATGCACCATCTGTTTCACAATGTAAGAGAACAGTATTCCACTTCAGCTCAGGGAAGACCAGCTTCATAAACAGTGCCATTATCCAAACCTCTTTTAAGATGGACATTTTTGGCCACAGGGAGGTACGATAAGAGGTGTTATTTCTCATTAAGCACTCAGTAGGCTAGATTCAGAGACCAGTTTCTTCTCTGAGAACAAAAAAATTCAAGCATAAAGTATAAGTTAAAGCCCACAGAGAAGAAACAGATCAATTTCTAACGGGTTATATCATTGCTGCAGATATGAAAATCTTGTAGCTACCAGTGACACAGAAGAAGTCTTCACCATGAAGAAGATTCATGGGGAATAGCAGCAAAGCAACCTGGCAAGAGGGGCTTGAATATAATGGGCAACACACCCTGCAATGAAGGGAATAACCCGTATTATTCATTCTTTAAGGAGCAGGGAACCAGCTTTCTGCTTTTCAACATCAGATCAATGCTTTCTAGCAAAAAACCTCTATATGCATACATATACATACACACACACACAAGGCTGCTGATACACCTAAATTTGGGAAAATCATCTCATGGCTTTATTATAGCAAATTACACTTCTATAATGAAGCGTACTGGCAGGCAAGCTGAGTGGGTGTAGGTAGGTTGCATGCTTCAGCAGTAACTTAGAAAGCTGTTTCCTTAGCACATGTGAGGAATGTATATGCCTCAAATACTTTTTTCTTTAGGGTTTGTTTTTTTTTCTTAAATTTTCTGGCATCTTCCTATTTACAGGAGGGAAGATACTATCTCTATATGGGTATTGCCAAATTCCTAATTACTGTACAAGGAGAGATGAATAAACCAGGATTTACACCTAAGTGGAGATAACCTGTTTTTTTTTTTTGCTGATAGGTGCCTAAAACCAGCACTCCTGACAACACAGTCCACAGTGTCTGAGAGCAAGATGCATACTGCGACCCAGTTCTCTCCATTGCCCTTCATCTGTTGGCTTAAAGCCTCAAATCAGGACACACCCTCTATTTGGACTGTGTTGGGACTCAAAATTTGCATTTCTTGAACTAATATTTTTTTGGCTGTCTACACTTCTAGATTATTTTTTTTCTTGTTGACTTGTTTTCTTTGTCAGCATCATTAACAGTGCTGGGTAAGTCCTGCCCTGACATACAAATCAGTGGGATTCCTCTTGTGGGGGTCACTAGCAGTCAGCAAATTCAGAAAAACATGTATAGCAATTGGAAGAATTTCACCATGCATATGTGTAAGAATCAAAGATGTGCAGATTTATCTCACTATAACCCCTCTTTCCTGTCATTTTTTGAGCCTTTCTGACCATTGACCTCCTATGCCAGAACAGTTATGCAATATTTCTTGCAAGAGTCCTTGTCAGTCATGCAATTTTTCCTGCAAAAGTCCTTGTCCATGTGAACTAGACATGCTACACAGGCTACGGGGTGGGTGGTTCTACACCTCAGAGGGCATCTGCCCCCTCTTTGACTGGGAGTGAGTGACAAAGACCGAGCCACCAGAGAAAGAGTGATCCACATGGGCCAAGAACTATTTCAGGTATCTTAAGAATAAACTCTGCTTTTCCACATACATTTTGAAAACTCAAAAAAATTTATATGCATTTTCAGAAACATATAGAATTTACTTTTTGCAGCTGTAGTCCTCAAATTGATGTCAGGTACTTCACTTGTGGCCAGCTTGGAGCCTTAATGATGTATAGAGAAAAAAAAACTTTTGACAAGAATATGGACAAGGAATTCACCTAAACGGCAGCCATGAAGACTAAAACTATTCCAATAAAGCTTGAAAATCTCACCAATTAATTACTTAGACATGAACTAAAAACTGGAATCCAGTGAAGGTCTAGCTTTGATGAGACAGCATACCTTGTTTTCTTCAAGCTTTCTGAACATCATCAAGCTGAAGAGCTGTGAATTTAACCTCCTAAATGAGAGAACTTCTGCTAGACCTAGTGACCTGAATAGTTTACTGGGTAGGAGAAAAGCCTTACAGGCTCTTCATATTCTTTGGCTTGAGCATTTGGGGAGGTTCAAACAAGTAAAAATGTAACATCTCTACACAAGAAAAGAGGCATTAGCAGAATAAGCAAATTTATGCTTTCAGAACAACCATATCAAATCTATGGAGAATGCACCTTCAGCCTAGCTTTCAAGTAAATGAATGAGTCATTGTAGCATTCAGCTATTTGCTCTTCACTCTAGATTCAGAAACGTGAACACCTCTGTAAGCACGTCAAGGTGTGGCCAAGTCTTTTCTTTTTTTTTTTTTTTAAGTAAGAATCAGGCTCGCAGTGGAAGCAAGACTCAACACTCTAAGAAATGAGGCTCCTCTTTTTCTGTATCTCTGCTCTGCAGTCATTCAGATTTTTCAGAGTTGCAGACCTTGGGAATAGGAGGGGGGGTCTAACATGAAGATGTACTTGTAACTGTGCTCTTTATATTTTTTTGTATCGGCTCACAGTAATTGAGCTGTCTTATTTTGCTGAATTAGATTTAGTTTCTAGTTTCTAACCAATCTATGCAGAACTTTTCCAGGTATATCATCACATGTTTCCAGTTTGCATTAGTTTTTTTAATTCTTGTACAAGTGTGTTGAACTGCACTTTCTCCTCAAGTTACACCCATAATCAACACCATGCTATATTAGTACTCAAAGCTAGAAATTCCCTTTCCATCACTTTTCTTGCTTTTCAATACTGTTTTAAAAAGTGTATTCCATTGTTGGAGGTTGAGCAGCTCCTGTGTCAAAAGGTAGCTGATGAATTTCAATGCTTCAATGAAATTTTTAAACAAAGGTCCCTAATCTTGAGGCCTACACAAGCCATAGTTTGTACTTTGGTGGTTTTTACTTGATTGTATTTGTTCACGTTGCAATTGCACCTTAAATTAAAGTCCAGTAGCACTCACAAGTCGAGCAAGTCTTTCTGATCATGAAATCCATTGATGTATCCCTGGTCTTCTTCATCCTAGAGGGAAAGCACAAACAACAGCTCTCTAAGTGTATTTTAATCTGATCTCCGAGGATCATTTGGTCATGCTTACTGAGCTATCTAGACTCATGCTAGAAGACGTGCACTAAAAATCACTGTTAGGGCTGCAGGCAAATGATGAGAACACTGACTTGGCTCTGGCCTGAGGTTAACTAAACTGAACAGGACACGTAAAAATGTTGGAAGTGACATGACAAAACTGCTGGACGTAACAAATGGCAGTGTAACACTGACAGAAGTTACACATGGGCCATGAAAGGTGATCACACCTCACAGGCAGCTAAGGGGCAGTTGCATGAGACATAGCCAAACTCCAAGGATATCTGGGGGGGAACACTAAGGACCTTTGGAGAAGTACAGTCTTGAAAATCTACCACACTCAGGTAACTGTATCAGGTATATCACAGCAGATTAAGATTACAGAGGTAATGGTATTAGAAATACCAAATTTGGAGTCTGTGAGGAAGAAGTAATTTGAGATGGGTTGTTTATTTGGGAGGAGACTGAGTGGGACATAAGAAAGTACAACAGTGGTGAAATGGAGGGTTAAGAAATGAGAAAAGGGGTAATAACGTCTGCAGATGACATGAGTGGAGCTGCCTGGGGGTAGCCATCAAGCAGCTCTGCAGTCGGACATGGCAGCTGGAGCAAGACAGTGGATAAAATCCATAGATACACCTTCACCATAGGAGTGGGGCCTGGTCTCCGCCTCAGGAGAACTGGGTCGGAGTGATCTGCCCCTGTATCCAGGTAGACCAAATTGAGTGTCCTTGTAACACCATGTGGGCACCCATTTGAGGTCTGGCAGTACTGGGGGCTACACACTGCTCCCTAGAAGAGCTCTTACTTGCCTACTCTTCTTCTGCTCTCTGATGCTGATCCAGGGAAGGGCCTAGAGTTTTGTACCTCTGCCATCCCACTATACATGTCCTTGCCTCCTAACCCATTTTCAGTTCCTGCTGTTTCATGGTTCCAGGTCCAAGCTCTCAGTCATTTGCAGCAGTGATGAAGGATGAGACTTCTAAGGACTAGGAGCAGCTTTGGAAAGCCTGACCTGCCAACATTAGGATTACAAAGAGCTGCAAGATGTATCAACCAGTGTCTATCATTCTTTTCCTTATCTCCAGTGTAGGAGTAATTTTAAAAGCTCTTTAGCAAGGAAATCACTTGCCCCAATTTAAAATGAGCTGCCTTTCTATCAGCCAAGGAATTCATTTCCCTCTGACTATTCTACCTCTTTCCTGCACAGAAGCTTCCCCCTCTGTGCTCATCTGCTTACTCCTGGCTCCACATGAGAGCTCAAAGGTGAGTGTGATGCCTCAAGCACCAGGCTTTACATCGGATCAAATGCCAAGGTGAATTTCTCTGTTTCTGTGCGCTTAGCCTAATAACAAGATTAGCATGCAATAATACGGCACCTGAAGTTTAAAATTAATTTGAAGCTTGTAGGACAGCTCTCTAGAAAGTAGATTATTAAGAAGGGACGTAGTTACTGAGTTTAATTACACTGTCAGCTGTCATTTTTGTTAAGTCCAACTGCATTTGTGTGCAGCAGCAGAGAATCAGGTTCAGAAGTTGTAAATGGTCATTTTGATGGGTCAGGAACCTGGGACATGAATTAATCTGGCAGCTGGATAGCACTTACGTCAAAGACGTTTTGTGGTGTAGTGGGGAAATATGGTGTCCCACACACATAAATGCATTCAGGGTAACTGCTTCATTTTACAAGGCCTGGTATTAACCTGCTCACGCTTCTGGCAAAGCATATTTTCCACCAGGCAGGAGGAATGGAGCTCCAGAAAGGCTGCTTGTGCAGTCTTGGGGTTTAACAACTGGAAATGAAGCCTGGAGCAATAATTTCATTAGAAGGTACTATTAAAGAATAACCTCATTCAGTCAATGTGTGCTCATCACAACAGGAGAGTAGAAAAGTCAGACTCAGTGCTACCTTTCTGCTTCAAGAAATTGCCTATGAGTGATAATTGAACTGGCACTGACTTTATTTTTTTTAACTTTAAAGGAAGGAAAGTCCAGAAGTACAGACCATTCCAGATTTACTGCCCATCACATTACTATCTGCGGCTGTCATAGACTTGAAAGGGTTGTAATCCAAACCTTACACTTTATCAATGCAAACCAGCCAGACAACCCCTCCAGCGCTACAGCCAGTCTTACTCAGACTTAGCCCCAGGTGCATGGGTATTTTCTGGATGAGTAGAGAAATGCATGGGGTCCTCACAACACAGGCTTCTCACAGGACTGGCTACACCAGTGTCCAAAAATAATCATGATAACTGTGGAAGTGATTTACTTGGAAGTGATCTATAACTTCTGCTTTGTCTTCCTTTCAAAGAAAATTGTGCATCTTTGTTGGGGGGGGGGGAGATAAAATAATTCAGTCCATTTTTTTTGCAGTATTTTCTGTCAAAATGAAAGACAATGGAAAGCACTATGTAACAAGAAGGATGGCTGCTTTAGTTAATCAGAGACAAGAGCCAAGGAAAGTCAGTGATTTTTGACTCTGTCCCAATTCAGGAGTCTTTATTAAAAAAGGGATATGTATTTGACTGTCTCCCTTTCTGGGGAAAAAGTGGACCAGTCCAGCTCATCACCAGGCAGGGACTGAAAGCCAGCCTGAACAACAGTATAATGGTGAGTCATGGAATCATAAAATAGGTTGGGTTAGAAGACACCTTTAAAGGTCACCTAGTCCACCCCCCACACTGCAACAAGCAAGGAGAGCATTAACTAGATCAGGTTGTTCAGACCCCCATCCAGCCTGCTTCCAGGGATGGGGAATCTACCAGCACTCTGGGCAACCAGTTCCAGTGTTTCACGACCATCATCATAAAAATTTCTTCCTCATATCCAGTATAAATCTACCCTCTTTTAGTTTAAAACCATTACCCTGTCTTACTGCAACAGGCACTGCTACAATGTCTGCCCCATCTTTCTCAGAAGTCCTTTCTGAGAATTGAAAGGCTGCAGTAAGGTCTCCCCAGAGTCTTCTCCAGGTTTAACAGCCCCAATTCTCTCAGCCTTTCCTCATAGAAGAGGTGCTCTGTCCCTCTGATAATTTTTGTGGCCCCCCCTTTGGACCCACTCCAGCATGCCCCTATTTTTCCATGAATGGAGTCTTAAAACACCCTTTCTCCCCAGAGTATTTATGTACTCAATCCATTTGTATAGAGGTGACAAGCCATTGCCAGTCAAATCAAAGTGTAGGCAGAGTAAGAAATACCATCACAGCTACAGAGCACTTTGAATGGCAGCCGACAACCACCCACTACCCTGTGGAGGTGGCTGATGCACTCTAAGTATCAAGAACAGGGTAAATTGTAAATGCTTGACAAATAGGTTTAGCTATCAACCAACAGAAAAAATGTATTTTATGAGACCCAAGATACAAACATGAAGCAGGAACGATTTTTCTCCTCTGAGAACAGCTGCACATGTAAGGCCTCTCCAGTTTTTTTGTGATGCATTTGATTGTACTATGGCTTGCCAAGATGTGCATTTAAGAACAAGGAGGACCATTGACTTGATTAGAGAGACTGCCATGGGTGTTTCCAAAGTGTGACCAGACCTCTCTCTCTTATCCACTCCAGCAATTTCATCGATTTAAGAGGGTCATCCACAGTGTTTGGAAGGAGAAGAGAAAACAGAGAATTTGCATCTACTGAAGTTTGGTTCCTCAGTTAAAAAAATGCTTCCTCTGTTCTTAAGACGATGACGTCTGGCTCTTCAAGCACCATGATGCTACATACTTGTATTTTACAGGCAGGCAAAGTCCATTTTCAGTTCAACCACTATTGTGCCCTTGAAAGGGCAGATATGCACAATCTGGTCCAGAGGAATTGTTTCCTTGTACGCAGCCATATGTGTCACAAGAATGTGTAGAATCTCCTGTAATAGCTCAGAGAGAAAACAGAAGCATGGTCCTACAGACGTGTGACAAGTAGTGGTAATTGGTCTTCAGCAACTGAAGACCCCCTACTCAACAGTCTGAGTAGAGCGCCTGTTTCTGAACACTGATTCTCACAGTATTTTCAGGATACAAACCAAAGCCTGATACCCTAGTACTTTATAATACCTCAGGTTTTTAAAAGGATGTGTCTTCTTTAGGTCACTGCAATCAGATTTCTCTGTGGATCTTCCAGACATCCTGGCCATGACCAGGTATCTCATGACTGTAGGAATCAGAGACACCAGAATCAATAGAGGACTTGAGATTATCAGATCAAAGGATCAACACAAGCACTAGAGCTACTAGATATATAATAATTTTCACAGATTTTTTTTTTTCTCTGCAGCCACAAAGCCAGGGTCCAATCAAGACCTGGGTCTAGATTTCAAGTCTTGAAAAGTCTGGAGGTCTTTGCTAGTTTCTGACTGGGAGAGGAAAGTCAGGGCCTTGCAAGGATGGCAGGGAAATAGCAGATGGTCACAGAGACCCAGGAGTGCTGTTTCTGAACAATATCAAGGGAGATAAAGAGTTAAGTAATTCATTTTGGCCCTAAATTAGTTGCTGTCCTAAAATGGAATGGATATTAAATGTAATTTTTTTTTTAAGGAAAATAGAATGAAAAAAAGAGTAGAAGTTAATATAGTGTCCACAGAGTAGTGGCTCCTCAGATATGGGTTCCTATAAGTGGGACTTACTTTGAAAATTACAACCCAGTTTGTGTAACAAGCAGCTCAATTCACATAGCTCACCCAGGATAAAGAGATCAGTTTGAAAGTGATGAGTATAAGGAATTTGTGTACTGAGGTTGTTGCATACAGCCTAGAGCAAGTAATAATTGTATTTATTTACCCAATTTAGAGAGGTCCTGATTACTGGTAAGAGAAGGGGACGTGGAATGAGGCAGGGAATGAGAGAGAAAATGCAAAGGATTAACTGTTAAGGGAGAAGGCAGAGTAGAAAGGGTAGGATAGTTACCCAGTTTCAGCCCTTTTGTGTATCCCATACCCTACTGAAGGGCAAAGCTGAACTTTTACTAAGAGACAGAACAGCCTTGTGTTTATGCAGGCAGCAGGAGCCTTCCTGGATGTTAGGCAGCTCACTCGCTCCAGCTTTCTACTGTGTAGTTACGAAGTCTCCTAGGAGTGCCAAGTTAGTGCCGAACAAGTGGGTTACTGAAATGAGGAAAGCATGAGGAAGCAAAAGTGACAGAAAATAACATCTCCTGAGTGGCTTCAGGACTACTACCACCGATTGTCTCCTAGGGCAGCATGAGCTGCCACTGAAACGTGTCCTTGGCACTGGCTTAACGACAAGGATTAATTCTGGAAGACAAGATGAGCCAGAGTGCAGAGACCCATCAGCCCAATTTCCCTTCTATCTCCAGCTGTTCTCCTGTGCCAGCTATGGACATGCTAAAGAGCTAAGGAGGACTGAGGCATTTCCATACCACCTCTCCTCAGCTCCACTGTGAACTTTTGAACGTACACTACCCTGAATCCAAAACTAAAATTTGGCTCTGTTTTTTAAAACATGGAAATTGATAGTAGCAGAAGGACATGCTCTGCTAGCTTTAGAAATGGGAAGACTACAGCTATTGCAGAAGAATCTTGCTTCAACTAAGCTGGGAGCTATCTCCCAGAAAGACAAATGGATGCTTCTTTCTTCTTTCAGCTTAGAAGAAAACTTGAACAGCTGCCCTACATGTGAATATCCCAATAGCAAACTGGCAACTGTTTAACAAATTAGACATTTCTTCCACCCATCTTATTTGTAATTGTCCCCCAGTGTGATACCCACCACCTTCTATTTTGACATCAAAGAGCAACAGAGCAAGCAGGAAAGAAAGTTTCATTGCAATTGTTTCCGGCTAGCGAAAAGAAAGTGAGTAGCACTAGCATGATTACACCTGAATCTTACTAAAGAAAATTACTACTGTGATCATCTAATTCAGGGCTAAAGGGCAACTGAATTTGATCTCCAAGGATCAAATTTCCCAGAAACATTTTCACTTGAATGGAATAGAAAGATCTCTCTGTCCCCCAGCACTCAATGACTATCACTGCGGGATGAGATACTGAGCACAAGGAAGCATGCGTTAGGTCTGTTGTTAGGGCATGAATGCCAGATACATTTTCACTATAAAACCACACTAAGTCCTGTCAAGTCATGCCATGTGTTTCTGCACATCTCCAGAACACTTATAAGGCACCACCACTTACAAGGTAATACCTGTCCTGAATGAAATTTTGAGATAAAAGTAGAGAATTTAATTTCTACTCATGGTCAAAAATGAGGCAAAGGCATGAATCTGGACTTGCAGTGCTTCTATGTCTGCTTCTAAGTTTCTGTTTCTTGACATTCCCCACAAAATAGTTACTTGCAAGTTTTGGATTTAGAATTTATTAAAAATGCAAGGAATTATCTTTTCCTTCATAAAATAAGGTGATGAAGGATTGAAATTTCAATGGTTTTAAGAGAAAGAGGATGTTACCTAGATTGGTAGAATTGATGTTTTTTTTTCTGCCTAATAGCAGATTATCTTGGTTAAGATGTATCTAAACAGAAATGGAAGGCTTTCTTTTCTTTGTAAACTCTTAAGCTGGACTATTTAAAAAGTGAGGGTTTTGCAAATCCTTAGCGTATTTTTAAGCCTAGATATCTCAAACAGTACTTGAAATTGCTGCATATGAAATAATTCTCTGGAGAAAACAGAATTGTTAATATATCATTTGTTCACACTGTGCATGTGAGCTGAATCATAAAAGCAGATGCAGACTGTAAGGTAAATATTTAAAGGCTGAGAAATCCCTCATAGCATTGTTTTGAAGTCAGTGAAGTCACTCTTGTGTTTTTTGGTCTCTTTTGGCAACTTTGTCTAGTTATATAGTTTTCGTTCTTTCTCAAACATTTGTCCTTCCAGGTCTCAACATCTGTTACAGTTATCGGTATTATTCCCATACTGCAAGTATGGGTCAAAATCCTGAACACAAAAAGATGACGGAATTTGCTCAACGTCGTCCTACTCATGTAGCAGACCTGTTCCCCTGCCCAGGCAACTCTTAGAGCTACCAGTGCATGGGAAACAATGCTGAGCATTTAATTGCTATCCCTGAAATACACGAATTCAGGAAAGAAGATTTCTATTTGTTAATTTATTTCTTTACAGGAATTGAAGGAATTTTCTGGAATTGAAGGGGCCCAGAAATCAGTTATTAAGCTGTTTTTATAAAGTGAATTGGGGATTCAGGTAATGCTGCACACAGTATGCAAACCAGGACCCACCTGTTAAAAAAAAAAGAAATGTCAAGAAGAGTTCAAACAAAGACTATGTCTTAATTCTTACTGCTTCTGGATATGCAAACCCATTTGTGTAAAGAAGAGGTTTGCCATAAATGTGTGTTCAAAAGGTACTCACAGAGGACTGTTTTCTACCTCATCCTGTCCTTCCTTCCCTTACACCCCCAACAGGGATTCAACCTAAATGGGTCATGAATTGACTAACTTTGATGTGAATGGTAAACCCTTCATCTCCTACTCTACAAAGTCTGCTGGTTAATATTTATAAGGGTTGAGGAATATTAAGTTGTTTGAGAAGGAGCATATATATTTCCACAAATACAGGGGAGGAAAAGAGGGAAGAAAGATATTGTCAAAGTTTACAAAGACATCAGATCATGAAGAGCCTGGTGAAGACTTGAGATGGTGAAGGATCTAGTTACTTATGAAAGGAGATCAGTCACTTTAATGAACACATTTCATGAAAGTTTAATATTGCTTTATGTCATGCATCTTGAATCCCAGTCTCCCGAAACAAGGTGATTACAGAATATCCAGTTTTCTTGCTCATCGAACACTGTTGTTAAAAGTATTAACCCTAGCAACTCCAAGGAAAATTAGAGGGCTTTCAGATATAGAACTTTAAAACTTTTGGTTTATGCAAGCCTCTTGGTTTTGGAAAGTTTTGCTTTATCTTTTTAAAGTGCTGACACTAGGCTTTTGTTGGAGACCTGACTGACCTCATAAATCCTAAAGCTTATCAGAATTCTGTTTGGCTCAGAGAATGTGACTGCTGCAGTGCCTTAGCCTTGCACAGAGCAGAGATCAGGCAACAGGACCTCCATTTTCACCAAAGGAGGAAAGCTCTAAGACTTGCATCCTTCATCTCACCCTCATCCCTTTTCCATTCCACAACCCTATGGATATCCTCACATTCCTTACATTTCTCAACTACTGTATGTTTGGGGTTTTGGTATTGTTCTTCACATTTCCATTTTACTATTCTGTTCATACACAGGCGTATTTTCCTCTGTTCTTTGCTATTCAAAGTGGTGACGTTGCTCTGCCTAATACTCTGCCTGCTGCATCTTGGTGCCTAATGCCTCATTATACCCCAGCTGGAGTAACTTGTCCTACAGCAGCTTGGAAGATTTTCCTGTTTTCCCCTGCCAAATTACTTTTTCCCCTTTCTCATCACCTTTGGTCTCAGCTCTCCTCAGTTGTGCAGATGGAGTTGGGGAAGAGTTGTCACTAACGTGACAGCATATATGTTTGTCAGATGGTGAGGTGTGCCATGGTCATGTGCCTTTGTGCAGAGGCTACTCTCAGCAGCAGCTGCTGACTAGAAGTTTGAAGTTATCAGTACTACAGGCTGCTTTGAAAGATATCAGTAAACACTGAAATGATAGTAAAAGCAATTTGAGGTGCGGGAAGGTGAGAGAAATTCAACCAATATGTTTAGTTCAACTCCCTGCTTTGCCATGAGCTTCATGTGCCTTCATGTAAATACTTTGTGGCTCTAATGAAGTGTGCCTTCTCTATCTGCCTACCTGCCCTCAAGGGCAACTGAGTTTTGGAACAACAAGGTGTAATCATAGAATCACAGAAACATAGAACTCTGTATTGGTGGGAACATCCTAGAAGCACCAAAATCCTGTGTGAATCTAGCCCTCACTCACAGTTAGTAACTGGGAGTTACCAGAGCTAGTAGAAAAGAACTGGAACCTCTTCAGAGAGTGTAGCCGTATCAACCAGTTTCTGTCACCAACAGGACCTAATCATTCAGGGTGAGCAAAGAGGACAAACAGATCTCTCATAAATATCTTTATAAAGTACTTTTTTTGTATGCAAATATTTATTTCTGCAGAAAAACAACAAGAAAATACTACAGTACTTTAGCAGCTGCAAAACATATTAGAAGGGTAGTTTCCAGGACAGAAGATGCCAAGACTTAGAGCAAGGCGAAGGACGTGGTTTAGTGGTGTACTTGGCAGTAGCAGGTTAACAGTTGGAACTGATGATCTGAACAGTCTTCTCTGACTTAAAGGATTCTGATTCTATGGATCATACAATCACCAATTACTACCTGGCTGGATAACTCCACTGTGCTTTTTCCCTGCCTTTAACACTGACCTTGCATCATTCTTGTTGGTTTCTCATTATCACTGCATCATCACTGCTGCCAAAAGGAGCTGGGTGACTTCAGAAGTTAATTTCTATCCCCATCTAAAGAGGAGGAATAAAAAAGCATACTTTGGGGGGTTTATTCTCTCACTGGTATGGAGTTGTGCCATATTCTTCAAGAGAAAGAAGAAAGTAGTGAGTCATGATTATTTTAACAGAAGAGATATGAGAGAGTGAACTGAGGAAGGTGTGATAGCTACAATCATCTATGTAGGCAAACACCTATGAAGATTTGGAAATACCAGAAAATGGAGCTGGAAGTATGGGTGGAGTACAGGGAAAGAAACCATTTGTATGAAAAGGCATGCAAAGTAGAGTTTGGCAGAGTCCTGCAGTAAAATTCTTGTATGGTTGTGGCTGAGGATGCAAAAGTATATTGACAGAGGTATCAGTAGCAATTGTTCATAGCTGTGTTAAAAGCTCCAATCACTGCAGTGCACAAAAATGCAAAGAGAAGAATTAATGGTCTTCAGTGCTGTCCATCTCTTCTAATGCTTATGGTACTTCTGTCTCAAAAGTGGCAAAAGGAGGCAGCTTCTGTAATGGACATGGAAATTGTATACCTACATGAAGAATTGCATGGGTTCTCTTACAGAGGATTTAGATTGTTCTACTTGGCATTTGTTGGTTTCTGGGCTGAGCATAACAATAAGTTATAACTAACTAAACAACTGGATAGTTTATAAATTTCACTGGAAACTACCATCACTTTCTTGATCTCAGAGCCCATCATAAAGCAGAAGCAGCTACAATTATTTATAGCAGCTAAAGTTTTGCCCTAGGAATTCAGCCTTGCTGGTGCCTTTCCATTGAACATGATTCAGCAAAAGGCCCAGAAACTGAAGAAAAGTCTTCTGTTTTTTTTGAAGCAGTATTTTCTAACCTTGTCGAGCCTATCATTATAAGAACCTATTTTTTGTTGATGAAGCTGTAAGTGGCGTGTATGTTTTATATGCTTCTCTTTGCTTTTACTAAGACATAATATTTTATGAGGTTTCCTGTTTCTTTTTCTTGTTATGCTCTGCACATGAGCAAGACAGCTCAAACAGCATCTATATTTGATAAAAAAAAAGCTGAAAAACTTGCCATTGATCTAGCTATGACTGCATGTTTTTAGTGTTATCAAGCTGCAGAAATACCAATAGCCTATGACTTTTTGCATGCTTGTTCTAACCCTTACGATTTTTTTGCTAAGTAGTATTCATAAATCAGTCATCAGTTAAATATCCTGAACTACTGATTTATTACTTCAGAAATGCTTAGTTTCTCACTCAGTATGTTAGGAATAGCTATTTTTGGAAATGAGATGAAGAAGCTGTATAGTAGATTTCTGGCATCCTCATTTAAAGGATTTAACTGCATGGAATTCCTGTTACTACTGTGGAAAAGAGATCCTGAATTTAGATTTGGATGTTTCAGATTTCGATTTGCCTTTTTTTAGTGTGTTTTGTTTTGATTTTCAAATTTATAATTAAAAAAAAATAAAAAATCTGTCATTTAGTCAATTCCTGATTTTTTTTTCTCTGCATTTTGTCATCCAGTTCTTGTGTAACAGCACGGTAGTGCATCCATCAAAGCAGCAGGTCTGTGTAGCTCAAGCACATGGCCAAAGGTAAGCAAGCAGGTACTGCTTTACCCATGAAGAGTCAGTTTTGGTTAGGAAGAGTTCCTCCTTATTTTGCTGAAGCCACTGAATGACATATCCTTAATTTAAAAATTCAGGTACTAGCAGAAATATCTGACAAAATGAATTGCAGTATGGCAAAAGACACCCGAGCTCACACTGAATGTTTTTGGTGAGAAAATTATCATTTTACTAAAAACTGCAATTATAACAACATGTCAATTTTATCTGCACACTTTTTCCAGTTCATTTTGTGACCACTTTTCTGCTCTGCTTACCTGCCATTTTCTGTCTAATACCCAGATGATCAACTTCAAGGAAAGTGCCCGTACCATGTCTGTGACCCGCATTGAGCACGATGAGCCCCTGTTTGAGCTGGAAAACCTGAAGACATCTAGACAAATGTGTAACCTTCATGCCAGATGGAAAAAGGCATTATCAGTTAAGCCAGAGTTGCTGTGTACAATGTTAATTAATAAATGTACAGTTCTGGCTTCCTTCAAGAGAACTTCAGGTAGGAGAGAGGTACAGTATAGAAGAAATCCACCACAGGTGTGATTTTCCCTGTGATGAGCTGGAGTGCCTCTTAACGTATCAGGGATAAGATCGATACTTCTCTGCAATCTAATCCCTGTGCTTTGTTAGTAAACACTAGATCAACCCTCAGATCATTCCAGAGAGACAGCGAAAGTGCTAAACTGCATGGCTTTTGACCAAATACCCTTCCCTAGCTTTCTAAGCTGAGTTTCTAATTGTGGCATGATTAGCTATGGTAAACCATATACACCTATAGGTGTGGAAGTGCTAATGAGCACTACACCAATGCGGCTTTGTTGACAATGTACGCTTGGATGATGGTGTGCCTAAGAAAGGGAAGCTGTTGATGTTGATATGACTTTGTACCTTGCTAGTTGAACAAAACGGATCCATAATCAACCGATAACTTTGTTGGACTGTTTTCTGTTTATCTGACCTTGCCCCAGCTGATGATGTGAATGCCAGTCTTTTGAAGGCTTGGTCTTTTCCTGCTCCTGCTCAGTCCCTTGAAGGGTCAAAGTTGCAGAGGATGGTGTGTGAACACAACTGCATCCACAGCTCAGGGAAATCAGAGGAGACACTCAGCCTTTCCATGCCTGTTGGAGCCTGTTGCTCTAAGCTCAGCTTTGCTTTGCTTGCAAAATATGCTTAGCCGGATAAAACACCTGTGAAAAAGTCTTGCTCCTGTAATATGCATTTTAGTCTCCACAAGAAGGGTATTCTATGATCTAACAGCAGACTTTGGTCTCAGCTCAGGCTATCTGGATGAGCCTGGTATTTACATGTCAGATCTGACAGTCCCTTCCGGCTTGAAGCTCTGAAAATGGTTCAATGAATTGTCAGTCTCTTTGGTTGCAGAGTCTGATATCACTCTGGTGGAGAGACCAAGAAAGAGCTTTTGCACAGACTGACTGGTGCCACAGCCCATCTGGAACCTCACAACTAGAGGTCTCATTTTATATTGGGATGTCACTCGTGATAGAAAACGGCCTTGGTATAAACATATATATTTAAGGCACAACATCCGCAATCTGAAGTCTCTGTGTCATTCATTTTCTAGAATAGAAAATAGGGGTTTGGTGTTTTTTCATTCCTGAGACACACAAAGCACCTCACAATTTATTTATGTTAAGTGCACTGCAATTCCAGATTACCAGCAGTTGTGGTCTCCCAGTTAACAGCACAGAAGGGAAGGAACATTTTGGCCATGGTACATGAGAGGTTTTTTAACTAGGTGGAGGAATTCCAGGGACTTTCAAGGCAGTCCAGACTGGACAAAGAATAGATGCTGCAGTCCTCTGAAAAGCTGCTACACTGTTGTGGTGGAAAATTCTAGCTGTCTGTGTTGAGAAGAGCAGAGCAACACCAGAGCTGCTAAAGCAGAAAGCTGGGTTCCAGCAGCTGACAAAATCATCAGCTCTTGTTTCAGGAAGATGCCAGTAGGTTGTGCACAAATTGATGAGCCACCAGAGCAGTCACTCCTTGCTATTCTGGCTGCTGTCATGGCATGTCAGTAGGATGTGACTTCCAGCTTTGTCCTGGAGCACCTCTTCTGTGAAGAAAGGCTGAGAGAGTTGGGCTTGTTCAGCCTGGAGAACAGAAGGCTCTCAGGAGACCTTCTTACAGCAGCCTTCCAATACCTAAAGGAGGCTTACAAGAAGTCTGGAGAGGGACTTTTTACAAAGGCATATAGTGACAGGATAAGTTGTGCCCTGTGTCATAAACAGTGGTAGGAGAAAAGTTACTAAACCCATTAATTTATATTAGAGGTATGATTTTTTATTTTCGAAGATGAAATCAGAGGACAGCAAAAGCATCCCTCCTGTCTGTGAAATGTACACAGAGTGGAGCTGACACAGTGGTTTGAAGGCTTTGAAATGGTAGTTAAGGATGCTAAACCCAATAACAATTTTCTATTACTTAATATTAATTACATCTTTTGTAACTGTGCATATTCTGCGCATCTTCTGGGTCCCTGTATATAGAGAAAATTAAGCCTTGGGAGAATTAATAGTTCACAAACTGAAAGGTGCTCCTTGCAAGGACTTTACCACTTAACCACTTCACCATTTTAAAGGTTATTCTGCAAAAGGCAGACCTAAAAATCGGTTGGCAGTTATATACTTAATGTCTTGTATGCATTTAGAAATATGTAAATTGAATAAAAGAGCAGAGGGTGGTGGATCACCATTATAAAAACCAGAATTTTCTTTTTTTTTCATTTTTTAAATGTTTATGCTATGTGTTAAAAGTAAAAACAGAATAAGCCAAGATTTCCAAAATGCCTCATTGCTGTCAGAGGCTCAGGATCCCAAGAGAAACTGTAAGATTTTTCAAGTGGAAGTTGCTTTGCCATGAATGTTCTTAAACATTGGCTTGCAAGCCTTCACCCAAATATTGCACATGAATTCTCTATACAGTTTTTCATGTACACCAATGGATTTTGTAAAGCAGAAAGAAGCAATTAGACATCTTCATGATTTACTTATCAAAATTAATCTCAAATTAATTTTGAATTTTACATTCTGCAGAGGGCAAAAGCAAGCTATAAAAAGAACATCTCCAGACCAGAGGCTTCTGTTTTCTCAAATCTCACATTGACAGAACTGAGTTTAGGAAGAGAGGTATAGCTGTTAACATCACATTAAGTTATTCCATTAGGCTAAAGTGTAGAAACGTGACCTGTTACACTCCTATTTTTATTATGGCTATCCTTATGCCTCGAAGGATGATATGTGAGCTGCAGAAATACCAACCTACAGGCTGCAAGAAGTTAACAAAAATAAAGTGTCTTAAGAAGTGCTAAGAAACTTCTTAATGATAGCTTTTTCTCTAAATAGAGGTCAGGCTCCTATTTGGATGTCAACAGCATAACTGTGTACTCTGAATGGTGGCTTTTTGGTGTTGACATACAGGCAGCATTGGAAATGTCCCAAAATCTCTGTATCAAGGCTGTTATTTATTGTATGGTGCTAGTCAATGATCATGACCAATGCTCCTTTCTACTGTGATTTATTAAAAGATCACAAAAGGCTGTGGTACATGCAGTCTACCACCAAGATTCAAAGGCACAAAAGTCTTGGTGTTGGGTGTGTGTAGCAGAATAAATGCCTTCCATTAGTCCTAATTCCTAAAGTTTTCTAACCAACCTTGTGCTCAGTTGCCATAGCAAGTAATGGAAAAAAGGGTATTTGAATGCTTAATTTGGCACTGAAAATCTTAACAAATAAGCATTCCAACCTTAAAAGGCATGCCTGAACATTTTCCAATTGTACTGCAGTAGGATTTCTGATTAATTGCTGTTATTCCATGTCATTTGCCTTTTTCATAAAGACAGGTCACAGCTTGTTCACCCTTCATTCTTCTGAAGCACTGCTCCTCAAGGATTTTGTTTTAAAAGAAATTGCACAGAAAAACTGAAACTTGCCAAAACTATTAATCAACATAATTTATTCTCTGAGTGCTGTAGCAATATCAATTTGTGCAGTCTAGCTTTTGTTGGTTTTACTGAGGTACACACTTGTTCTTGGAAAAAAAAAAAAAGCATTTCTTCAGTTGAAGACAGCTTGTGTTTTATTGGTAGCATTAAAATAACACTTAACGGCTGAAAGTAGAACTCGTGGCCCTGGCTTGTTCTGATCCTTGTTGCTCTAAGTAGGATGGGAAATAGTTTTTCTAGCTTGTGAAAATTGCTGTGAGAACAATTATTTTTCCCTAGCCTCCACTGGGTGGTAATTGAGTTGTCATTTCCATTAAAAAATTACCTATTTTTTAATTTGGACTGGACATAAACTTCCAGGAATTGATGGGCTTTTTAATGCGGTTTTTAATCTATTTTTCTATATATTTTAAGTTTTTTTATACATTTCTCCGCTATGTTATAGGCAAGGTCAGCACATGGAAATCATTCATCACAAAGGTACTCTTCCACAGCAGTCACATCATAGATCAGACTCCTTTGTGTTAAGTGAAACAGGCAGATTCCTGTAAATATCTCATCTTAATGGATTTGCTGCAGCCCCTAAAGGCTGTCTGATGTGTCCTTGATGTTACCTCTCCAGTTTTTCTTCCAACTTTTAAATTAAAGCACAGATACCTGAAGTGCAGCACTAGCACCTGATCTCAGAGGGCCTTGTGCAGAGACCGGTACAACCTGTGCCCAGTATGTCACAAGGACCCCATTCCATCAAGGAAAATGCTCCACATCTGTCTTCTGGCAGAAAGTGGTGGAGGATGCCAGAGTCCTGAATGTGTCCAGGAAGATCTGTGGTGTGACCTGCACATCCCAGTGAATTGCAACCCTGACAGCTTCTGAAGTCAGTTGCAAATCTTCAGTTAGGTTCAGCAGTGTCATAAGGACCCCAGAACAGACCCCATAATGTGGATATCGATGTGTAACAAAGATGAAAAGACAACTGACCACCTCAAGATAAAATGGGGAAATACCTTCTCAGAATGAGACTTCACAACCAAAGTATACCCAGACTACAGACCAGAAGCTGCCCTAGACATGGAACACACTGCAGCAACATGGCACTTTCCCACATCAGGCTTAACGTGTTAATCTCTGAGAACACACCAGCTTTGAGAGCTGACCTGAAGAAACATGCAAATAAGACTCTGAAGGAGCAGGTGGAAAGAACAGATCTCTGGTTTTAACCTGAAATTCAGCCTAATTCTCTAAGCAGAACAGGCTCTTTCAATGCCAGGCTTATCAAAACTCTGGGCACACTACAGTCATTGAGATAAAAACTGTAAAGTGAGGTTCACAGAAACCGGTACTTGGTTTGGATCCTGCTCCTTCTTGAGTGACAATGACCAAGGACTGATAGTGTAGCTCCCTGTGGAGGAAATCTGCATGTTCCTCTTAGCTCAATGAGCAACTGCATACATATTTGTGTTGAATGTTAAACACATACTTTCCTACCCTTGCTTCCTGAAAGCATAAATTCTGCAAACTGCAGCATAAGCATTTTTCAGACTTCCACTGATAATTGTTCTGATGGATACTAAGAGCTGGAGAAGCAATGTAGCCTGCAAAATTTATTGCTACAGCTAATTACAGAGGGTGCACATGGGCAGCATATTACAAAGAAAGAAACGTATACAAGTGCATGCATGTAAAAAAAAATCCCTTAATGCTCCTCCTAATGAAAGCTCCAAATGAAATTTCCTGAAGTACTTATAATCAAAGCCTTTGAAAAAGCAATCCAATCTTGATATAGTTAGTATTCTCACAAAATAACATTTAAGGTAAATTTAAAAGTATTTGGCTAGACATCAGCACTTAAATACTCTGAACATTTTGTGCCACAAGTTCTAAAATCCTTTAAGCAAGGTGGAAACTATTCTAGTTGCTCACTGTAAGAAAGACAGCTTCACAAAAACAAATCAGCATTAGTTATGCCAGTCAGAAATTATCTGTCTTCCTTGCTCTTCACTCACACATGGGGTTGGTTTCCTAAGCTTACCAAGCCTGCCTTCTTCCACTGAAAATGATGAAACCTAAGTGATGGGCAAATACACATTTCATCCTGTTGCACTTTCTGACTGCAGCCTGATGTTCTTCAATTAGCTTCTAAATTAAACATTAGCTTCTCCAGTATCAACAGTTTTACAACAGGGAGAATTAGTCAAATTAATTAGTCAAATTAGCAACATGCAAAATCATCACACAAAAATGTAGAAGCCATTTATGATCCAGACCCAAAGCTCAATTAATTTAGTTGCTGCCTTAACATCTAATTCAGCTTGCTTCTGTCCATCCCTGCATTCAGTTTAGGACCAGTTTCTTCTTTGGGCTTTGGCACTGCCTTGCTGGCTTGTCAGCTGCACAAAAATGAGTATCCCAGCCTCATGGGAACATACAAGAAGTATCCCTCCACATCTGCAGATGAACCTGTGGGATAAGATGTGTTTGGGAAGGCTATCAGCACTGGGAAAGGGAGGTGGCTGCCGCTGGTGGCCAAGGTTGGCTTCCCTGACGAATTCTGCTTGTCTTGTTGAGGTGAGCAGACTTGGAAAGTGCTTTTGTCTGCCATACATGTGCTCCCTCTGACACAGCACTGCTCACCAGGGCACAGTCATATCTGAAACCTCTCGGATATTGTACAGATTCATCTAGATGCTCCAGGGAATCCTGTCCACTTCCAGCTCCCCTCAGTGTGGGACAGCAGTAATTGGATTATTGCTTGAGAAAGCATTTATGTGACTGTTGTTTGATCTCCCTCAAAAAAATGGCCAGTCTCTTTGAACTTCACAGGGACTTGAGCCTAGTGATTCCCATGGGGCAAAAAAAAACTCCTGGGACAAAAAAAAAAGGACATATGTCTCTATTTGAAAATTACCAGCCTCAGTATGGCTAAAACCAGCAAGTAATACCTTCCAACAGCTGGAACTCCACCTGAATTTATGGCTGGCTGGTCGGATAGGTGGAAAGATGTTCTGGAGGTGGCCTCACTTAGTTACAGGTAAATCAAAGAGGAATCGTTGGCATGCTCTGAGGACTGCATTGTAAGGATAGCAAATGTGAAAGGAAGGTACTAGTCAAGGGGTGCAGGATTACAGATAGAGCAGCAAAAGTTAGCTGCAGCTTGGGAGAAAAGGAGGGGATCAATATGGTTACTCTAAACTAATGAATTTCATCCACCATCTGCTTTCTCCCCCCCTTCCAAACTCTTCATCTGTGTGCCTTTTTTTAATTATTTTCTCACTTTCTCTCCCATCTGTCTTCCTGGATCAAGCTTCTTTATTATGGAGATAATTGTTATTGTCAACAGTGCAGTGCTTCAGCGCATACTATTTCCCCCAAAAGACTGAAGTAGAAAGTGATGAAAGAATGGGGTAAGGTGTTCAGGGCAGCACAGTGCAGGCAGGGACTAGTGCTTGTGAAATGGTTTCCTGGAGGCAGTGCCTCAGAAAGCATGAGGGTCCTTTATGTATACTCCATCATCAGCTTCAGATCCGTGTAGCCCACGATGACAAGCTCCTTCTGCTTCAGCTGCCATGGCTGCAAAAAGTCCTGCCACTCCCTCCATATGTCTCCTCCTTCCCGGAAATGACAAAACTGCTTTTGGCAGAGAAATGAGACACCACCTGTCCTCTCTAAAGCTGTGGTCCCTTGTCTTTTCAGACGTGCAGGGTGGATTGTCAAATGGATCTTGGCTTTAAAAGACACACAGAAATGTTTAATACAATTTCAGAAGCAAAGTCACCCTGCGATAGGCAACTCAGTACTTTTGAAAATCAAGAATGTGTATTTTCTGCTGGTATCAAGTGGATTCAGATATGAATTGCTCAAAATCTGTACTGCCCAGACTAGTCTGGCTTCTGCTGTACCAGGTGTTGTGTGTGAATCACACAGCAAAATTCAGCCCCTGACAGAGATTTCTTACAATGTCAAAGATCAGTCTTAACAGAATAACAATGAGACTGAAGCTGATGAGGGCAGATGTTGAATGACACAGACATAACAGGATGTGTCCCAAATTTATATCAAGCCTACTGTCCCTTGATAACAACCATACAGTGAACTTATCTCTTCCTAACTAATATCAAAGGGAGTGTTTTTCTTCTCTGTGCAGTTGGAGGACCAACTGTGACTCCTACAGTGGCATTTTCTTCAGCCTAGAATTTCCCTGACATGAGTGAAAAACTCACCCTTGGCTTACCAATGGTGGAGCAATCTCTGGGCCCCTAACCATGAAATCATACAATCATAGAATAGTTAGGGTTGGACCCTTAAGATCACCTAGTTCACCCCCCCTCTGCCATGGGCAGGGACACCTCCCACTAAACCATGCCACCTGAGGCTTTGTCCAACCTGGCCTTGAACACCGCCAGGGATGGAGAATTCACAACTTCCCTGGGCAACCCATTCCAGTGCCTCACCACCCTCACAGTAAAGAACTTCTTCCTTATATCCAATCTAAACTTCCCCTGTTTAAGTTTTAACCTATTACCCCTTGAACTATCACTACAGTCCCTAATGAAGAGTCCCTCTCCTGCATCCTTGTAGGCTCCAAGGAAACAGCAGCTCTTTTTTGCTGGCTATTTATACTGAAATGTGTAAACATTTCCCTTACACTGAAATATAAGAGAGAAAATTTGCTTTGAAAGAAAACTTTGCAAGTTACTCGCCTCCAACAGTTTGGTCTTTGTAAACCTACTGCTACTATAAATTGGACTCACACAGAAGCCATTGCAGATAGGCAGAAAGCTTGTATGTGTCTGAAATGGCTTATGACCAGTTGTGCAATGAAGGAGGAACTGGGAGAACTGTATATGAACCCAAGTTTCTAGTCTGTGGGGAAAAAAAAAAGATGCCATGAACAATAATAATGCCTGACTGGAACCATAGAAATTGTGAGAGTTGAAAAAAAGAGGCTCCACCACTCTTCCCTGACCTTCCCCCACTCTTGGCAATTTCTTTAACCTCAGCCAGTGGAAATTAATGTCTTCTGTTATCTCCATCTGAGAAAGATCAGTTGAAAACAAATAAGAACCTGGGTCTGTTATTTAAAGAAAGGGAAAGGAGAGGGCCTGGAAGTAGGTGTCTGAGGTTGTTTGTCAGAGACTACGCTCATCTTTATCATGAGGCTGTTCTGACAGCACTCTGCTCTCTGGAAGCAGGTTTCAAAATGTATTAAGAGGTATCTGCTCTCTGGCAGAGAGATGACTCTAACACAAGTCTCTGGTATAAAGTTCAAGGGCATACTAGGGTTTTCTCAAACGTAATAAATTTCAGCAATCTGAAGATGTGTTACTGTTGTCAGAGTGAAAAAAAATGTGCAAGAGCTTGGTGGTTCAGTGCCAGTGAAAGGTTTGACAGCTGTCTGTAAAACATCCTGAAGGATGTATTTTCTCCATGGCTGAGTCTAAGTTCACCAAGAGGCTCTGAATTCTTGCCCAAAAGACACCAGAGCTGGCACTGCTGACAAAGGATTTTACTGACATCAGAAATCCCACCAGAGTGAATGGGAAAACAGAGAGCTGTAATGCTACCCTGCAAATGCTTGTGAGATCAAGGCTCACCATCTCCACCTAACACTCTTAATCAATTTGCTGTGTCCTTGCCACATTTCTATGCCCTTGCTTATCAAGAGGACCACAGCCATTTCAACACCCCAACGCACTCTCACTGAAAATCTATGGCAATTGTTATGGGTCAGTGGGCCGATGAAGCGGCCTCACATTGCCCTGTGAATCTCACTGATGGCACTTACGTCAGTTCAAGAGCATTCACTGCTGACAGATGGAGCGCAGGTACTTGAGGTGGGCATTTCTGAGCCTAATTCCTGCTGAAGCTGCAGAGACAATGGCTATGCTGGGGGCAGCGTGTATGTCTTGTGTGATGAAGGAAGAGAGAAAAATTTCTGTGTACTCGTATAAACTCAGACCTTTTGGCAAATCATGATGGAGTGGAAAGAAATAGTCTGACTCATAGTGCTTCCCCTCCCCTAGTGCTGCACATTTTACACACACACACAAAATATGTGCAAGCAACATTTTTTAATAGAGCCACTTTTATTTCCAATTATAAAAAACTCACAGGTGATGCTGAGCTAAGGATAGGCATTATAATAGAAAAATTCACAGAGCCACAGGACTGACTGGAACATAAGCCATGTTGCTGTGAAGGAGGTTTCTGAAGTTCACTGAAGTTAGGGTCACCTTTCAAACACCTCCATTAACATGTGGACAGATAAACTTCATCCTTTCACAGTAATTTCCATTTGCTGTGGAGCCAATCTGCAAAAACATCTAGCTGAAACATCCATATACAGCACATTGCTGTTTCCTTCCCCAAATCTGTGCCCAAGGGGCTGCCATCAAACCTGAAGACAGAACACCAGTGCATTACATTTCTTCCCAGATACTATTCCCAAATCCTTCTGTAGAGGACTGCATCTCTAAACTGTCCAAGCTGAACCATCTCTGGGGCAATGAAAGCTTCTTACTTTTTGTCCAAGCAGCATCCATGCATTAGTAAAAATTGCTCAGATAACACAGCACAGGTTTATTCTCACTGAGGTACATGGAATGAGAACGGCTTTGCCCCTGGGGGAGCCCTCTACTCTCCATGTCCAACCACAGTATAAAAACACGTACAATTCTTTCTCTTCCTGTGCAGTGAAGAAGGGAACAGACCTCACCAGGCTCTCTACCCAGGTGCTCACGCTGGATGCCTGTGTGAAGTCTAGCCAGGTGTGCAGTGCTGTGCTGGCTGCAGCAGTTACAGCAGGATCCTGGTAGGAAAAAAACTAAGAAGTGGGGGAGGGGGTATTCCCCTCTTTCTCTGGTCTGGATGAGTTCACTAGCACCTCTATGAAGCAGAGAGGCGATCATACTTCTCTGTAACACAGGAATTATGTGCAGAGGGACCTCTCAGTCTGGCTTTTCCCAGATCTTTCACTGAGATGCAACTTGTTGCTGCTTCCTGCTCAGGGTTTGACTTTGCAATCAGTTTATTTATATGTGAATATCTGTCCTGACCTTGAAGAGCATGTGCTGCTGCCACAGCTATGTCAGGTTGCATGGACTGGCAATCTGAGCATCAACCTTGTTTCCCAGGTGGATTTCTGCAGCCAGAAGTGAACTGCTGTGGTTGCATGAATGTCAAGGGGCCAGAAGGCACAGCTTTGCAGTTGCAGATGGCAGGAGCACACAGGGTGCTGGCAGGTGTGGGCTGGAGCTGCAGACCAGGGCTTGACCCCCTCATAAATCAGTGTCCAGCCACTGCCCACAAAGTCTGTGTGGATGTCAGTGCTTTGCTGCAGAGGCAGAACTGCAAAGTACTGAAAGGCTGCCTCTGCTTCATGTGCAAACTGTGTCATCAGTTACAGCATCTCCTGGGCAACTGAGCAGCACCTTTTTATTGTATAGCTATTGATAGATCCCAGTTGGGTCTTCGAATTTCAGTTGCTGAGTTTGTTTTCAAGAAATTGAACCTTTAATATACTGCCCAGCACAAAGATCAGAATACATCCATTTCATCCTTGCAATGAATTGAGTTATCCCTCACAGCAAGAGATGAGATATAACAGTTACAATGGATGGTGCACAAGAACAGCTGCTCCCTTTATATGAAATGAAAAAGTTTTCAAAGTACCATTGCAATCTGCATCCAAAGAACGTATCCATTTCAGGCATTCTTTTCAACACCCATTTATTTTTTAGGAAGGAAAAAACTCTCCGGTTTCTTGTGTAGTACTTAAAAAAAGAAAGAAGAATTTTTGTGCCAGGTCAGAAATTCGAATTCCTTTCAGTGTAATTTTAAAAAGGGCAGATCATCTGGCTGTACTGTTAAGGGCAGGCTCCTATAAAACTCACACACATCCATGTTTGAAGCCTACTGGTTACCATGGTTACCATGACATTGCTAGTCTTATTTATAGCCCTTGTGCTATATATTGCTTTCCAGAAGGCATAAAAGGGATAGCTGACTGTGAAGGAATCTGGGAACTGCACATTAAAAGAGAGATTGGGGGGGGGGGGGATGTAATCTAATTAAGGGGGGCTGCTGAGGTTAGACATTGGCTTTTGCAGCGCAGAGCCATGATAACATCCTCATGTCAGAGCAGGCAGGAAGGATGCAGGTGGCCTCGTGGCTAACCCTGAGCCCACCCAAAGGACACATGTGGTGAGGGAAAGCCAGGGACGATTTCCCAGCACTGGTCAGCATTCCCGCGGGACAGAAGGCAGCCCATGGGTGGTAGTGTAGGTGGGAGAAGGGCTGGGTTCAAGAAGGATGGAAGGAAGGCCGGGAGAGAGAGAGGAAGGGAGGGAAAGAAGGGAGGGAGGGAGGGAGAGCGGAATGGAGGGAGAAAGAGAAGGAGAGAGCGAGGGAGGGAGAGAGGAATGGAGGGAGGGAGAGAGGGGGGGCATACACCGCAGTTTCAAGCCCATTGCTTAAATGGTGAGTGTTTTGCTGATTAAAGACCTGTGGGAATGAGTAGAAACTGATGCTCATAGAAAAAAAAACGACTGAAGTCTGACTTAAACAGGAATGGAGAGGTATTCCATGACTCTGCTACTGACATTTGGATGTCTCCTTCACTACCTAACTAAAACTTAACTGGCCTGATGAAGTGTGCATTTAAAATATTGTAAAATACATTATTTAAACTTATTTGCAAACGTTCAGTTGTAAATGTCTTCTGATTAGTTGCCTGTGGAACTGTAAAGATAGATAGGTAATTCAAAGCCCTTTGACTATTTCAATAGGGAAAAACAAGGAAGCAGACAAGCAAACCTCCTTGTGAACAGGTATTTAATAAGACAGTCCCTGCTCTGGAAACATTAGTGTACTTGGCAATCACTCACCACTTCATTTTCAGTCCCTTCTTCCTCTCTGATTATGCCTGCAGGCTGAGATTGTGTTTAGTCCATTACTGGGAGTACTGTAAGGTTTAGTTAGGGAGAAGGGAAAAAAAGAATTCCAAAACAACAGAAAAGAGGGAAAGAACATGAAGAAGGGACAAAACCATAATACATAATGAGGGACAAATCGTAAGTCCTATACTCTGCAGTTATTTTAAAGAGGCTTTTTAAAATACCCAAATATTTTCCCTCTCAAGTCATGTAAACCCAAAACTGAATGTCCCAATAAAATACTGTGGATGAATTGTAATTGAGCCTGAGTATGAACTGTGATGTCATGGCTGTGTCTCTAGAGACTTTCTCCTCAGCAGGTAGTTATACCAGTCCCATACAGAAGCAGTCATCACAATATCAGCTTTTGCTGTTGTCTGCAAATTACTAGAAAGCCTAATGCCAGTGCAGGCTTTTGTGCCATTATTTTTATTTGTATTGATTAAATTTATATTATTGAAGAAAGTAAATGAAGAAACGCTCAGGCAGCAGAAATGACAGTTGCTGTAACTAGAGGCTGTCTCACTGAATGTGGGACTTCTGACCTGGTAATTTGATATACAATCCAGGATACTCCTCTAGGAGTCTATTATTTAGGATCTAGTCTGATTTACTGAGGCTTCTTTAGAAAGGTATTGCTTTCCATAAAACCTGAGGTGTTAAGTTAGGGTCTGAAATGAAATCTCATTAGATATTTTGGCCTGATGATGAAAGGCTTCAATAGCATTTGTGGTTTCTGCCTTCTAGAATGAACAGCAGTGTTCACTACCCATACCATAAAATTTCTGCCTAAAATCTTAGTGATATTCAATGAACACTTAATTGTGAGACAGCTGAGCTGTCTTTTAACACAGGAGTAAGAGGAGGCAGCTTCCAGATGCAAAACAGTGCCTTTCCATTTCCTTCCTTTGGAACCAGAACTTTTGTATGTTGCTATAGTCTTCTCAGTATTACATGCCAATAAAGTAATTTGCTTTCCCACTTCTTGGGTATCTTCCCAGCTGAAATTGTTTGAACTGATGTAAATAACACAAGAACAGTACCAGAAAATGTCAAGGAGGCTAAAAGAAAATGAAACACATTTCTCGCCTTTAGCAGCTCCAGGGCACAGTGACTCTACCTGTAGGACCTGATTTTTTTCTTGTAAGCATTCTGCATATACTCTTGCAGAACTACTGTTGTTCTCTGTATTTGCTATCACTGCTTTCACAAATGTCAGCTCTTTAGTGTTACCTACATATTCAGCAGTATTTGGACTTCTACAGTTTTTGTAAGCTTTCTCTGTCAGAACAAATGAATGAGATTATCCACTGTCATTTACTTATTCAGTGGTCTTTTCCAGTTCATGTCAATCTATCTCCTTTCCAGTCTACTTGGCAAGCAGTCTTTTTAAACATTAGAAACTGATACTGGGCATCCAAAGTGGCTCCAGCCTGCCTTTTATCTGCCAGGCAGTATTCAGAGACTGATCTAACCTTTGGTGCAAATTAAAGCAGCCTTAGGGCATGCAAATTTACATTGTCAGGAGAGGTTCCCTGTGGACCTGCTGAAAATCCCCAGGTCCCTATTGTGCTCCAGCTCTTCATCTGATGAAAACTCTTGTGACAATGTCTGCCGAAATTCCCCAAAGGGTCCTTTCTGTGACATGCAGAGATTATGTATATCTGTATCTCTAAAGGCAAGAGGAATATCCTATAAAACATGTGACTTGGTGACTTGGGTTCAAAAATTACTCATAAATTGAAACAACTTGAATATCCTAAAGTATTTTATCCTACAAAATATTAAAGTGTAACTAGCCATGATTAATAGCATGGTAATAAGGACCCTGAATTTCATAATAATTTTTGTTGGTACAGCTGTCTTGAGAGCAAAAGTCCAAAACTCCATGCTCTAGAGTTACTGCCTATTGACACACAGCACCAAGGGAAAGGTATTAAATGTCTCTTTTCCAAAGGATCTGGGAGAAAAGCTTCCAGTTGTAAATCTGTTGTAAAGCTTCCAGTTTCGTAAATCTGTTTTGACTGGTATCAAATTCCGAGCTGTGTATTTTGCGAGGGGGGAAGGGGAAGGTAGCATGGAAACTTCTTGAATTTTGGGAAAAGAATAATTATGAATTTGGGTAATTTCTAGGAAGAATGGGTGTGTGTGACTAAAATGCCATATATTAGACTGAGGAAATGCAGTCAGCAGGTGTATGAAGTATCTCCTGTCTCTTCTTGAGAAAATTGACTTTCCTGATGACATGAATCCCTGTGAGCTGCATTTCTCGCATTACCAGGTATAAATTTCTTTTTGTCTTCTATGGAAATTTCTGCTTCTTAGTCCCCTGTACATAAAGTCAAATCAAAACTTTGCTGTGCAAATACTTGACTAATGAAACATTAACAACATGAATAACTGAGGGCAAGAAAACAAAATTTTGCTAAGACAGAGACTCTTTTCAGAAGGACAATAATGGAAGATAAGACTTCGCCACAGGACAGGATTAAAAACACTTGATAAAATAATAACAACTTGTTAGGCAATAAAGTGATCAAACTGTCTTAGTTCGCAACAGAAGCAACTGCTTTCTGTTTGTCTAAGTACAGGCTGTGTCTGCTTTGCCCTATAACGAGTAATTGCAAGTAGCATGATTTTAACCTCCAGTCTCCTGAGACAGCATTGAGAGCAAGGTGTTACGGCACTTTACCCTTGACAAAAAAAAAGCCTGTTCTTAAAGCAGGGAGAGCATTAGACTGCAACTGTGCGCCCCCAAAAGTCACCAAGAAGTGGAGTCAATTCATTTAGCAGGTTGGTTTGAATTCTCAAGAAAGTAGGAGCGCAGTCCTCAGTTTTATTCCCAAGATCTATTCAATACAGATGATGCTGTGAGCATGCAATTGTCAGACAGAAGAAAGGCTGCCACCAATGCTGCAGCTGAGAGTCAGGCATGCAAAAGAGGGAGAAGACAGGAAGGTGCTTTCCTAAGCAAGCAGCTTAACTCTTTATGTACCTTAATTCTTTGATGAGCATCAGTGACTTAATCAAGATGACCATGTAAAGTATTTCACCATATTTTTTAAGTAGAAACACTAAAAGCTTTTAGTATTAAGTGCAGTGCTAAACAGCCAAGGGAGAGACACAACTAAGTCCCCTTTTGCAACACCTCATTGCCTAGTCTTTTGTCTATGACCCATAGAGTATGAGCTGCTCTGTTCTATTGCTACTATCTGACAGCTATGCAGCTGACAGAGGCAAAATCCCCTTCTTTGTATGCAGTGTATCTCTCACTTTTAGAAAAAAATAATGCTACCACATAGTGCACCCGTAAGTGCACATCTTAGGTCAAGACAGCAAATCAAATTCTGATTTATTGGACTGAATGGAGCAGAAAAAGAAGGAGGGGGATGAGAACAGCGTGGGAAGAAGAAAGATACAGGACTCTTATTCCCTTATGAGATACTGGTTAAAGCTAATTTATGCTACTGTGACATGAGGGAAGTCGCTTGCAGTCTCAAGGCTAGGATAGCCAAAAATGTTGCCTGGGATAGGCATGGGAAAAGTGTTTATCAGGCTCCAAGATCATGCTAATAATCAAACATTTTCATGCAAGAAAATGATATCTTTCTCATGTTGTCTACATTTCAGTTCAACATCTTCTTAACTACCCTATGGCCTGCTTCTGTAACCCGTGGCTTCTACTAGGATAAGGCACCTTTCTTACCCTCTTCAACACATTCAGGTATGGCTTTAATGAAAAGGTAAACATCTGAATCCCTTGCTTGTTTCTGACTTACTTTCCTACTTACTCATTTATGTATTCTCTAAGTCCTACAGCTGGGTCTTATGTTTCTCAGGCAGAGAAGTTTCCATGGTAACCTCATGAGTGAAGGTAAAACTAGTGGAAACCAGCATTAAGGCAACAAGACACCAACGTGCAGGAAAACCTGCTCAGGACCAGGTTATGAAACATTCTTGCATGGTAAGTGCAGAACCTCTCTAAGGCAATCATGGCTTTCTGAGCTGCACTCACACCTTTTATTCCTTTTCCCCATTGGCCTGCCTTTTCCTCTTTCCAGACATAATGTAGCATCCTAATTACACCGTTAGGACACAACAGTAAGACTGAAAAAAAGCTAACTGCATAGCTGTGTGACATATTTTGGATATACCTCCACTGAGGTGGAGGTATAAAAAGCAGTTTTGAACCTAAGATGTATTATCAAACTCAGGGTGTCTACAACCGCTCCTGCAGGTAAGCCAGATTATGGTTTTAAGTACGTAGCCCTGTGCTATAAACCCAGCTTTTCCCCATGTTGTTTGACTTATTCTGCTTACAAAGTCTCTGCTTTCAAAGATTACAAAGATTACTCTTATGAATTCAGGCTGAGACAGTTGGGCTTGTTCAGCCTGGAAAAAGACGGTTCCAGGGAGACCTTAGATCAGCTTCCCGTACCTAAACAGGGCACACAGGAAAGATGGAGAAGGACATTTTAAAAGTGCATGTAGTAACAGGACAAGGGGGAATGGCTTTAAACTAACAAGGTTTGATTTAGGTTACACATTAGGAAAAAATTCTTTAGTATGAGGTTGGTGAGACACTGGCACAGGTTGCCCAGAGAAGCTAGGACTACCCCATTCCTGGAAGCGTTCAAGGCCAAGTTGGACAGGGCTTTGAGATAGATAGATAGCTAGACAGACAGGTAGATAGATAGATAGACAGACAGACAGATAGGCAGGCAGGCAGGTATGCAGGTACTTAGATAAGATTCATCCACCTTGAAATAAACCAACCCCCTACTGTATTTATTGCACATCTCTGCGAAGAGGAGGTGTTGCACAACACAAAGGGCCCCTGAGTCATTGTTTATCATTGCAGATCAATACACCTGACTGGTGGGTGGCTAAGTGGCTGGCTGCGGGTGTGCTGCAGCTGCACTGCTGACAGGGTGTCTGTGGAGGCTGTGCTGCCGTGGCAGCTGGTGGAGCAGAGACGGGGGGAGATGAGCCCTTCGGCAGCTGGCACCAACCCTGCTGAACTACATCTGCTCAGTTCAGCCCAAGTCTGGACTCTTGCTTTTCTTTGAAGGTGATGTTGCAGTACGCAGGGTGTGATCCTCCCCTTTCTTTGCTCTAGGTGGAAAGACCATCACCTTACAGCAGCATGCAATGAGAGTCTAAGTCAGGAAGGGGTAGTGGCTGGCAATCTTGTTTCCCAGTTCTTTGTACTCCTGCTAATAGACTCACCTGATGATCCCTATTGAGCAAACAGCTGTGAACTTTAAAAGTTTTTTCTTTCCACAGCTCTGTCAGAGCTTGAGGGGAGAGAGCATGTGTAGTTGAAGCTGTATTTCCAAGAATCACTATGTGCTGAACGTACATCCCGCCCAGCATGGTAGCACTTTCCTGGTCAAGCTTTCTGTTACTAAAATAAGCTTTTTGAAAAATGCTCTGGGCACCCAAAGGGTTGGTAGAATTTACTAAAAAAAGAAAAAAATTCCCAGACTGTGCAAGAGAAATGTCATTGTAGCTCCCCTGCTAGCAAAACTTGACACAGCGACACCATCAATAGCAGAGCGACAAGAAACCCGTAATTATTTGCCCAAGTTACAATGCCAAGCAGACCTACTTGTTCAACCATTAACAGGAATGCTGAATTGTAAAGGGAGCTTCTGTTTCTTTCCAAAATACACTTCTTCATGCTTTGGATATGATGTGGTTTCTTTAAAGCACAGTGGGTCTTAATGAGGTGACTGCAGTTTCACAGAACAGCAGACTTATTCCTCACTCTGGCTTCCTACTGCTTGTCTGTGACCAGTGAAAGCATGTGCCACCAGTGGAAAAGGAACTGTGTTCAAACCTCTTCAGATATTTATTCTTTCATGAAATTCAGAGTATTTTCTAGTAACAAAGTAAAGACATTTACACTCCTGATTTTACAAGGTCATTCAACAGCAGTGTTTTCTTTCTGTAAATATTTTTATCTGCAGATTTAATAATTTTCTTGAATGATCTGCTTAAACTCACAAATCTTGAGTAATCTCCAGAAAAACATTACTTAAAGATGAATTTGTAGAACTCCAGGGGACACAAGGAGGCATGTAACTCAGGTTTATTTTAACTCTTAGTGCTTTTTCTGTGTGCTATGCTAAAGGCAAGAGCAAACCTAGCTGTGGAGCATCCCAGCAGACTCAGATGTCCTTGCAGGCATGGAATATTTCCTTTCCTGCCCCTGCAGGGCTGTATGCTGATTACCAGCAGACATCACTAACACACACGTTTGTTTTCAAAGATCCCCACTGTGGTAGGAGCAACTTATGAAGCTAAAAAAAGACCATGTTTCCTGGTCTGGAACATACTATTGAGAAAAAAGTCCTCACCAAACTGTGAAGAAGTATTTTTGCCTGATTTCCTAATACAATAGGGTTTATTCAGGTGCAGAAACTGGCTAATCAGCTCTGAAGAGGGATGAAGTGTTACTTTCAAACCTACTCATTGCTGCACCTGCATCTTTCAGAAGGGGAGAGGTCTGACAGCTATCATGTTCTGTAATATTCAGGAAAATATCTGACCACATGAAAGGGAGACAGTGAAAAGACTTGCTGTGGTCAGTGGGGAAAGTCCAGAGCAGAAGCCCTAACAAGAATGTGTATGTATAGTGAGAGAAAATGGTATCTCAGAAGTGTTGACTGCTTTGCTATTAATTGGTTCTCTCCTACCAATGTGTAAATGTGTTTGGTCTGCATTTGGTATTAGCACACAACCAATACAATAAAGGACCACTAATTCACTAAGCTGTAAACTTGTATCTCCATCTGCCAGGGATTACCCCCCCGAAAAGACAACTGGTTTTGTATTAAATGCTACAACAGCAATCACTTCGTACAGAACAGGCTGGAAATATCAAGCTGCTTTTTGCTCCTCTGATGAGTGACAAGTTTCTCACTAGCATTGCCCTGATTACTTGACCCACAAGCTCAATTTTTATAGCTCTTTTGATCTGTGTCCTTGAACAGTCTCGATTAAAGTGTATGATAAAATGTATGATACAACCTGCAGACTTCAAAGCAAGGATTTGATTTTAATTACTGTGAGAATAGATTTATGTAACTGACAGGATGACAGGGATAGAAATACACCCAAAGATCTGACAGAGAAACATCTCCTTGATGAAGGCGTACGTCAGCATACTTCTTTCTTTCTGTCTTCATTGTTACACTTTACGTTGCATTGGGAATAGGTGTGTAACATACTTCAAGGAGCAGGCCTATATGACCACTGCCTTTTCAGTTGGTTGTTTTTTTTTTTTTGTCCCTGTCTTGTGGACATTTGCTGTAATAGATTGTGAATAAACATATAGTATCTACACTGAAGCTGCTTGAAGCTTGAAGCTGCTTATAGTAGTAACAAAAGTTTTTCCTGTTTTTTAATCAGTATTATTCTAACCTCAACAGCCAATAAAAGGACCATATTAGATATGCATCAATTAATAGAATGCTTTTTCAGTGCTTGAATTAGCATGACATGCAGGAAATGTCTGATGGACAAGTTAATCTATTGTCTTGGCGTTACATTAAATAATTTCTGCAGCTTTCTGTGGTCAACTTACTGCCTGGAAAGATACACAGGCCTGAAAGGAAAACCTTTCTCTGAACTACAGTTCTGACTTCTGGAGTTACCCTGTGCTTTAGCAGCTGCAGAACGAGGTTATATTCTGTGCCACTGGTACTTTGTTTGAAGCCTGCAAAAATTTCGCTGATAACTGGGGTGAAAAGTGTGATTTTTCCATATCAGAAGAAACAGGGGTTGTTTGGGTTGAATGCCAGATCCCCTAGATCACAGTATCACAGTATGCTGGAGATTGGAAGGGACCTCAAAAGATCATCTAGTCCAATCCCCCTGCCAGAGAAGGAACACCTAGATAACGTTACACGGGAATGTGTCCAGGCGGGCTTTGAATGTCTCCAGGGAAGGAGACTCCACAACCTCCCTGGGCAGCCTGTTCCAGTGTTCCGTCACCCTCACTGAGAAGAAGTTCCTTCTCAAGTTTAAGTGGAACCTCTTGTGTTCCAGTTTGCACCCATTACCCCTTGTCCTATCATTGTTTGCCACTGAGTAGAGCCTGGCTCCATCCTCGTGACGCTCCCCCTTTATATATTTATAGACACTTATAAGGTCACCCCTCAGTCTCCTCTTCTCTAAACTATAAAGACCCAGCTCCCTCAGTCTTTCCTCATAAGGGAGATGCTCCACTCCCTTAATCATCTTGGTTGCCCTGCGCTGGACTCTCTCCAGCAGCTCCCTGTCCTTCTTGAACTGAGGGGCCCAGAACTGGACACAATATTCCAGATGGGGTCTCACCAGGGCAGAGTAGAGGGGAAGGAGGACCTCTCTCGACCTACTAACCACCGCCCTTCTAATACACCCCAGGATGCCATTGGCCTTCTTAGCCACAAGGGCACAGTGTTGGCTCATGGTCATCCTGTCGTCCACTAGGACCCCCAGGTCCCTCTCCCCTACACTGCTCTCTAGCAGGTCGTTCCCCAACCTATACTGGAACCTGGGGTTGTTCCTGCCCAGATGCAGGACTCTACACTTTCCCTTGTTATATTTCATCCCGTTATTCCCTGCCCAACTCTCCAGCCTGTCCAGGTCTCGCTGGATGGCAGCACAGCCTTCTGGCGTGTCAGCCACTCCTCCCAGCTTAGTGTCATCAGCAAACTTGCTGATAGTACACTCAATTCCCTCATCTAAATCATTGATGAATATATTAAATAATACCGGTCCCAGTACTGACCCTTGAGGCACTCCACTAGTTACAGGCCTCCAACTAGACTCAGCCCCATAGACTACAACTCTCTGGCTTCTCTCCTTCAGCCAGTTCGCAGTCCACCTCACTACCTGATCATCCAGTCCACACTTCCTCAATTTAGCCGTGAGGATGCTGTGGGAGACTGTGTCAAAGGCTTTGCTGAAGTCAAGGTAGACCACATCCACCGCTCTGCCATCATCCATCCACCGTGTTATTTCCTCATAAAAGGCTAAGAGATTGGTCAAACATGATTTCCCCCTGGTGAAGCCATGTTGACTGCCCCTCATAACCCTCTTATCCTTGATATGCTTTAAGATGGCACCAAGGACAAGGTGTTCCATCACTTTCCCAGGGATGGAGGTGAGGCTGACCGGTCTATAGTTACCCGGGTCCTCCTTCTTGCCCTTTTTGAAGACCGGAGTGACATTTGCTTTCCTCCAGTCCTCAGGCACCTCTCCCGTTTCCCAAGACTTGGTAAAGATGATGGAGAGTGGTCTAGCAATGACTTCCGCCAGTTCCCTCAGCACCCGCGGGTGCATCCCATCTGGACCCATGGATTTATGGACGTCCAGATTGCTCAACTGGTCTCTAACCCATTCCTCATCGACTAAGGCAAGTCGCTCCGTCGACCTGACTTCATCTAAGGTCTCAGGGGTATAGGGCTCTTCAGGACTGCCTGCAGCAGAGTAGACAGAGACAAAGAAGGCATTCAGTAACTCTGCCATCTCTGCATCTTCTGTCACCAGGGCACCCATCCCGTTCATCAGTGGGCCTACATTGCCTCTGGTGTTAGTTTTGTCTGCCATGTACTTGAAAAAGCTCTTTTTGCTGTCCTTGACCCTTCTTGCCAGGTTTAATTCTAAGGAAGCCTTAGTCCTCCTAGCTGCCTTCCTACATCCTCTAGCAGCAGCCTTATATTCCTCCCAAGTGGCCAGCCCCTCCTTCCATGACCTGTAAACTCTCCTCTTCCACTTGAGCATACCCAGCAATTCCCTATTTAGCCACACAGGTCTCTTGGCCCTCTTCCTTGCCTTCCTACGTGTCGGGATGCTCTGATCTTGAGCACGGAAAAAGCAGTCCTTGAATGTCAACCAACTATCTTGGGCCCCTTTTCCTTCAAACAGCCTTGCCCATGGGATTTCCCCTAGCAATTGCTTGAAAAGGCCAAAGTTTGCCCTGCTAAAGTCCAGGGTTGCAATTCTACTTGGTATTCTACTAGTCCTACCACACAAGATCCTGAACTTCACCATCTCGTGGTCGCTGCAACCAAGGCAGCCCTCTACCCTTACTGCTTCAACCAGACCCTCCTTGTTAGTGAGGATGAGATCCAGCAGCGCTCCTCTCCTGGTCGGCTCATCCACCATTTGCAGGAGGAAGTTATCATCCACACACTGGAGGAACCTCCTGGACTGTGGCTGGGTTGCTGAGTGGTCCTTCCAGCAAACATCAGGGAAGTTAAAATCCCCCACGACGACCACGGCCTGTGACTGTGAGGCCTCTCTCAGCTGCCTGTAGAAGGCCTCATCAACTTCCTCACCCTGATCTGGTGGTCTGTAACAGACACCTACAACAGTATCCCCCCTGCCAGCCTGCCCCTTAATTCTCACCCACAGACTCTCAACTCGCTCATCATCTGTCCCCAGACAGAACTCGGTGCATTGTAGTTCCTCCCTCTGTTAGCCAGAGGTTTTGTACAGTGCTTATTGCTGTGCAAGCAAAACAAAATTGGGACTTGTAGTCTTGCACTTTTACACTTGTACTGTATCTTGCAGTCTAAGACAGGTACAGGCAATGTGCTACAAACAAATGAATAGTTCAGTTAAAAAAGGAATTAATAGCATTTGGTTTCCTGAGGATTTATCTCCAAGCTGGTGGATGTAGATAGATACGGAGGATGATGCAAGTATTGGTGGAAGCTTTGTTTGCAATTAAGAATGTTTATAAAATTTTCTCACCACCATCATATTCTTCCTTCTTCTTCATCATGGTCAGTATCTTTTTAGCAGGAACTGTGTGTTTTTTCACTCCTGCACAGCCACTTACTAGTAACTCATCACCTTTTTGGCTCTCTGGTCAAACTGAAAACGGCAGTGGCTGCAGAAGTGATCATGGAGACATTCACAGTCCTTTTTTCTGCACAAAACCTATCTAAGGCAGGTAGAGTGGAAATGTAGGAGCTAAATAGTTATGTTTGAACTGGTAACTATAATTACATTTTTGAATTTTTTGTTGCTCTCAGCTTCTTCTTTCTGGTCTCCAGGGGTCTTCCAGGTCTTCCACATTTTCATCAGGCAGAGGCAGTTGAAGGAAGAAAAATAAATTAGTCTCTGTTGAACTCTATTCACGTGTTGAAGAGAGAAAGGAATCACAAAAATTATTTTGACCTTGATGGCAATTTTCCTGAAGTTGAACATTACTTTAGCCGTTGTTCAAACTGAGGGTGTTAAACTGAGCAGTAGTATGGAATTATTTAGAGGAGATAGGGTGAAAGGAGGGCATCCATAACTAGCAAGACCTATTATGTGAGATCTTTTGTTATTGCAAACAATGGCACAGACCCATGCATGAAGTTGAGGGCTGGTCAGCCAGAGCCAGGACATCAGAATCTAAGTATAAATAATGTCAGATAGAAAAGTCAAACACAAAAGAAGCAAATAAAATAACTGTGAAGCGGATGGGATTAAGCTGGAAATGCCACCGATGAAATTGTTACATATATCTTTGAGGAGGTGTAGTCTTTACACAAAAACTCACTGGCAGTATGATTTCTGTAAATTTCCCTGCCTTCCAGAGCAAGGAGCAGAATGCAGTTTGCACTGACAGCCCGCTGTACTACTGTGTTTTCACCATGAAGATCAAAACTGGCATAGCTTTTACAAAGCCAGAGAAGCCCGTTTACACCCAGACACATGAGCAGTATGGCTGAGGAGAAAGCCAGCTGTTTTTGCTATTCCAAAAGATTAACCTGAGAGGGGCAATTATTAAGCAACCTTTAGTAAAAATTGTTGGTCAACAAAACGCTAAATGAGTTGACAATGCAATTTTGATACTTCCCAGGCTGGTGCAAGAGTAGACTGTCTCTAAAACCTCCTTGTTTTGCCTGTGGTTAAAGCTGGCTTCACTACTCACAGATAGAGCAGTGTCATGAACAGTGTTCTTGTCTCCTGATGTTAAATGATGACAAATCTGAAACACATTCAGGATTTGCACTGGAAAAGGAGAAGAAAAAACAAGGGTTTTATAGATCTGAGTTTGTGCATGCCTGTTGGGTGTGTACTATATAAAGCTAACTTAAAAAAAGACCTACACCAGTATGAATTCCAAACTCCTCTCTTGCTACTTGCAGAGGAAAATATAGCACAGATGCTGTCAGCCTGCAAGTGTCAAGATACAGTGACTACACATTACTAAGACAAAGCTGATAAATGTGTTGTTTACTCATCCAGTTTATTTTTAAATTCATATTTTAAACCATTTTTACATTTTTTACCCATCTTTATTGACCTTGAAGATCTTTTATCATAAAACCAAATTATTGCAGTGCAAAAATCAGCTATTGAACACAACCTGCTACATTGCAAAAAATATTACTGGATAATTAAAAGCAGACTCTAACCAGATTGTTTGGAGCACTGTCTTCACACAGGTGGTAGCGGCTGGCATATGAATGAGGGGTAGGCTACTCCATACTGTCGTCTTGTTAGTATAATCTTGTTAGAATGAGCATTTTTTACTTCTTTTTTGATGGGCCTAGGTAGAGGCAGGAGGAAACATTAAATGCATAGACCAAGCTTAGAGATCTGCATCAGTATGTGAGTAATTTTCTTCTTCATCGTAATCTCTCTACAGTGTTTTTACTTCATCTATCTTTCCAAAATGATCCACAATAGCATGCAAGACTTGAGTCCTGTAATCTGCCTAATCCATTGTAAAATGGAAGTGTCAATCAGGAAGATGATTCATGTTCATTCCAGTGGGTCAGCAGTAGCTGGAGAAAGACTAATAATGCTCAGCCTGGGAACAGTCCATCAGACTTTTATTATAGAGACATCTTGTATTTTATGCTCACAACTTCTAGCCAGTGCTGGTGAGATGTTGATACCTCATGAACTCACATCATCAGAGTTTCTGGTGGGAAGCTGTGAAAGACCTATAGCAACCTGCTTTGAATAGGCAGCTGCTGCCAATTTTGATGTTTGTGTGGCTCCCTGGCATTCTCATATTCTGGAGTTGAAGGACTGGAGAAGCTGGTTGTCCTAAATATGATGTCTTAAGGACTTCTGACATATACTGCACCAAATGCATTCTGAAATCTTTGTACATTTTTAATTTTGTTGTTGCACTGTGGTTTTCCACCTTCTGTGCTTTATTAATGGTTCATAAAGTGTTTTCCTCATTCTGGAGTTTATCTTTCAGCTAGATAAAATTGTGGAGAAAGCAGACTTAACAGCTCTCCATTTTTGGTTGGTTGTTTTTTTTTTTTTTTAGCAAATGTAGAAATAGACTTTTTTTGCAAGGAGAATGTGATAGCAGCCACACCATCACACACAGTCATCTGGTGTACAGTACAGCTCCAGCAGGTAAAGGTTAAGGAATCTTAATAAAGGTGACCAGAAATCCCATGTCTGAATGCATGTAACTTGAACATGAGAGCTCTTGTCAATATGTTCAGGTCTGCACATGTCTTATTTCTACCAAACAATGTCTGGGAGACAGGCTTGAGGAATATGTGCTTTCATCAACCAATCTGTGAGGCAACATACTTCTCTAGTAGCATCTTCAAAAGCACCTCCAGCAGGGTTTCACTAACCAGTATCGCTGTTTGAGAAACTTTGAGAGAAGCCACTGTAAAAGACGTGGTTGTTTGACAGAAAGAGTTTATGTGATAATGAGGGAAATGTCAGCCGAAGAGAACGCAAGTGGTGCAAAGAAATTTGACATCTTTTAAACATACACAACCTCTCTCAGCACTGAATACTTCATTCCATCACTTCAAACAGAACAAAAAATAAGTGAATTTGGCCTGTGGCCAAATTAATTTAAGCCAAATTTAGTTTGGCTTAGTTCCATGGATTTAAGCGGAGTCATATCAATTTCTATTTCCTGAGAATCTGGCCTTCCATATTTGATCATATTGCTCTGTTTTTATGATTTATTTGGTTTTTCATTTCTGAGGATTCTGTCTTCTGAGAAGGAAGTGCAAAGAGTGCAAAGTACCTTAGAGAGTATCTTAAATTGTGCTGGGTGTTATTTTTAAGCGAAAAGAAGGACTTCAGAGAAAAAGAAGAGTATTGTTTTTCAAGAGAAGCTGCTGTTTAAATGCAGTCTAGCCAGTGGCAGAGGTCAGAGTCTCTCCTGAGCACATAAAGGGAGACGGTCCTTCCAGGCTAAATGAGGCAGTGCTCCTTCCTACTCCATTTTAGAAAGCAACACATCTCCAAAGGTGAGAAACTGGACAGCATTGCGTGTTAGCAATGGACAAATCTTACTGAGTTCACTGGGAAGACATCCAAACTGTCTCTTCATTTTTCCATCCTTTCCATCACTGTTGGCTTCTGAAATTGAAAAGATACTTTTGTAGGTGGCAGAAGAGCTCGCTTTTCCCCTTGTCTGTGATTGTAGTGCTTTATAGACCATAAAAGTCTATTTATGTGGTCTCAGTGCTTTTTAGGTGTCTGCTCCTTTGATGCAGGTCTTTTCCATGCAGATTGTTTATCTGTTTTTCAATGCTAAGCCAAAGATCCTCTGCATCATCTCAGTCTCCTTCAAACATTTGTCCATTTGTGCACACGAATTTATATATATTTAGCTTGAGGCCTTATCACTGAGGATGTGATGCAGAAGTGTGGCTTATCCTGTGTCCCAGAAGGAGGTCTTGGAGGAGCAGTGAAGCACACAGCTTTTAAATCATCATTGTTTTTCTACACAGTTCTATCACAATAAATTTCAAGTATTCATTGACAAACCTGGAGTAATCTGGTTCATTTCTGTGGAAATACTGCTTTTTATCTCCCTTTTCCTCGAAGCTGCACAGACTGGTACCTCCTATCTCAGGGAACACGGGCTGAGCGGCATTTGGAGCATAGATTGCCCTTTTGACCAAAGGTATTGCTCAGACTGGTGTGATTTCTTCTTCCTTGTTTCTTTTTTCTTCCTCCCTTCCCCAAGTCAGATGATTCAGTGATTTAGATTGAAGCAATGGCAACAATCATTAGCAAGAAGCAGAAAGGGAATTGCTATGCAAAACAAACAAATGTTCAGAAGTAGTCAATTTTTAATATACTGTGCAGCACATTTAATAATGTAATTCTCCAGTGCATCTGAATGTTTAAATACCTGTGAAGAAGAAAAGTCACTGGCTCATGCAAAATTCCTCTGAAGTATATCATTAGTTTTGTTACACTGAAAATTCAGCATGACTATGCTGAGTTATAATGTTGGGGCATTTTATGGGAAATTTAATGCAAATAAGAATTTGTTTTTATTTTGTGCATGAAGTTTTTATTCAAGGTGGTGGCTCTTGGTTTAGCTAATATAAACTTCTTATCTTTTGGAGCATATATGCATTTCTGACATTATATCTGGAATAGAAAAAGATTTTATCAACACTGTGTGAGGTCCCAGGAGACGCCTAAACATGGGAAAAAAATCCCAAACAACAAGCTCCAACAAACTGACCAAAACCAGATAATAAATTAAATTGCTGATTTCCTTGTCTGTGAGTAAAATGCAAGTTTCCAGGACATGGGAAGCTGAGTTTTACATTTCAAGTTTTACATTTTCAAAACCTGTCAGGTTTTCACATGGAAAGTGAAGAGTTTAGGATTCTGTCTTGACTTTTCACATTTACTTCTGTTCCATTTTTCACACTTGTGAGGCATCCCTGGTATTATGAGGAAAAAACAATTTCTCTTTCACAAGCTGCTTTGTGCCCTTCGCACAGTACAGAGCTGTGTCCAGTCGCAGATCCAATGTGTGAGACCTTACAATAAGCCAGAGCTGCAAGAATTTTTGGTTGGTGCTCTTTGCTATATGTCAGTATACCAAAATACAGACAATACATCCATACAGCACAGGATTATGTTACAGCCAGGGTGTGTGCATAGCTTACGCGGGCATGGCCACAATGATCTGAAGCCAGCTAAGCCATTTTATTTCAACAGTCTAACTGAAATATCAAACCCAGGCAAGCAGCTTAGTTTATAGGTGGAACATTCACCTCTGTTGCTGTCTTCCTGTTGCATCTGTTCCCATGGGTATCTGAATTAGCAAATTTTGAGGTAGCTCGGGCATATCTTGCAGACAGCATTCTTGGTGTTTATTAGAACCTTGCAGAAACATAGCTTAAGCATTTCCAGGCTGTGGAATATGTGGCACCATTGCTATGTGGGCTGGTGGCAGCCAGCCCTGTGCAAAGCCCAGCTGCATGACATGCCACAGGTTCCTCAGTTTCTTAGCAGACTGATTGCATTTTACTGGTGTGTTCAGTGGTATTGCTATGCCCAGGCTTCTCTTCTGGCCATGTGACCTTTTAACACCTTTAATCCAGTGGTACAGTTTATCACATTTTATCTTAGCCCAGTGTCTCCCATGTCTTTTGAGAGCACAGTCTGTGATGGGATCACACCACAGTGAGGAAGCAGTGGTAACATTTCTCTCTACTGTCCTGGGAACACTATAGCTGAGATGAGAAGATCAATTCCAGCATCCCCTCCAGTGGTGTTTCCTCTGTTGAGCAACACTTGTGCTGAGAACTTGCTTTGCCCAAGCCATTTCTGTCCCTCTCCTTCCTCTGGAGAGAAGATGAGGTGAATCAGCCCCTGCCCTGCTCTGCATCTCCATCCCTATGAAGGTCATGGTATTTCTTTCAAATCTGTGAGGACTTGGTCACTCCCATCAGATTAGAACTGATATTGTATAAAAGAAGCTGCTGCTGAGAAACCAAGTTCACAATTTGCCATTGCTCTCTGTTTTTTTAGTATTTGTGTTACTGCAGACGAGGCAGGAGAGCTTCATTCTATTTACTCTGTGGTGGGCTTGAGCAGCTGTGCAAGTTGCAAGGCAAGGATAGAGTAGCTCTCCTTTCACAAAGAGCAACTTCACTGCGAAGAGGCAATTTTGAAGAAAAATGGGCTGATGAAATTAGGCTCTTTCAGTGTGGACTAGGAAAAGTGGGAGTATATTCTAATGTCATAGAAGAATGAAATCTTTTCACATGAAATTGCTGTCTACAAATTGTTGTGATTAGGGCACTAAGTAAATCAACAGCAGTAGTAATGTCACAGCACAGCGAAATGTGGCAATACCTGGTTACTGGCCAATAATATTTCTGTTAATGTCAACACCACAGGGCATTAGCAAGAATTTAAAAACCTGATTAATAGAAAACAACTTTTTTCCAAGGCAATCTACCTGATCTTCAGTGCAAAATAATTTACTGGGAGATAATAGCTAGAAGCTGTGTACTATAAGCAGATGAAAAAAGGGCAGTGAACCATGATGGAGGGAAAATTGCCTTTCTATCTGGAATTATTAATTGAAGGAACGTTTTGAAGGAAACACATTTTAAGCAAATATCCTCTAAGACACCTAGAAATAAAAGCAGATTTCTATTTATTTGTTGTTTTTTTTTTTTGCCTTCTCAGACAATATGTTTCTGGTGAAGCCTCCAGAAATTGCTCCCATCAGTGAAATTCATACATCTGCTCTCCTCATATGTGTATATACATATAAGGTTTCTTCCATGTGAAATAGGTGTTTTTCTCTAAAATCCTGTGCTTTAAGGTATGGCCACTACTCCCATCTGGGAAGCATGAGAAATCTTTTCCTTGAAATCCCTTTGCCGACCTCAGAAAAATACAAACCTTCTCGGGGTGAAACAATAAACTAGGGTGACCTGTCAGATGTGCTTTTTGAACTGACTGGCTCTGCACATGTAACTCCTCTTTGGACTTGCTGTGGACTGATAAAGAAGTCATAAGAACACCAGAAATAGGTATCTATTTCCTGCCTTGCCTATCATGAAATTATCTGCATGTCCCTCAGCGTCTTTCCTCATTTACAGAAAGGAGATTGGATTCCCTCTATCTCATCAGCACAGGAATGTTCTGGGTAAAATATAATACATCTAGTGACTGTCCACAGTGATTTTCCTCAGGATATCAGCAAGGACTGAATCAGAATCTGAAGACTGGAAACTATGGGCGTGAGCAGAAGATTGGCAACCATATGTATTTACACTATTGTCCAAAAATTTGCTGTGCCTGCAGCTGATTCTAATGCTGTATGGTAGCCCTGCTATTCATAGTTAATATTCCTAAATAGGTACTAAATGCCATTTTCTTCCTCTGAAATTCGTGGAAATATTAATGATTGGTTTACAACAACCAAAAAAGTAATTCTGTCAAAGGGCATAAGTGTTCTTGATTTTTGATTGTGCTATCTAAAGCAATTACAGTGACATTAAAAAACCTGCTTGACAGCAGCTTTTACTTTGTGGGCTGCCTGTCTCATTTTCAGCGTGAAAGGAGGAAGTAGGTGTCAGAAAGTTGTATAGCTCCTCTCCTGGTGTTTTGTTTGGTTGTCTTTCTTGTGCTCTCAGGACAAATGCATGTGAGAAGAGCATAACTCATACAGCAGCACCTGTTGATGTTAAGAGAGAGCCTGACACTTAGAATCATAGAATCATAGAATAGCTAGGGTTGGAAAGGACCTTAAGATCATCAAGTTCCAACCCCCCTGCCATGGGCAGGGACACCTCACACTAACCATACCGAAGGCCTCGTCCAACCTGGTCTTGAACACTGCCAGGGATGGAGCATTCACAACCTCCCTGGGCAACCCATTCCAGTGCCTCACCACCCTAACAGGAAAGAATTTCTTCCTTATATCCAATCTAAACTTCCCCTGTTTAAGTTTTAACCCATTACCCCTTGTCCTATCACTACAGTCCCTAACAAAGAGTCCCTCCCCAGCATCCCTATAGGCACCCTTCAGATACTGGAAGGCTGCTATGAGGTCTCCATGCAGCCTTCTCCAGGCTGAGCAGCCCCAACTTCCTCAGCCTGTCTTCATATGGGAGGTGTTGTAGTCCCCTGATCATCCTCGTGGCCCTTCTCTGGACTTGTTCCAACAGTTCCATGTCCTGTTTATGTTGAGGACACCAGAACTGCACACAATACTCCAAGTGAGGTCTCACATGAGCAGAGTAGAGGGGCAGGATCACCTCCTTCGACCCGCTGGTCACGCTTCTTTTGGTGCAGCCCAGGATACAGTTGGCTTTCTGGGCTGCAAGCGCACACTGAAGCCGGCTCATGTTCATTTTCTCATCAACCAACACCCCCAAGTCCTTCTCTGCAGGGCTGCTCTGAATCTCTTCTCTGCCCAACCTGTAGCTGTGCCTGGGATTGCTCCAACCCAGGTGTAGGACCTTGCACTTCTCATGGTTAAACTTCATGAGGTTGCCATCAGCCCACCTCACAAGTGTGTTGAGGTCCCTCTGGGTGGCATTCCTTCCCTCCAGCATATCAACTGAACCACACAGCTTGGTGTCATCGGCAAACTTGCTGAGGGTGCACTCAATCCCACTGTCCGTGTCAGCGACAAAGATGTTAAACAAGACCGGTCCCAACACTGATCCCTGAGGGACACCACTCGTTACTGGTCTCCAGCCGGACACTGAGCCATTGACCACAACTCTTTGTGTGGGGCCATCCAGCCAGTTCTTTATCCACCGAGTGGTCCATCCATCAAATTGATGTCTCCAATTTAGAGACAAGGATGTCGTGTGGGACAGTGTTGAATGCTTTACACAAGTCCAGGTAGATATGTCAGCTGCTCGACCCCTGTCCATCAGTTCTGTAGCCCCATCATAGAAGGCCACCAAATTGGTCAGGCAGGATTTCCCCTTAGTGAAGCCATGCTGGCTGTCACCAAGCACCTTGTTGATTTTCATGTGCCTTAGCATGCCTTCCAGGAGAATCTCCTCCAACATTTTGTCAGGCACAGAGGTGAGACTCACTGGTCTGTAGTTCCCTGGGTCATCCATTTTCCCCTTCTTGAAAATGGGGGTTATATTTCCCTTTTTCCAGTCATCAGGAACTTCACCTGACTGCCATGATTTCTCAAATATGATGGCCAGTGGCTTAGCAACTTCATTTGCCAGCTCCTTCAGGACCCGCGGATGGATTTCATCAGGACCCATGGACTTGTGCAGATTTTTAAGATGGTCTCAAACCAGATCCTCTCCTACAGTGGGCACAAGGTCTTTATTCTCACAGTCCCTGTATCTGCCTTGCAAGACTTGGGTGGTTTGGTCAGAGCCTTTGCCAGTGAAGACCGAGGCAAAGAAGTCATTCAGAACCTCAGCCTTCTCCAAATCCTGTGTAGCCAGTTCTCCCGAGAGCTTCCTGAGGGGGCCTATGTTCTCCCTAGTCTGTTTTTTATTTGCCATGTACCTATAGAATCCCTTCCTGTTATTCTTAATACCCTTAGCCAAGTTTAATTCTAACTGGGCCATGATTTTGCTGGCTGTTGGTGCCTTGTTCAAGCCTCCACAACATCGGCTCTACTGGTCACATTAGGATGGAAATGGCACTGGTTAGTGGGAAGTGGTTGATCCTTTATGCTTCTAGCAGTACTCTTAAAGAGAGATATCAATCTAGCATTTTCATTAGCTTTATTTTTAGTCATGTTATTTTACCACTTCAAAATGAATTCCATCTGATTCAGAAAAAAATGGGCTTCTGTTCTCAGAGTCTTGGCTATTTGCTTTTCAGGATCTATACAATGTCCATGGGGCTTTTGTAGTCCAAATGTACAGTTTCAGTCCATACAGCTGAGTAGGACATAGTTTACCATTTTTAAGAAATGACAGTTCATCTTCTCATTCTGTCTGTACTACAGAGGTAGCTGCACTGGGGTGTGAGTACACCTGAACTCCAGCAGCATGTAAGAAAATAATGTCTGTGGAGAGACTGCCCAAATTGGCAGTGACACCAAAGACTCTGACCACAGCCAGGAAGTACTGGAGGTACAGGAAGTACAGGAAGTTTCTGCAGGTTCACACTGAGAAGCCCCACCTTCTTTCTGTTTGGTCCCTGTACTAACTGATCTTAAAAAATAGTTCCTTCTTTCTTTAAGCAATCCAGTCCTTGCCTTCTTTGTACTTCATGCATTTTGAAACTCAGTTTTTGCAAGCTGTGAAAAAAAAGTACTAACTGAAATGAAAGCACTTTGAATGTCTTCTCCAGTCAGAGGGTTTTTTCCACCAAAAATAACATTTTCTGTTGCAAATCATTTGTCAAGAATCAAACAAATTCTCATCAAACAATTGCAATCTTTTTCTTAGGAAGAGCTGATGTTGTCGTCAAGGTCTGGCAATTCTCATTAGCAATGAATGCCACAGCTTGAGTGTGAAATACACATATTGTATAATTTTTAAATTTCACAGCTTTAAACACACTAGTGCATTTCAGTTTTTATTTATTCCCCAAGCTACACGCTGTGTGTTGTCCCTAGCTTACACCTCTGTGTAATGTAGTTTTACTAGTTATTAGATTTCAAAGATCCTGTCATAAATGTAGCACTTTTCTTTTTTTCTTTTTTAAATAGTAAATAGTGTGTCTTAGTATTTAGACTTGTAACTTGTTCTGACAGAATTACAGGTATCTGGTAACTTGTGAGTGGGAATAAAGTGAATTTTTTAACCTGAGAAAGTCAATTAAGAAAAACAAATGCTAAGAGAAACTAATGTTGTCTTTTCGTGAAACATTATTTGGTTTTGTTAGTAGAACTGATGAAAAAACTGTCAAAACTCTTTCGTGCCCTACCATTTGGTTCCCAGCATATGCGATTCTCTTAGAGGAGGAAGTATTCATGCACAGTTCTGGAATTCCAGAAGATTAATGTTGTTACCTGAACTTCAGCAAAAATCTTTTGCTGATTTTTAGCAGGCAACTTGGAAAAGTTTGCAAAACTTTTCTTTTGTGATTGTATCTCCCCATATTTTCCTCACTTCACTGTAGTTTGCAAAGGTTTCCAGGTCCCCTGAATGCCCTGGACAGGTATTTCATTGTGTTAGGACTGGATGACTGGGAGAAGAGGTTACCAGCAGAATTCCACTTTACCAGGATAGTTTGTGCAGGCACACATGCTGTGAGGGAGGAAAGGAGGTGATTGATGTGTTGAGATTTGAAATTGCTATAGCCCAACATTGTCAATGTGCACCACAAGTGGGTGTCTATTCTGCACCAAAGTTCAGGTGCAGAGGATGTGCTCTTGAACTGCCCATGCTACAACATGCAAAACAACCTGCATTGAAGAGGCCAGTTCTGGATTTGCAGTACTTAAAGTGGGTGGACTGCATTTTTCCTGAATGTCATCTCTCTTGCTTCCTGCTGCTTGTTTCTACATAGATCCATGAGGTCTGTCTCAGGTTCTGCACACAGATGTATTGCACTGCAGGTTTAAATGACAGGTTCATCCTCTTCTGACAAACCTTAACGGGCAGGTTCTGAAAATATTTTAATCTCTTAGAGTAACTATAATCAAATTAAGTAAGTGAAATAAAAAACAGTTAATTACAGAATAAATGGATTTTTTTTTTTTTGAGTGGGTGTGTGAGCAATATGACATTTGACTCTAGCATGTCAGTTACATACAAACTGCTTGGCATAGTGGTAGCCAGCATAAGCTCTGTTTAGGCAGAACTCTACCTGACCTCCACATACATTTAAATAATGTTCCCTGGTTCTGTTACATTGTTCAAAATGGAGTCATCCCTCCAGTTACTGCTATCTTGGCAAAACAAAGCTTCCTGCCTTAACATGCCACCAGACAGAGGACAATCCTTTCTCTTAAAAAATGAGTTGTCAGAGGTATAGATTCACTGTGCCAGGTACGTAAGGAGTGTTTGTCGGCAAATAGGGTCAGCAATCACTTTCCATCCACTGCTGAATCACTCATGAGGTTTATAGAATTGAGACAACATTTTAGCTGCTTTATATCATCTGTGAAAACCTCTCTCCTAAGGCAAACATCCTAGTGGAGAACAGTGTCATTTGGGATATTGATTGACTGGCTGGTGTAGCAGGACTGTAACTCACATTGCACAGGTCCAGGGTGGCCGCAGGCTTTCACATGGCATCCAAATGAATTAGCTGAAACAGTGGGTTCAAAGGCAGCCAAAGTTGAACTTTAATAATTGAGAGTAATGTAATGCAGTTCAGTTACTCTCCCTGACTTAAATACAGCAAGAGTATGAGTAACTGCCCAGACTTGATTCTTCAGCCCGAGTTTGCAAATTTGACAATTCCCAGCACATGCAGGACATGCTGAGGAAGCTTCCTTAGGAAAGCTTTAATTTCTTTGCTTATTAACCTCATTTTTTCCTTTCCTGCTCAAAACAGCACTAGGAATCTACACTGAGTGGTATTTAAATGAGTAGTATGTAAGTCAAGTTGTGAGAGAAGTGCAGTCACAGAACAGAGACAAGAAAGGACAGCATGTTAAGCTGTAAACAGTACCTGGCAATTTTCAACAAGAGAAGTGTACCATGTGAACATATTGTTTCTTAGCAGCCACAAAGAGTGTGGAAAGTGTATCAGTGATTTTCAGCTTGCAAGAAGGAGGTACAGCCGGCTTCTGTTTGACACATCAGACTGCCAAATTTAACAAATCTGCAATGAAGTTCTTTTTTTTTTTTTTTAATTTGAGATTTCTGCAGTAAATTAATTTGCAATTATATGACACTGTTCTTGACTCTGCTGATCTCAGAAGTGAGAGGTGCTCTGGATGGTTTTGTGCCGGAGGAGTCTCTGCATTCTCTAAGTGTTACGTATGCATTCAGCTATCATAAGGCATGTTTTGGACTACATCTACTAGTTAACTGCACCTGCGCAAAACAGGCTCTGATTATACTCATTCTTTGGGTAAAGCACAAGTTTTGATGGTTCAGTTCTCTTGCCTTTGTCTAATAAACTTCATCAGAATAGAATGCTTCAGTCTCTGTATAGAAGAAAATTTTCTGCCACCTTGCTCTTTTTGACTAGGACTAAACACATTTTTAAAAAACTTCAAAAAGTGTATTTAGACCATATATAAAAAAGACCTTCTCAAATGTAAGAAATGAAAAATTCTTGCACTGCTTTATTCTGCTGACAAAAATGTCCAAAATGTAAATTTGTGTATATAAAGGCACCATAAACAGCTATCAGAAGAATTAGGTATTTGGTTTGAGTAAATATATGGAGGCAGCAAAGTATGAAATCTTAAGATAATCACTTACAAAGGTCAGATTCATACATTTAAAATTCTGATGCATTTGCTAAGCTAGCGACCAAGCTCTGCTGCTGTCTACAGGAATGAATCTGATTGTACTCTCACATTCTTATTTGATGCTTCTCTCTATTTATGTAAGTAAGTGGAGATTGCTGTTCTTTAATTAAGGACAGAATTGTATCCTGGAGCTGATGCTACAGTGTTGGTCTGAATGATCAGAGCATATGGTGAGATGTAATACTGAAACTGGAAGGCGCTTATGGATTTTTGTTGGTATATTGTATCAGATGCTCCAGGTAAATACTGAATCAGTTTTTCAGAGACGTATATTATAGTGCTTATATGTCTAATTATCAGTCATAAGGTCTGTTGTATGTAGAGATTCATGGGTTTTTCCCCTATATGAAGCTACAGCAAAGAGATTTTATATCTGGCATCAAAAAAGGCTACCTTGGGATACTTCGTGCTGGTAAAGTAGCAGAAACAGACCCTTAGCTATGTATATCACCTTGTCTGCAAGCATGTGAACCTTTTGTGGAATAAGTTGTATTTATAACATAAGCTGTAATTTACCTTAGGAGTGTGTTAATAAATGAGTGCTTGCTCATTTGCAAGGTGCAGCACTCTTCATGCCCACTAAATGCTCAGCTGTATTTGCCTGAACCCATTCTGCTTCACAGCAGTATGAGACAGACCAGGAAATTCACTTCAGGGTAATCAGGATATTTCTCAGTGATTAAAGTGACTCTGTTCTTGACCTTTAGCCTCTTGTGTCATCACACTATTCATGGTGTGCTAGTAATCTCATAAAACTCCATGGCTTGTCATGTCTCAATGCTTAAGCAAGGTGTGCCACACCATGCCTCATAAGGCTCTGTTTTATTCTGTGCTGCGAAATTATAAACCTTGAAAGCTAAGCCCCAAGATTAACGATAGCAGAGGAGCCCCAGGAGTAAATTCCTCTAGAAAGATGATATTCTTTTCTCCAAGTCAGAGCAAACCTGCCTGGTTCCAGTTCCATGCACACCCATGTCCCTCCTGCAGGTCTTCCAAGAGCACTTTTGGCGTTAACGTGGCTTCAAACAGGAATAGATTGTATCTGTGCTTCTGTGTGCACTGGAATAACCACAGTCCACATTTCTTCCCTGCTTACTTGTTTTTCTTCCCAAACACTGCTCTTTCAGTCTCATCTGTCCTGTTAACAGACGTGGGTTCAAGCACAGAAAATAACAGGTCCAGGAATCTTTAGAAAAAGCCAGATTTTGAGAATAATATCTTGGCAGCCAGAGAGCTGAAAGAGAAAACATGACCTGAAAAATACAGAGGTGGGAATTCCCACTTACCTCCTGGAGGTGCTGATACATCTGAAAGCCTTACTGGGCAGCCTAGCAAAATACATTAGAGCACAAAATAAATCATGAGCCTTTCTGAGGTGGTTAACGTGGGTTTCATTCCCCTGGGACTCACCTGGTACAATGGCAATGCATGGTTGGGATTCTGAATTTACTGGATGCTGTAGGTTGAGACTGGCAAACAACTAGGCACCACCCAACCACTCTCTCACCCAGTCCTGTCCTGTGGGACAGGAAGGAAATAGAAGGAAGGCAAAAAGACCCATGCATTGAAATAAAGGCAGTTTAATATGTGAAGCAAAAGCTGCTTGCACCAGGAAAGTAAACGAGGGGTTTATTCACTACTTCCCATCAGCAGCAGATGTTTAGCACTTGCTGGGAAGCAGAACCTCAGCACATGGGATGTCTGCTTGGCAAGTGGAGGGTAAAAGCCTTAATCACAAGTGTTGCTGTTTCTTCCTCCTTTCCTTGAGCTTTTATTGCAGATCATGACATTTTATTGTATGGAATATCTCTGTCGTCAATTCATGTCAGCTGTTCCAGCTGTGTCCACTGCCAGCTTCTTGTCCACAGAGGACAAGGCAGCAGCGTGAGGGCAGGGAAATTCTTGACAATGTAAAAACACTGATCAGCAATAGTCAAAACATGAGCATGCTGTCAAGACTGTTTTAGTAACAAATCCAGAACACAGTATCTTATGGACTCCTGTGAAGAACATTCATTCCAGACCCAATGCAATCTCTAATTCCTATTCCATATCATTGACAGCATACTCAGGCCCTCCAATACCCAACAGATCCTCATCAACCATCACGCCCTTTCCTATATCATATACATGCCTATATCCTTCTCTTACTTTATGGATAACTATCATCAAATGTCCATAAATGTCCACTGCCTTCATTTCATAGAATCACAGAATCATAGAATAGTTAGGGTTGGAAAGGACCTTAAAATCATCAATTTCCAACCCCCCTGCCATGGGCAGGGCCACCTCACACTAAACCATATCACCCAAGGCCTTCTCCAACCTGGTCTTGAACACTGCCAGGGATGGAGCATTCACAACCTCCCTGGGCAACCTATTCCAGTTCCTCACCACCCTAACAGGAAAGAATTTCCTCCTTATATCCAATCTAAACTTCTCCTGTTTAAGTTTGAACCTGTTACCCCTTGCCTTGTCACCACAGTCCCTAATGAAGAGTCCCTCCATGGTTTGGGCTCCCTCTGTTATGTCACTCAGGACAGGAAAGGCAGCATGTTGTGCTGAGTCGTTGGGTTCCAAAGCCAGCTCAGCTTGGGTTGCCACTGCATTTGCCCAGTTTCTTGCGGGCCTTGTCCTCTGCTGGATTGGGTGGCTCCTGCCATAGTGCCTTCTATATCACAATTCAAATTGTGCGATGCAATAGTTCAAACACGGGATAAATTTATCTTCTTCTGTAGTTGCTTAGACTAGATGGGAAGAGAACTAGTCAAGCCACAGTTGAAACTGTGGTCTTTTGTCTTCAGAGGATAACATACTTCCACAGCAGGGAAAGAAATGTATTTCTGGACCCAGGAATGGTCTTAGACTGGTTTTGCATTTTCATGAATAAAGGGCAACTTAGTATGTGCATAATAAATAATCCAAAATGTCACACATATTCTGTATAAAGCTAAGCTCAGTAAGTGCATGCTAAAAACACCAGAATGTTACAGTGTCCTGAAGTCATTAAATTACATTATCAGTAATAACTATATGAACTGATTGTTTAAGAATTTCTGTACTCAATTTAAGAACCATAGCAAAAATATCAATGTAGCTCATGCACAATAAAAGAAATCAAACCGGAAATTAATTTACTCATGGATTTTTTTTTTCTGTTTTATTCCTGATGATATAAAACCAGTTTCTGATACTATATAGTTTAAAGATAGCGCAATCTGGAGTTGTTAGAACAGTAAGGAGCATCAAACTACTGTTAGCTAGTGCTTCTGCTGATTTCAGCTACTGTACAAAGAGTTTTAGATTTTTTTTATCTACAGAGGTTCTGCATATGTAAGGATAAGATTTCCCAAAACCAGAGATGATTTGACTAATTCAGTCACTGACTGAAGCACAGTATGAGTTTACGAGGTTTGTGGATAATACTGCACACAAACCTTTACCCTTAGTTAGATTATAGCAGAAGTAGATAATGGTTTTATAGTATGCTTCTATTAATCTTATTAAGCATAACACCATATGGGCTGAAAACAAGGTGGTTTCATATAATTCTGGGTGGGGTCATATGACGATTTGAAGCAGTCTGTGAATCTGTCTCAAGAGGAAGACAGGAAGTTTGCGGTGATCCTTTGATCTCTTCTGAAATGTTCAAATTTTCAACAGCTTTGAAATGGGGCTCTGCCATCCAAGCTACCAAGCTGCAAATGAGAACCACATAGAGTCCAGCTGATCTTGCCTTCCATTTGTTTTAATGAAGATAGAGGGGTGGAGAACTGTTGTCATCCATTGCAATTGTATCCACAATTACATTACCTTTTATGACACAGATGCTTTTCAGTGTTTGAAGAAAATAATTGATTTTCTTTTTTAAGTTCACTGAAGATATTGGGACTGAACGAACATAGTGTTTTAGTTCCAGTATTTCAGCTCTCTTGGATGTTGGTATAAACAGTTTGGGGAATACAGAGTGGTAAGGAACACAAGAGAGAAATGAATCGACCAGCTCTGCTAGCCTCTTTCTTGGAACAGACTGTCAACACTGATAAACAAAATGCTTCATTGTTGCTACTAGACTTGTTTTAGTCTCATCCTAAAATGTTGATAGAGTGTTAGTTCTTGTGATCTCTGTTCTATTCATTTATAGAATCATAGAATCATAGAATGGTTTGTGTTGAAGGATACTTTAAAGATCATCCAGTTCCGAACACCTTCCACTAGACCAGGCTGCACAAAACCCCATCCAACCTGGCCTTGAACACTTCCAGGAATGCTGCAGCCATGGTTTCTTGGTGCAACCTGTTACAGTGCCTCACCAGGAAAGAATTTCTTCTGAATGTCTAATCTAAATCCACCTTTTTTCAGTTTAAAGCTATTACTCCTTGTCCTGTCACTACCGATATATTTAGGTATTGTAAAATTGCTCTAAGGTCTCCCTGGAGCACCCTCTTGTTCAAGTTAAACGAGCTTACCTCTCAGCCTGTCTTCATAGGATAGGTGCTCCAGCCCCCTCATCATCTTCATAGTTTCCTCTGCACTCAGTGCAACAGGACCTTGTCCTTCTTACTTTGGGGGCCCCAGAGCTGGATTCAGTACTCCAGGTGGGGGTCTCACAAGAGCAGAGGAGCAGAATCATTTCCCTCAACCTGTTGGTCACGCTTATTTTGATGCAGCCCAAGATATGATTGCATCACCGCAGTGTGCACTGCCAGCTCCTGTCCAGTTTTTCACTCGCCAGCACCTCCGAGTCCTTCTCATCAGACTGCTCTCAATCCAGTCTCTGCCCAGCCTGTATTTGTGCTTGGGATTTCCCAGACCCATTTGTAGGACCTCGCATTTAGCTTTGTTGAACTTCATGAGGTCTTCACAGACCCACCTCTTGATCCTGGCCAGGTCTCCCTGAATGACATCCCTTCTCTCCAGCATGTCAACTTCATCAAACAGCTTGGTGTCATCAGCAAACTTACTGAGGGTGCACTCAATCCCACTGTCCATGTCACTGACAAAGATGTTGAACAGAATCAGTCCCAATGCCAACCCCTGCGGGACGCCACTCATTACCAGTCTTCAGCTGAACATTGAGCCATTGTCCTGGGTTCAGCAGTAGCAGTCATGTTTCTCCTTCGTGGTAGCTGGTGCAGTGCTGTGTTTTGACTTCCAGCCTGGGAACAGTGCTGGTGATACCGATGTTTTCGGTTGTTGCTAAGTGATGTTTACCCTGACCAAGGACTTTGTGAGGCTCATGCTCTGCCAGGGAGCAGGGGAAGCCGGGAGGAAGCAGAGATGGGGCGCCTGACCCAGGCTAGCCAGGGAGGTATTCCATACCACAGCACGTCATGCCCAGGGTAGGGGGTAACTGGGAGTTACCCAGAAGGACGCGGGCTTCCGGGTGGGACTCGTTTCTTGGCCGGTGGTATTGTATTCTCTTCCCTTGTTATTTTCTCTTATCATTGTTGTCGTTGGTAGTAGCGGTGGTGATTTGTGTTGTACATTGGTTGCTGGACTGTTCTTGTCTCAACCCGTGGGAGTTGTAGAAGGCCTCCGAATTCATAGGCATGATTTGCCCTTAGTTGCCCGTGTTGGCTGTCACCAACCATTTCCTTCTTTAATTTGTGTCTTATCTTAGTTTCCAGGAGGATCTGCTCCATGATCTGTTCGGGGACAAAGGTGAGACTGACTAGCTTGAGGTTATCTGGGCCTTCCTTTTTCCATTTAAAAAAAATAAATTAGGAGAATAATCATCTTTAATAATGAGAAACACCGTTTTTATTCTAGGAGGATTTCTGTACAAGATGTAATGAGCTCAGAGAACTTACTATGTGTTTCAGTCTCCAAGGGTGGGGAAGACATGCCTTTAGTTAGTATTTTTCTTATGAAGAGACAAATCTGAATATGACTCAGAAATAAACTAAGATGTCAACATTTGGCTTTTGTAGTTGCTCTTGCAAATTAAATGAACTTAATTTTTCTAGGAACCAACTCTTTCTTGAGCCAGGGGCGCAATGCTTACATGCAACTGCTTAGCTTTATAAAAGTGAGAATGTCTTTTCTAAAAGTGCTTCTAAGTGGGGCTTGAGCCTGCAAGCTTCATACCATGAGCTCTTTGACCTGGGATTCACTGAACCCAGGGACAGATAATTTTTACTACCTGATGAGCCTCATTTGCATATTGACGTGCATATGAATGTAAGAAGAATATGGCTTTAGTAAGGTTGCTATCAACAAGCCAATCTTGAAACAAATCACAGTTACAATTAGTTAGTTGCAAAGGACCTTAAGATAATCTAGTTCCAACCAATTACCTTTATATTTCTGTTGATTTTGGTAAGATAAGTGGATTTTGTTGTGAATACACTGGCACTCTTTGAAGTATCATGTAATGATTCGATCTTGTATTTTAACTAAGTAAATTACAATATTCCCATTTTTTTTCTGGATTCATGATCATGCATTATTGTTCCGCTCTCTTATCTCCACAAACTTCCCTGAGCTACAGCTATATTTAGATACTGTGCTGCCAGTGAGCTGAGTATCTCTACTCCTACCTTTTAAACTTGTTAGTCTATTAATCAAATTCAGAAAAGGTTGGGAGAAAGTGACTTCCTGGTTTAAAAACTCACTTCTGCGGAATTGTAACTCACTGATGAAGAGGAAAAAGTAGTCATTTTTAGCCCTTTCAAGTCAAGATTTTGGCACAGGGCCTCATGTTCACTGTCTCATTACATTAAAGCTGGCCTACTTATGTCAAGAGCCGAGCAAGATTTCATTCAAGTTTTGTTCCCTCAATGTATTTCTAAACCTCATGCAAAATGAAAGACGAAAGGTTCTTTAATCATGTATTGGGGATTTTTTTGTCTCAGATCTGAGAGTTGGCTGTGTACATGGATGGTAAGTGCTAAGCTATTTTTGAGTCACAGGAAGGCTCTTTAGACAAGCTTCTCACATGGCGTTGGTGTGACTCTCGTGTGTGATCTTAGAATCACCTAGGTTGGAACAGACCTTTAAGATCATCAAGTCTGACTGTTACGCCAGGACTGACAAGTACACCACAGAACCATGACACTGAGGGCCACATCTACATGATTTTTGAACACTTCCAAGGACAGTGATTCCACCACTTCCCTGGGCAGCCCCTTCCAATGCCTGAGCACCCTCTCTGTGAAGAAATTTCTTCTAATATCTAATCTAAACCTCCCCTGGTGCAGCTTGAGGCCGTTTCCTCTTATCCTATCACTTGTTTCTCGGGAGAAGAGACCAGCCACCTCCTCACTTCATCCTCCTTTCATGTAGTTGTAGACAGCCACAAGGTCCCCCCTGAACCTTCTCTTCTCCAGATTAAACACCCCCAGTTCCTTCATCCACTCCTCATCAGACTTGTGTCCCAGACCCTTCACCAGCTTCGTTGATTTGTCTGGACCTGCACCAGCACCTCAATGTCTTTCTTGTAGTGAGGGGCCTAAAACTGAACATCGGATTCAAGGTGCGGCCTCACCAGTGCCAATAACAGGGGGATGTTACACACAAAAAAGACCATTATTGACATTCTACTATAATGTCCTGAGATAGGCAGGTTTACCACTCTTGTACAAATCATATTACATTAATGAGTAAATATTAGTATAAAGCATACAAGCCTACAGATTGTAAATGTTCCCCTCATTGTTTTGAGTGTAAAAGAGAAAGCAGTGTAGAAGAGCATTCTAAAAACAATGCATAAATTAAAGCAGTAATTTATTAAAACCTATAAAATGTTTATGTTAGGCAAAAATTAATATCCACTATGAAATCCTCCTGAGGAAGATAAAAGAAACTCAGAGGAGGATATACAGAAATGTAGAGATCTTCTGTTTTGGTAGAAATGGGTAAATTCTTTGGGGATATTGGAACAAATGTCATCAGAAATGTCACTATATATAATAATCCATCACTTTAGTGACTGTATTGTTCTAGCTGCACTCATGAAAGCTGCCTATTTTTATTTTTCCCTGAAGTTTTTATTTTAGGCAACTGGATTCTTGAGCTGTAGTAATGCACACTAGAAGTACATAGGTTCTTCTGGCAGGAAGGTACTGTATACAGTAGATAAAATTACTACTTTTCAGCAAGCCATCCTGCAGTTCCTGCAACTTGCCGGACAAATCTTCAAACCTTACTTACTTTATGCCTTGGTTAAATTCATCATCCAACTGTGAGTAGCTGATTGATGCTGTCTGTTGCACTTTCTTGAAGTCCCAGTGGTTAAAACTAGGAAATTCTTTTTCCAGATCTTCTAAAGATGGTGATAAAACCTACTCTCTGTAGTCCAGCATTTCTCTGAAGGCAATGATAAGCTGAAGTTTGAAGTGAGATACACAGAATTCTAATGCAACTCAGTCTAATTTTGTATTATTTAACATTTTATGAAAGTTGAAAATACCCTTTGCAAGAGAGATTCATGCATGTTGTGGAAATAGCTTATTAATGAGTCAGTAACATGAGCTGACAATGAAATGCAAACACACCTGCTCTAATTGCCAAATGAAAATTCTTCCCTAGTATGGAAAATGTATAGATGGAGAGAGAATTGTAGTAGTATCTCTCTGTATGGTGAACAAAATGCACCAGAGATGCACACACTTTGTGCCAAACAATACCATTAGCTTTCTTTCAGTGCACTATTTGAGACTCAGGCATTTTCCACATAAAGAAAAAAGGCCAGCCTTGGCATTATACTACCTATTTTTAAAGCACTACCATTTTTCAAGCACATAATCACAAGGCAAATTGCATTGCACTTAGAGAGCCCACTCTGCTTAATTCATTCTTCAGAATAAATCAAGTGGGACTGTCTTTAAAGAAAATATGCTTACCAGAGCTTCTTTAAACCCTCAATAGTTTTCAACAGTTCTTGTGTCCAGCTGCAATAGCAACAGTATTAACAGTCAGCAATAAGCAAAACATCTCAGTTGTTTTTCCAGTAGGTGTTTTATCAACTGACAAATTCATGTGCATGTTGTTAATCTCTTCCCCAAGCCATTCAGTTTTCTCTCATGGTTTCCCCTCCATTTCCTTCTGTCTTTTAGTAACGAGATGCAGCTCTGGACCTTACAAAACAGTAAAAGGTCACTAGACTCTCAGTCAATTAAAAAAGAGCCTTATCATTCAAATACCACCATATTAATGATATTCTAATTAAATATTATAAAGTGTTTTGTACCATGTACATGAAAACTGGGTAGGAATAAGAAAGAGATTGGCTATGAACTTGCACCTGCATGATGTATGGGTGATGAGAGGCCTGCTGAGCCTCCACAACCCCAAGAACTGGCAAGCTTGGGCAGGAGCTTCATGCTGTAAATCATACAGACCCTGGTAAATGTAATGCATTTGTTCTGGGGCAGCTGTTTTGCCATTCTGTCCTTGGACAGCTATGTCATCTTAAAAGGATTACCTTGTAATATGGTAATACCTTGGATACCATTTTTAAGTCAGACTCTTCCTTTAGATTACATCCCAACTTGCTCAGAAACATGGAGCTGGAGGGTTTTTGATTAAAATATCGACAAAAGATCCATGAGCTCTTGCTAAATCCAAAGTGAGATTACAACTAAACATTCCAAATAAAATTTGGAATATTAAGTAATGTAAGAACAAATACTTTCTAAAATCTGAAAATGCAACTTGCAAACAGAAGAAAGTATTTATCCTTTTGTGATTTTCATGCATGAGATTTCTGGTGCTAAATTACAGACAGCATTAAATGAGTACTAGCTATATTAATCTACAATAATATTGAATACCTAAGAAACTATATTTATTTCCCCTTTTGCAACCAAACTGAACAGGAGCAGGGCCAACTACGTACCTCAGATTACAGCTTTACACCAGACTGCAACTTCCTTTCCCTTTGTTAAGCAACAAGAAAGGGTGTGTAAAGGTGTAAAGAACTCACTTAACAGAGGTTTATCAGCAAAGACAGTGGATGAGATGTCTCAGGGTCCTATTGTGCAAGTCAATACAAAACACACCAACATTTTTATGTGAATTACCTGGTTAGAAATATCTAGAAGCTTGCCTCAAGTTTCAAAGCAGAAATTTTAAAGATGTTGCAGGGAATAAGTCTCCAAAGTCAAGGCAGATAGTCATAGGATCGTAGAATGATTTGGCTTGGAAGGGACCTTTAAAGGTCATCTAGTTCCAACCCCTACACATGGAGCAGGAACATCTTCAGCTAGGTCAGGTTGCTTAAATCCCCATCCAATCATCTGACCTCTCTGGGCAATCTGTTCCAGGGTTTCACCACCCTAATTGTACAAAATTCCTTCTTTATGACCAATCTAAATCTACCCTATTTCAGTTTGAAACCATTACCCCTTTTCCTACTGCAGGAGGCCATACAAAAATTTTGCCCCCTTCCTTCCTATAGGTCCTCTTTAAGTTTTTAAAGGCTGCAAGAAGGTCTCCCTGGATCCTTCTCTTCTCCAGGCTCAACAACCGCAACTCTCAGCCTTTTCTCATGGGAGAGGTGCTCCAGCCCTCTGATCATTTTTCTGGACGCACTCCAGTCTGTCTGTCTTTCCTATACGGAGGGCCCCAGAGCTGGATGCAGTACTGCAGCTGGGGTCTCACCAGAGCAGAGAAGAGGGGCAGAACCACCTCCCTCAACCTGCTGGCCGTGCTCCTTTTGATGCAGCCCAGCATACAGTTGGCTTTCTAGGCTGCAAGCACACACTGCCGGCTCATGTCCAGCTTTTCATTCATCAGTACTCCAGAGTCCTTCTCCACAGAGCTGCTGTCAGTCCCCTCACCCCCCATGACAACATCAGGGGTTGCCCTTACCTGTGTGCAGGACCTTGCACTTGTCCTTGTTGAACCTCGTGAGGTTCACATGGGCCCATTTCTCAAACTCATCCAGGGATGGCATCCAGTCCTGCAGGCATGTCAGTTACACCACTCAGCTAGGTGTCAACTGCAGACTTGCTGAGGGTGCACTTGATCCCCCATCTACATCATTGATGAAGATAATAAACAGTACTGGTCCCAGCATGGAACCCTGAGGGGCACCATGTGTCACTGATCTGCATCTCGACATCAAGTCATCGACCGCTACCCTCTGGGTGCAACAATCTAACCAACTCCTCATGCACAATACAGTCCATCTATCAAATGTATATCTCTCCAGTTTAGAGAGAAGAATGTTGTAGGGGACCATGTGAAAGGCCTTACAAAAGTCCAGATAGATGACAGTCAAGTCACGCAGAATTACTAGCTGAGCTAGTGACACAAAGACCTGCAAGTCATTTATTTTAACTTGGTAACATTAATGTTGCTGGAAAACAATGCGCCAGCGGACTGTTAGATCCTGTTGTTGTCACTTCTTAAGCCTGCCACGTTCTTGTAAATCAATCATGGTGGCTATGTGCTTCATCTGACACTATTTCTTGCCTTATATTCAGTAGATGTTCTAAACTGCCTTTGCTGTCTTTGGGACATAAGCACTATGGAAACACTGCCTACAACTTAGTCAAGATTTAAAATACACGGTTTGCTGTGTTCCATGAAAGTGATGAGTTTCAGTGGTCCCTAAGGTAACAGAAGTTTTTGATGATATTGCTTTGACAGTGCATGATGAAAGGAAGTATTTTACCCGTTTTCTTCATTTCAAAGAACTGTTAATTCTGCTGTAATCTCCACATGAATTACATGGGAGATAATTATAAAATGTTCGTGAACTGTTATTTGTAAAACAGTATTGTTTTGTGAACTTAGTATTCTTAATTAGGACTACACAAGAGCTGTTCAGCTGCAGGAACCTGAGGTTTACTTACCCCTTTTGACTTTACTTTCAACATAAACTCACTTGCAGATGTGTTCCCGTATTTATTTACAGACGCCATGGACAGACAGAATAATCAGGACGCAACAGATACATGACACACTTGCAAGTATTTTCTGACCTAAAGAGGTTATGTTTTTCCTGCACTGCAGTTTATTTCTGTTGAGCAGCTGGAGTCCCATTTCCCAGTCCTGCAGGCTTTACCCCAGTGAGAGCAGAGATGGTCCCTCCTCAACACCTCAATCAGTGTGCTGATGCAAAGGCAGGAGGCTTTGCAACCCAAAATAGTTTCAAATGGTCAGAATTGCACTCCCATGTAAGAACTGGGCTGCACAGCTTGATTCTGCTGTTTTGATTCAGCCTCTCTCTTTTATTTTTACTACTTTGCATTATTCATCATTTTAGTTCAGTAGCGAGCCCATGCAGGAGCTGACAGCTATTCTTTGATATGTTGTATGTCATTATTTATGGGCAGTTATGTCTAGCCTAAAAAATTAAAATAAAAAAGAGAAGACTTCAGGAGCATTAAAATACTTTCTGCATTTATTGTTGAATCAGTAGAGACTTTGGATGGAAAAGCCAGTGTTAGGAAATTACCAAAACAGGACAAACCAAATCCAACACCTCCCCAAGCTTGACACATAATTATTTTTTTTTCTTTTTCTTTTCCTTTTTCTTTCTTTTTTTTTTTTTTTAAAACAAAAATCTGTGGTAGAAGGAATGAAGACTTTGGGTGGGACAGCTCTCTTTCCTGACCATCACAGGCACAAATCTGGATTTCAGTAAGGGGTTACCTGTAACACAAGAAATGCTCAAAGCTAGGGCAGCTCTTATTTTGTGTTGCATTCTATGATGTGTCAGAGTCACTGTGCACCTGCAGTGTGTCCATGCCTTCTGTAAGTCCTGTAGGTACACAAAGTGCAACAAGCAGGATCCTGGGTCATGAAGACACCCAGCCTGTGATAGATTTCCTTTTCAACTGGATTAATCTTGATTGTATTCACTTTCTGCCGCCAAGATAACCTCAAGGGTTTTTTGTGTCCTGCATGGTTGGCAGCACTGAAATGTGACTAGCGGTACCCGAATTCCTCTGGAACAGCAATCTGTTCCAGCACCCACATGGAAGTCACCCTGACACTTGATTGTTCACAGTCCAACCCAAGTTTCATATGTGTTCATGAAAAATTTTCTTTTGTGAGATACTTACTTCATACACTTCTGCAAGCAAAGACTCAGTAATAGAGATTGATATCCAATATAAAACACATAAAAAAATCCACTTTTTTTTTTATTCTTCATCCAGATAACCTTCTTAACCTCTCAGCATCATCTAGCAACTAGAATATAGCATCTCTGTTCCTTCCCCATCCAATTGTCCTTTTTATTTTTATTATGTTTTTTATTATTATGTTACATACTATTTTTTTAAAGAGTGATGCTTTATAACTTTTTGTGAAAAAGAGATATGGGAGGAGAGGTATCATCAATCGTTAGAGGGGTATTTCCTCACTGTGTTTCCTAAAGAAGTTCTCTTAGGAGAAGACAGTTGGGGAGGGTCAGAAATTAACATAGTCTTATTAAATATTCTGGCTTGAGCAAGCTAACATCCTCTGTATGCAGAGTGTGGATTAACTGTGGATTTTGCTAGAAGAATTCAGTTTTATACTGTCTAACTCCATTTTGAATCACATGGGAGTAAGTTACCTCTTAGCTGGTACTGAACTTCTTTGCCAAGTAAGGAGGGAGTGCCAAAGCAGGGCTCAAAGGAGGTGGCACAAGGCTGGAAGGCTGCAGGAAGAGGGTTTCCTGCAGTGCCTTCTCATCCCTGGTTTGCTCACTCAGTCTACTTCACAGGTTTTGGCACTTTTAACACAAATGCTTGTACTTGGGTTAAACTGACTGTAGTTTATTGTGCATAAGAATGATTAAGAGCCCCCCCCCCCCCCCCCCCCCCCGATAGAAACTTGGCTCGTCTTCACAAGTTATCACAACAGGAAGCAGAGACAGGACACCTGACCCAAGCTGACCAAAGAGGTATTCCATACCACAGCACGTCATGCCCAGGATGTAACTGGGAGTTAGCCGGAAGGGCTGGGAGACTGCAGGGTTGGAGGAGGTATGGGTCAGAGCTTGGTCGGGCTGGGGGGGTGAGTTATCGGTTGGCTGGTGGTGAGGTGTTGTATTCTCTTCCCTTGTTATTTCCTTTATCATTATTATCACTGGTGGTAGCAGTAGTGATTTGTGTTATACCTTAGTTACTAAACTGTTCTTATCTCAACCCGTGGGAGTTGCATTCTTTTTGATTCTCCTCTCCCTCCGGCAGCAGGGGGAGGGAAAGAAGGGAGGGAGTGAGTGAACGAGTTACCTGACTGGGTTTAAACCACGACATCATGCAAGCAACAAACCCCTTGCTCTGGACCTGGTGTTGCTGGTGGATGTATTTCCAGGGTGAGGACTTACATGCTTCTGGGCAAATGTGGGCATTTGCACTCATTCCAGCTGCTCTGCCAAAGCCTTTGAAATTCTTATGAGGCTGTGGGATAGCAGTGATCCTTATGCAAATTAAAATAAGATGTTAAAACTCAGCAGAGCAGCACTTCTTAGATACAGAAATCTTGCAGAGTAGCAAGAAATGATACGTATTCTCACTTAGACAGCAGGCAAGTGTAAGGGTTTGCCTCAAAAGGCAAAAGACTACCGTCTTTCATTATATTTCATTTCATAACACTAGCATTACTCAGGAGTTCACCCTGCCCCTTCAGTGTAAGTCAGTTTAAACAATCCCTTGAGAGATTCCAAGGGTGAAGTCAATGAACATTAAGCTTGTATAAAGAAAATAATCTGTTTTCCAAGAGATGCCATGGAAGTAAATTAAGAGGGAATATTTTCAATTTGTAAGATTTAGGAGATAGGAGGGGGCAGGCAGGGATTTAATTTACTTCTTCCACTGTAAGTCTTGGATCAAAAAAACCTGCTTCACTTGGTCCAAGATTAAAGATCTCATCTTCTAAGTAAAATATAGGGTCCTCCAGTGGTGAGAGGGAGATCAGCAACGGGAGCTGTGGGACATGCACATGATTCGGTTTTGTTGTTGCGGAGTTTTGTTGTTTGTTGGGGTTTTTGTTTGTTTCTCTCTCATTTTTTTTTTTTTTTTTCCAGAAACATGCCTAGCAGAAAGAAAAAGAGTGACGTAGATTTTCAGGTGTGGCTTGGTGGGTCAAACTGAGTTAAATACAGCACTGTGGGCTGCTTTTCTTCTCCTTTTCTGATGGTTTTCTGGTTTCTTCTGACTCTGACACACACTTGATGTGCAGCTTGTGAAGCCAGTGTGCCTGTGGTGATACTAGTGACCTTCTCAGCCTGAAGGGCTCATTTCAGAGACAAATCACTGGAATTACTTGTGTATTTGCCTTATGTGTTATTGTTCTGAAAAACTGTATTACAACTTTCTATGAGTAAAAATAGAGCATCTTTTTCCACAGCAATTCATTTAACTGACTCCATGTTTACTGTAGAAGGAATCCCCCCTACTACGGTAATGCCTGTAGTAGGCATTCTGTGACAGCAGCAGAAACTAGTGCCTGTGAATGGTGTAATGGACCATTCATGTGGACACTGATTTATCATGTCAGGCTCTCCCTTGTCTCTTACTGCAGCACAATGTACTTCTCTTCCTTTAACTGTTATGGTAGGTTGCTGGGAAAATTTTATTAAATATTCACCTTTGAGAGTCCATGTATCAACTGTGCAGTTGTCTCCTCAAATCTCCCAGCCCTTCTAGCAAATTTCTGTGAGAAGATTTGATATGCATAATCACATAAGCAATACATATAACTGGAACTTTAGTTACCCACACACTCTTTTCTGTGCATATATATACATGTATTTATACATTCATAATAGACTCCCCATTTATGAACTCATACATTTTATTTGAGCTTCACAGTGTGCAGACTTGCCTAGAGGATCATAGACGACTGGGAATAAAACTGTGATGGCCTTACTTTGGAGAGGCCTTCATCTGTTCTGACTGCAGATTTTTATGGTTTTCAATTCAGACGCTGTTATAACACAGGCTTTGGTAAAAAAACCTTGTTGTAGCAGTTGCTATTATTTGGTAAACACTGACCTTTTAATAGGGTTTCCCAGATTTTCATTTCAGCAGTTCTCTGAAGTATATTTAAGTGTATTTTTGCATAAAAAGGAAAGGAAAAAAAAAAGAAAAATACAAATCCTACCAATAGCAAAATAATTTTGCATGAAATATCTTGGAGATGAGCTCTGTTCACCTCTTACTCAAAAGGAGAGGAAGTTCAGGTGCATCTTTTTATACATAATGCAAGAATTTCTATTACATTAAATGTAATTGAAGCAGTAGCAGAAATGCATCCAGTTTAACTTGCCTCTGTGAATGCGTTCATTTCCTAGAAATTTTGTGCCACGAAAGAGGCTGAGAAAAACTGCTCCTTAATACCTCTTCCTCTTTCAGGCTTTGCTCTTTTACTTGCCCACATACACTGACTTCTGCTTTATCACATACTGCATGAAACTACAGCTACCTCAAATCATGCCAGGCTGCTCTTTTTCAGTCCACAACAGGATTTTTAGTGGTTTGGGGATTTTTCTGGATAGTTAGGAATAATTTTGTTATTGTTAACTCTCCACCCTGCTGAAGTAATTCTGAAATATTTCACCTAAATTCTAAGGTAAAAATGATCTGTGAAAGAAATACAGCTGATTTCTGTTGCTAAATGTGAACACTGGGCTGTGTTCAGCTAATATGTGACAGGGACTACTCAAGTTCTTAAATAAACAGACAAAACGGCATATGGTTAAATCTCACTGGGAAACATTCTTGTTATAATTTCATTATCTTAAAATGCTAATAAAAAAAATCTGCAGTGAAGCATGCTGGGATGAATCACTTCAGTAACTGTTCCAGTTTCATTACAAGGATTTAAGCTTTCGACAAATGTCATGGCATTAACATTTTATGCAGAGACCTGAAGAAATGGCTGCTGGAAGAACCAACAGCCAGCCTTTCTAAAAGTCAGCCCTTTTTGCCTGTCCTTATGAACGACCAGTCACTTTGCAATATTAAGTGGCAATGTTGCTGCAAGAATTATGTCCCTCTGTGATGTTTTATTTGCATATTGGGCATTACAGGAATGAGAGCACCAACAGATGCAATAGCAATCTCCATTGCTGCACCTGGGTTTGGTTCAACAGTCCATTTCTATTTGGCAAACACTCCTAATAAGTCTCCCTCAGGGCAAGTAATCTTTTAATAATTATAATAATAATAATAATAGTATTTTCCCTTTGAATTTGCTACAGAGATACCTGCTCTAACACATTGTTTATGCCGTAATATGTACTGATTGGTGATTCCTTCTTGCTTTCCACCATTCCTGTCCTCAGTCCCTCTCTGACAACATTGCAAGGACAGCCTCTTCCCATCCACCACACTAGCTCCTTTTCAAAAACCAGTGCAGTGTGGAGTTACTGGAAGCATGCTTCCACCATCAACGAATCCTCCTGCCCATGCTGCTGTAAAGACTACACCTTTTTCTTTGCACCACAAATTTTTAGTAGATTTTTTTTGAGCAATAATGGAGCCTGCTATTTTAATAATTCATTATATAAACTTACATTTTTAAAATTTCACTTCAGCTGATCACTTCCAGTTCAGTTGTTTTAAGCCTGTCGATCCCAAGTTACTAAACATCAAAATTAAAAAAAAACAAAATATTTCTGTTCCTGCATGCTTTCAGGGTTTCAAGCTGGTGTTGTTGATATATTGAGTATTGAGTTTTACCTTGAATTGTGAAGGCTAGAAACTTATCACTTCTCCAGGGTAAAACAGTGCCAGCTGCTTTAATGATGAGGAAAAAAAAAAAAAAGAGAAAAAGGAAAAAAATTAATTAGATATAAGAATTGGAAATACAGGAATTTGATAGTGCACTGCTATTAGAAAAGGAAAAATAGAAAACAATATTTCTACTTGAAAGTGAAAAGAAAATGCTGACATCCAGAGCATATAGAGTCAGTTCTGTGCACAGAACTCTTTTTTTCAGTGAACTGTCTCCATGTAAGAGACTTGTGAGCTTTAAATGACAATTTTTTTGTGCATAAACCATATTTTTTCTATTATAACTATTCTAGAAAACCGTTACAACTGAATGGAAACTGGGGCGGGGGGGGGGGGGGGAAGAAAAGTAGTTCTTAAAAAATCTTCCAAGTCAGAAGTTCTTACTCTTTTTTCTCTTTTCTTCAGAAGATCTTATCTATGCTTAAGCGGAAAAGAACTGGAAAATGAAATTAAGGAATTCTGTCACAAAACATACTGTAAGGCTCAGATATATTAGTGACTGCTTGAAAGTGGTCACCCTCCCTGCTTTCAAATCTCTTTGATGCATGTAACTCACTATATATTGCACAGGCTAAATATGTTGGCCTCTCAGCTCTACAGCTGTTTTCCTCCAAGAAAAAGTTGGTGAAGGCCAACTTTGGAAGATTTAGACTACAGTTAGTTTAAAATCATAAATCCATTTTTTGAGCTCTTAAAGTGCATTTGTGCTTGTGGGAAGAATTCTTGAGGTTTTTATTGCTTTCTTAGAATAGTGCTGTTTCATAGATACCTCTACATGTGTGAATGAGCACTGTGGTAGAATAAGATAGGATTAAAATTTCTGTTAGTTTTGGAGGGAAAAAGGAGAGTTGGTCTGTAAAAGGAAATCCATAGACAGATGTTTTATCTGGAAAACCCAGTTTATATGAAATATAGAAATACTTAGATTTTGCACCGCTCTGCAATAACCTGTGTACTGCTTCTTGAAGTAGCTACCACCTTCACTGGTGTCTGTTTCCAAGTGAATGACATTGGACAGTGTGTGGCTGGAATTATGTAGGGCATTGACAATATTTTCAATCAAAAAGGCATTTATTTACTTTCTAGTTTTTCCATTTTTTTAAGGAGAAGGGGGATTTAAAAAAAGATAATTCCGGTGGATGGTGATAAGTTTTCCCCTCCCTGAATGGAGCTCTGTGACTTCTGCCCTCAGCAATCCATTGCTGTATTTTTCTAGTCATGCCTAGTGAGATGATTAAAAAAAAAATACAAAAAAAAAAACCCACAACTTCTTTTTAATTACTTCCTGAGTTATTTTGAGATATGAGATTAAACATGTCCTTTTCAGCTTCAGTGCACTAATTTGATTTGTGTTAGTTCTGTGCACAGAGCTCTCTAAGAAGAGATCTGTCTCTGCGTAAGTGTCTGTGACGTTGAAATGATAAAAATTTTGTGCATAAAAGATAACTTTTTCCAAGTGGCATCATTCCAACTCTGTTTCAGTTTAGGGCCTCCAAACCACTTAAATCCTGTGTCTGCGGTATTCAGCTGTGTTACCTGTGGGGAAAGAAGCACCATTATTCAGTAGAGTGACGATTAAATCATCTAGACTTTAAGAGGATTATATATTCACACAAGCTTAAACATAACTGAGTGCATTTGCATTTACAAATACAGCTCCTAATTGAATTTTATCAGCAAACATTACAAACTCAAACTAGAGAGCCATTTGACTTTCATTTATCCCAAAGTGCAGCCTCTGCAAGAGTAGCCTTTGAGAAAATAAGCTTTTCTTTCCAATGGAAAGTAAAACAGTATTCCTGAAAGAGATCTGGAAGTTGTAAAGAGCTATTTACAACTTCCTTGTGCTGGGAGCTCCATGCGGTCAGCTACAGCCTGTATGTGGACTGCCTGCATTTAACCCATGAAGGCTGCCCACAGCCTTCAGAATTTCCTCGTGAAAACACGTGGGTGGTGTTTGTGCATCACAGATGTAGATAGGACTATACGTTTAACAGTAGGTGGATAAGCATCACTCCCTTTGCACGACTCAAGTGTGACCTTGAATTTTCTTTTGATGGGAATGGCAGAAAATTTATGTGTCTGATTCTGTCTTCCAAAACTTAAAGAGCTCTTGCTAACTAAAGCTTTTGGTGTCAAGACTGTCCTGGATGCACAGGCTGTGGTATGACAAAAAGAGGTGCCTTTAATAGCCCTGCATCCAAAATGATCAAGTGATACTGGAACCAGGCTGTTCCTCCTCTGTGTGTTTGGCTGTGTTCACAGATGGTTGTTGTTAGGTTTCCTGTTTGCATTGGGCTGTAAGGTGTTGTGAGTGGGTAGAGAAGTCACTTAATGGTGCAGTCACTTGAATTACTGTGAATCAGGTGGTGTGCTCCTGCATTCCCTCTACATTCAGTCCTTCTGTTCCAGTTAAAGAGAGAGCAAAGAAAACCTAGGCTCTGTTCCAGCCTGGAAAAGTTCATGGGCCCTGAAACAGTAAATTATGCTCACAGGACAGACAAAACAGAGAAGCAAAGGTGGACCTGTGTCTGAATCTTTCTACCCTCGACAAGTTTAGGTGGAAATCTGAGAGATTGACTAAGCTTAGATACTTACTCTTTTTTGATAGATTTGGAATGCTTTACGAAAGAAAGACGTTTGTCACTCTTTGTGCTTGTTAAGATCAATAAATGAGGAGCACAGCAAAAGGCTGGATTCTTTTTACTTAAAGTGATAATTGGTCTGGATTTTTTTTACAGTTTTGAGTAAGGCTCCTTTTCATTCAGCTCTCAGCTCTTCTATTTTTGACAATGACAGTTTCCATCGTGTTTTGTTCCTCTATGATAAGAATGAAGTACGCACAACTGCAAAACTCTGAAAATGAAGAGAGACAACAGGGTGGAACACTTATATGGGCAACGCTAGAGGAAATATTCTTTGGATACGCAGAGATTTTTTTTTTTTTTTTTTTGTTCTTTAAGGCAAAATAGTTTTCAGTCTTTGAAGTATTTAAGGCCACCATTTGCTGGTACAACCTTAGCCCTGAAAGTATATTTAGCTTCTTAATCAAGAAAAAAATGGAAATCATCAGCTTGACAGTTTTCCCTGTCACAACAAATCACATAGCCTCCAGTTATTGAAGCTATGTAAGTAACTGAGGCACTTAAAGGAAAATTCAAGTGCCTGTTACTGTCCTCTTATCATGTGTCATTTCTACAAAATCATCAATGTTGCTACAGGGCATGGTGACTGTCAGTACTGCTGCAGCTCCACGAAGCTCAGCCCTTTGCAGACCTGGGGTCTAGAGCCCTTGCTGCCACAGAGACACCAGGGATCTCATTACACAGGAGAGAAGAGAGAGGTAAGATAGGAAGCAAGGGTAAACTGTTACATCCAGACACTGACTGGGATTTCTAAACCTGTCAAATTCCCACCCTGCCACTCCACACTTTCATATGAAAAGGCCACAAAGAAATACAGTTAGCTGGTGGTTCTGTGACTGTTTAGTTTCTGAACATTCTCCGTATGTTGTATGTTACTTAGGAGGGTTGTGGAGAATGAAGGAAGTTCTGTTTGCCTGCACCAGAGGGGTGTATACCCACCTTATTAGTGGGAAGGCCCAACTGCAAGACAGTGCTCTGTGGTACTTTCCTCTTTGCAATACTTTGAAGCTATGAACAGCAACTAGTGTGACTTGAAAATGAGTAAGGTGACATTTTACACAGCCTACTTGGCTGGAGAAGGTTGTGATGGCAGATATGCTTCTCAGTGCTGCTGGTGTTTTCCACTTACTTGGTGATCCTCTGTCTAGATGGTGTGCTTGGCCCTACCTCTGAGTTCACCGGATGCTTGCTGCTACATGCCTTACTTGAAAGCCTGTGACGAAGAGCCATGAGCAGTGCAGGAGCAGCCTCCTAACTGCCTATTGCCTGTTAACATGTTTTCCAGTTAAGCCCAGGCTCTAACTGCCTGCATGCTCCTGCTCATCTGCTCCTTGCCACCATACACAAGTGTTGCCTCTCACTGCACACGCACAGTTGTTCTGAGTGGCACCCACGAGGATGCTGCACCACCAGATGCTCCGAGACAGAAGGCTGTGTGTCCCATAGTATTAAGGTGGAAACATGTGCTGCCAAGTTGCGCAGCAGAGGTCCTAGCTGGAAGAAACTGAACCCTGTTCCACATAACCTTCCTTTTTCTAAGCATCCCAGGCCCAGTTCTCTCTGGATTTTACAATAGGTTGAGTCATGGCAGAATGGTTATGACTACATGAAAGCCTGGAGGGACAAAAACCCTTAAACAGCCATGAAGGGAGAGGCAGGGAGTAAGTGAAGCAGGGATATTTAGAAATAATGTGATTTCACATTATTCTTCCTGGAGGCTTGCAATATCTGTAGGACTGACCTCTCTAAAAATCTGCTCCTGACCCAGTAAAGTCCCATCTGCTCTTGGTATTGACTGTACTGTGCACCTGCAGTGGGAATTCCTGAGGGAGGAGGCACCGCAACATGGCCCAGAGGCTCAGGAGCCATGGCCATACCTCACAGCAGGCTGGAGCCCTCCCATGGTGGGGTGCAGGGTTCAGGGAAAGGCACCAGGAGAAAGCAGAGAAAGCTGCACCCAAAGACTGTGTGAGAGAAACTGGTGTTTCTTTTTTCCCCTCAGTGAAGAGCTGCTACAGCCCTGCTTGTGCTGCCACCAGGGCTGACCCTGCTTTGGTCAGGAGGCTGAACCAGAGACCTTCCAAGGTCCACTCCACCCACATCCTTTCTGTGATCTTACCCTTACCCTGTGCAAAGAACCAAGTTTAAGGCGGTCATCAGCAGAGTCAACAGAAGGAAAAAGAAAATACTCTTTTTGGTTTTTATGTTCTATATTTCTCTGTCACTCACCAGTTTCATAACCACTTACCTTGCAAAGTATGAAGTTTTTTTGTACAGTCCTGTTCCACAGCATGGTGCCATACTTCTGGTGTGCAGTAGAATGGAGAAGTTAAAACCCAGGTTGTCAAAAGTGCATCCCTTTGGGTGAATGGATAAAATCCAGGTGTGAGGGATGTTTGCAGAAGACTAATCGTCTAGGCCCAATGATTTCTAATAGTCTGGGCAGTGAATTCTTCCCATTTAAATGTGTTGGTAAGAACAGTTCAAAGAAGCTTTGTATTGTCATTGCAAAACACTTAACAATATTTGCCTGTGTTTATGTTGAGCTCCACTCAGTAGTACCAAAGCTTTTTGAAAGAAAATAATTCTGTAGTAATTGACTTTTTGAGAGAGATCAAGCTCTCTCAGATCAGGCAGTGAGGGCTGGAGTCTCAGGAACGTTTTGCTGTACACTGCTGCTTCATGGCAGTCTTGCTTTGCACGTTCTCAGCAAAATTAGGAAGTCTGAATTTTTTTCTGGCCTTGGAGAGCACAGCACCACGTGCTGTTATCTGATGGAAGACAGCGTATTTAATCCATGGCAATGTCAGAGAAAGGGACTCAAGGCCTCTGTGAAGGAAGAAACTGAAATAAGCAAATAAAATTAAAATAAAAAGAAGAGAAAACCTTATTTTCAATATTTTTTCATAAAGGTTTTTCTAGCAGTATTTTTCATTCTATACACTTAGTCATTTTGCTTCTACTCTTGAAGTTCCAACCCTGTGAAATCACAATGTTCTGATTAACAGACACATGCTCAAGTATGGGGCTGCACCGAGCCCTTGCAGAAGCTACTGACTCGCACCTTAGCCAGCTACCTATAACCTTATCATCGTGACTGGTAGTAGACACTTTTGATATTCCTGCATGTGCAGGCTGCCTTTGGCAGTGACAAGCTGTCCTGACAAACTCTAGTTCAGTTATCACTGAAGTCAGAAAATTTCACCACTCCCTCTGTGGACAGAATGACTGGACCCAAAGCTAAGAAGAAAGAAATCTGTGCAACTGTCCTTAAATGTTTCATTCTCTCCATACTCGAATTGAGTATTTCTGACAGAGTTAATATGGGATTTTGAGTTACTTGTTGTACAAAGGCCGGCCCAGCTTCACCAAGGAGCTTGAGTATCTAACCAGGGACCAAATCAGTTGTATAGACGCTAAACCACTGCGGGATAACCAGTTTAACAATACAACATTGTATTAGTGAGGGTGGAAAGAGAACTGCTAGTATCTGTGGTGCGTGCATCCTACCAACAAGACTGCTGGCTGCCTGCAGTATAAGGGTCTTCTGATCTGTGTGAGAAAAGAGAATTTTTCACAGGAAGGTTAGTTGAAACAGTTGAGTCTTCAGTATAATTTCAAGTTACACTCCACAAAGTGTTACTGAGGGCATAACTCTAGGTCTTGTTTTTCCAGGGATTCCCCAGGCTGTCCTGCTGCTTAGTTATACTGTGTCATTGATCAAACAGCAATATGTTTTTCATTGTATGGATGAGTCTCCAGCCAGCACAGCATTTGGCACGAGGTGTCACACACAAGGTTGTGACGTTTGCTTATTTTCAAAGTAGGTGTGTGTCGTGGTTTAAACCCAGTCAGGTAATTCGTTCGCTCACTTCCCCCCCTTTTCTTGCTCTCCCCCTGCTCTCGGAGGGACGGAGAGGAGAATCGAAAAGAATGCAACTCCCACGGGTTGAGATAAGAACAGTTTAGTAACTAAGGTATAACACAAATCACTACTGCTACCACCAATGATAATAATGATAAAGGAAATAACAAGGGAAGAGAATACACCATCTCACCACCAGCCGACCGATAACTCGCCCCCCCCAGCCCGACCAAGCTCTGACCCATACCTCCTCCAACCCTGCAGTCTCCCAGCCCTTCCGGCTAACTCCCAGTTACATCCGGGGCATGACGTGCTGTGGTATGGAATACCTCTTTGGTCAGTTTGGGTCAGGTGTCCTGTCTGCTTCCTCCTGGCTTCCCCTCCTCCCTGGCAGAGCATGAGGCTCACAAAGTCCTTGGCCAAACCAAAACATCATTGTTATCAGCTCTGTTCCCGAGCTGAAAGTCAAAACACAGCACTGCACCAGCTACCAAGAAGGAGAAAAATGACTGCTACTGCTGAACCCAGGACAGTGTGCCAATATTTTGGTTCGTTTTTTTTTTTGTTTTTTTTTTTTTTTTACTCTTCAACATCAGATAGCCGGTCTGCTAACCTAGCTTAGTAGCTTCCAGAAATTCATATTATTTCATTCTTAATTTACAGTATAATTCTCCTAAATTTAGGTAAAATATTGACATGGATATCACGTTGGGGCAATATTTGTACATTGAACCCCTGGAAGTGGCAGAACATAGTGCTTTTGAGTAAAACACATCATCGAAACATGTCAACTGCATGTTGTGATCCACCTGGTTAGGGTCCAGATGGCCAAATGACAGTGTTACTATTAATATCATTTTAAAGATGTAAAACTTAGCTAGAGACAGTTGTAAACTTTTGCAGGACATAGTTGCATTTTAAAATGAACTCCTCTGAAATTTGTCTCTCTGGAATTTGTGTTGTGAAAGAAGGAAGACACATTACTAAGATGTATGAAGAACGTGAAAATGTGAAGACACAGGACACAGTGAAATAAAGAGGTAGATCGTGTTAAGGACAACCCTGTTTTATCCCTACCTTTTAGCTATGTATACTGAGCAAAGCACAAAGACTTGGACATACTCGGGGTTCTGTACATAATTGAGAATACTTGCTAGAATACTTGCTAAATTAGTAAAACAGAAAAGTGTATTGATGACTTCAAACAAGCAATTTGCAAAGGTTTGCTGTACTGCTTGCAGATCATATCCTTCATTGAGCTTAATGGTATTTTTATTTCATTCAAATGGCCTGGCCCAATTGTGACTCTTATTGTACGTTGCCATATTTGGGTATCATGAGCTTGATAGTGAAGTTTTTTTATCCTATACAATGGTTAAAAGCAGGATATAATTCTCTTCAAATTAAATTGCATACTACTCTACTAAAAGACCCTATAAAGAAAGGAATTTGAAAAGTATTTTGTCAAACTGGTAAAACTAATAAAAATATAAAAATATTTCAGTAAAATATGCCTAAATCCTATTTATCACACTCAAATAGATTTTGAAGTTTACTAAATTTGAAGTAAGGATTTCCACTGAAAGGTGGTATAAAAGCAGTTAAATGCACTCAATAACTAGGTATGGCTGAAATTCCTTGTTTTGCTACTATTTTCACCACAGAAATGATCATGCAAGTTTAGAGTGCTTTATGGACCTATGGAAAGCATGTCATTCCTCAGCTGCAGATGCCCTCTGTGGCTTTGGGCATCTTGCTTTTCATTCCTTTTTAGTAATACATGCTTTTTATTTAGTACAACACACATGATGGTATTTTCAAAACTGAAAGACCAGTGTGACTGTTGAGGAAGCCATGTTGTTCACGCTGGGCATGAGCAGCGTATTCATCAATATTTCAGCTAGTGATCTAATTTTGCCGGGGTGCGTGTAGAAAAATGAATATAATGTTCTGATCAGCATTAATTATGGGTCAGAGACAACCCAACAGACGATAATTTCCACCTGCTATTGCTGTTGCATTTCCATAGATAGTAGGCCATTGCCTATGTAGGGTCCCTGGGAGTTTTGTCTGTATTTTTATTACAGAATTCATGTCTGTTCCTGTTAAAAAACTGTTTATGTTATATTGCCTGGTGTACTTATGTGTTTTCTAAGACACTGCTATAGAACTGAAGATGGTTAAAGACTGTATCCTGTCCCTAAAATCAGCAGGTTTTAGGGATGGGATACTCTGTGGCAACTAGGGGCAATCTCTGGGAAAGAGGTGGGTCTGGACCTGTGTGGACTATTTAACTTGTGCTATCTTCCTTTCACACTGACTTCGCTATGTGAAGTTTCCTTCACCCCTCACGCCCTCTCCAAATAATGGTAGTTGTCAGCTCAACCTCACAAGAATTTGGGACTGTGTGAAAAAGAGAGGTGGCTATGTTCACCAAAGTCAAGGAAAAAGAAAAGTAGAATCAAATCCCTTCTGTATCACAATATTTCTTTTAACATCTAACTTACACTTTTAAACCTCTTCAAGTGGGAAGTCAAAGTATACCCTAAAAATAATGACTAAAATAAAGTCAATAATTTTATGAAAACAGCACACCAACCATGTGATTATAAAAAAAAAGTAATAAATATAAATTGACATTTTTGGGGTATGTTTTTCTTTTAGTACCAGAGGTTCTGTGTAATACATGGCAGCTGAAAATTTGGCTGCAGTCTTGAATTTTGAAATACACTGCACCCTCAAGAAGCACCAGGAGTCCTATGTTAGTAGGATGGGTAGGATGGGCTAAAATTAGTGTTCATAATACTATGTTCATATTACATATAAAAATTCATATTAGAAGAGGCTGTGAGTAATGTACTGGAACAACAGGGAACAGAGTGAGAAAATACAAAATTCTAGGGTGTCAGAGCCACAGGCACCAGGACTAAGGCCTAATCTCTTGCAGAATTTTTTAACAGTTTTTTAGCAGGTTCTCCACTACTAAGAACCTGTTCATTAGAAACTGTGTCCTCTGCTGGCGAGCAGTGATTGGCCAAGATCAGCACAGTTCTGTGAGTCTGCTGCAGATGCAGACTTACTAACTGTACTTAAAAGAGTGGCATTCTCAACTACTGTACCAAGGTATGAATGTTGTACTTTGGAGTTAGTGTAAGCCATGTGCAAAATGCCAGTACCATGGCCAGTCAACAGAGAAGATGCATAGAACCATACAATAATAGAATGGTTTTAGGTTGGAAAGGACCTTACAATAGAATCACAGAATCATAGAATAGTTAAGGTTGGAAAGGACCTTAAAATCTAGCTCCAATCCCACTGCCATGGTCAGGGACGTCTCACACTAGACCAGGTTGCTCAAGGCCATGTCCAGCCTGGCCTTGAACACTGCCAGGGATGGAGCATTTACCACTTCTTTGGGCATCCCATTCCAGTGCCTCACCACCCTTACAGTAAAGAACTTCTTCCTTGTATCTAACCTGAACTTCCCCTGTTTAAGTTTAAAACCATTACCCATTGTCTTATCCCTACAGTCCCTAATGAAGAGTTCCTCCACAGCATCCTCATAAGCTCTCTTCAGATACTGGAGGACTGCTATGTGGTCTTCAAGCAGCCTTCTCTTCTCCAGGCTGAACAGCCCCACCTTTCTCAGCCTGTCTTCACACGGGAGGTGCTCCAGTCCCCTGATCATCCTCGTGGCCCTTCTCTGGACTTGTTCCAACAGTCCCATGTGCTTTTTATGTTGAGGACACCAGAACTGCACACAATACTCCAAGTGAGGTCTTGCGAGAGCGGATTAGAGGGGTGGGATCACCTCCTTTGACCTGCTGCTCACGGTCCTTTTGATGCAGCCCAGGACACGTCTGGTTTCTGGGCTGCAGGTGCACACTGAAGCCAGCTCATGTTCAGTTTCTCATCGACCAACACCCCCACGTCCTTCTCCACAAGGCTGCTCTGAATCACTTCTCTGCCCAACCTGTAGCTGAGGTACCTGCACAAGTAGCATGTCTACTTGTGCAGCTGTGGGTGGTCACCTCCCCTCAAAGATCAGACTATCCTCTCTGTGAACAGTGCAGGTTTTCTGCGCACAGAGAACTGGCATGATCAATATCCTATTGCCTAATGCATATTTACTGCCTGATCTCCATAAGCATGGAGGTAGCGTGCCACTACCAGCAACACCGACAGTCAAGACCAGTGCCATCCAACTTCTGCTCAGGAAAGCTCCACCTGTGTGGAGGTTCCGCTATTTCCCATTGAGTCAAGGAAATCTCTGGATCTAAAGGAAAAGGAAGCAATAGATGGAGCCTTATTTTTCTTTGTATTTTCTGAGTTCAGGACTGGTCTTGGAGAGGAACAGTCCCACAGATTTTCAGGAAAGGGACCATTCTGCTGAATATAGCCAGAGATGTGAGGTTAAAGCTATCACACTGTTGTCGTCTGCAGGCACCCTCTTGCTGTCATGGAAAGTGCCAGTGAGCAGCAGTTGCCCTTGAGAAGCCATCATTTTCTAGTTTGTTGTCTATAGGCTGGGTTTCTGTTTTCTGCAGACTGAGATTTTTCATTGACTCCCCTGGAATAATGTAGTAAAACACCACCAGAAAACCTGGCCCCAGCTTCTCAGTCATTTTAAGTCCTGGTCAGTAAAACTGGAGGGCATAATGGCACTGTCCAGTCTGGCTTTTGGAAAATCTTCCCTGAAATGTTGTATGATTCTGTGATTACATGTTAAGTATCTACAATGCCTATTCCCATTTGAGTGCCTGTCCAGTTTGTTTCTGTCATATCAGCCCATTCCTTATCAGGTAGTTAAGACTTATTTCTTTTGATGGATGGAAAGGAGGAAATCTGGACTTAATAAAAAGACCAAAACACGACTCTCAGGCTTATTCTGCATGGGAAACTAAGAGATCAGGACTACCGCTGCCTAGTAGACAGTCATCCTCCAGAGAACTCAAATGTGTTTTCCAGTGCAGTAAATTCTGGGTTCTGTGGGTGCGTTCAGGGTGTTTCCTTCCCAGCTCACATGTTAGTCTGGTAAAACTGCAAACCCCTGGCAATTCTGAAAAAATAACAGTGAGCCACTCAACCCTTTGTGGACAGTGACTAGCAGTTCAAGTGTTCTACCACAGCATATTGACAGCTACCTACATGGGGATAAAAGCAGAAATAATGAGAAAAATTCTCGGGTTGCTTGGGCACCATGAGACAGGGAAGCTGAGTGCAACCAGTAACCACTGCTCCTCAGTCATTGCTTGAACAGTTAATTTAGGTGATATTCGGGACCCCACAGCACAAAATGGTAAGGGTCATCGGCTGGTATGTGTTTGCTGTGCAACTGCAGACACTGTGAGACCTGCAGGCCTGGATCAGGGTGAAAGGGCCTCATAAGCTTGTGCAGAGCACGTGCCTCCTTCTCACAGCTTGCCTGCACCAGGCACCTTAGTGGCTGACCACCTCCAGACGTGGGGCAGGATGCTGCTGGAGGGCATGGGCAAGCTCCCTGGAAAAGATTAACACAAGATAACAGTGCAAATACCTGCATAAATAGAAATATATTCAGCCAAATTTTCAAAAAATGCCTAGCCTCTAGGTTAGCATGCTCTTAACCAGAAAAAAAAAGGGGGGGGGGTGTGTGCAAAATATTGAGATATTTTAATAATTTCTTGCATTTGTGCTCAATTACATTGTGTGATGGGTCTTTGAAAACAGTGCATTTAGAAATTCTGCATGCTGTTTTTCACAGATTGCTTCAAGAAGGTCCTGGTTATTTGATATTTAATTATTTAAAACTGTACAATGAATTATTTCTCTACAGAGTTTATGAATACCTTATTCTCAGTCTTTAATTTCCATAGCAAACCTGCATCATTTTAATTGAATGCTTATGGCTTATGTCTTGCTGTATACTTGTCTTTTGATTGCATAAATTTCTGCACTTGCATTTGCAGACTTTGTTTTTATGGTTATTCCAGTGAACAAGTTTACTAGCACACTATGGAAAATAAAATAGGTAGTGTGACAAGCTGAGAAACTTACCTAAAATTTTTATTTCTCCCCATTCTAAGCAAATACTCTCAAGCATTTATATTTTAAAGGACTTTAGTCAAGATTTTTTGTGGAATGATTAAAGTGACATGGTGGCTGAGAAAAGGTTATCACTCTGCTGGTGTGTTTTGTAGAGGAAAATCTTACAGTTTTCAGATTGGATTTGTTTCTAGTGGCCACTGCTCAGAATCGGCTCCCCTTCAAGACGCAGAGTGCATAATTCAGCATGCATAACAAAGCACCCATCTTGCAATGTGTATGTATAACTGATTACATGATAATTATTTAAAGTAATGTGAGGCAACATCAAAGGCTTCAAAAGATTTATTTGCTGCTTTTTGAATAAAAATTTCCAAACGCACAAATGTGGGTTGTTAGCCAGAGCAAAGACTGCCACAACTACAATGATAAATGCTCGCACTGAACCTTATGGAAGACCAGACAAAGGGATTGAGTCAGAGGGCAAGCACACTGGGTGATTTCTTCCTTTCTTACTATTTTAATCTGTCCTGATACACCCATCTCCCAGCCAGTCTGTTAGCTCTGAGAGAAACCTGGAACAGTGTGTTGTGCCTTCCTAATGCTAACATTGCCTTCTCAATTTGTGCCCTGTTGCAAGCACTCTCAAATATTGTAAGGCGCCATTTTAAAATGTCTTTTGTTTGAGCCTGAGTATGCCCTTACTCTGGAGGGTGTGAAACCCTCAGGCCAAAGATAGAATTCAACTCTTGGTAAACACTTTTTTTCTTTTTTTCCTATCAGAGCATTTTGCTTCTGAATGCCTGCTCTGTCTATGCCTGTTCTCACTAGTTTCATCAGTTTCTGATGCTGAACATGGTAGTATTTTCCTAATGATGATGACTGTCTGACATGGGAGGCATATCACTGAGCAGCCAGTAGTACAGATTATTGAGCAGTGAGGTGCATGTGAGCACCTCTCCAAAGCAGTCACGACATACAACGTAGTCTTTTTCTGCTTGCTGCTGTCTGAAGAGGTGCTGCCTTTTGGTAGAGTTGAGACAACACAGTTTCTGCACAGAAAAGCATGGCATTTTGCTTTGAATCTAACCTTGTACCCTGCTACAGATTCTGCAGGTGAATCAGGCTCAGCCCAAAGCACAAGCTAGCTGCTCTCCACCTCAGGATGTGACAGCTGTGCAAAGCTCATGAGTTATGGTGTGGTTGCCGCAACAAATTTGCTGCCAACTTGATTAACTCACTGCAAAATTGTCAGATGTTTGGCAGTAGGATATTCAGTCTGAATTTGAAGCTGACATGTGGACTAGGCTGGGATGTGGTTCTCCTCTGTTTCCTTTCAGGAACATGCCGGGGACCAGAGAATTGTATCTTTACCCACATGGAAGTACTTCATGGAGGTGCAGAACTTTCTCTCCCCATAACCCTCATTACATAGTGATTTTAGACATTTGCATGATGTACTTATCGTAGAATGGTTTGGGCTGGAAAAGACCTTAAGATCATTTAGTTCCAACCCCCTGCCATGGGCAGGGACAGCACACACTAAACCATGTCACCCAAGAGTCTGTCCAGCCTGGCCTTGAACACTGCCAGGGATGGAGCATTCATATTTGAGGGCAGACATTTGAGATGTTAGGCTGAGCTCTTCCCATTCTCTCTCCCTTTAAACTCCCTTCCCAGGCAGTAATTGTATTGGTAGAACACACACAGTTTTCATTCTTTATATTGCATAGATTTACTCCCATGTGAACTACAAAAAACGCCTCTGATAATAGCGTCTGCCTGTAACTTCTGCATAGACAAATGCTTTTGACCTCAGCCACTACAGCCTGGTCCTGTGCCCACCAGGTTACCATTTGTGCTCCCACTTACTTTAATGAGTATCTGCTCAACCTCTGCTGAATTGACCTTCTTCACTTTTTCCACGGATAGCTATGGAATTTATTCTGATCAATAGCAAGAAAAGGATTGCGTCCAGATAATATTTTTCTAGTTTTGAAACAAATAGCCTAGCATTTTTAGCATGTGAATAACAGATCATTCAGAGTTAAAAATATCCTTTCTGGACACATATTTCAAAATTTGTAAAGTGTTGTAGCTCCACAGACAGTCAAAAAGGAGTTATTGCTAAAGTTACCATGCATGTTGATCCCTTTTATTTTCAGTTTTTATTTCTCCTGTAACTTTACTGTGTTACTGATTTTATTTTTTCTATGCCCTGATAAATAACTTTTCTTCCTTTAGAAGGATTTCATTTTTGAATGCTTTCAACTTCCAAGAAAAAGTTGGGTTTGTATGCAAATTATTCTACTCATTGATTTGTTTTTCCTGCTCTCAAATTCTTATTAATGCTGGATCATGTTAGACCAAAAAATTATTGCACATTTTGAGAGATGCTGTGTGAAATAAATGATATATACAGTTAAGTTCTTTGCTCAGCAGCAGTGGCAGCATTAGTTGTCTGTTTGCTTGTTTATTGTGGGAGCAATATTGTGTAATAGCTGGAACACGTTCTACATGAAAACACATTGCAAATATTGTATTTTCTTTCCACACAGAGAAATACAGGGTAAAGCGGAAGAGGGAGAGGAGGAAACCACTTCCAATAAATGTAACCTTCATTTTTTTTCTCTGTCCTTGCTTGCACTCTGCTGCTCTGTAATAATGCTGTCATTGGTGACAACCATCCCACTAGGTGGTTTAAATGCTTCTCAGCTTTTCTTGCTTTTCATGTGTGTCATTTCTCTGGGGGGATTTCACTTAGGTTGTTTAATCAAAACTCAGATTCCTTCCTGATGTGATAGTTTCATCCTCAGCTGGTGGTACTGAAATTGATCTTTCCAGGGGAGCAGCCTTTGCATTAAAGCTACCCTTCTAATTTAAAGCCACTGCATTTTTTGTTAGCACCCAGATGACACAGGGAAGGTTAGAAATTTTTCAGTCTTCCAGAATGTGTCAGTGGGAAAATGTCCATTGCCCAAAGTTAACGATCCTTGATTCTCTCCTTACTCAGTTGATCTTGTCCTATTAACCAAGCTTCCTTCCCTCTGCTTTGAAATCTGAAAGACCTTGCATTTTATCCATTTCTATCAGAAACAGCAACAAACATCGTGCTCAGGATCTCTGTGTGACGGGAGTCCTACGTGGCTTTCAGACAAAACAGCTCCTCCACTCTTCCAGTTTGCTCTGCTTTCAAGAGGAGACACTTTTCTTTTGCAAAGATATTGGTCAGTTAGCTTTCACAGCTGTGTAAATAAAGAATGAGAAGTAAAATCTGGAGGCATAAAAATGATAGGTCAGAATGTTCTTGTCTCAGGTCTGTTATATTGATATAAATTGGAAAGGAACTTCTCAAAGATTTCATCTTCAACCACAGTGTGTGGTAGATACAGTCTACTAACTCAGTGACCATCTCTTTAGTATGGTGTTCCCCTTCTTTTATGTGAATTGGTATAAAGACATATTTATTGTACCTTTGCCAGCTGAATTGCTCTTCTTTGAATGTCTTCTTGTGGTATGAAATGCATGAAATATTCCCATGTTTCTGTTATTTCAGTATCTGCATGACAGCATATAACAAACTTGCCTAAAGGCTGATCAAATTACCACGCAACTAACTCACTCCAAAGTTAGTATTTGTTGCCCCTTGCTCTCATGAATTATTCCTTCCCCTGTAATGTGGCAGTGCCAACAGAACCTTTTCTTGTGCTATGGTATTTTGTGATGGGCCTCACATAAAGACAGGATTCCCACCACTGCTTCCCTGCGACCTTCCACCAAAGCCATTGAGTTCACAAATATATAACTGTAGGCTTATGGGTGTGAGCATTTATACCTGTCCTTGTTGTGTAACACAGGCATGAGATGCAAAAAGCCTACAGCTCTCTAAAGAGGCATTGGAGGAAGCTGTTTGACCCTCCGAATTCTCCCAGAGGAAGGATGTCTACTTTTTTCCCTTCCTAGTCAAAACAGGCTTATTTGGGAGGGAGTCTCCAAGCACTTCAGTCCATTTTTGCTAGAGGAGCCCACAGAAATCAGCTCCTGAATCAGAAGGGGCAGTTTCTCTCCTATTATGCCTGCAGGTGGCACTTCAGTGAAGATTAGCATTTATTTTCCTTTTGTGGCTAGATACCTGGGTGACAGTTATCGACAGCAGCTGTAAGGAAGCAGGTAGCTTCCTGCTCCAGGTGGGCTGCAGACTTTGATGACAGGGGACAACATGGATCTCTAAGCAGAAGAATATTGATCACTTATTTTTTCCCCTCTCTGTGAATAAGCTCTTCTACTTTTCCAAAAAAGAGAACCATTTTGATCTTTAAGTAACCTTTTTGATCTTTAATTAGTTTTCATCTGTTTACTAATTCACCTACTTAATCCAAGGAGTCTCCTTGCTGCCCTGCCATACAAATAGTTTGTTATTGCCTCTAGATGAGTAATCATTGCTTGAATATTTTTGGTTTTGTTTCTATTTTGTGTCTAAAACAGGACTAGTTAAAGTATATAAAACTGGTGGTTATTTTGAAGTCTTGCTTGTGACCTATGAATTGTCTTCCAGGTTAAATATTGTAAAATGACAGTTTTCTGAGTACCCTTAGCTGGAAAAAATACTCATTGAGTCTCATCTCTGGTCATGTGAAAATACTAGGATGAGCAAATATCTCCCCAAAGAAGCAAAGAACCCTTCAAACAACAATACACCAATACATTTTAAAGGGAAACAAATGAACAAGATGATGAATCCTTTTGTGTTGCAGGTTAAGCAAATCTCTTGTAGAGGGGATTAGGAAAAAATTTCCAACAGAAACTTTTATTGTAGTTACCCACTTCAAAACTCAGGCACAGCTCAGGCTCTTCTATTGTTGCCTCACTGCTGAAAGGCAGCGTTTCCACTTCTGGAATGTTTAACGTTTCCTATGTACCCAACCAAACCTGAGCTACTTCCACAGATCTGTTTTGGTTTTGACTCTGTTCAAAGAACATTTTTTATGACTTCTCTCTCTAACTGTTCTTCACAGATTTGAGGAAGAATCTCAATAGCTTAAAGAGCAAAATAGCTCCTAGCAGCCTGAAATTGTCTTTCTTTGAGCATGCATAGAGCCTAGTGCATGATATCAGTGAGTAAGAGATCTCAAAATAAATATTTTGTGATAAAGAACGTTTGGACAGCTTTGTGGCTGATTGATACATGTCACAAAATAAAACTTCATTAAATTTTTCATGCAGGGTTTTACTTTCAAAATTTTATCTACTGCTGTTGACAATTGCTTTTTCTCTATTGATCTATTTTTAAGACTGAACTAGTGGAGTTGATTGTTGCCTTTGCCAGTATTTCTATCAGCAGACTTTTTTTATCCTGTTCTTTCACATTGCTTCAGGCAGCCTAAGCACTTGCAGATGCCCAGTACAAGCACAAGGTCTTTGCTGCCAAATGAACTCATTGAGGTGCCTTAAACTTCCCTAGCTGCCAGTACCACAAAAAGTGACAAAGACTAATGGGTGCAGTGGAGAAATAAACATCAAGGATTACCACTTTCTTGGCAAAGCTGTCAATGAGGACCTATCACTTGAATCTTGGAAGCTGATTTTCTGACAGATACTCCCACACTTTGTGGGCAGAACTGTCACAGGCAAATCTAAGTGAAGACTTTTTTTGACAGTAGTGAAAACTCATTCCTTCCTTTCTTCTGAAATTAGAAGTGTAACTAATATTCCATGTCAGAATTGCTAACCTTGGAAGTTAGTGTTATAATTTCCCTTCCATAACACAATTAGCAGTATCAGTCTCACGAGATCTTTGCTGATTTGGAACAAGGCGATCCCAGACACTTTTGTGCTTGGCACAGTACAAAGATGACAAAACCTCAGTACCCCTGAAAGGATCATTCCTGGGCAACAGGGCAATGAAGGTGTAAATTTTAAAAGTTAGGATACCCGGTGGCCTGACTTCTCCAAACTGTGTTGCAGATTAGGAGGCCAGATCTCCCTCACTTAAATTTTAAAGGCTGCCTAGACCTTCATAGCATTTTAGTATCAGTCTCTCAGAAATTATAATAGTTGGTATTTGTGAGTTTGTACTAATTTTCAATGTAGCATGTGGAATGACACCACTACCTGACATTACTTTGCACAAGAGTCACTGTGTGAAAATATAACCCAAACATATCACTGTTGGTATGTGATTTATTAGACTCAATGATATCAAATTGGCAATGTCATCACAGCTGTTCTGAATTTTTCAGTTCTCATCTCTCATTTGCCTTGAGTTTCTTTGCTCTTGGTGTTTCTTGGTAGGTTTTTACTCATTTATTTTTAGTATTTGGAAGAAAAGTGTATTGAGTACCTTGTATTTTTTTTTCAAGTGAGGATCAAAATGTATTACTTGTGTTTGTTTTTATTTAAGCCTTTTCATCATCCTGCGTGTTTATTGGAAGAACATGAGCCATGTCTCTCAAGATTTTCTTGCCAGAGAATATCAGGTTTCTTTGGGAAGACATGAAAACAATATTGAGAAACTGATGGATTATTTGGATTTGGGTGGAAAATCTGTTTCAACAATTTCTCCACAGAGATATGGTATGGAGCCACGCCAAAGACTAACACAACAAGAACTGCAACTCTCTGATTTTTTTCACATAGCAGGATGAGTTGTCCTGAAAGTGTAATGGAAGTTGTACAATTTGCTAAGCATAAATGTATACACAGTGTAAATTCATAAATCTAATTTAACCTTAATTGTAAAATGACTGGCCTATGCTGCAACTATTTTGAAATCATGGCCTAAATAATTAAAAAAGAAAAAAAGAAAAACTTGTAATATTTGAAATAGAAGATTAAAATTTTCAGGAGCACCTGAGGAGCTTTTTGCAGAGGTCCTTCTAACCTCCTAATCACTTGGGTTTAGGAATTTCTTATGTAAATAAAAAAAACCCAATGTGTTATCAAGGAACATTGAATGGTTTCTGTCTGAATGCTGACAGGTACTTACTGATATTGAAACAAGATTGTGGAAGATTAAAAAAATTATGGATGACATGTAAATGAAGTTTAGGTGAGTACAGAAGATAAAAATGCATCTGTACGGTGAGCTGAATTCTGGAACCACTGACTGGAGTTCAGGAAAACACCTGAAACTGAAAACCTTCTCCTGAATAATGTGAAGCCAAGGGAATACCATGAGATTGCAAAATTAAGGAGGCAATTTTGGAAGTGGGAACATTGTAATGAATACTTGTTGCCAGCTGAGAACTGAAAAATACTAGTAACAGCCTGAAACCAAATTTAGGAGATGTCTTAGTGCAAACTTTGAAAAGGTTGAAATGTGTTGGATGACAGTATCTGCAGATCCAAACTTCTTTCATCTGAAGTGAGTTTGATTAATTCTAATAGAAGTAGCTGTTCAAGCAGTCTTCTGTTGCTGTGCAACAATATTATCCTCATCACAAACACGCTTTTCTTTGATGCCTGTTTTTAGAATAATTTCATGTATAAATTGCTTTCAGTTGCTGTGTAGCAATTTGTCAATATAACTTTCACTATGCTTTCATATTCAAAATTCAGATTTTAATAGTGGGAATTAAATACTAATCCAGAAGTATTTCTAACCTTCAGTACCTTAGATCTATATAGACGCATTTTAGTTTTCAGATGAAGCCTTTGTTATCAGTCTTTAGACTAGAAAGAAGACACAATTAAAGGCTCAAATGTTATTAATGTTATTTTAAATGGTGGTTAAAAAAATCATAAATTTTCAAGCAATCAGGCTTAATCATCTCGCTGATCTGGATCTAAGCTAGAAAAAGATGATGTTGAATTTGGAATAAATTTCTGCCAGAAACTCTCCTTCAGTTTCTGCTTGCTTTGGCTTGCAAACACACATTCTGAGGCAAAGGGAAGTAGAGCTAGAAGTGTGCAGCGTTCTGATCATTGCCGGTGGAAAGTACTATTTAGACACCAAAACCAGCCCTCGTTTGGAAATGAGCTGGACATCGGTCTGCTGGTGAGAGGTGGTGATTGTGTTTGCAACACTTTTAAAAATCTCTTTGTCTTGGCCTATGAGTTTTTGCCCTCATGAACAAACAGCTGTGCAATTGCTTAGCTGCTGGCCTGTGTCGACCACACAGCTCCTAGGTGAGTGACCCTCCCCCCAGCTCTTTTTTGGAGGGGAGGTTGATTCCTCCTAAACTTGAAAGCCACAGAAGGATAATTAAAACTTCAATTCCAGAAAAACTGCCAATAGAAAAATTTGACTGTGTATTTCCTAGTACCACCTAATAAGAGACTAGTTAGTGAGTACATGAATTATGAATCCAACAAATTTGTTTTCTCTGAGCAGTCTCTTTCATTAGTGCTGTATAATTGTAGCCTTTAGGTAAAGAAAAATTGTATTGTGTGTACATTAATTACGGTGCACACTAACTGTATTATAACTTATCTTTACATGGTCTCCAAAACTCTTCAGAAGTATTAATTTAATTTTCTGTATCTACCCAAGGCAGGGATGATCTCAGCAAAGCAGAGGGCTGTGAACCATTTCCAGTTGCCCAGCATTCATTTTTCAATCCAGAGAATATGACCAGGTGCGTTCAGCCAACGACTTAAGTTTCACAATTAACCAGTGACTGAATACAAAAAAAGACTCTGTGAAAGCTCCTGCTTCAAAAGTTTCAAGCACAGGTGTTTTACCATGGTAGTATACACCCTAAAAATAATTATTGTTGAGCTACTATAAAAAGGGAAGAGTTGCCTAGTTAAAAAAATATTTTAAAATGTATTATTATGGAGGAATTACATGCAAATAAAAGTAGGAGCACACTGTTGACTATTTTGTATGACAGTGTCTCCCCAGAGCATGCAAAAGTGTCTTCTCAGGGTGTACAAAAGTGTGCTCTAGGAAAGAGGTGTAGCAGACAGACCAGCCTGGTTGGTGGCAGGGTCACAGGCTGATGGCTTCTTCCTCCTGCTGCTCATCAGCAGTCAGTCCCTCACCCTTCTGCCACTCAGCACCATCAGGGTATCTGGTTCTCAAAGGAATAAAAGGAAGTCAAGCACTCACATCCTACTTTTAAGTTTCTGATTTAAGCTATATATAAATTGCTTACTTGTGTGTGCTCATTTCTTAAACAGAAAATACATATTTTATGGTGTGTTTAGTTGATGGGGTATTTTATAGCCTTGTAGACACTTGCACGTTACCATGAAAAGCTGTATGGGTACCCCTTTCAAGCTGTGCTGTGGATAATAAGCCACAAGAGTTAATATTTGTTGTTCACTAGAAGAATCTCCACATTTACATTTTCCATGTGAAAGTAGCAGGACCAATGACTGCACTTCTCTTTCTTCACCTTCTTTACCCCAAGTAAAGCCTACAGATGTCCTCAAAGTGCTCCCTTCAATGAGAACATATCTATTACAAACAAGGATATAAGTTTGTTGCAGGCCTGCCAAACTGGTAATAATGCTGTACAGAAACGTCCTAGTGTGAAATTTAAAAATACTTTGTAAGAATGACAAATTACTTTGGAATTAATATAAACTTTTTCATCGGTTGCAAAGCACTGTTTTCCTTGGTAGAAGAGGCTTGTTTGGTGCTTTGTTGCTTTTTGGTTTTTTCTTTTTTTTCCTGTGGTTTATATTAATGACTGACTTCAGTTCAAGTTAAAACCCAGGACTACCCCAGCTATGCATGTGACCTTGAACTTGCAAAACAGCGGCCCAGAGAAGCAGATGTGCAGGAAGGAGCAATACGTTCCTTAATGAGAACCGCAATCTTCCTTGTGCTCCAAATGGTTTTAGCTTTCAAATGATCAAGAATTACTGATTTTCCTTCTCTCCTTCCTTTGTGTTGAGACTGTTTTCTGTTCTCATGGTAAGTTAAATGCTGAATAGCATCAGAAAACATCCTTCTTCCAGCACAGGCAAAGTGAACCGGTTTGTTAAGGGTTTTACTCCCTTTATTAGTTTCTTTGGGGGGGGGGGGGGGGGGGAGGGGTTTGGGGTTTTTTTGCTTGCTTTTCTTTTGTTAAATATAAGTGTCTATATATAACACAGTGGTTGCCAACCAGATGCAGCAAAGCAAACTATATGTGCTCAGTATTGCTGTGTTGGGACTGTGGCAGCATGGCCCTGCATTATTCACCATCAGGCACCCTTAGACTTGCACATATTGGTAATTCCTTTGGTCGGCATTTCTTTGCAGTCTCCATGGCAACTGTTTCCATTGCCATCGGCATCTCTGGGGCCCACCCCTGCTCACATGCATCTCAGCTGCTCCTCTCCTAACACAGCAATTAATAGCTGTGGTGTCACTATATTTAGATGCCTTGTGCTCTCTCTGTTATTTATCTCTGAGCTAGCTAGTGTCAGCTGCATAGCTTCCTTCCATGGCTTCCTCCAGGAAGGTCACTGGGGAATCTCAGTCCATGCCATCCATGCCGTTCTGGACTGAAGTGACTGTGGATGCTGGTTATGGGCCTCAGCCTTTGCACTGGCTTTCTGCCAGCTCCACTCCCATACCTCCCACAGCTTTTACTGGAAATGAGCAAGGATAGATGTTGTGACGGCCCCTGGCACCAGTTTGAGTGATCAAACACAAACCCAGCAGTTTAACCTCCTGGTCCACAATTTTCCCATCACAGACAATGCTTGGCATCACATATTCACTGTCCCACATTGTAAAATATCCTCCAAGGGTATGATCATTGAGGGAAATGTGATTTTTAAATGCTTAAACACAAAAATCTCTGAATAAATCCTACATAGGCCACTGGAAGTACTGGAAGCACTTTAACAGCACATTGTAGAAGAAGCTTTTAGGAATTCCAATGGAAAAAGAAATATAACATTTTGAAACCCTAAATTCTATAGTTTTATTTTAGAAAATACTATTTGTTGGATTAAATATACAAAAAATAAAGCTTTCACAAGATTCCATGAGATAGTCTCTAAGGAAATCACAAATTCTAAATTACTCTCTTCTATTTTACCTTCAGTGTGATAGTCTCCTGGTGTTCAACTGCAATTTCACAGGAAGATGTAGTGTTGTTTGTTCTAAAGCAGAAAAAAAAGGGGACTGGAAGAGTTTCTTTTCTCCTCCTCTCTCCCCACTACCCCTCTTATAGATTTATTACATTGACTATCATTACAAGTTTGGCTTTGATTTTTTTAGAATGTCTGCTGCTGGACTGCAAAGTATACAGTGGGACACTACTTGAGAACTAATCTAAAGGGCATGCTTTTGCGCAAAAGAATTATCACATATTCTTTTTTTCATTCCTATGCTAAATAGACAAGCAATTACATCAGAGATTAAAATTTATTTATCACTTCTTCAGATTTAAATACAGAAATATAGTTTTTCTGTTTAGTTGGTTGGTTGGTCTGGTTTTCTTCTTTTGCCATCAGTACAGCTGTAGAACTTCAATGCTATATCTTGAGAATATATCTTAAGGAGGAATGTACATGTACCTCAGTTCTGGTTCAGAAACCTACATGTAATACTATGTCTTTCAAAAGCCTTTTCTTGTACCATTGAGCTCATGAGTGTCTGATACTTTAAATTCTGAAAGGGATGAAGAATCATCCTAATAAAATTCCCCTTCTCATTTTTACCCACTTTGTAACAGTATCCACTGAAGGTGTTTTCACTTTATGTTTTTTAGTAATTGGGACTGCAAACTGATAATGTCACTTAGTGCCTAAGAGTAGGTGTAAGGTGCTATGTGGTCCCACAGGCCACAGCTGCTGCTCCCATAGCTCTTCTTGCCTCAGTTCTTTTTCCTGAGTTCCCAGATAAAAGCAAATGCAGTCTTTAGTCTGCAAGGCTGCTGAACGTTGCAGTGCCCAGCATTTCAAATGGTTACTGAAAAAAACAGGAGGCAGCGTCTCAAAATCAAGCAGGCTAGAGAACAGTATTAACAGCTAATGTATCTACAGGATAAGGTAAATGTAACCAACGGGGCTGGACCAAACAGGTACTCTAGATGCAGCAGAGAGAGACAGAAATAGCGAGCTCAACCTGGCTCCCACTGGTCCTCGTTTTAATGCTGTTTCCATATACTTTGCTGGAGCCCCTCTGTTGCTTCCCAAGGAATTACTGCTCAGTGCACGTCACAGAAGCTGCACCTCACAGGCAGACTGAAAGAGTCTGGGTCCAGTGGCTGGATGCTTGGAATCACAGCAGCACAGGCTCTTCACCTCCAAACTAAGCTGCGTGCCATTTCTCTAGTGAGAGAAGCCTCTCTCACGGACTGGGCTGGCAGCATTTCAGCAGGGCTGCTCCCTGTAGCAGGGCAACCTGTGCTAGGAAAGGTCAGAAACAATCATCAGCATGGTATCACACCCAAACACTGTCATTGCACCAGGGTAGATGCAGCCTCCAAGGACACTGAGATATAGGAGAGGTGTGACTGATGTGACAACCAAAGTTGTCCTTGAACCATAAGCATTATAACCCTGACATGCATGCTGTCTAGCATTACATGTCAGAGCAAGTGATACAGGGCCTTGTGTTCCTTGTGATGCAAGTAATGAACTGCTACTGCGTCTCTTAGCCTTTGCAATATGTTTCTCTCCATGGGATTCCCCCTAAATGTCTAAAGTGCTACTTTAATTTTACATCTTTTTCTTTTCTTCCCAGAAAAGACTATTGGTTTATCAAGAATTAGAAATTATTAGGGAAATTTATTTGTGGTTTTGCTGTTGTTTTTGGGTTTTGGTTGTTTGTGGTATTTTTTTTTTCCTAAGAAAAAAGATTCCAGTGAAAACTCTGTAGCCCTCAGCTTAGAGACTTAAAACTTTGCGTGTGGCAATATAGTCTAATTCCCTTGCCAGACATGAAATATCACATATACCTATTGCGGTACCTGTGGGCTCATGTGGCAGAGTCTGAATCAAATTTAAACTTTTCCTGCATTACAGTGAGATTGAATCCAGTGTTACAGTTCATTGCTCGTCTGTATTTACAGAGTAAATTATAATAAATGCCTGGTAGTGGAACAACTGACAGTTACTGATCAGATTCAATTACCATTGACTGAAGCAAAGACAAATGGAAAAAATTGGCTAGGGATGTTTATCACCAACAGAGCTTGCACAGTATGGTCAAGAGAAGCACAATGCATTCCTGGTTAGTGTGGGGTTGATTTAAGAGCACAACACCTGGCTGTTTTGCTCTTCATGCTCTCATAGTCTGCTTTCTGTTACAGGACTGCAGTGCATTCTTAGCATGAGATAAGGCAAATGGTGCTGTAACTTCCTCGTAGGACCAGCAGAACAAATCTGCAGCTGGAATCAATTGGAAACAATAATGTGTACCTGTAGTCTAGCTACTTTGGAAGGTTTTTATGCTAATTTCTGATTTCTGACTCAATCAGTGTTTCTGTTGGTGGCTGGCTAGTACAAAGTTAAAGGGGTTGTGACACAAGACATTTAAGACATCATATGAACTTGTAATTTTCCTGATTTTTTTTAAAAATACACGTACTAAGTTATGTGAAGAACAAATGATGAAACAAAGAAACAAAAAACCTCTAATCATCTGTAAATTAGAGTAATAGAAGTGTGTTGCAAAGTTCAGAGCTGTGTTTCCTTTCACCCAGTTTGGGCTTGAAGAGACCATCTGCCTCATTCTTCAGTAAGAGGGACAAATCATCAGTAGGTGGATGGGTAGGTTCCCATGCAAAATGGCTACGAGGTCTGCTGAAAAAATGCCCTTAAAATAAAAACCAAAACCAAACCAACCCCAAAAAACAACCAACCAAACTAACGGAAAAAAAAAAACCACACCAAAAAAACCCCACCCAAACAACCAACAACCAGGAAAAAAAAATCACATCTGACCACAATACAATTGTAAAATATTTCCAGGAAGAAAGACTAACAGAAAGTTTAATGTTGTCCTGGGTTCAGCAGTAGCAGTCATTTCTCTCCTTCTCAGTAGCTGGTGCAGTTCTGTGGTTTTGACTTTAGTCTGAGAACAGCACAGATAACACCGATGTTTTTAGTTGCTGCTCAGTAATGTTTAGTCTGACCAAGGACTTTCTGAGTCTCATGCTCTGCCAGGGAGGAGGGGAAGCCAGGAGGAAGCAGAGACAGGACACCTGATCCAAACTAGCCACAGGAGTATTCCATACCACAGCACATCATGCCCAGTATATAAACTGGGGGCAGTTACCCAGAAAGGCTGGATTGCTGCTCAGGTCAGGCTGGGTATCGGTCAGTGGGTGGTGAGCGGTTGTATTATCTTCCCTTGTTTTTCCCCTTATCATTATTATTATTGGTGGTAGCAGCAGTGGTTTGTGTTATACCTTAGTTACTCGATGGCTCTTACCTCAACCGGTGGGAGTTACATTCTTTTGATTCTCCTCCCCATCCCTCTGGAAGCAGGGGGAGAAAAATGTGGGGGAGCGAGTGAGTGGCTGCGTGGTTCTGAGTTACCAGCTGGGATTAAACAACAACAAATGAAAAAACACTCAAACCCAAAACCCCTAAACAAAAACAAATCCCGGAATAATGGACGTTTCCTAGTTCTAAACAGTGATTCTGAAAATGAGAGTGTAAACTGGTACGGTATGTCAGAAATCATTGCTTGAACGTATGGCTGAACGTACAATTATAAAATCTCTCTGCTATGAATGAGCTTTCTGTGGTTGTTCTGTGGTCCTGAATGTTCTTTTGCATGAATCAGGTAGTCACATCTCCTAAAATCCAGAGAGATCATTCAGAAAGCTCATCCTCAAGATCATGTAATGCATTTTTTATAAAAGCACTTCCCCAAATATGCAGGTTCTAAGCTGAACCCATTTCAGAGGTGTTCCAGAAGTATGGAGGTAAAAAGTCTCGGACAGTGATGTGTTAGCATTGTTTCCAGCCACTCGGCACCAAGTTTATGTTCTCAGGCAAATGAAATCCAGCAGGTATCATATTTTGCCTGCTCATGCACCATACATTATTTAGTTTCTAATTAAGTGTGGATTTAATGGTGCTCTCATATGCTGTTTGTTTCATGTTTATAATAAAAAATCTCTTGAGACGCAACATTTTATTTCCTGTTGATACCAATACCTTAGTGTTTTCTTTCACCCCTCTGTATTCTGTGTCTCACCTTCTATTTTAAATTGTGCTTACAAACACAACCAATTTACAACAACAAGAGTGTAATTAAAAATAATAGCCATAGCAGATGTATTGAAAAAAGTCTTTCCTTATTCCAGTTAATGACAGATCTTGTGCTAATCTGAATGAAAAACATACTTCCTTAAAGGCTTTTTCCAGTATGAAAGGGAATGAAAACCTATATTAATAACTATATTCTACTGCAAGGTTTTGAAAAATGAAGGAAGACACCTTCCCACCCCCCCACACCCCACCCCCCCCCCCCGTCTCCTGGAAATTGCATCCCTGATGTCTGGGAATCTGTAAAATGCAGATGATTTATACCACCAACGGTCTCTAGGTCCCTGAGAAACAGCAGTGTAAAGCTTCATTAGAAAGACTCTGGGAGTTCAGGCACAATTGCCTACTGTGGAAGAATTGGACAGAAGGGTTTTTACTTTGAAGGGTTTCTCAGACCATGGTTAAAAATAAGTTCAGGAATGAAAGGAAAGAAAGTATGAGTAAAAAGGAAAGAAAGACTGTAAATTCAAGATGCAATATTCTCATTATCCTCAAATCCCTGGCTGAGGAAGAACAGGGTGCAGAGATAGTATTAGACCAAATTATTTGGAAATCTCTGCATTAGTAAAAAGAAATGCTGCAGAAATGCTTTGTGGAGTTAAAAAAGAGATTACTTTTTTTTTTTAATTTTTCAATGTTTTCCCTTCAGAAAATACTTTTCTACTTGAAACTAAAACTTTCTTCAGAGATATATGGATTTCAATTGACATCACGTGTACTAGAAGGAAGTGACTTGATGAAATTCAATGTTTTGACATTTTTATTCCTGAAGATCTTCACACCTTTATTATTATATACAAAATAAATGTTGGAATGGAATATAATAATTATTTAAATTAATCAGAGATACCTGTCTTGTAAATCTACTTTCTGTTTAGACAGAAAACATGTAGATGATTCTATGCTGCTTCTGTTTTCCCTCTAGCTAGATGGGAAAAAATGAAAATAGAAACAAGCAATTGAGATAAAGCTCACCCTTCGTATTAAGTCCTTCCCTAAGGGTACTACCATGTCTTTTGTTTTGAATATTGCTTGGAAGTGGAGTGTACTGATTCATGCCATCAGCAGAATTCTAGGTTCATCGGTAAGGATTTATGAGAGGCTACTAAGAGCATTTTCAGGCACCCTTTTAGTCAGTCATCCATTAAGGGAAGGCAGAGCTATTCATACAATCATTTCGGCAGTCACTCATATGTGATGTGAAAACCTAGTGCATGGGTTTTCACCAGGCTAAAGGACAGTGTGCATGAAAACAAACCCCAGGCTCCTATACGTGTACAGCATCCTGTGGAGGCTTTGTTATTTGCTCCATAGACAATGCTGAGCTGTTGTTTGTACAAGGCAGAAGTTGTCTTTCTTATGTTGGGATATTCAATTTAGTTCTTAAACCCTGCACAATAAATGCTGACACAAAGCTTAACTTTCTTGGTAACTTTGGGAAAAAAGGTCAATTCTAGAAGGATCTTTTGTAAAAGCAAAATATTCTCTCCATATGGGGTGAACGTCATTGATTGGCTGTGGCTCAAAGTTTTAAACCTGAAAATTTTTACATTTATGTTTTGCATGCCATTTTCATAAATAAAGTCTTAGATGCAACACAGTCTTAAAGCTCTGTCTTAGCAATTGGGGTTAACAGTGAAATGATGCCAACAGTCTCTCCCATTTCTTTCTCCTGGAGGGCACCTGTCCCTTATTTTCACAAACTGGTCATAAGAAAGCCAAAAGAAGACTCCAGAGAAACCCCTATGCAACGGCTTCCCCACCATTAAAAAAATGGATGTCCTGCTATTTCTGTGTTGCTCATGATGAAGCAAGTACTTGTGAAAGCTGTGTGCTTCCCCACAGAGCATTTTGTGGATCTGTGCAGGGAGAAGGAGATGTGGCTGCAGTGTGAGGCTCCCCTAGCAGCCATTCCCAGCACAGCATCACCGCCTTTGTGTGTCCTGCTGGTATTACTGTTTTGCTCAGCGCCTAGTACTTTATCTACTCCTGCTTTAAAGGAGGGCAGAAATCAATCTTTCAATTTTTCCTTTCACTAATAAACCCTCTGTTAGTGAAATTTTGCCTTTTCTTTCAGCTCAGCTTGACCAGAGTTTAAGTTCCTCCTCCTGCTAGGTGCATTTATACCCTTTTAGCAACTCGTTTCTCAGTTGCAAGGAAGTGGATGTGCATGAAAACCCTTTGCAGAGTTTGGGGCAGACATAAACGTCTAAAACTCCTTATGCAGGATGCAGAGTGACCCCAGGTACGTAGCTGTGCTCCAGAATGGTAAATTCTTTCAGTGAATTTTTAGCTATGTGATTCACCACCCTCTTCAACACCTTTTGTTCCCCCATATCACATCCTCCAAAGTTATACCTGGCACTGCTAGATGACACTGTGGACATTGTCCTGCATTAGTTATACAGCTTTAGTAATATCAGTACTGAGTGTTGTGCTTTATGGTAGCTGTAATGGTATATAGATACCTACGTTAATGTAATTTACTGACTGGGAAAAGTTGAAAACCAAACCAGATCATCTGGAGCCCATCCTAGTGAGTGTATTGCTAGTTGCTTTTCTTCAGGAATAGATCTTACCAATACCAATATAATTGTGTTGGTCCATGTCTCTGCAGGTGAAATCTCAAAAAAGCCCAAGGTTTCCTAACGAAATAAATGAATGAGACCGGTTTAATGAGAACACTTTCATCTAAAGAGGTGGTCCTGTAATCACATGCACTTATATTGGGTCTGTCTGGGTTGGAGCTAACTTTCCCCATAGCAGCACTCATGGTGCTGTGCATTCCTAGTAAAAATGTGTTAATAACACACCAATGTTTTGGCAACTGCTGAGCAGTGAATCCCACAGTGTTCAGGTTGTCCCTCCAAACACCCTTCCAAAGGCCAATAGGCTGGGGTGTGGGTAAGACAGATGACCGAAGCTGACCAGAGAGATATTACATATATAAGACTTCATGCTCAGCAATAAAAGCCAAGAGAAAGGTGGAGCTGGGGGGGCACGCAATCATTACTAAGGCTTTTGTCTTCTGAAGCAACCACTACACGTACTGAAGCCCTAGAGATTCTTGCTCCAGTGTGATACAAGGCGCAGACTGTGCCTAAAATATCCTCTGGATGCACATCTGAAAAACCTCAGAGGAACAGTGAATCAGTTTACCCAGTGTTAATGGTGTCCTAAAGAACATCAGAAGTCATAGCTAAATTTGAAAACCGTCACTCTGGCAAAAATAATGTTCCCCTCCCTTCTGGTCCTAGTGTTGCACAGCAGGTCCTTGACATGTTGTTTCACTGGTCAGGAAAATGCATAATTGCCAATAAGTTGTGTTCCTTTTGTGGGACAGGATTCTGTATGTCTGCAAATGAGTTTTTATTTGGTTTTCAGACAGCAGCAAGTTAAAATCAATCTTGTATTGTTCAATACCAAACATAGCCTTCCTCTCAGAAGCTGCAAGGTTAAGCTGAAGCCAACACATGGGTATTTTATTCTTTTGCAATGTGCTATCTGCTGCCAAATCACCTGTGCTTTGCCAAGTTCAGGCTTCATTCAAAGACCACTGGAGCTGATAGCAGGCTCTCTGTTGGTTTGGTCTGCCTTAGACAAAAGACCTCACAAAGGAAACATCAGCTTATGAGCTAAAGCTGGAAGAGATGCTGCAAACAAGACACCAGGTGTATATGAGCATTTGTGGTCCCCATGATTCACAGTAATTCGCAGCAGTCACATTTCCTTGTGTTCACTTTATTGATGTTTAAAATGAAAGCAATTGTAGTTTACAACAAACATTTGCTTTTGCAATGGCAGCAGCTGATAGAATGTGATGGCACTTCATTAAGAATTCAGTCAGCGAGGCTGTTTTGATTTGTTGTGTGAAATATGTTAACTGAAATGAAAACAGCAGTATCTCACAGGTTCAGGAATACTGTTGCACTTATTTTTAGCAGGTTTGGGGGGGGTGTGGTGCTTTTTTTCTTTTTTTTCTTTTTTTCTTTTTTTTTTCCTTATATTAACAAAAGTTGATGTATGGATGCCAGGAAAGGGATCTTGCTGCAATACATGTGTAAGTAGAAGGGTGAAGGGTACATGCTTCAACATGTGGTGAGTCCATTGCAATATGCTTACAAATGATCAATGCCTTGGCTTATCTTGTCTCAAAGCATGAGTGTGATGCCAATTATTTTGGAAGAATGTGTGTTATTGTAGCTGCGTGTCTGCAATGACTTGAACAATAACAGCTCTTGCAGGAGCACCCTTACTTGCACCATATCTACTCCATTTGTGAAGACAGCTCTGTGGGTTTATAAGTTTTAGGACCTTGTTTCAGGATACTGTATGGCAAAGGTTGAAAATTATGTATTTGTCATTCAGCAGAGAAGTTTTAAACAAATTAGGAAATTATAACACTCTGGATTTTTCATTTCATTGTTATGTGAAGGAAGAGAATAACTTTGAAAGAAGTCCTGGAACATGTCATATATTCTTGTGAACTGGAAACGTAGAATTTGCAGGCTCTGAACCCAAAGACATCTGTGTGCCAGCACTCATTCTATAAGATTTCTGTATGCCTGAGTCATAAACTGAATATATATTAAGAGCATTTTAATTCTGTATCATAAGCTTAAAGTAATATTTTAGTCCATGCATAGCTATGCAGTCACAGTGGAGCTAAGAGGAAGGAAAATCCCAAGTTATGTTAAAAGTGCTATCTCTCTAGATCTCCTTTACTATAGTGTTTGAGAGCCTCTATGGACTGCACTTGTTCTGATTACAAGTCTGACAGCAGCAGTTCATTCAGATGTTTTCTAAACTGTAGTAACTGACCACATTCTTTTATAAAGGACGCAGCAGCCCACCTCGGCTGCGAGATAGACAGATGGTAACTAGTTAAGCTGAAGCAACATTATCTGGCCAGATACAAACACCTTGACTTGCAAAATGTGCAGAAAATGCCTACTTGGAAACAGTTTTATTAAAGCAGAATATGAGGGAGAAAATACCTGTACCTTATTGTCAAGAAACTGTTCAACAAGAGAGGCCATCCTGTTATGCTGTGTCATGTTAGGCAACTGTCTGCAATTTATACATCTCCTTGGAGGCAGATATCTTACGAAATTATTCATTAATCAAGGTGAACACATGGGTTTGTGTGCACACCAAAACCTTTATCCTTTAAATGTTTTCCCCATAAACATCTTTTTCAGTGCAGAAATGCAAGATGCGCCTTTCCAGCAAAAAAATAGATTACTTTATTTACTTCTGTTAGCACACTGTGAGAAAAAAACAGCTTTGAAGATAATCTGGGCAAGCAGCTTGCATTCCAGTTAAAAGGAGGCCTCCAAATTAATCTAGCCTGTTAACTTGGCTTAAACCCAGAGGTGCCTTGTTACCCTTTTTATTTTAGCAAAAGTATCCTTTGAGTCTGGCTTTCCTAAAGCTGAGTGACTTGCAGGAGCTGCAGCAATTTTTCTTGCACTGTCTGTGGAAACAGAAGCTCTGTAAAAAGAGCTGGCTGAATTTGTTTTCAAGTGATCTATAAAGAGCTGCTGCAGAAGTGGCTTTGTGTGTGCCCCTTGCTGGTTTCTACAGTCTGACTTTTGCACTCAGAGGTAACTACCAGAAGCTGACATGCCTGTAGGTGGCCTGAGGCAATCTGAACTTTACAGTTAGGTGTAATGAGTGCTATGGACATGCCAGACCTCTGAACACGGGCACACATGTACGCACACACACACACAGAGAAGGCACTTTAAACTCACCTTGTCTGAGTGGCTGTCCTTCAGTTTGGAACGTCTCCAAGGATTTCTTGCGCTAGATAGAGAGTAATCTCTGACTCCAGAATATAGTAAGTGTAAAAAATAACCAGCGATGGGGCAAAAGGTGTCCTATATGGAACATGAACAGAGCTTCCTAGCTGGGATTGATTAAATACCTGTTTTCCCCCACCCAAAAGTCTCATTCCCAAAAGATGTCTGAATGAGGGAAAATCACATTTGGACCAGTGCAGTCAAGGCTGGAAGTAACTCAGATAGACAAATTGACATTTCATTTGTTCAAGTTAAACTTGGACAATGTGTATCAGCAAATTGTTGGCATAGTATTAGTAATTGCTTTTCAACATTTCTTGCAGGTTTCTAAATGGATGAAAAACAATTCTAAGCCTTGAAAAATACTTTTGTTATTAGAAATGTCTTGCCTCAGAAACAGTAAGGTAATTTTCTTAGCTGGGTATATAATGTCATATCTCTGCAGATATTAGTTAATGCCCATTGTTCCTCCTCAGCAACCACACAAGGAAAGGACACAGCTTGCAGGAGAAGAAAAGGCACAAGGTTCTGGAAGGTAGGTGCTGACAGTCAAGTCAGTATCATGTAATCTAGTGGGGTTATTTTCATTCTATGCAGCAATAACTTACTATGACAGTTTGTCATGTTAGCTTTTCATTTACGCAAAAGGGACCAGCTGTTGGTTTATTTATCTGAAAAAGCCTGTAATGGAATTGCTGAAATATTTAAGGCATAATTGCACAAAATGCTATTTCGGACCTTCATACTGATGTATGCCTGTCACTGAAAATTCCAAGATGTTTCCCAAATGAAAAGTGGGATGAAGATTTGTCAGGCTAGGGAAAGCAATTTTTGAAACAGCTCCATTTGTATTTAGATTTCTGTTCCAGTGTCAAATATTGTAGGGATCCATATGTTTAATAGTAATACAGGCTCTTGTTCATTTCTTTCTAGACATTAAATTCTCTGCATCTCAGCTGTAATTTCTATGACTGCTATAAGCTACAAGTATTTCTCAGACATACTTAGCATATAATCACTTAAATGCCATGCTGTTCTTGCCCATGCTTTTTACATTAAAATAAAAAATATAAGTAAACTAGAAATAAACAAGCTGGTCTTTTGTTATCAGAAGGTAAAAGACCATGCAGCAAGTGAGAATGTTAAATCAGTGAGAAACCTCATTTCTCAAAATGCAATATGTTGAAACTATGCCCGTGATAGAGCCATTTATTGTTCAAACTCCCTTTCATTGAGGGAAAATCACATTATACGGCAATCTCTGTGCCATCGGAATATATTGCAGGGAGTAATGGTATGTGTATGGCTATGTGTATTGTACCATCCGTGTTCTGGGTCACTCTGTACTGTTTTACCCCCTTCTGATGAAAAAAAAACCCTGATAAAATATGCCAGACTGAATTGTGCTCTGCATGTGACCCCCAAAGGAAAAAAGGTCATGGGGCTGTTCAAGCCTCATTTCTGCACCTTTTAATGAGATTCTGAAAGGGCTGGGGAGGAGGGAAAGGCCATTTGTCACTTTGGAAACAAAGGAAGAGGCAGCAGAAACAGAATCTGAATGCAAATGAGACATTTTTCCACTTGGGACAACCTGATTTCCATATTAACTATTTTTGTCTACGTTTTTCCGAATGTGTTCCCTTTGCTATTTTGTATTCAGAAGCCAAATTATGATAATCAGTCAAATTTGCCATTTTCCAAAGAAATGCTGAGGATGAACCTACATAGATTAATTATGTTGCACTGCATTTTAACAGTTATATCTTTAAATAAAACTGAAATCTACCAGACCTCATGACCCTGTTCTCAGCATGTGCTTTGTCTTTTACTTTGTCATTGCACAGTGGAGAAAGGCAGATAAGGTGGGAAGAAAATACAAAAGTATCTATATAAATCCTTTTATGACATTGAAATTATGCACAGGACTTTTCAGAGGTGTAGATAATACACAGAATAAGGAAATCTGGATACGTTGATACAGTTTCAGCTCCCTTTGTAAAGCCGAGGTGCCAATACAGGTTTCTGAACTGCTCTGAGGAGTTCCTGAGCACTGCTAATGGAGTCCAGCCTGTCCTTGGTTGATTCCAGGTAAAAATATTTTAGTCTTACAGGAGCATGTAGGAAGAATGAATCTGGCTGGAGAGTGCCCAGGGGAGCAGATAATAAGTGTTTTCATTATTGACCTGGAGATAGGGTAGAGTGCACCTTCAGCAAGCTTGGAGATGATACAGAACTGGAGGCAGTAGTTGTCAGATTTGCGATGCTCTTCAGAAGACCTCAACAGGTTAGAGAAATGGGCTGGCAGGAACCTCAGGAAGTTCAACAGAGGGACATGCCTATTCCTGCACCTGGGAGGAATAACCCCAGGCACCAGGAGATGCAGGGGCCACCTAGCTGGAAAGCATCTTTGCAGAAAAGGACCTGTGCATACTGGTGAACACCAGGGTGACCATGAGTCAGCAATGTACCCTTGCAGCCAGGAAGCCCAACAGCCTTCTGTGCTGTATTAATCTGAGCATGGCCAGCAGGTCTGGGGAGGTGACTTTTCCTTTCTACTCATCTCTGGTGAGGCCACATTGCACATCAGGTGTTCCATGTAATGTCACGATCCCCAGTACAAAGTAGACACAGACTAACCGGAGCATGACCCTGATTGCCAAGAATTATGGGACTGGAGTATCTTTTACATGAGGAGAGCCTGAGAGAGATGAACTTTTCAGCCTGGAGAAGAGAAGATAAAGGAAGAAAATTATCCATGTATATAAATACCTGATAGGAGGAAGTAAAGAAGTTGGAGCCAGACTTTCCTCTGCAGTGTCCAGGATGTGTGTCCAGTGTGTCCAGTGTCCAGTGACAGGATGAGAGGTAATACGCACAAATTAAGGTATAAGAAAATCCATTTAAGCAGAATAAAATCTATTTTACTGTGAAGGTGGCTAAACACTAGAATAGAGATTGTGGAGTTGCAACCCTTGAAGATATTCAAACCCTGACTGGATGTGGTCCTGGGCAATGTGTTCAGCTGACCATTCTCTCTGCAGGGTTTTCGACTAAATCAACTCCAGAGGTGCCTTCCAACCCCAGCAATTCTGTGTGATTCTATGTTAAATTCAAGCCACCCTTTGGAAGCCCTGTCTTGATCCAAATATTCTGATAGGGAAATCCCTGCCAATCAAGGGTACAGTTTTACTATCTCTTTCCCAACCCTACTTGGTTTAGTGTTCACCAAGTGCCTAGCAAACCTCAGCCATGACATAGGGGATGTAGTTTTGTCATCCAAGCAAGACATATGGTTAGCTTATGAACTGGAACCTACATAGTGAATGCTGATTCTTTCAACCCTTGTTAAAAACTGTTTTCTTTTCATTCCATTTTTAAGTCTAGCCCTTTGTCCTGGGTTCAGCAGTAGCAGTCATTTCTCTCCTTCTTACTAGCTGGTGCAGTGCTGTGGTTTTGACTTTCAGCCTGGGAACAGCACTGATAACACTGATGGTTTTAGTTGCTGCTCAGTAATGTTTAGTCTGACCAAGGACTTTCTGAGTCTCATGCTCTGCCAGGGAGGAGGGGAAGCCAGGAGGAAGCAGAGACAGGACACCTGACCCAAACTAGCCAAAGAGGTATTCCATACCACAGCACATCATGCCCAGTATATAAACAAAGGGGAGTTAACCGGAAGGGCTAGATCACTGCTCCGTCGGGCTGGGTATTGGTCAGCGGGTGGTGAGCGGTTGTATTCTCTTTCCTTGTTATTTCCCTTATCATTATTATTATTGGTGGTAGCAGTAGTGGTTTGTGTTATACCTTAGTTACTGGACTGTTCTTATCTCAACTGGTGGGAGTTACATTCTTTCCATTCTCCTCCTCATTCCTCTGGGAGCAGGGGGAGGGAGGAAGGTGTGGGGAGTGAGCAAGCAGCCTCGTGGTTCTGAGTTGCTGGCTGGGCTTAAACCGCAACAGTTCTTTGTGGCACCCAATGTGGGGCATGAAGGGTTGAGATAATGACATATCTGATCAGAGTGTGTCTAATCGTATTTGTGATAAGCATTTATTGTTTTGGATTAATAGTCACTCATCACAATGCTGGTTTATTGGTTCTCAAATTTGTTGATCTTGATCTCAGAGTTTTAGCATACCTTACCTTACTTACAGCCGGTATTTGCTGTTTTAGTGTTTATCAGCTGGGGAGCTTGGGCTAAGGTTCTTGGTTCGCTGTACTTCATGGCAATAACTTGTAGTACAATAGACTCATTGATCATGAATCTGGGCTGGTATGGGTTCCCAGTGTGGTCATCACCTCTATACTTTGGGAGGTATATAATGGAGGTGTTTACCTTTTTTTTCCCCTCCTCAGGTGGTCAGCAAGCAGCTGCATGGTTCTGGGTTGCTGGCTGGACTTAAACCACTACACCCTTGCTCTCCAAATCAGGTGAAGGAAAGATCAGACCTCATCAGACTCTTCATGGCATTAAGTAGTGTAACACAGACCTATCCTACCATCAGATATAAGAGGTGGAGCTAGAAGCATTAAGATTAATGTTTGGCACTTGTTTTCCACCTTCCCTACTGTTAGTTCTTGTGAATCCCCATAATACCATAGGTTGTGTAGTCATTCACAACCCTCCCCCTGTCCCCTGGTACCTTCTCCTCATATTGGTATTAAGAGTTTTCCGATCATAAATGCTAACATAAGGAATTATAGAACTATATGAACAGATTTTCTTCTCAGCCATGCAAATATTTTCACTGTTTTCTTTCCCCTTCAGCTCCTAGGTAGATGGATCTGTCCTGTCCTTAGCAATTAAAACATCTTTCCCAAGGAAAACAAAAAGAAAATAATACAATAATAAAATGAGAATGCTTGCATCTGTCTGACATCATCTTGACAGCTGAGGATGACAGATACATTAAACAATAAAAGACCTTCACTGAAATACAGACTTGCAGGGGAGGAGGAAATTCAAAGGAAGAAAACCAATCTCTGCTCACTGTGGTTTCGTGATAATTGTGGCAAAATTAATTACTTTGCCCTTCACAGGACCTGAGCAATTATACTTCTTAGATCTTCTGAATTCTGTGCGCTTATTTATTGCTAAATTAATTAAACAGCTGGTTTATGACTTTGTTACCTCTGTGCAGTCACACTAAAAAATCTTGTTGGCTCACAAATGAAGCATCTGAAAATCTAGGATGGATGAGACTGTATTGATACGCACCACTAACCATCTCTGTGTAAACTCTCCTTCATCTACCTGGATTACACACTTGAGGCTGTAACTGGGGAAAAATTCCATCTGTCTTCCTTTTTACTCAGTGCTATAACTACTTTTTAGTGTCAGTGTTGCAAAGGGATCTAAGATAACTCCAGATAACCAGAGATGACTTCTGGTACTATCTCTCTGGATGGGGTTAAATGTTACTCACTGCCATTATGAGAAATATTGCATAAGCATGGCACCGCCAAAAGAAAAGAGACTTGACTGGTGGATGCAGAACACCGTTGTGCAAAGAGATTCTGGTGTCAGTAAAACCAGGGCTGCAGCTGTTGAGTTTTTAAGGTTCTTTTGGGAGTGTTATCTGCAATGAGTTAGAAAAGACATTATATAAGGCATGATAGACAGCAGAAAGCACCAAAAACTCAGACGAAAGCGGCAGTTTGCTTTGTTTACAGAGAACCCACAGATGTTAGAAAGGAAAACAATGCTGCAAACATGAATGGGTTATAAGACTCATTAATATCCTCTTTTTTTTTCACAGTGCAAAATTATCTCTGTGACCAGAATATTGGAAAGTTCTCTTTAAAAGGTAAAGATGCTGATAAGTTCCTACCAGGCGGTTCCTTTGGGTCAATTTTCTTTTTAGGTAGGAGCAGCTATATGTCCTGTGTTTTATTTTATCCCTACTCATTCACAGTGCGTCTTCTTTAAACTTACAAGGAAGTTGCAGTAGTCAGACATTTCGAGAAACACTGCCTCCACCATTTCAAGACTGGCTGTTTAATAATTTTCTTGCAGAAGCCATTAATCAGGTGGGGATTTGTGCTGAGGCAGCATCTCTATTTCATAAAAGTGGAGCAAGTCCTTCTGTGTATCTTAAAAGCAAGTAATCTCATCCAGGCTTTAATTACCTCTGATAAACTCTCCAGTATGCTGCAATGTTTTTAAAATCTGAATCCAAGGGACTCAGAAGATTACGTTCTTTGCTAATAACAGGTATTAGTGCACAGTTAGAGGAGCGCAGTGCTTTTCTGGTTTCAACTTTCAGACTATTGCCATAATTACAAAAGCTAGGGCACACTGCAATAGCCACATACAGTGCTCTCAAGAGAGTACAAAGAACTAAAAAGCAAAGTCTGCCATTCTTCCTTCCCTTGTTAAGGAAGGGAGCTACACTGGGGTGACATTTGGTAAAGAGTTTCCAGCTCTTGAGTCTTCCAATCTAGATTAGGCACTCACATATCCTTATGGGTGGCATCAATGGTTTTGTAAGTTTGTTAGCACATGATTTTTATATCAATGTGCAAGTATTCTGCATGCAGCAAAGCTGAACTGAGATTGCTACAGAAGCTGAATGATGACACTCTAGAAAGCTAGGAAATTACAGGCTTAGGGTTGGTCATTAGCAAATCACCTGTGATAACCGTGGCTCATGAACAGTCTCCAGGAGCACTTTGACACAGACACTGGTACAGCAGGAAGGATTGGGCCTCAGTCACTTTGCCTTCCTCAGCTTTCCCTTTAATTTTATCATACTCTGACAAGGGCATTGTCTGAGTGCAGAAATGAAGTATCCATTTGGTTTTTTTTGGCAGAACCTCCGCATGGAGTCTATCCTCTGCTTTCATGTCAGTCAAGCTTATCAATGTTTTGTCCCTACACCTTCAAAGCCCTAATGGTCTTTGTAACAGCTGTCACAGCTTCCTTACATCTCTTCAACATTTACTATCACCTGTGGACTCAAAAGACAGTCCTTCAGTGACTGTTTTATTTGACTCTGGAATTAGATAACTGCTCTTTTGTCAGATACAGTAAGCATTTCATCCCTCTGTGCTTTTACTGTCCTTCTTTCTCTTGTCTATTGTCTGGATTTCTAGATTTTTTTTCTATTACAAGTTTATATTCACACACAAAAAGTGCATCTTATTCTGTTCTCTGAGGACAGTGAAGCCACTAGCCAGTATTTGTGTGTCTCATGCATCAATACATGAGTGCATGTAGACTTTCAGATGCTGAATCTTTCAAAGCCTGAAAGTTTCTACTGTCAATAAAACACATCTTTGATTTCTGTTTCTTTTTTCTAGGATCCAGACTTCCTGAATTGAATTCTTTTTGTGTAACTCTGTCAATTGCTATGGTGTTATTTTGTCAACTGTGCCAGTTAGGTCTTTTATTTACTTAGAGAATTTTACCTAAATTTTAATTATTTTTCCTTCAAACTAATAAACCACCCAGAAATTAATATTGTTTGTAAAATAACTTATACTGGGCTGTCTTCTGTACTTTGGATGTTCATTTAACAAAGGGTAAGAATTTGTTCAGAGGAAACTCTTTTTACCATTTAATATGTTGACATCTCAGTTTGCTGAAGACACATAACCCATTTAAAACCATTCTGTGCCATTAGGCCTATGAGAACATTGCCAAAAGACATCACTTCTCTCCAAAAGGGATTCAAGAATGATAGATCCTGGGGAGAAAATTGTTAAACAATGGGACAGAATTTGTATCTGCTAGCTGCTTCTATTCCTTTCAGTTCCCTTTCAGCTTTGTCCTGCAGAAATATTTTTTATGGTTGCCACTATACACTATAGTGTATTGTAAATTTACATTTAGTGACACTGACTCTGGCTGCAGGAGCAGCTGACTGGAGAAGAGTCATATAAAAAAGAGCAAAAATTAACAGTTCATTATACTTCTACACTGTGAATTTGCTGTGATAATGCACAATAAAAATTGGTGATACTTTAGGCTTTCTGGATCACCCAAGAGAAAATGAAACCTTCCCTTAAAAAAGAAATCACAGCTTGATTTGACTATTTACCACTTTTAGCAAAAGCTTGAATTCACTGCAAGTTTTGCAGGACATTTCACATCTTTTTGCTCCATTTTTTTGAATGTAAAATCTATCTGTAACTGTTTTTTCCATCTACTGACATAGGAGACATTACCAGACCATAGAGAAGAGTTTAAGCAAATTCTGGCATCATTAATCTTTATAATATCTTCCCTGAGCATATTTACTTGTTTTCTGCCAGTTGCAGACAAACACCTTGTCACTTTAAAAAAAAAAAAATAATTTTTGCATAAATGTTGTTGTCTTAACCTCAGAGCATATATAACATTGTTTGCACTTATCTTTAACATGGTCTGAATGTGGTGGGAAATTACATGTAAATCAAAAGAACCTCATATAGATGGGCAGAACAAAGGTGTGCCAAGTGAGAAAGTATGTATCTTTATTCAAGTAATTATTTTATTTATTGGATTACAAAAGTTTACAAAGAATAAAATTGTTTCCAGAACCACAGCAGAGCTGCTTTCAGAGTAAAACATGTAACTTTGATGTTGGAAAATGTTTTCTCTGGGAAAAGATTTAACCCACATTGCAGATCAAGCGCCAGTCTTCAAATAAATTCAGACAGCAAACTTCCACAGGAATCAAAGTGTACTATCCGCCATCTGCCCTTGCCAAGGGTATGCTTTCCAAACTCAGAAACCAGAGGGAAGGAAGCAGTGTACAGCATGACTTCAGGCTCTGATGCTCATTAGCTGTGCCCTTAGCAGCCTTACGAACTCTTTAAGCTGTGGGCTGTCTCTTGATATGAGTGGCAAAGCAGGGCACAGTCCTGAACTCAGCTTGCAATCAGAGCACAAATAGATGTCTAACTCCATGCAATAAATATTTCTCCCAAAGGATGAAGTTTTTCAGCTATACATGAGTTTTAGAAAGACAACAAAGCCTCTGCTGAAACTTTGAAGCCATAAACCAAAACAAACCCCAAAGCACAGTGTGATATAACTGATTCTCACTGGAAACATGCAATCTGTTTACACAAAGATAACAACTCATATGCCTACACTTTACATGGTGTAATGTTCCATTAGCCAATATTCTTATATCTAAAACTAAAAGCAGAGCTCCCAGTAGAAGTGCTCTGTGGTGGGTTAATCTTAGGCAGCTGCCAGATGCCCATCTAGTTGCTCTGTTGTTCCTTTCCTCAAAAGGACAGCAGGAGAAAATCAGGTTAAATAGCTCATAGAATAGGATAAAGGTGGGAAATCACTTACAGCGATTGTCAATCACTAGAACAAGCTACACCAGGGAAGTGGTTGAGGCATCATCCCTCAAGGTATTTAGAAAACATGGAGGAGAGGCACTTAGGGACATCATTTAGAGATGCATTTGGCAGTGTTAGATTAGACTCAATGAGTCCATGATTCTATGCCTGGAGGGTTTCAAGCCCCAGCTGGACAAAGTCCTGAACACCTGCTCTGACCCCCAGGCTGAGACCTTCTTTGGGCATGAGGTTGGACCACAGACCTACAAAGATCCCTTCCAGCCTGAGCTATTCTGTGATCCTATGGAACGGTTGTCCCTTCTGTTATTCTGTCAGTCCATGTTAATAACTTGCTGGGTGCACAAGCAGCAAAGGACAGAGAACCAAGGTGGCACTCTGAACTCCAGAAACACTGCCATTCAGAGAACCTGTGGATAACGGGATAGTTGTAGTGCAGGGGAGTTTCCTTACCATTCTTGGTTCAAGTCAAATGCATCCAGGTGGATCCTGGTACTGCGAAGAAACAGTGCTCTGGAGCATTGTACAGTTGCTCCAGTTAACTTGTGTACTGAGAGAAGTTCTTGACCTGTGTTAATGGTCCACAGTCAATCTACATTAAATGGCAGCATTTGAAAGAATTATAGAATCATAGAATGGTTAAGGTTTGAAAGAATCTTAAGATCATCTAGTTCCAACCTCCCCTGACAGGGGCAGGTACACCTCCCACTAGACCAAATTGCTCAAGGCCCTGTTCAACCTGGAGTTGAACACTGCCAGGGATGGAACATTCACCACTACTTTGTGCAACCTGTTGCAGTGCCTCACTACCCTCAAAGTAAAGGACTTCTTCCTTGTATCTAACCAATATTTAAACCAAAGTTTAAACCCATTACCCCTTGTCTTATTGCTACAGTCCCTGACAAAGAGTCCCTCTCCATCATCCTTGTAGGTCCAATTCAGATACTAGAAGACTGCTATGAGGTCTCCATGCAGCCTTCTCTTCTCCAGGCCAAACAGCCCCAACTTTCTCAGCCTGTATGTGAAGTGCTCCAGCTTTCTTATCCTGATGGCCTTCCTTGGACTTGCTTCAACAGCTCCATGTCCTTCTTATGTTGAGGACACCAGAACTGCACACAACACTCCAAGTGAGGTCTTGCGAGAGCAGAGTAGAGGGGCAGGATCACTTCCTTTGACCTGCTGGTCACTCTCCTTTTGATGCAGCCCAGGATACGGTTGGCTTTCTGGGCTGTGAAGTGCACACTGCCTGCTCATGTTCATTTTCTCATCAACCAACACCCCCAAGTCCTTCTCCGCAAGGCTGCTCTGAATCTCTTCTCTGTCCAGCCTGTAGCTGTGCCTGGGACTGCTCTGACCCAGGTTTAGGACCTTGTACTTTGTATTGTTGAACTTCATGAAGTTGTCATTAGCCCACCATTTAAGCGTGTCGAACTCCCTCTGGATGGCATTCCTTCCCTCCAGCATATCAACCAAACCACAGAGCTTGGTGTCATCCACAAACTTGCTGAGGGCGCACTCAATCCCACTGTCCATGTCACCGACAAAGATGTTGAGCAGGATCGGTCCAACACCAACACCTGAGGGACATCACTTGGTCTCCATGTGAACATTAAGCTGTTGACCTGTCCTTGCCCACAAGACAACTGACATAAAACACTGGTTTAACATGGACTTGACTCTAATGAAAAACATACAATGAAGAAAAGAAGGGAACTTTTTCTTCTCCAATGTTTGGTGCAATTATTGCTACTTTGCTCTACAGCTCTTCTTGTCAAGTGGATGCTACAAACTCTAAATCAACATTATCTTTGATATTTTGGCCTTTATCAAGATCCAGTACTAGATCAAAAGACTTATATGTTGCTCAATGTAAAGTAGTTACATCTTGTGTCTGATAAGGAAGAAGTCACAAGTAGAATTTGATGTCATTAAAATATTTAAACAATTTCTTCCTCTTTAAATCAAACCCTCTTAATTATGGTGATTTAATTCAACCTACCACCTGTGCCTACCACCAGCTGCTCAGAGATGCCTACTCAACTTTCAACTCATAAAATAAATCTCTCCAGCAATTCCCACCAGTGTTTACATGTTATTGAGGCAAAAACAGAAACTCTATTTGAAGAAATTCAACTTCAGATGTATCAGAAATACGAGCCACCTCCTTCCAACAAACCAGTTCATTTTTACATTATATACTGAACATAAATCTCTAATCTCCTCAATTGAACATGTTTACAAGATAGAATGTTGTTGTGGTTTAAGCCCAGACAGCAACCCAGAACCATGCAGCCACTCTCACTCTCCGCCCCTCCACCTTCCTCCTCCTGCTCCCAGAGGGATGGGGAGAAGAATCAAAAGAATGTAACTTCCACGAGTTGAGATGAGAACAGGCCAGTAACTAAGGTATAACACAAACCACTACTGCTACCACCAATAATAATAATGATAAGGGAAATAACAAGGAAAGAGAACACTAATAGCTGAGGTGTGGGTTGGTACACATGGGAAGCTGGATAGATAGGATAGGTGGTATCTCAATTGTTTGAACTCCAGAGACAGTTTTTCCACAGCTGAAATGATGGAAGGGGTGAGATTGTCTTCAAACTCTCAGAGTTTATGAATCATTTCATCTACTGTTGGTAGTGCTGTGTCATTCCAGGTTATTGCTGCCAATGAGCGGGCATATAATGACGGTGCACTCCATGTGAATTTCTGCCATATGGCATCTGGCTTGCGATAGATCATCTCTACAATGGCTGATTCCCTCAGAGACTGGATGCCTTTCTCTATCATAGTCCAATTGGCCAAACGACTCATAACACCGTCCCTGTATGGGAACCTTTCTTTCACAACTGCCAAGAGCTGCCTCCAAAGGCTGAAGGACTGTTTCTCTTTTGCAATTGCTTTGTCAATTCCCCCTTCTTTAGCAAGTGATCCCATCTGCTTGGTTTCTCTACCTTCTAGTTCGTGACCATCAGCCCCATTGTCCCAGCATTGGAGCAACCAGGTGATGATGTGCTCCCCTGCATGACGGGTAAAATCTTTTTGCATATTCTGTAGCTCTTTTGAGGTCCGGGGTCAAGAAGTCACCTCTTCTTCTTCCTCTGATTCATGTACTAATAACTCCTGGTCAGATGCTGTCCCAGGTGGTGAGTACATTGTTTCCTCATCTTGCTTCATCTTTCTTGCCTCTTTTTTTTTGGCTTTTCCTCTTGCATAAAGGGGCAACCGATATTGGCACGAATTGGTCCTCTGGTTTAGCTGCGGTGATTATCACTGTGGTTGGAGTGGCTGCAGTATCTGTTATCGGGATTTGAGTAGCTGCTGTACTTGTCTCTGGGGTTGGTGTAGTTGCTGTACTTGGAGTTGGAGTAGCTGCGCTGTCTGTTTCTTTGCTTTGCCATCAGATCCAGAGACAATTTTTTCCTTTTGAAGTTGCTGGATAGTGTTGAACAGGGCTCTGTAAGCACTGGCCAAACCCCGGCCTGTTGCCATGATTTGTCCCTCTCTGGTATGACCAGGATGACAGGACACCTCGTTTAAGTGTTTTACTAATTTTTCTGTGTTTTACACTCGTTCATTGTTGAAGTTCTGAAGCACTGGAGGGACCCACTGGACTAGATACTTGCCCATAATATCCCACACACTCTGCCACGTATGACTCTTCATCCTCGGGGAAAATCTCTTGGTCCTCCTATATCGTCATCTAACCCTAGACAAGACCCAAACCTGACTCTGCTTAACTTTCAAGATCAGACAAAACAGTTGTGGGTAAAACATACTCTGCATGCATGCCAACATGGTGATCCCCAGTCAGCAGGCAGGTCTCAGGGGTACTCAAAGTCAATTCAAAAGCTACAGAACTCTCAAATGATGCTGTAAATGGGGGAAGGGAAGGGAAGGGAAGGGAAGAAGGGAAGGGAAGGGAAGGGAAGGGAAGGGAAGGGGATGTCTCCTTCACGGGTTGACCATCTGAGGAGCAGAAAAAAGATGTGTAATTGCTAAACACTTCCATTACATACCTCCCAAAGTATAGAGGTTGTGATCACACTGGGAATGCAAGCCAGATCAGTTTCATGATCAATGATTCTATTGTATTACAAGTCATTGCTATGAAGTACAGTGAAACATTAACCTTAGCCCAAGCTCCCCAGCCGATAAACACTAAAACAGTAAATACCGGCTGTAAGTAAGGTAAGATATGCTAAAACTCTGAGATCGAGATCAACAACTTTGAGAACCAATAAATCAGCATTGTGATGAGTGACTATTAATCGAAAATAATGAATGCTTATCACAAATACGATTAGACACACTCTGGTCAGATCTGTCGTTATCTCAACCCTTCGTGCCCCACATTGGGTGACACAAAGAACTGTCATGGTTTAAGCCCAGCCTGTAACTCAGAACCAGGCAGCCACTCTCTCACTCCTCTCCCTGTCTTCTTCCCCCCCCACTCTCCTGGGGGGATGGGGAGGAGAATCAAAAGAATGTAACTCCCATGGGTTGAGATAAGAACAGTCCAGTAACTAAGGTATAACACAAATCACTACTGCTACCACCAATAATGATAAGGGAAATAGCAAGGGAAGAGAATACAACCGCTCACCACCTGCCAACCAATACCCATCCTGACCTGGGCAGTGATCTAGCCCTTCCAGGTAACTGCCCCCAGTTTATGTACTGGGTGTGACGTCCTCTGGTATGGAATACCTCTTTGGTCAGTTTGGGTCAGGTGTCCTGTCTCTGCTCCCTCCTGGCTTCCCCTTCTCCCTGGCAGAGCATGAGGCTCAGAAAGTCCTTGGTCAGAGTAAACATTACTGAGCAGCAACTAAAACCATCAGTGTTACCAGCACTGTTCCCAGGCTGAAATTCAAAACCACAGCACTGTACCAGTTACTAAGGAGAAAAATGACTGCTACTGCTGAACCTAGGACAAATGTCCTAACATTATCTCTCCAAAATCCATTGCTACTTTTAGTATTAGTTAAGTTTCATATTTTTCTAATAAGAAGGCATGCACAGTCATTTCTCTAATTTGTTTTCAAGTGTGTGTCTGTGCATGGTCAGGTGGTGGGAGGGGGGTAAAGACACCATATGTGTACTTGCTTTAATGTTGAGAATAGATTTACACACCTTAAACCTGTAAAAGTAAAGTAGAATAGCAACACTACTCTCAAATTAAAGTGCTGATCTCTGACAGAAACTAGTATAACTTTTCAGGAAGCACAGATTTTAAAACTGATACTTAGGGTGAGATACCCTTCCAAGTCTGCAATATTTTGTGGTTAAATGGTTTCTTAAGCAAAAAATATTTCTTTGTATTGAAAGAATATATGGTTGGTGGAATTTTTAACCCGTGGAGTTATTCACTTTCTGTCTTGTTTTCAGCTGTAACAGTTATGTTTCTCCTTCCCAGCAGATGGTGCAGGGCTGTGTTTTGGCTTTAGTGTGAGAACAATGCTGATAAAACACCAATGTTTCAGTTGTTGCTAAATAATGCTTACCCAGATCAAGGACTTTTCAGTCTCTCGTGCTCTGCCAGTGAGGAGGTGCACAGGAAGCTGGGAGGAAGCAGAGACAGGACACCTGACCCAAACTAGCCAAAAGGGTATTCCATACCACAGCACGTCATGCCCAGTATATAAACTGGGGGGAGTTACCCAGGACAGACCACTACTTGGGTTGGGCTGGGTATCAGTCATTGGGTAGTAAGCAATTGTGTTGTACATCAGCTGTGTTTATTGGGTTTTGTGGGTTTTGTTTTGTTTTGTGTTTTTTTTCCTTCTCTTTTTAGTTTTATATTCCCTTGTTATTTCCCTTATCATTATTATTGTTGGTGGCAGCAGTAGTGGTTTGTGTTATACCTTAGTTACTGGGTGTTCTTGTCTCAACCCGTGGGAGTTCCATTCTTTCAATTCTCCTCCCCATCCCTCTGCGAGTGGGGAGGAGGAAGGGAAGGAGTGAGCAAGGCTGGGCTTAAGCCAGTCCTTTGTGGCGCTCAGGTGCGTGTGAGAGACTGAACTGAATGTATTATCCATTCTCTTAAAGATTGGTATGAGGAGCTGAGATGGGATTCCACGGCCCATTTTCTCAGAGATGGGTAGGAGGAGTTGAGATAAGACCCCAAAGTCCACTGCCTGAGAGAAGGGTGTGAGAAACTGAAATGGGACTCCACTGCCCGTTGCCTGAGAGATGGGTGGGAGGAGCTGAGATAAGGGAAACGGGCTCACATAGAGAACATAATATGGTCTCATATTACACAGAGAATGCGTAATATGTGACATTAAGAACAGAGGTACTCCCGCCAATTCATAATAAAAGATAACCGCCAGGGAGGACACCCTCCAAGAGGACAAATGCGAGGACGCCTTCATAGGAGCACCTCCAAGAGGACACCCACCCACCTCCAACGACTACTACAGACTCCTGGGAACACTCTGCTCTGATACCGACTACAGACTCTGGAGGACTCCCACTGCCTCTGACACCAACTACAGACCCTTGGGACACCACTGGATCCATGGTGCTGACTATCTATCTCTCTTCCTCTGAAGCCCAAATTCTTACTTCATTTCTGTCCTTTTTCCGATCTGTCGTATCACTATCTCTTTTTTATAATAATTTTCTTTTTTATCTTAATTGTATTTTTGTAATAAACCAACTGATCGATTACGGTACTTGATGTTCTTCATGTCTTAATTTCTCTCTTGGGGTCATGAACGAAATGGGTCTGGCACTGAGGTTTTCTCCAGTTGGACCCTGATGTTAAATTGGTGTCATGGACAGGATCCCTTGCAGTAAAAAGTACCGTAATGTCATATGAAGTGTAAGGTATTATGGGAATACCTCTCAGGGACGTAAAGGGTAGATTTTGCTGGAACAGATGTGCTGCCTCCCTGAGATGACTACCCCAACCTATTGCTGCTTTGTATTATGTGCATACCTCTCAGGGACTAAAGGGGTGGGTTTTGTTGAAGCAAAACATGCTGTCTCCCTAAGACAATTGTCCTATTCAGAAATGAATAGCTATGATGCTGTGCTTCAGGGCAGAGATGTGTTACATGATCATTTAGAGAAACATAATTCTTGCCCCTCTCCGGCAGGGGCAAGGTGGGCAAAGAGAAATTGTCATAATTTGCAAAGTATAACAGAGCCAATAAGCGCCCTGCAAAAGGTGGAAAAAATGAGGCCTGGAAAGGGTAAATCAATTGTCTGTGCTGTACTGGGCACCAGCTTAGTTTCTGCAGTAGAGGCTAGAGAAGAGCAACAGTTGAATCTCAGCTCATACAAACTTTACAAGACCTGTTTTGAGCCCTGCAGGACCAGGTAGTTAACTTAAAAGGACAGTTAGACAAAGAGAAAAATCAGGATAACTACTTACAATTATCCCTGAAAAAGCAATTCCTTGCAGAGAAAAAATGCCTCTATTTACAGCAGGTTATTTACAGCAGCATTTGAGAAATTTAAAGATTCTGAGTAGCTTTGAAACCAGCCTGCTCCTTTTGCTAGGAACCAGCATGTTTCTGCATATGCTGTATGCATTTTCCGTACGGCCATACAACCCTGAAGAAGCCCCACCATATAACAAACTGTCAGACAGTGGGAAGCAATATGCCTTGTTTACTGATGGGTACTGCCATATAGTGGGAATGCATTGAGTTTGGAGGCAGCTGTATGGAGTTCCCTGCAAGTTGCAGAAACTGAAGGAGAGGGTGAGTTGGGTCAGTTTGCTGAGGTGAAAGCCATCCAGCTGGCCCTGGACATGGCTGAGTGAGAGAAGTGGCCAGTACTTTATCTCTATACTGACTCATGGGTGGTGTCAAATGCCCTGTGGGGGTGGTTGCAGCAATGGAAGCAGAGCAACTGGCAATGCAGAGGTAAACCCATCTGGGCTGCTGCACTGGGGCAAGGTATCGCTTCCTGGGTGCAGAACCTGGTGCTGAAGGTACCCATGTAGATGCCCATGTACCCAGGAGTCAGGCCACTGAGGAACACCAGAACAACCAACAGGTGGATAAAGCTGCTAAGATTGAAGCAGCTCAGATGGACTTAGATAGGCGACGTAAGGGTGAACTATTTTTAGCCCAGTGGGCCCATGACACTTGAGGCTATCGAGGCAGAGATGCAACATACAGATGGGCTCGTGATCAAGGGGGGACTTAATAATGGACACTATTGCCCAGGTTATTCACAGATGTGAAACACATGCTGCAGTAAAGCAAGGCAAATGGTTAAAGCCTCTTTGGTATGGAGGATGATGGCTGAAAGACAAATACGGGGAGGCCTAGCAGACTGACTACATCACACTCCCATTGGCCTGCCAAGGCAAGCGCCATGTGCTTATTAGTAGTAGCAGTTGTGTATTGTACTTTAGTTATTGTACTGTTCTTATCTCAACCCATGAGGTTTACATTCTTTCGATTCTCCCCACCCCACCCAGAGCAGGGGTGAGTGGTTGCATGGCTCTGTGTTACCAGCTGGGCTTTTTGAACATTTTGAACTTTTGTAAACTTTATACACAATGTCTTCAACATAATTCCTTGTGACTGTAGGAATCCTGAGTGCAACAAGGATCAGTACATTGGATGAAGGCTAGGAGTTCTCTTCCTCATTTAGGTGTTGCTGCTTTTCTGAGTGCAATTCCATTTTTCCTTTCTTCAGTTTCTTCATCACTAAGCCAGATGTAAATACAGCGCCCCTCATAATGCAGACTGCTGGATGAAAGGTGATAAGAAAGTGCAGTAAATTCTTGTTATTACAGGGGGAGGACTCTACAAAAATAATGTTAGCTGTCTGGGGTCACGGAGATGAATTTGAAAGGAAGCAGAAGCAAGGGTAATTTGAACTGCAAAGCTGTGGAAGCACCTGACAGGTGAATTTCTTTCTTTGTATCAGGTTTGAACTGTAAGCTGCTACAGTCTGACACCATGGATCCTCACTAAATACAACAGGAAAAAGAGTTGAAGCTGTGTGGAATGTGGGGGGTTATATCATTGGATAATGAGTATTTGGTTAACCATAGTAATCAGAACTATGTATTTGGACATAAATATGCATTTCAATGAATTTTGAGAGCCTTGGGGCTTTTAGAATCTTCATTCTTCTGCTTCAAGGGAAAAAATATAGTGGAAGCAGAATTACTGTGATGATGTACCTTTTTGGTGTGACTGTGTTTCCTGATGACTGGAAAAAGGGAAATATAACCCCCATTTTCAAGAAAGGGAAAATGGATGACCCAGGAAATTACAGACTAGTCAGTCTCACCTCTGTGCCTGGCAAAATCTTGCAGCAGATTCTCCTGGAAGGCATGCTAAGGCACATGAAAAACAACAAGGTGCTTGGTGACAGCCAGCATGGCTTCACTAAGGGGAAATCCTTCCTGACCAGTTTGGTGGCCTTCTATGATGGGGCTACGGAGCTGATGGACAGGGGTAGAGCAGGTGGTGTCATCTACCTGGACTTGTGCAAAGTGTTGGACACTGTCCCACATGACAACCTTGTCTCTAAATTGGAGACATCAATTTGATGGATGGACCACTCGGTGGATAAAGAACTGGCTGGATGGCCGCACACAAAGAGTTGTGGTCAATGGCTCAATATCCGGCTGGAGACAAGTAATGAGTGGTGTCTATCACCTCCGGGATAGGTGTTGGGACCGGTCTTGTTTAACATCTTTGTCGCTGACATGGACAGTGGGATTGAGTGCACCCTCAGCAAGCTTGCCGATGACACCAAGCTGTGTGGTCCAGTTGATATGCTGGAGGGAAGGAATGCCATCCAGAGGGACCTTGACACGCTTGTGAGGTGGGCTGATGCCAACCTCATGAAGTTTAACCATGCCAAGTGCAAGGTCCTACACCTGGGTCAGAGCAATCCCAGGCACAGCTACAGGTTGGGCAGAGAAGAGATTCAGAGCAGCCCTGCAGAGAAGGACCTGGGGGTGTTGGTTGATGAGAAAATGAACATGAACCGGCAGTGTGTGCTTGCAGTCCAGAAAGCCAGCCGTATCCTGGGCTGAATCAAAAGGAGGGTGACCAGCAGGTCAAAGGAGGTGATCCTGCCCCTCCACTCAGCTCTTGTGAGACCTCACCTGGAGTATTGTGTGCAGTTCTGGTGTCCTCAGCATAAAAAGGACATGGAACTGTTGGAACAAGTCCAGAGGAGGCCACGAGGATGATCAGGGGACTGGAGCACCTCTCGTATGAAGATAGGCTGAGAAAGTTGGGGCTGTTCAGCCTGGAGAAGAGACATCATAGCAACCTTCCAGTATCTGAAGGGGGCCTATAGGGATGCTGGGGAGGGACTCTTCATTAGGGACTGTAGTGACAGGACAAGGGGTAACGGGTTAAAACTTAAACAGGGGAAGTTTAGATTGGATATAAGGAGGAAATTCTTTCCTGTTAGGGTGGTGAGACACTAGAATAGGTTGTCAAGGGAGGTTGTGACCTGGTTCGACCAGGTTGGACGAAGCCTTGGGTGAGATGGTTTAGTGTGAGGTGCCTCTGCCCATGGCAGGGGTGTTGGAACTTGATGATCTAAAGGTCCTTTCCAACCCTAACCATTCTATGATTCTAAATGTGATGAACATACAGAGAGAGACAGAGCTCCCAAATGAAGAACTGTACTTTTCTTTTTTTTCTCTGCTTCACACACAACCACAGAAACATAGAACAGTTAGGGTTGGAAAGGACCTTAAGATCATCCAGTTCCAACCTGCCATGGGCATGATTATGCTATTGAGACATCATCACATTTCAGTGATTGCCAATGGAAACATATGTAATAGATGCATGGGTTTCAGTCTGAGTCTGGGCTCCTTGGATGATATCTTGATCATAATTTTGTTTTATTTGATTACTGTTAATTTATTTTCTAAAAGTTGAACAGACATTAACTGCCAGCTGATTGGCCCTCAAACTGTTTGAAGTCATGCAGGCTAGCATCAAATTCTGCCCTGAACTCAACCTGAGCTGCAAGCTGCACAGTCCTTATGCTGACAATTATATCTGTGACTCCAGCTTTAAAAATCCACACAATCAGCATGCTAGGAATTTCATCACCATCAGCTGGGGATGTTGAGCAAACACTTGTTTAGGACAGTGGCACCTTTGTCACAGACTTGCAGTGTAACGATGGAGGGCTATAGAGTAGAGGAAATTGACTAATTTTATGAAAATTACAACTGAAAAATAGAACAATCTTTTATTTCAGGAGGTGTGACCAGGCCTGCTTTTCCTCATTACATCTCATTCTGTTTCCTATTTTACTGATTCTCCTTCCTGCTTAGCGTAATTATAGCATATTCTTTATCTAAATTGATTTATTTCTATATCTGTGTCCCAGTGGGAGTGTATTCTAAAGAAACAAAGCTGGAAATCAGTTCACCTCTTTCCCTACTGGCCTTTTGTGTCAAGTGGTAGGTTTTTCTAATTCCAGATGAGACTGCCTCTCAGTCTCTAACTAACTCCTTTATTCAGGTTTTCCCAACTTACTTACAAAATAATTTATCATTTAAGATAAAAACAGTTAAAATTTATATTACCAGAATAAAAGCATGAGTATCATGGAAGGTCAATTGACCTAAAGCACAGTCCTAAATGTGTAAAGCATTTTCCTTTTAGAGGAGGCAGTGAGATAAAAGTGTGCAGAACATCTTCACTACTGCATTACACTACTGAGCATCAGCTGCTGCACTGCTTGCATGTGAGCCTGTGTGCATTTCTTAGCAAGCTTCATACTACTCAGAGAGGACTTCTCTGCACATGTTAGTCATGCCAAATTCTCTTAGGAACTGGATCCTTCTTTCCTTCTTTTCTTCTCTATACTCCCCTAGGACAGCAAGTGTATGAAGTAACCAAGGAATGCAGCAATAGACTCAAAATGCAAGAGCTCCAAGGTTATCCCAGGGTTTGATTGGGGTTTTTTTACTGTCATTATAAGAATTCTTATTTCAAACCGTCCACAGTATGATTTTTTCAGGGCTTAACAACAGCTCTTTCAGAAGTTGACAGTATTCAGGGTCCTTCACACTGCAGAAATTCAGGTGTCAAGAGAGCAAATTATTGAAGCTTCTTGATTATTTGGACTACCATCACAGAAAAAGGGGCATACATGTAGAAAAGAAGTATACAAATATCCTTTCTTATTCCCAGCTGTGACAATGGATTTATAACTCTTCAATTCTCTGTCAGTAATGTCATGTCATGCCAACCTAAGGAATTAAAAAGCAGATTGTATGAATATTGTACCTGAGTAAACTGATATTTAAATCATTTGTCTATTTGTTACTCTTGAGATGAATCTGTACTAAAACATGGAGGAAACTGTGTACCTTATTGTTTTTACCTCCCTCTCCAGAGATGCAAAACGGTCTTTCATATTTACTTATGTGTCTATTTGAGAATGAAGTAATATGTTTGGCCATAGTTTTTTGAGTCCAGTTATAACATTTGTTTTGAGAAGACATAAGTATCACTCACATGAAGCTGTCATTGCTTACATATCTTTTATGTTTTAATGGAATGAATGAACACTGGAATTCCCAGGCATTCAAAGGACATGGAAAAACTGCTCTAGTGCATGCAAGTGCTTAAAATTACCCCCACTTCGATACGTGATCATTCACACGCTGCACCTCTCTTTCCAGCATTTATGTTTGAAATGTCAAGATTAGGGTTTTCAGCAATAAGTTTTCCAGATTTCTCTCAGTTTGCTTCCTTTTACTGGAGGCAGGGGCACAAAATCCTTCAGTTTCCTTGGAAAACTAGGAGCTGTCAGATTTTCAGCATCTTTTTTCAGTTACGACAGTAATGAAGCAGCAATTGATAAATCCCATGACATACAATGTCTAGTGATTTCCATCAAAGATAGGTAGCACTCAATCCCAGCTCCAATCAATTCATTTTTGGATGACTTGTTTTAATCAGTTTCTGAAGGATCGTTTTGATTTTTCAGGTTTTGTTTTTAAAGCATATGCATGCATTTGGGAATTTATCACATTAATTAGAAAGAACAAACTGAATTATCAAGATGTACCCATTGCAGTGTATAAACTCTGCAAGCAAAAATTCAGCATTTCAGTGAATTTGCTTACTCTGTTTGTAAATCTCCTCTCTCTTCTATACAGATGCGATTAAAGTGGACTAAAGGAGATAGAAAAGACTGCATGTGGATAAAACATGTCACCCTAGTAATATTCAGGAGCCTTCCTGAACAGTGCCTGCCTTGCTTGGGCTGCCCTGCATCCTACCCTACCCTGCACAGAATGGTAGGACGGGCTGCAGAGAAGGGCAGAGGTCTGCGGTGGTGTCTGCTAAAGCACTGTGAAGAGCTGAGCAGACCCAAGGATATAATGTACCCTGAGGTCCACAAGTCCCTGGTTCTCAGCCAGAGTTATTTGCAGTTTGTGTTTCTCACCTCATCATCCTCTTGTCCTCATTTCCCCACTTTCAATGCTCTGAGTTTTCAAAGGAATAGATGGACAATGCATGCAGCAAGGGTCTTCAGAAGTCACCTTCTGCCATCAGATGTTGAGAGCAGGGCCAAAACTAGCAGGAGACATTGGGCACTGATCAGTCCACTTTGGGCTCTCATGCAAGACAGAGATGTTGTCGTTGTTTAAACCCAGTCAGGCAATTCGTTCACTCACTTTCCCCCACTTTTTTCCCTCCCCCCTGCTCCCGGAGGGACGGAAAGGAGAGTCAAGAAGAATGCAACTCCCACGGGTTGAGATAAGAACAGTTTAGTAACTAAGGTATAACACAGATCACTACTGCTACCACCAATAATAATAATGATAAGGGAAATAACAAGGGAAGAGAATACAACACCTCACCACCAGCCAACTGATAACTCACCCCCCAGGCCCGACCAAGCACCGACCCATACCTCCTCCAACCCTGCAGTCTCCCAGCCCTTCCGGCTAACTCCCAGTTACCTCCTGGGCATGACATGCTGTGGTATGGAATACCTCTTTGGTCAGTTTGGGTCAGTTGTCCTGTCCCTGCTTCCTCCCGGCTTCCCCTCCTCCCTGGCAGAGCATGAGGCTCACAAAGTCCTTGGCCAAACCAAAACATCGCTATCAGCTCTGTTCCCAAGCCGAAAGTCAAAACACAGCACTGCACCAGCTACCACGAAGGAGAAACATGACTGCTACTGCTGAACCCAGGACAGATGTCAACAGCCATCCTCAGCAAAACTGTTCCCTAATCAGATCACTTTCCCTGAACTCAGAGGTTCTGTCCCAGCAGGGAACCTGTCTGTCTGGAGGGCAGGCCCCATGGAACTGTGTGCAGGGGTGCAGTGCTCTACAGGACCAGGAGCACCCCAGTGCAAACCCTGTGGGCACTGTGTCCTGCCTAGAGCTCTGGACATGACAGAAGTTGACAAACTGGAGAGGCTGATAAGAGTCCACCCAGATTACAGGAGTGGAAACCTTGACCTGTAAGGAGAGACCCACTCGTTTGCAAGGGTAGCTGTCTTTAGTTTTCTTTTTGTCTCTCTTTGGTTTTTTTTTGCCATACTTGGGTTTTTTGGCCATGAACGGTAGATGTCTCTCCAAAAAACACACCCCTCCCACACGTACTTGGAAAGGCTCTGGAGGGACAAGATGACAGCATGTGTTGATGGCATTGCTGTTTCTACAGATGGGCGACCTGGGGTCAAAAGCTGGTTCAACGCAACTTAAGCATCATTGTACTTTCTCTCAGAACTACTGCTGATAGGATTCAGCTTAGAAGATGAAACTTTCCTACCAAAGCCCTCCTGGTACCTTAACTCTGGGTTGTTAGGAGAATGTGAGTGCACAGGGTATATGCAAAGAGGTAACATTTGAGCACATGCCTTTTGTCAACATCTGCATTTTCCAGAGCTCATGTTTCTTATCCCTTCTCCTCTGGTGATATTTCTGCCTTTCTTCTCTCACTTCACCTTTGTCCTGGAGCAGAGATGTTGTACAAAGTGATAGAATTATCCTGTCATCCCTACTAAAAGAAAATCTTTTGGTAGAAAAATGTCCATGCAGTATTTCACAATTTTCCCTTTGTCTGTGAGAAGGAGAGAGGGAGGTGCTGATCTCTTATCTCTGTTATCCAGTGACAGATGTGGGAACAGTTCAAAACTGCATCAGGGGAGATTTGGACATGACAGTAGGAAGCATTTCTTTACAGAAAGGGTGGTCAAACACTGGAACAGACTTCTTAGAGAGGCAGTCAATGCCCGAAGCCTGTCAATGTTCAAGAGGCATTTGGACAATATGTTTAATAACATGCTTTAACTTTTGGTCAGCCCTGGAGTGGTCAGGCAGTTGGACTAGGTGACTGTTGTAGCACCCTGCCAACTGAAATGTCTATCATTCCATTCCATTCCATTCCGTTCCGTTCTGTTCTGTTCCCTTCCATTTTGTTCCGTTCTGTTCCATTCCATTCCATTCTGTTCTGCTCTGTTTGTTCTGTTCTGTTTGTTCATTCTGTTCTGTTGTTCTGTTTTATTCCGTTCTGTTCCATTCCATTCCATGCCATGCCATGCCATGCCATGCCATGCCATGCCATGCCATGCCATGCCATTCCACTCCATTCTTCCCCCTGCATCACAGTGTAGCAGACTGTGGGAGTATGGATGCTCTGTTATAGCATGCCTCAGTCCTTGCACAGCAAGAGCTTGGCTGAGCTTTCAAAATCTTATTATACTGCATGTGACTAAAGTGATTCCTGAACTCCGTATCAGTGATACAATTGACTTCTTCTTGCTATCATAAGATTTTCCTCATAGTACCTTTGTTGGCATGAACAATAAGCTGATGGTGTAGTGAAATCAGGTGAACATGGTGGCTGATTATTTATAAAGTGTTGCAAAGTCTTTGGAAATAAGGATTAAGTAAATCAGACTGGAAAAAATCTCTTTTCTGCTTGCCTAAGGTGAGTAATTTTGATGGTTTTGAGTAAAACATACCTTTTTCCATTATCAGCACAATAGAAGATGGATTAATGGGTTTGTTCTGGGCATATGTTGGGGCTTTTTATAAAAAATTTCCCAAATAACTTTCTCTGGCTGCTATTCAACTGCAAAGGAATTCTTACAATCACCATTATTATTATTATTATGCTGCCAGCATTACCATCACAATTATCTGTCAAAACATCCAATATCTCAATTGTAGAAGATCCCAAGGGACATGCTGGAAAGAAAAATCCAATTTCTAATTATCCTGTTCTAGCTAAAATACTCCCACTATCAGAAGGCCTGTTCTACAGCATCTGAGAGACTGAACCCTTGTGAGAAACCTTGTCAGATAAATGCCAGTGCAGCATGGAAAAAATGGGGATAGCAGGTACAGAATGGCCAAACCAAACAGACAAAACCAAACCTACCACTACTATAGCTGAAGGACACAGATTACTGGCTAATGCTGTAGGTACATGACAAGGACGAATATTTTATTCTTTGTTCAAGCTTCAAAGCTTTGTGCTCACACAGCATGAATACTTGTTGAGCTTTACTCCACAGACAAGCAGAATGCTCTTTAAAGACCTCTTTGCTTTCATACAGTGAGATGTCAAGGAAAAGAGGGGCTTTTAAAGTCCATTGCTGCTGAGGGGATGCCCTTAAAGTATTTCCAGGTAGGAAAAATAGAATTTGTGTAGAAGAACCTGGTTCTCACAACATTTCCTCACTGAGTTCCATATCAGGACTGTTCAAAATGGCATCCAGAAGTCTCTTTGAGCCATCAGATATTTGGAGAGTTTGCTCCTTTCTATGTTTGGTGACATTTTTATGGCACTGGGAGGAAAGGGGAGGCTTTTTTAATTCTAATTCTACTTTTATTTCTGTATGACAAACCTGGGGACATAATTGTGCTCTCATCTGCTCTTTATTCTACTTTCTAACACTCTTTTGTAATTGACTTTCTTCTGTGGTAAGAGACATCAAGTTCCAGAAAACTGAAGTTATGGTGTGTGCATACTAAGTGTGCTACTGATCTTGAGCAAGTAAGTGGTGTGAGACATGAGGGGAAACGGTGACTCATCTCAGCTTAGGAAGGAAACACTCAGTTACCTGACAGTAACAGCTCTCAAAAGGCTTATTATTTGTATTATAAAATCCCTGTTGCAAACCTCAGGGCAAGATCTTACATATGCAGAAGGTGCTTTTAATTTTCAATACTTCTAAGCCGGTTGATTTGACTCACTCATGCCTTCTACCCTCCACCAACAAGAACAAGGACACGTGTGCAAGTGGTCTGTTCAGCATCACTGGCATGCCACTCAGTAATCCTAAGAAATTTGACTGCCTTGTGCATCCACAGCAGAAGTTTCTTAGCATTACAGGCTGATTTATTGGTGGGCTAACAGGAAAAGGAGTGAAATAGGAGGTGTACTGTAGCCTTATTGCCCTCCTTCTGTTATCAAGAAGCAAAGTCCTCTGCTGATGAGCCGTCTATATTGTGGTTTTACCAGAGAGCAGATACTAATCTTTATAGGAATACCATGTTCCTGAATCTCCCTATGTGTTTGGTTATCAATACAGGCTGTTGAATAGGTGAAGAGGACTTCCTAAATGTTTTCATAGCCTGTATCTATCACTGCGAGACACTGTCCAGGATGGAGTGTAGCAAATGAGCAGGATGATATAGTAGGATACTAACCTTTCGACAGCCTGCACTGTTCAAGTACACATTTTGTAGCTGAATGCATTCTGTTGGTGTGCTCCCACAGAAAGGATGTCACAACCTCATACTAGCCATGTGTGACAGGTCATATTCAGTGACCAGCTGCACCGTATTATTTATATTAGCAGGAACTTTAAGCAAACTTATTTCTGCTAAGGAAAGGAAGAAGATGGAGAGGAAATGTCAGCCAGTTGAAACATGGTTAGGTTTGCAAGGGGATGACATTATGCTAATTTGCTCTTCTAACTATCATGAGCTAATTCTGATCCAAAACTTTTATATGTGCATTAGTGCAGCCACAGTCAATATTAGGTTTGCTAGGTTATGCTCATCACTGCTGCAGTGGCCCTAACAGTTTTGCTTCAAAGGTGTCTGACACTCCGTGAGCAACTTGAACATGTTCATGCTGAGCTGGCTACAAGGTACAGGACTCCTGGCTCAACCTTTTCACAAAGGCTGCCAGAAATAGCTCCATAGCAACTTTGGAAGTGATGGAGCAGTTTGCTGACTTATGTAAAATAATAGAAAATAGATTTTACACATGGGGAGATTGGCATAAGGGAAGTTGAAAAGACCTGCTTAGGTCAGAAAGGCACTGAGCACTAGACTGTGAACTTCTCCTCTCACATGTATGGTATTGCTACAGTCAGGTTGTAACAGGATGATATGCTCTGGCCAGCAGTGTGAAGGATAGGACAATGAGGTTTTAACCCCAGATCACCCTGCTCCAGGTAAAGGGACCTCACTTTTATTTGCCCACCCAGCCCATAAGTAACTAGACTCACAGTTCCCACTGTTGCAAAGATCAGTAGTAGGAAAATTTCTGTCCCGTGCCTGATAGCAATTTCTGTTACAAGTGATGTAAACAATTTGCATTTGAAGTCTATGTCTTCTAGAGTTCTGTTGCTACCTATAAAGAAGCATTTGAAGTTGTTCTGAAACTAATGGAACTTGTGAAGTCTTCCCTCTCCACAAGACGGACCAAACCTATCCATCTTACAATTCAATTTGTCTCAAGGCTGTTCTGTAAAATGCTCTCTATCTAGCTATTTATGTCTTCAGACTATACAGCTCAGTGGTTTTTTTCATGCCTTTTATGTACTTGTAGCATAATGGGTGTTTTTTATTTGATATCTTATTGTATTCAATTCAGTAAACATACTTTCTAAAATGAAACAACATGCTAGATTCTAGAACTGTCAGAAAAGACTACAGGCTTACTTTAATAACAGTGATTTCCCAGAACTCTGGAGAGAGAGAAATAAGAATCATTAACAAGAAATATAATACTGCCCATACCTAAAAAGACAGTAAAAACAGGCTTCCTTTTATATGCAACAGAAATACTGACTCAAGGCAGCAGTGTTGTGTGACTTCAGAAAGACTATCGGAGCAGCCCTTCAGGCTCTCTGCTGTCTTACAGTGCTTATCTACTTCATCCCCTGAGATGGTGATGGAATAACTAATTCTGGAAACCATTTCCAGGTGTGTAAGGACAAGAAAGCCATCAGAAGTATTCCTCATTGATTCACCATGGAGACGGCATGCTTAACCAACCCACTAACCTTCTACAATGACATGGCTGGTTTGGTAGATGAGGGGAGAGCAGTGGATATTGTCTGCCATGAATTCAGTAAAGCTTTCTACAATGCCTCCCAAAACATCCTCACAGACAAGCTGTTGACGTAGGTGCTGGATGAGCAGAAAGTAAGGTGGACTGAAAACTGGATAGCTGAGCGCACCTAGTTGGAAGCCAGTGTGTATCCCAAGGGTCAATACTGGGGTCAGTCCTGTTTCACATCTTCAGTAATGATAAAGACAGGGTACTCTCAGGAAGCTTACAGGTGACATAAAACTGGAAGAAGTGGGTGGTATGCAGACTATTGCTGTGCAATAGTACAGAAAGCCCTTGCTTTAGTTTCTATGATGTACATTACAACTTTCTAACATAGACATGACTTTTCTGTCAACAAAACCATAAGGATTTCAGTCCACAAATTAGTAAGTCCTACGAGCTTAGATCAGTGCTAAATGTGATAGTAGCAGAAAGGGAAGCTATTTAGGCAGAGCACGTGACTGCCTACTACATGCAGGCCATTACCCTTTGATTTTCCAGAAGCCATAAGTGTTCAATTAGTAAAGAAGAAATACATGCTTGCCCAGCCTTTCTGTACCTGTTACAGACCTGTTGCCTCTGAATTTGCCTAATCCCTTTTTGGATGAACTGCTACTCCATACCTTCCCAGCCTCCTGGGATAACAGCTTCCAGAAGAGTGATACCCCCTGTGCAAAGCAGTATTTTTCTTTTATCCATTTCAAATTTATTTGGTGGTTTCATTGGGCTCCCTCTACTTCCCAAATTGCAGTAAGTGGTGAAAAAGAGTTTGGTGTTTACCTGATCCATGGCCATTTTACCAGCTTGAAGTACAAGGATATCTGAACATGGCACTTATTTGGCCAAACTGCTCTGCTCCACAGTTAAAATTAGTTGCATGTTTCCCCTTGTTAGAGAACAGCCCTTGTAATTTACATGCATGTAATGCACCACTCCAGACCAGATTTTGGCCTCTTCTCCTGTGGGCTCCAGGACTAACAGTCTTAGGCCGTAGCCACTTATGGCACCCAGAGATGTTGTCTCTGTACTTCATTCTTGAGAAGTCAGTGACCCAGTGGTAAAAATCCCATACTTGTCCAAAATTCATAGCAACTGCCTATTCATTATTTCTTGATCACTCTCTCCTTCTTGACCAAGGAGGTCAGTGGTACAACCTGAAAAAGGCATTTTTGTGGTTGATCTGACTTCCACCCACAGGTCCCGTGATGCTTTTCTTTTCTGTAAGGTTTTGATGCTGTTGCAGCTCTCAGAGCCTTTCACACAGAGTGCTCTTCTGCTCTTTGAAAACCTTATTGCATTGTTCCTCTGAAACTGGCAGCCAGGTAACACTGAATCCTATTAAGCCTGAATGCATTGTACTAAGCACTCACCCTCTCTGCTATGCATCCTGAAAGAGAATATGCTGCCCTACTAGGCAGCTGGGGGAAGGGAATCTAGGGTCAGTCTTTGTTCACCCTGTGTTTCCCTCTGTGCACTTGGCCTTATGATAACCACAAGACTTCAAAGGAAAATGACTCTGACTTCCATTAATGAAAGGAAGTCCCTAAATAATTGTGTGGGTTCTGTTCTTAAATGCTGAATTTTGATTCCGGCCCGCACAGTGGTTATAAGTGTGCTTTCTTCACATCCTTTATCTCAGGTTCTTTAAGACTGGATTTCTCACTCATTCCCTTCTATATATAGAAAAGTGCAAAGCCACAGTCTCTCAACAGAAGTCTTACAGCCCAGCCATAGGGCAGGCAAAAGCAAAACACTCAAGCTAATTGTAAAATATATATCAGTTCTGAAAAGGAAGGGCAAGGGAGAAAACCTGAGCTTCAAGTCAGAGGCACATAAAACTGTGGGATCCTGTCTTTACTTAGAATGCCTGGTAGGGCGCAGTAAACATTATTTCTTTGTCTAGAAAATATAAAGATGTGCCCAAAGTACCTTGCAAATCAGCCTGAGGAGTTTGCTGTTATGCTGTCTTATTTCAAATACCTAGATGCATAAGTCATTTAGAAACAATTTTTGTTCTTGCAAGTCTCTTGATACTGGTAGAAAAATCAGTAGTAGATCACTCTCTGCATCCACTTGCTGCACTGCATTAATGATGTTAAACACCAAAGATTTGTGGTTCCTTTCATTCATAAAGGAGTTTCCTGGAAAAGAAGAAGGTGCAGGAAAATCCTGACAGCCTTTCACCAGTTAGATCGGGAGATAAAAACAGATACTGAAAATAAGCCTTTCAAATTATTTTCCCAATATGTTCCCCTCCACCTGCTCCCGACGGCGTTTGAGGAGATGTAATTAATCAGCAGACGCCTGCTCTGCTGTCTCTGGGGTGCAGCACAGTCCTCAGACAGGTTTTCCACTGCCATCTGCTGTCCTTTCGATGGAGTTTTAGCTCCTACGACTAAGTCTCGAGGCTTGTGCTACACGCTGTGAACCATTACCAAGTCACAACCACCTCTGAGTTGCCCGGTGCTCCACGTCCCCGCAGGTGCTGGGTGAAGCGCTGAGATGCTGTCTGCTGCATCTCCCCTCTTTCTCTTCCCTAACCTCTTTAAGTCTTCACTTCCATTTCCAAGTGATTTAACCCATGCTACCAGGTAGCTGCACTACTGCATGAGCTGAAAACATAAGGAAGAACAAGTCTGAGGGTTGTCAGGTTTCACAAAGGGGGGACGGGGGACGGGGACAGGGGACGGGGGGGCTGCAATGCTGTCCTGGGATCTGAAAGTTAAAGGTGAGTGAAGTTGAGAGAGCCTTGCTCCATAGCCTGACTCAAGTATTGCCTTGGAGTCCCCTCCTCAAAGGATGGAGGGATTTGAAACAGAAGGATTTTCCTCCCTCTGATCCACTGCTTTGTCTGTAAAATGGGAAAAATAGACTTACTTGCTTCAAAAGCATGTCAAAGGAGCTACTACTTGCCATGTGGAAACCAAATATCCATTCAAATGCACCTGATGCCATCATCTAGGTGTCCATGACTGGGTGTCTAATACCATTGCATCAATCTGCAGACTTGCTACATCATGTGAAAAACATCCTCCATCTGTAAGATCTCTTTGGTGCATACTGAGATCCAGGGGTGTCTCTTCATTGCTCCTATAATTAGGGGAGATTGAGACAAGGAATGGCACCTGTTATAGATTTTCCTTGCTTCCACCACAAACCCATTGTGAGGACAGCTCTGAAACTCCCATCAAAACAAGCATAAAGGAGCAAATCCGTGCACAGAGCTATGTGCACTCTGCTATTTCCAGCACAGTGTCAACCCTGAGTGCACAAATTTTGGAGGTTTGATGACTGTGTCAGAATTCAGAATTCCCTTGTTTCCACTGTATTTCCTCTTCTTGACCTTTGTTTCAGATCTGCAAGGTTTTTTCCTGTTGGCTGGGGGAATGTTCATTGAGATTTGGGAGCCTGTATTTTATGACAGACCATTCATTTGCTATTGAGTGCTGAATGTATACTCTGCAGTGGCTGGAGGATATTCTTTGAGCCCATTGGGAATAAATGCTTGTTTCCTGGTTAGTGTATTTGAAGAGAGGAGATATAGGTAGCTCCTGTTTTTTGTCATGCCATGTTCCTAAGACTCAATGTAAGTGGATGGCTCTGTGCGCCATTCAAAGCATAGATCTCCTTGAGAGAGCAGGGATTCAAGAGGAGGAAGCACATCCAGATGGCCTACATGCCAGCCTAGGCCGTATGGTTTTATCAAGCATAAATGGTTTTATCATTGTCATTGTTTTCATACAGCAAAAGCTCTTCTGGGTCTTCGCTATCTAAATATCCCAACTCAGTGAAAATGGTAAGTGACAGTTTGCATTCACCAAACAAGAATTTCCTTCCTATAATTATTTGGTTTGTCACTATAAGGAAATAACAAGAAGAAATAACAGTTCCTGTTGGAATTTCAGGCTGTTGAAATTATCACATTACAGCAAGACATTTCCATTTCAGCATTTTTTAGTACTTTCTAACAGAGAACCTGGCTCCTGCTACCCATGGGCATCAGTTTTAATTAAGCATTAAAAAACAACATGCATTACCGATGCACTTATTAACCCTCCCTACTCTGAATCCATCATTCCCACCTTATGAAACATTGCCTGTATGACTTTTACAACTGCAGTATTTCTCTTTAATTTCTGCAACTAACTATTCTTTTATCATGTGCCAGTGTCGAGATCTATAGCAAGAAAGTTCAGTTCAGTGAAGGTAGGTGGCAGTGTCTGCCTTGGCATTTATGAACTGCATTCATTTACACTTGCAGGCATGTGCCATACATCTCATTTCTTTATTGTGGTGCATTTAATAAACGCCTTCCTTCTCTCCCTTGTCCAAGCAAGTACCTCAAGTATTTTTATGTACTTGTTGCTTCCAGCCAAGTGCTCAGAAGCAATCCTATTTGATAGCAGTCCTATATGCACACAAGGTCATGAGAAAACCCTACAGAAAGAAAACACATCCCAGCTCCAACCCTACACAGAATGTTACAGTCTTCCACGACACCACAGGTGTTTTCCTCTTCTGTTGACTGCAGTGGGTGCAGGCCTTTGAGCTGTCTATAGATTCAATATTCAATTCTGTTGTTTTACAGTATAAATAAGGAGAGGTTTCAGTTTTTTATTATTCCTAAGTGTGCATAGAGTAATCTGTAGGAAAGCAAATTCTGGCAAGATGAAACTTCATTTTGATGTTTCAGGTGTCTTTTCATGTGCTCTGTTCCAGTGCATTGTAAATAACTGCAGTTTATAACAGAAACTAAATTGCATTTTGATTGACACATCACATACTTTCACTAAAAACATCATTTTCCAGCGCTTTCCAAATACCATTATTGTATTCTGAAATGCAAGCAGATTTCCTTATAAGGTAGAATTTGAAAGAGGGTGGAAGTTTCTCTTGCTGTACAACTCTGCTTAATGAGGTGTAACCCACTAAGGGCTTGGCCCAGGGATATGTAAAAGTGATGAAATACAGCCTCATTTTCTGCCCTGTGAATTTTCAGGTTTTGGTGGTTTTGTTCCAGACAAGAGCAAGTGTGGTGTGGTACTAAATGAGGCCCTTAATGTTTTCGGCATCTTTGACTGTGAGTGAAAGGGATGTGCAGATTCAGTGAGCAGCTGACCATCTTATATCAGTTCACGAGAAGCAATGACTCTGAGAGCTGCAGAGTACTTCTGGGTTTGTGTCAGTGGGATTACAGGCCAGTATGATGTGATGCAGATTATTTCAGTAGTGACAACACCTCCTGGTTTTTACCATACTCAACTCTCAAGTTCCCTTTCTCTAAGAGTCTACTGTTTTTTCAACCTCCATCCACCCTTTAACAAACATTTCTCCTAATTTCCCTTGGGGCAATTTTCATTGAATTTATCATGTGCCAATATGCGTTAGAGAGCGTGGATTCTGATGTAAATTACAGCTGCCATTTCAGATTGTCCTGTGGACCTGTGCTAGGGGCTTCTCTCCCTGCTCTGTTTCCTCTGCCTTTCCTTTCTTCCCTCCCTCCCTCTCTGCCTCCCTAACTGCATGCCTGCTTCCATGACTACCTGCCTCACTTTTGCTCTTTCTCTTCCCCCTCTCTCTTCTGTCCCTCTTTTCCCAGTCTTTCTGTCCCTATTGAGATACCTTCTTGACTCTTAACATGCAGTGACATCATGTTCTGCAAACACCAGAGTAAAAGGCAGGAAAAATTGCTTCCCCAAAAGGGCTGTCAAGAGCTGGAACAGACTGCCCAGGGAAGTGGTTGAGTCATCATCCCTGGAGATACTTAAAAGTTGTGGATATGTGGCAGCTGGGGACATGGTTTATTGATGAACTGTGATGAACTGTTATGTTTACAGTTGGACTCCATACCCTTAGAGGTCTTTTCCAACCTAAATGATTCTGTGATTCTATGGTTCTAAGGTCTCTACAAATTGAATATCCAAGTTTGTGAAGGACCAGGTAGGAAAGCGAAATGCACAGTCGCAAAGGCATAGCCTCACCTCATAGAGGTTTAAACCTGACAAATAGTAGAACGAAGGATGACAGAGCTCTTGTAAATAATGTCCCTACTGTATAGTTTGTGTGCTAACAATAAGTCCACTGTTATTATCCAGGAGCGTGGCGAACAGAGCGGGTCGAGGCAGTTTGCGCAACAGAGCGGGCAAACAGAGCAGATCGAGGCAGTTTGTGCAGCAGTTCGCTCGGGCAGGAGAGCGGGATGGTGAGCACTCGTCGTATGACCAGGGCCCAGCCCGGGAGCTCTGCTCTGGCTGCCCTGGCAGTGGCCAGTGTAGGCACCCAGACAGAGCTGATGAGAGGCAAGGCTGCAGGGCAGAGCTCGGACTGTAGAGAGTGCCTGCACTGGTCTGGTGAGGGGAGGGTGCGCAATGGGCAGGGCTGCATTCGGTGCTCCCTGGTGGAGGTCCTCCTGCAGCAGGTGGCTGAGCTGCGCGGTGCTGTTAATAGACTGCAAGATGTCAGGGAAGCTGAGAGTAAGCAGGACTGCTTGCTTCCAACCCAAACTGTGCAGGGGCCTCAAGCTTCCCCTCTAGCTCATGAAGGAAAGAAGGAAGCTGGGAATTAGTGACAAAAAAAAAAAAAGAACAAAAAAAGGAGGAAAAGGACAATTAAAAGCAAGGGGCTTCCTCCTAAATCTGTTGTCCCCATGCAGAACCACTTTGCTGTCCTGCAGGGGGCTAATGAGGAAATGCACTCGAGCCAGAAACAGCCGGCTGATGCGCTGGTAAAGAAGATCACTACTGGTGTGCCAGGAAAAAGTGGTGGGTAGTAGTAGTAGGGGACTCTACACTGAAAGGGACAGAAGCACTAGTCTGTCACCCTGACCCAGTCTCAAGGGAGGTGTGTTGCCTACCAGGGGCACAGATCAGGGATGTGGCAGAGAGGTTGCCTGCTCTAGTAAGTCGCACAGACTATTACCCACTTCTACTGATCCATGTGGGTGCTAGGGATATAGATAGTAGTAGCCTGGGGAACATAAAGAAGGACTACAGAGCCCTGGGAGAAGTGGTTAGGGGCTCTGGAGCTCAGGTGGTCTTTTCATCAATTCTCCAGGATACAAGGGAGGCCCTAAAAAAGGCTAGGAGGATTGGCCAGGTTAATAAATGGTTAAAAGGGTGGTGTCATAGTCAGGGGTTTGGGTGTCTTGAACATGGAACCCAAGTTTTTAGGCCAGGTCTAGTGGGGGCTGGTGGAGCTGGTCTGGTGATAAAGAAGGGGAAGAGCAGTTTTGGTAGGAGGCTTGCCAGTCTGGTCAAGGAGGCTTTAAACTAGGTGTGTTGGGGGAGGGGGGCATCATTCCATCCCAACACATCCAGTCAGTTGCCAGCACCTATAATAAATGCTCGGAGCAATGTAGAGATATCCCAGCCGCTCCAGCCAATGAGCCAGCTTCAGCTGGAGCTCGGCTCAGATGCCTCTACACAAATGCCCATAGCATGGGGAACAAACAAGAGGAATTAGAGATGTGTGCACGTCTATGGGGGTATACAATAAAGCAATAAAGCACCTCATATAACCATTCCAGTGGTTATGTGTCAGTTCTTACACTAACAGTATCTCACATTGCCCTGCAGAAAATTCACAGTTCTGCAGCATTAGATGGCTCAATTCTTCAGCATTTTCCACAGCTGACTAGCATCTCAGCATCACAGAGGTCTGCTCTTTGGGGGTCCTCCTTAGCAACTTGCCTTGGGCCTTGTCCTCTTGCTTTCTAACCTTCGATGGGTTGATTGCCTTTGTCTGTGGAGTGGGGGAGCTCTTCTTGCTAGATATGAGGAGGCCCCACCAACTGTCTTTATCTTTCTGTGTTCACTTACCCTTATCCACGGTCTATCTGATGTTGCAGGCTCACACATGCATGTTTATTAGAGGTGACACTCTTGTGGTGGAGCTGTTCTGGCTCCAGTGACAGAGTGACCAGCATTTCTCTGCGTACTGCCAAATTAATTCATCTGTCTGTATCTTTTGGGCTTCTTGAATGTCACTGCACATGACAAACTCTTATAAGCAGCCAGTTGGAGCTGGGTCTTTTGGGACTCCTCTCAGGAACAATAATACCCCGTTCTGCTCTTTTCCTCAGGTAGATACTTGTTCAGGCTCCGAGGTAGGAAAAATTCGTAACTGTAGGGACATTTCTTTCTGCACTGGTTCCATCTGTCCCTCCACTTCCTGTTGTCAGCTGACACACCTGCTCAGCTTCAGCTCATCACCTTGGCAGTATCCTGGACAAAAGCTGCAGCCAGGGAGGCAGACTTCCTGCTTTAGCAAGTTCTTCCCTGTCACTGGGCTCTCACCTTCAAGACCACCTTGTGTGGAAGCTCCAGTGAGCTGCAACTGGTCCTATGCCTGACTTTGCTGCTGCTCCATTCACTTCATCTGACAAAGCCCTGATAAAAGCACAGGAAAGCTTCCCACCACAGCTACAAAAGCCCAGGAAAACTCTGCATGCAGTTCTTGACACACCCACATGGTAGCGGTCAGCAGGTACCAAAGGTGAGGAAGTTGGGGTCCTGAGCCAAAGGGAGGTACAAGACCATATTTGGCCACAGCTTATATTTGATTATGCTAATTGAATAGTGCCCCAGAAGAGAGCTGTTTTAAATTGGTCCTCCCTGGAGGAGCAGGTCTGCAATTCTTGACTCTCTCTTTGGGTCAGGATGCCATCCAACGAAACTCCTTGAGGTTGAAAGCCCTCCCTTCAGTAAGTGAGGGATTCTGCATTTTAGGTCACTGGCCACAAATGTTAAGAATCAGCAGAGAAGTGACAAATCCATGTGATATGTCAAATCTGTAGTTAATGTTGGTGGAGTTTTAATTGAGTTTTTACAATAAATGCTGTTTGGACTCAATTTATGAGTTACATGATATTTAAACTGGCTTAGCAGGCACCGATGAGCCCCTTCTCCCCTGGCTGTACAGTGAGTAAAGGACAAGTGATTCCATCCACCATCGGTCACAGAGAGAACGGAACAGACAGGGTCGAGATGGTCCATAGCGCATGTGCGCCATCTTGGGCACATGCTTGGTAGTGGCAAAGAACTATTGGAACATTAGGATGATTTGGAGAAGTAGTTGGAGTAGATTGTATAAAAGAAGAATTGAAATGGGAAAAGGACCGAACACGTTTATTGGAACAGCATGAAATCATGCTGACACAAGAAAACCTCCCACAGTATTGTCCAAATTCAGAAGTTGATTTTGGGCACAAAGTGATGGGTCGATACTGGGCTGGAGGGTAGTCCCCAGGACAAAACAGCACCTGTCACTACTAAAGTGAAAGGATCATCAGAGCTACTGGAGGGAGAACAAGTCCAAAGAATATTAAGCTGTGAATAGTCTTCATTTGTAGAAAGTCAGAATTAAAACTTATTTTCAGCACAAAATGTCTCATCCGTCTAAAATAGGGTTTTTTCCCTAAGATTTCTCTTATAAGGCCGTGTTGCTGCTAGGGCAGTATACCCTAAATAGGCCCGCACTTACATTTTGCACGATCAGGATCTTGGGAAGTGACTTCTGCATGCCCGTGCTTTTCTCTTGGTTGAACAGCAGAGGGAAGCACGAGGCCCACGATGTGAGGAACATGTCCTTCACTTGTCCTTGAGAAACCACAGTGGAAACAGAGCAGAGATGAGTTTAGCAAGGACAGAACACTCTTGCAGCATACCATGCAAAGCCCATGAATATGGGTGGCAAAATCAAACCTGTGAGGCAGAACATACCATATAAATGTATAGCAGATTTGAATCACTGGCAGTGAGTAAGGTTGTTGGGGTTCGGTTGGCGGGGTGGGGGTCTTATGTGATGGTTTAATTGCACGTTGCATGCCTGATGAGACACCATAAGAGAATACCTGGTAGAGGAGTTTCGCTCTGCAGTAATTTCTTCCTGTACTCATGTGCTGTTAGCATTTCCTCATGTCTTACTGCTGAGGAAACTGGTAAGCACAAGTTAATCTGAACCCACCTATACAAAGCAAATGAACAGAGACTTTTATACCCAGCAACCTAGTAAATGACCTCAGCTATCTGCAGATACCACTAGGAGGATGCAGGAGGAGGAATGCTTGGGCAGTTTTCCACTCCTCATACTGAAAGGAAAGTTTATGCTTGCAACAGTGATATAGAAGTTTGGGAAAATACCGTTTGGTATCAAAATGGAAGCTCCCTTTTCTGAGTAAGATATATTAGTTGCGGCAGCAGCTGCAGCACGTACTGTGAGGAAATCCTTGTTTCAGACAAAAAGGTTGAAGCTACTAAAATCAGTCAGGAGAAGGAAAATGAACATGATGAAAGGAGGACAAAAAAAGACCTTTTTGTGACCAGAACAATTTCTCTGCATCCACGAGTATTCCCATCCAAAATCACTTTTAGAAGTTAAAACAAGAAGAAATACTTGTGAACTGAAAATATGGGTAAAGTAGACTTACCCTAGTGTAAAAAAGGAAACGGATTCTGAATATTTTACTTTATATTAGGGACTGCAGGGTTGGAGGAGGTATGGGTCAGTGCTTGGTCGGGCTGGGGGGGCGAGTTATCGGTCGGCTGGTGCTGAGGTGTTGTATTCTCTTCCCTTGTTATTTCCTTTATCATTATTATTATTGGTGGTAGCAGTAGTGATCTGTGTTATACCTTAGTTACTAAACTGTTCTTATCTCAACCCGTGGGAGTTGCATTCTTTTCGATTCTCCTCTCCGCCCCTCCGGGAGTAGGGGGAGGGAAAGAAGGGGGGGAGTGAGTGAACGAGTTACCTGACTGGGTTTAAACCACGACAGTTCTTTTCGGCGCCCAACGTGGCGCTCGAGGGATTGAGATAACGGCAGATCTGACTGGATTAATAGTCATTTGTCACAGTGCTGATTCATTGGCTCTCAGAGTTGTTCTTGTTGATCTCACAGCTTCAGAATGTTGTAACTTACGTAGAGCCGGTATTTGCTGTGTTAGTGTTTATCAAGTGTGGGGCCTGGGCTAAGGTTCTTGTCTCACTGTGCTTTATGGCAATGGCTTGTAATACGGGCGGGCTCCAGCAGCAGGGCGGGACGGACGTGGCCGTGGACTTGTACCTGGCCGTCCGGCTGCTCTTCACCGTCCCGGCCCTCGCCCTCGCCTCCATCTTTGTGAAGCTGCGGGGAACCGAGGGGGAGCGGCCCCGGGAGCCGGCGGCTGCTGAAGCGGCCCGGGAGAACGGGCCCGGGGACCAAGCGGCGGCGGGAGCGGGGCTGGAGGCCGCGAGGGGCCGGCTGCCGGTGGAGGAGGTCGGGGCGGTCGAGGAGCGGAAGGAGGCGGCTGCCGAGCAGCGGGAGAAGGCGGCGGAGGAGCCGAGCCCCGAGGAGGAGCCGAGCCCCGCGGAGGAGCCGAGGCCTGCGACGGCCGAGAGCATTCCCCGGCAGCCGCCAGCCGAGCCCCAGGAGGACGCAGGAGACCACGCAGCATTTCCCAGCAAGGCAGAGGAGGAAGAGCTGGACTCAGGAAAAGAGAAGCTGGTGGTGGGAGAGCCGGCAAGCACAGCGGCTACACCAGCCCCAGTGACAAGTACAGCAGCATCCTCTGAGAGTTCTGAAGGTTTTGAATGGCCTTTGGGTCTCCTTGGGACCTGCCTGCTGATCGTGATGGGGATCAGCATGTTGGCACACACACAGACTGTGTTCTACCCACCACCATTTTGTCTGATCTCAAAAGTTAAGCAGAGTCAGGTTTGGGTCTTGTCTGGGGTTAGACGAGGATATAGGGGGACCAAGAGGTTTTCTCCAAGGCTGGAGAGTCATGAGTGGCAGGGCATGTGGGACAGTATGGGCAAGTATCTAGTCCACTGGGCCCCTCCAGTGCTTTGGAAGCGTCGGAGATGGAAGGCAGCCGTATGGAGTCCCCAGCAACAACCTGCAGAAACTGCTGAAGGGGACAGTGAATTATTTTGAGCCTGGTGGGCCCATGGCACTTCAGGCCATCAGAGCAGAGATGCAACATAGAGATGGACTCATGATCGAGGGGCGGACTTAGCAATGGACACTATTGCCCAGGTTATTCACAAGTGTGAACACTGCACACAGTCTCTCCTGCTCTGAAAGACTGTTACAAGAGATGGAGCCTGGCATCATGGACCAGATGGACGCAGCAGCTTTATAGGGACTGGTCCATGCACTTAGATAAGAGTGATAGTATATTGAAAATGTGGGATCTAAGCATGACGTGAATGGTATGGAATAAGGGGTGGATAATGTCCTGGGTTCAGCAGTAGCAGTCATTTTTCTCCTCCTTAGTAGCTGGTGCAGTGCAGTGTTTTGACTTTCAGCTCGGGAACAGAGCTGATAACAATGATGTTTTGGTTTGGCCAAGGACTTTGTGAGCCTCATGCTCTGCCGGGGAGGAGGGGAAGCCAGGAGGAAGCAGAGACAGGACACCTGACCCAAACTGACCAAAGAGGTATTCCATACCACAGCACGTCATGCCCAAGACGTAACTGGGAGTTAGCTGGAAGGGCTGGGAGACTGCAGGGTTGGAGGAGGTATGGGTCAGTGCTTGGTCGGGCTGGGGGGGCGAGTTATCGGTTGGCTGGTGGTGAGGTGTTGTATTCTCTTCCCTTGTTATTTCCTTTATTATTATTATCATTGGTGGTAGCAGTAGTGATTTGTGTTATACCTTAGTTACTAAACTGTTCTTATCTCAGCCCGTGGGAGTTGCATTCTTTTCGATTCTCCTCTCCCCCCCTCCGGGAGTAGGAGGAGGGAAAGAAGGGGGGAAGTGACTGTACGAGTTACCTGACTGGGTTTAAACCACAACAGACTTTTATACCCAGCAACCTAGTAAATGACCTCAGCTATCTGCAGATACCACTAGGAGGATGCAGGAGGAGGAATGCTTGGGCAGTTTTCCACTCCTCATACTGAAAGGAAAGTTTATGCTTGCAACAGTGATATAGAAGTTTGGGAAAATACCTTTTGGTATCAAAATGGAAGCTCCCTTTTCTGAGTAAGATATATTAGTTGCGGCAGCAGCTGCAGCACGTACTGTGAGGAAATCCTTGTTTCAGACAAAAAGGTTGAAGCTACTAAAATCAGTCAGGAGAAGGAAAATGAACATGATGAAAGGAGGACAAAAAAAGACCTTTTTGTGACCAGAACAATTTCTCTGCATCCACGAGTATTCCCATCCAAAATCACTTTTAGAAGTTAAAACAAGAAGAAATACTTGTGAACTGAAAATATGGGTAAAGTAGACTTACCCTAGTGTAAAGAATGGTTTCTGAATATTTTACTTTGTATTCTGAATATTTTACTTTATATTAGCCTTTACATTTCGTAATTCTACTTCACGGTACCTGTAACAACATTTTTCAAGGAAAAAGGTATTTAATTTCAAAACACCTGGGCGAAAAACCTCAACAATTTCAAAATCTTGATTGCTATTTTTAAGGAAGAAGTGTATTAGAGTTGACTTTTTCTCATGCAATTTTTAGTTTCAACGGGCCAAGTATGACCATTGAATGACTAAAAGCAGGGAGCAGAACTTGTCTGCAAAGTACTGATTTTTTAATACGAAATTAGCCCTCTTTAATCTGCAATGGTAAAAATTGCAATAATGCAAACACATTATCTGCCCTGAAAATGCTGCATTAGAATTAGCCTTTATGGCTCTGCTGCCAGCTCTACCGGCATTCCAGTCCCTTGGACTGAGACTTGGCCAAACAGATCAGCCCAAAGACTCTTCTTAGACTTTGGAGCAGCTGCCAGCTCAGGATACCTGGGGCCATGCGGGTCTGTGACCTGCAAGGTCTGTGGGGGTTGTCAGTCCAACAGACGACGCGAAGGTGCCAGCAGCGGACCAGCATCATCCCTGGGGATGTGCAGGGCCTGGATACCAGTGGCAGAGAGGGCAAGGGTAGCTGCTGGCAAAAGGGAATATTCTGCTCCACACACGTCGGGGGAAAGACCCGTGGCAGGGTGTGTCCCTGGGGGTACTGAATAACCCCCAGGAAGAAAAATCCCTTTCTCATGACAAAGTCAAAGTTTTCTTGTCACATACATGCTACTGTAACTATGACCTTTGGTAAAGCAGTACAGCAGGGACAGGGGCAGCACTGAGCAGGACTGTGCGCCAGCAGTCACCAACTCTTTGCATGGAAACAAGACCCCAGGAGCCCCAACCCTCTTGTGCTGATGCTCCTTGTTTACAAATTCATTTTGTTTTCTGCGGCTCGGATGACCAGGGTCACACCAAAGTCCTCTTCTGCGTCTCCCCTGCCATGTCCCAGGGTCTTCAGCCTGGGCAAACCTGCCACAGGATGCGTGATGGGACCCTCTCCCTGTTAACTGGGCTGGTTGGTGAGGATAATGCCACCACACGTGCTCGCTTTGAGACTGTCTGTCTGAAATTCCCTGAACGGCAATCTCAGTCTCTAGCGGTCAAATTTAAATACAGTATTTCTTATGAATGGGAAATAAAAGGAGGAGGTAGGAAGAAAATAGTTTGCCCTTTGTATCTGTTCATACAGCTGTCTGGAGATGAGCTAGGAAGGGATGCTAGGTTTAGTTACAGTCTATAAAAATACCTTGCATTTTAATATGTTTTTCCTTTGCTATCCCTTTGGTCTTTTCCCAACCCTGCAATGTGCGGCCCACATCAGATAGCAGATCACAGAGGACAGAAAGAAATGGCTGTGGATTTTTTTCCTCACCTCTTGTCATTTTTATACCTGGCCACTGCTAAATAGGGGCGCTCACAAGTGGACACATGCTTTTGTTCCAAATGAGACATGTGCTTCAGGTACTTCTTTTTCAGAGTGTTCTTCTGAGCGGTATCCTAACAAAAGAGCATCTCTCAAATAACAGCTAAACCTTGTGAGTGAATTCATGTTTGCCATGGCTGACTGAGCACCAGCATCCCTTTCGAGCCTAGCAGAGCCAACACTGCTTTGGCAAGGCTGCACAAGAGGCACCTCCTTCTCTTGCCTCCCTCAGAAAGGAGCTGGCTATGCCCAGGGCCAGGGCCTCCAGCTGGGGCCATCCTGGCTGGGTGGAGTATGGTTAACTGTGGCAGAATATGGTGGTGGAAAACCCACCCTTGAGATCCCAGCACCGATCCTTGAGATCCTGGATTTAGCTGGTGGGAATAACATTTGTGAAAAAAAAAGCCCTACGTGCCTATTTGCAGACTCAAAGTAGATGGAGGGAAACCTCTGAGACTGTGAGTTATTGCACAGTCTGAACCTGGCCACACCAAGGAGGCACCACAGGGTACCTGGAAGGAAAAGCTGGTCCTAACTTGCACTACTGAGATAAACAACTCTCAGTCCTTTGGTATGGACAGCATTTACTGCTGTGATCTGAACCAGGACCAAAGGTTCTGTCACCCTTGAACAAAACAAAGGGATTTCTCTGCTCCCAAACACACCTTTGATAGGCTTTAGCTTCAACGTTTCTCTGTGCCACCCGTGCTGCTAACAGCTTGGCAGGATATGTGCCCCGATCTTCTTCAGCAGCTGCTAGTACAGTTTCATCAGCCATTCCTGCTTTAGGACCTTGGTGCAACCTATTTATAGACTGTGGTTTTCCAGAAACTCCTTTTGGAGTGTTTTTTACGAGCTGCTGTGAAAACCCCAAGCAACCACAGATAAAAAAAATGAACGGCTTCAAGACCTCTACCAGCCACATTGGCAAATGATAGCTGTATTCCATAAGTCATTTTTAATTTCTGTCCTTCAGTTTTCCTATAACAAGTCTTCTGCATTCTTGCCATTAATAGGCAGAAAATAACTATCTGCAGGTGACGTATTTTGTAAAAGACTTCAGTCCCCTCTTGTAGATTTAGTCACTGCCACACTTTTCTCCCTTAGAAACACTCTCCTTCGCAGTACATATTTGCATCATTAATTTTGTGTAAGTTGTGAGGCATCCCTTCACATAACGGGAACGGATTGCTTTGCCTGTGTTCATGCAAGTATGTGTAACAAGCGTAGGGGATTTCTAGCTCCTCCGTGTCAGAAGGCAGTGTCTGCAGTCCACAAAACACTGGGCACGTCAAAAGAGCTGGGAGGGGTGATCTTTCTGTCAAAGGGCGTCAGATCAGCCAGTGCAAGGAGGCAGGGAATTCATCCAAAGTGGGTACATGCAACGGGTCTTCTTTCAGTCAGAGACAAGCCTCCCATGAAAACCCAGAGCTGGCCACTGAAATCAGTCCCAGCCTGCAGCAGAGATTTGTGTCAACACTTTTATCTCTAGTTTCACTATGGCAAATCTTATGCTATTTTATCAACTTTTGAAAGAGAGAGACTTCACAACGATCTTCCTTTCAGATGTGGATTTTTATGGGTTTTGTTTGGTTTTGGCTTTGCTTTTCTGGTCCAGAGCGTAACTGGGGCAATCCCGGGAAAAAAAAAAATCATTCGTTCATTTATGTTGGGCTTCATCCCATAAAAAAGGAGAAAGTTATGCTGCTTCTGTTACATCAGTACTGAATCTCTTCCTTAATGACATAGCTGGTGGGATTGGGGGTGCCCTTAGCAAGTTTGAAGGTTCCACCAAGCTGAGCGCTTGGAATTTTTGGCCAAACACAGGTGGTGCTGTGAGGTGGTGGGTCCCTGCAGCCACGTGTGACGTCACATGACATCACAGTGGGATACCCACAGCACAGCAAAACATTCTGTGCCCACTTTGGTAACTGGCCACATTGCCCAGGGAGGCCTGGACAACGCCGGGGCTGCTCTTGCCAGCACTCTGATCTGCAGGAGCTGCCCAGCTGCACGGAGGAGGCGAGGGGAGGCTGCGGGAGAGCGTGGCAGAGTGACACGCAGTGAAGTGCTGAGGAGAGAAGCCCAGCAGTTCTGCAGCAGGAACAGCACCTCTTGCCCAGCTGCTGCCGTGCAGGGGGGCCAAGGATGGTGAAGTATCTGCTCTTTAAAGGCTTGGGGCCTGATGACCTCCCAACCCTGAAGCAGCTGACCACCAATGGTAAGGCCCTGGCAGTGCTCTTCCAGGAGCGCTCTCAGAGCCAGGATGATGCAGAAACCCTGCGGATAATGTGGAAACTCTAAGGCTGGGGCTGTAGCAGGGTCTTCTGGAGGGGACCGGTGGCTGCAAGGAGCACCCTGCCTGCAGGTGCCCTGGGCCTTGGGAGTGGCTTTGGCAGCCCAGGCGTGTAGCCACTGACTGTGTCAAAGGGCAGGATCCCCTTCCCCAACACACTCCAGATGTCTGACATTCCTGTCCTGGGCACAGGGCGGACAGCTTGGAGGCTGGGGGCTGTCAAGAACACATCTGGGTAGCCCCACCGGTGCAAGTGATTGCTCAGGGCGAGAGGTGCTGCCCTGCACTCACTCCACTGCACTGCTCAGTGGGTAGGGGTGCTGGATGTTGGCAGTTGCTGACTCAGTGCATGGCATTGCCTTTCCTTTGCTTTGTAGAAATATGCAAAATATGGGCTGGCACATCTAAGTACATCCGGAAACAGCTCTTAGAGAAGAAGGTGAGCTTTGCCTCCTGCCCATGCCCCCTCCTGCCCCTCCAGGTCCCCAGAGCAGGGGCTCTGGTACCATCCCCAGGGGTACACGAGTCACCGAGCAGCCTTCCCGCTTCTGCACACTCTGCCAGTGCTCCCTCTTCTTGCTTGTGTTTTCAGGCAGTGGATATCGGAATTGGAACATTTGCACCTGTCCTCGTGCATGCCAGGGTGGGAGAGGACAAGGTTTTGCCTGTTGAGAGACCTGTGTTCCAGCTGTGCCGGTTTATGAAGATGTTTTACAAGCTGAAGTGTTCAAAGACCAAAATTCCTAGTAAGATGACGGGTGTTTCCTCTGTAGAGCCCTTGCATTTGTCTTGGTGCTCACATCTCTGTGACGTGGCTTAGCAACGGCTCTTCCAAACCGGAGAGAGCTGAGCGTGGGCACATGTACGGCAGCCCGGCACCCTGCCTCTCCCTGGGAAGCCAGCCTCTCAGCTCACACTACACTCCAGCTGGTTGCTCGCAGCAAGAGGCAAGGCCTCTCTGTGCCTTCTGTTCATCAGCTCCATGCTGGATACATGGCCAAAGCTGAGAGGGGACTGCGCTCTGGCAGAGTGTTGCCCGAGAGATGGGCACAGACAGCAGGCACTGAGCTGAACTGTGGTGGGAGTGACTTGGTTGCTTTGTGCTTGTTTCCCAGAAGAGACACCATTCGTTCAGCTGGACTTCAAGCAGATTGGGGCAGACACCCGCTTCCGCCCAGGAATCGTGGAGCAGTGCATACACGAGACCCTGCTTTTCTTTGCTGGGGCCATCCAAGACAAGAGGGAGGTGGAGTTCTCCTTCAGGAGCGTTGGCATCCTTGCCGTGCGAAGAAGTGTGGTCAGCATGACCTTCTTTGAGGACTGCTTGCTGGAGCTGGATGCCACAGGGAACATGGAGGCAGCTCTTCTCGGGGTGAGCTTGTCAATTCTCCAGGGCTCCTCTTCATAGCTGTGCTGCAAGGCTGGCAAAGCTGTCTCCTGCCACTTTCTCTTGGCGGCCATCACCTTCATTGCCACCTGGCCTGGACACACTCTTGATGAGCTACGCCAGTTCTCGGTAGCATCTTGGCCCCTTCAAGGGAGGGATTAATGACATCAAGGGAGAAGGTGGTGCGAGGCTTTCTGAGAGGCAGGCATTGTGTCTTTAAGCGGTGAAATGGTTGGCCACCTTTGTGAACAACCTGCACGTGCCCTGGGCGTCTGCTGATGTGCCTCTGTCCCCTTGCAGAACCCCAAGATGATGAGGATAGTGGCCTTTGCTGGCAAAAACAATTATAGCCGGGTCAGTCAAGACGGGGTCGTCGTGCTGCCAAGGTGAGCAGAACGGCTTCTGCAGTGGTCAACAGCTTCTGCAAGTGACTCAGCCTCTGCTGTGGGACACTCTCTTGCCGAGGCTCCTCTCCTACCCAACTTAGGCAAGCCCAGTTTCCTGATCCACTCACTGCTCATTTCTCCCTGGCTTGGAGAAGGCAGACAAAGTGGCCAGCCTGCTCTCAATGTGACCTGAGAGAGTGTGAAAGGCAGGCAGGCAGGCCTGTGGAGCTGCAGGCAGGGTGTGTGTGATGGGATCATCAGCTCTTTGGCAGGAAGGCAAGGGGAGAAGTGGCAGAGGCTGATGGAGACTGTGGGGCCCTTCAGGTCGCACAGAGAGCTGCGTCCTGCAAGGATTTGGCAGCGGCTCTCCACGATGCCTGCCAGCAGCTTACTGGCTTCAGCCCCTAGGGAGCATGAGGCCCTTTCTCCCAGCTGGCGCCTTCTTGTTTCCAGGCTTGTTGTGATCCCCCACCAAGCGTTGGACCGTGCCATGCCTCTGAAGCCCATGAGAGAATCAGCACCTTGGGGAAAGGGTGCCCGCAGAGGTAATGTCCCAGCCGAGTGCTAGCCGGGTGCCGTAGGTGCTCGTCTCATCCTCGTGAAGGCAGGAGACTCAAGCTCGCTGTGTAAGGTGTGGGAGAGAAGAAGGCAGCTCTGGGAGCCTGCACACCCATCCTGGTCCGTGTAGGTGACACCACCTGGAAGCTCTGAGCTGGAGCCACGTGCTGCAAAAGGGGCCTTGCAGCAGCTCTGCCTGGAGCTGTCAGCAAGGCTGGGCCAGGCCCGCATTGCTCTCGCAAGCCATGTGTGTGAATCTGAGGAGGAGGGCTGAGGTACTTGCCACTGCCCAACAGGCCCCTGGGCTTCCCCAGCACTTCTCTGTTCCTCCCAGTGGTGAGTCCCTGCTGCCGGCAGAGGTGCGACAGGGAGCGGGAAATAAAACATGCCCCGCAATGGCAGGTGGCTCAGTGGGAATTCAGAGCTGGAGCAGATCCAGCGTGGGCAAGGGGCCAGGACCTTGGAGCCATGGATCCCAGGGGTGGCAAGCACTCTTGGTGAGCCTTGAGTGGCACAACTGATTGGCTCTGCTGCTCAGCTGGCCCACGCAGTCCTAAAGATGCTCTTTGCTCTTCTCTTGCCTCCCACTTGCAGTGAGTGTGCTGGATCCAGTGTTCCTGGCTCAGCAGAGAGTTTCTCTGGCCAGGCTGAAGGATCAGAAAGCTGAACAGATTAAGGTCCTGGAAGCTAGCCGAGCCAGGTGAGCCTCCTGGAGCAGTGTGTGGCTGGGGGTGCAGCGGCACACCGTGCCCTTGTGGTGCAAGAGAGAGGTTTCCCTTGGCCGGGATGCCTGTACTGATGTCAAAAGGCCCGAGCTGTTGTCCTGCTGGACACATGATCCTCCTGCCGAGCTGCTTGGTGGTGCCAGAGCCAGGCCGCAGGATGAGAGTCCGTCCCAGAGCAACTGGCTCAGACTGTCTTCCGCAAGCTAAGCCCACCATGTCCCTTCAGATTCCTGCCAGTAGTCAAGAGGATGCCTCAGGATGAATTGAAGCAGCCCAGAGGTGCAGCTCGGCCATCGATGCAGCTCCCTGAGTATGCCCTGCAGCCCTCAGGAACGGTATGCCCCAGGACTTTGCCAGCCTTGTGTCACATTTTGGACTCTGGGCTGGGGCAGAAGAGGCAGCAAGAGCTGCCCACCACTCCAGCCCTCCTGCCCTGCTCAAGCTGGAGGAGGTTTAATGCGGCATGTGTTGTGTGTGCATGGCATGCAGGAAATGAGCTCCCTGCACGCTGAGAGGGCTGATCAGCAGCTTCAGCTGCTGATGGGATTCAAGCGTCGGGAAGTGGAAGCAGAAGTGTGGCGCAAATACCATGCCAGCAGAACGGGGCAGAGCATGGAGGCAGGCAAGGTATGGCATGCAATTCACTTCACAGCCCCAGGAAGAACAGCATTTCCCTTCCCCACTCCCCGAGGATGGAAGCTCTCCTGGCACAGCAGCATGACCGCAGTGCTGTGGCAAATTGCCCAGGCAGGGCTCTAATGTGTGCAGGTGGCCGTGGGACAGGTGATCCGTTTCACTCCCGTACCCCTCTGTAAGGGATCAGCACCCCTGCCTTGAAGATTAAGCCACGCCTGGGGAGTCACACGCCTTGCCTGAAGCCTTGGGATCTGTCCCAGCTATTGGTGGCAGTGCATAACGGAGCCTCTTCTGCTTTTGCAGAGTCCCTGCCGCTACGTGTTTGAGGATCCCTATTGCCCTCCCCACCTCCTGCGAAAGGCTTATGATGAGAAGCTGAAGGAGAGGCTACTGGAGAAGGAGGTGCTGCAGGAGGAGAGGTGCCAAAGCGCTGCAAGGCAGACGGCATCCAAGGGGCAGGCAGAGCTGCACCTCCTGGGGAGAGCATGGGGAGGGTAAGTGTGTGCTGGCTCTGCAGAGGCCAGGGAATGCCTTTTGTGGCTCCCACCACTGGAGATGTCCAGGCTGAAGATGAAAGGCTGCCTTAGCTGACGGGGCTCTTCTGTCCCAGAGCAGGCAGTCTTTGCTTGCCCTGCCCATGCAGGACTTCGTAGGCACCCAGCCCCCAGCTGTGATGCCTGCACTGTCCTGGGTATGGCCCTGTCTGGCTTCAGCCCTGGCTGATCTGCATCTTCTCACTGGAGATGGGTTGGGGCACGGGGTCCCACAGGATGCCACACTGAGCAATGGACTGGCCTCAGCAGCTCCTCCAAGAGCTACTGGCTGAGTCAGGCTCTGGGGGTGTTGTGGTCTTTTTTTTCCCGGGCCAGCAAGCTGAGGCCCATTCTCCTGTGTCCTTTAGCAAGCAGGAGAAGAGGAGGCTCTTGGAGCGCCAGTGGAAGGCCCAGGGGCTGCCAGCCATACCAAGAAGCTGCGAGCTTCCATGCTGTACCGCGGAGGAACCAGCAGCAGGGACTTTAGTCATCACGGCATTCAACACTGTCAGCAGGAGACCTTCTCGCAAAGGGGAATGTGCCAAATAAAGGCTGCTGGTGCTGGTGCCTGTGCCTGGCCAGAGTGACCGTGCTGCTCCCTGCACTGCCTGATTGAATCTCTTTGAGAAGTACTGAAATACCTAACTTTGGGGTGACATGAGACTATATCTGTCATAGGCATCGCAAGGCCTTGCGGAAGCTCTAGTTCTCCCTCACCAACATCCCACACTGCATAAAACTACATCAGCACTGGAAGACCAGGACTAAGTTTTTTCCACCCAAAATGGAATATTTAGTTCTTTTTTCCACCCAAAATGGAATATTTAGTTGTTTCTCCTGAATGTTTTCTTGCTGCAACAGAATCCCTTTTTCCTCCGGATGAAGAATATTTCTGAATAAACAACATTTTCAGTGGCTGATGGTGCGGTGTAGTGGTCAGGTAAAGACACCAGGAGAAGGGTCAGAAAGCAGCACCCAGAGACCGTGTCAGGGACCTGGGAATTTATTTCCTCTTTCTCCAATATAAAGCATTGCTGGCACCTTGCTAGTGCCGCCAGTGGGGTGGCCTCTTGCAGGGATGGGCAGAGTCCTATTTCCCTGGCACAGGCTCTGAGTGCTGCTTTCTCCCGCTTCTCCTGGTGTATTTCCTGGACCCCACTCCCCACTGATCCCAGGTTGGGTCCCGTTTGGACCTGTGATGAAACCAGCATCCCTTCCTTCCCGCCGCAGACTGCAGGTGAATAGAAAAGATCAGGTCTGTGAAGCTTGAAGAGTCACCCCAAAATCACAGACCCACAGGGACTCTTGAAACACCCTGCTTCTGAGGATGCTTCTTCCGTTTTTTCCATCTGAGCCACAACCAGCAACTTATGTCTAGAGCAGCAGTCACAACGGGGGCAGAAACTCAGAAATCACTGGCATCACCAGACAGTGGGATAAACCACCCCCTCGTTTCAGGCAGTAGGGCATCGCTCTTAATTTCTTCCAAAGAGCACTCCGGCTCACAGCAGGTGCCTTTGCTAAACCATCGCTGCCTCGGTCATGATCAGCTGCTTAGTGGAAAAAATGAGTATGGGTACCAAAGTGCAGCACCCTACAGCTCTCATTTCCCAGGTAAACACCAAAGTTTGCTGGCAAAACAGCAAGCAAAGACTTTTCCAGGACAAAATGCAAACCTCTGCATTTCATAAGCAGTGTATTTCAGGTCGGGGGGGGAGTGGGAGAAGCAGAAAAGTTCTGGCAACAGCAGAATAGTAAAAAGAATATTAAGCTGTGAATAGTCTTCATTTGTAGAAAGTCAGAATTAAAACTTATTTTCAGCACAAAATGTCTCATCCGTCTAAAATAGGGTTTTTTCCCTAAGATTTCTCTTATAAGGCCGTGTTGCTGCTAGGGCAGTATACCCTAAATAGGCCCGCACTTACATTTTGCACGATCAGGATCTTGGGAAGTGATTTCTGCATGCCCGTGCTTTTCTCTTGGTTGAACAGCAGAGGGAAGCACGAGGCCCACGATGTGAGGAACATGTCCTTCACTTGTCCTTGAGAAACCACAGTGGAAACAGAGCAGAGATGAGTTTAGCAAGGACAGAACACTCTTGCAGCATACCATGCAAAGCCCATGAATATGGGTGGCAAAATCAAACCTGTGAGGCAGAACATACCATATAAATGTATAGCAGATTTGAATCACTGGCAGTGAGTAAGGTTGTTGGGGTTCGGTTGGCGGGGTGGGGGTCTTATGTGATGGTTTAATTGCACGTTGCATGCCTGATGAGGCACCATAAGAGAATACCTGGTAGAGGAGTTTCGCTCTGCAGTAATTTCTTCCTGTACTCATGTGCTGTTAGCATTTCCTCATGTCTTACTGCTGAGGAAACTGGTAAGCACAAGTTAATCCGAACCCACCTATACAAAGCAAATGAACAGAGACTTTTATACCCAGCAACCTAGTAAATGACCTCAGCTATCTGCAGATACCACTAGGAGGATGCAGGAGGAGGAATGCTTGGGCAGTTTTCCACTCCTCATACTGAAAGGAAAGTTTATGCTTGCAACAGTGATATAGAAGTTTGGGAAAATACCTTTTGGTATCAAAATGGAAGCTCCCTTTTCTGAGTAAGATACATTAGTCGCGGCAGCAGCTGCAGCACATACTGTGAGGAAATCCTTGTTTCAGACAAAAAGGTTGAAGCTACTAAAATCAGTCAGGAGAAGGAAAATGAACATGATGAAAGGAGGACAAAAAAAGACCTTTTTGTGACCAGAACAATTTCTCTGCATCCACGAGTATTCCCATCCAAAACCACTGTTAGAAGTTAAAACAAGAAGAAATACTTGTGAACTGAAAATATGGGTAAAGTAGACTTACCCTAGTGTAAAGAATGGTTTCTGAATATTTTACTTTATATTCTGAATATTTTACTTTATATTAGCCTTTACATTTCGTAATTCTACTTCACGGTACCTGTAACAACATTTTTCAAGGAAAAAGGTATTTAATTTCAAAACACCTGGGCGAAAAACCTCAACAATTTCAAAATCTTGATTGCTATTTTTAAGGAAGAAGTGTATTAGAGTTGACTTTTTCTCATGCAATTTTTAGTTTCAACGGGCCAAGTATGACCATTGAATGACTAAAAGCAGGGAGCAGAACTTGTCTGCAAAGTACTGATTTTTTAATACGAAATTAGCCCTCTTTAATCTGCAATGGTAAAAATTGCAATAATGCAAACACATTATCTGCCCTGAAAATGCTGCATTAGAATTAGCCTTTATGGCTCTGCTGCCAGCTCTACCGGCATTCCAGTCCCTTGGACTGAGACTTGGCCAAACAGATCAGCCCAAAGACTCTTCTTAGACTTTGGAGCAGCTGCCAGCTCAGGATACCTGGGGCCATGCGGGTCTGTGACCTGCAAGGTCTGTGGGGCTTGTCAGTCCAACAGATGACGCGAAGGTGCCAGCAGCGGACCAGCATCATCCCTGGGGATGTGCAGGGCCTGGATACCAGTGGCAGAGAGGACAAGGGTAGCTGCTGGCAAAAGGGAATATTCTGCTCCACACACGTCGGGGGAAAGACCCGTGGCAGGGTGTGTCCCTGGGGGTACTGAATAACCCCCAGGAAGAAAAATCCCTTGCTCATGACAAAGTCAAAGTTTTCTTGTCACATACATGCTACTGTAACTATGACCTTTGGTAAAGCAGTACAGCAGGGACAGGGGCAGCACTGAGCAGGACTGTGCGCCAGCAGTCACCAACTCTTTGCATGGAAACAAGACCCCAGGAGCCCCAACCCTCTTGTGCTGATGCTCCTTTTTTACAAATTCATTTTGTTTTCTGCGGCTCGGATGACCAGGGTCACACCAAAGTCCTCTTCTGCGTCTCCCCTGCCATGTCCCAGGGTCTTCAGCCTGGGCAAACCTGCCACAGGATGCGTGATGGGACCCTCTCCCTGTTAACTGGGCTGGTTGGTGAGGATAATGCCACCACACGTGCTCGCTTTGAGACTGTCTGTCTGAAATTCCCTGAACGGCAATCTCAGTCTCTAGCGGTCAAATTTAAATACAGTATTTCTTATGAATGGGAAATAAAAGGAGGAGGTAGGAAGAAAATAGTTTGCCCTTTGTATCTGTTCATACAGCTGTCTGGAGATGAGCTAGGAAGGGATGCTAGGTTTAGTTACAGTCTATAAAAATACCTTGCATTTTAATATGTTTTTCCTTTGCTATCCCTTTGGTCTTTTCCCAACCCTGCAATGTGCGGCCCACATCAGATAGCAGATCACAGAGGACAGAAAGAAATGGCTGTGGATTTTTTTCCTCACCTCTTGTCATTTTTATACCTGGCCACTGCTAAATAGGGGCGCTCACAAGTGGACACATGCTTCTGTTCCAAATGAGACATGTGCTTCAGGTACTTCTTTTTCAGAATGTTCTTCTGAGCGGTATCCTAACAAAAGAGCATCTCTCAAATAACAGCTAAACCTTGTGAGTGAATTCATGTTTGCCATGGCTGACTGAGCACCAGCATCCCTTTCGAGCCTAGCAGAGCCAACACTGCTTTGGCAAGGCTGCACAAGAGGCACCTCCTTCTCTTGCCTCCCTCAGAAAGGAGCTGGCTATGCCCAGGGCCAGGGCCTCCAGCTGGGGCCATCCTGGCTGGGTGGAGTATGGTTACCTGTGGCAGAATATGGTGGTGGAAAACCCACCCTTGAGATCCCAGCACCGATCCTTGAGATCGGTTTTGGCTTTTCTTTTCTGGTCCAGAGGGTAACTGGGGCAATCGCAGGAAAAAAAAAAATCTCATTCATTCATTTACGTTGGGCTTCATCCCATAAAAAAGGAGAAAGTTATGCTGCCTTTGTTACATCAGTTTATAGCATGGATTTTTTATGTTTTTAATGGGATTTTCACATTTATTGTATAGCTTAGCTCTGGCTGCCTTTGAATTTCCAGTACACTGGCACTGCCTACAATAGAGCTCCAGTGCAGCCTTGACATTTCCCTGTGTAGTGAACTAGATGGCAGGGCATTAAGCCGCAGGGGAAAAGGTGGGAGCTCTGTTTTTTATAATCGTAAGAGAAATGGAAATCGAGGATTTCATTAGTCCTTGCTCTCTTTGTAATTTGGAGAGGATGAATTATGGTTTACACTGCTTGCGCACTTGGATAAATGCATCTTGATCTCAAGCACCCAGAGATGGCCTGAAACCAGGGATCAGTTAACTCCTCAGTAAAGGCTCCTTGGTTTTAATTTGCAGGCTGAGCTATATGTTGAAAATAGTTGCCAGCTTGGACAGGTCCTATCATGCTGGTCTTCTGGGGAGGAAGACATTCTGGTTGGTTCTGGAGTTGCCTGTGCCTGGCTTACTGCACAGCAGAAGAAAATGGTATGTCTGACCTACAGGGATGAAGATACAGATCTAAAGGAACAGTAGTGGGACAAGAGCAACGCAGAGCAAGCACAACTTCCTCAGTGGTGGAGGAAGGAGCAAATCTGGGGCAGTGAGATCCATTAAGCACAGAGAAAAAAAGCATGTTCCATGCCACGCCAGCTCCTTGGCAGACAGGTTGGGACTGCAGGAGTGAGTGTTTCTCACCATAAGGAAGGCTGTATTTCATGTGGCATGTATTGAGTATTCGTGCTCTGAACTGAGCTGGCTGGAACGTCGGACGAAAGAAACTGAAACTGAACTTTTCAGCTATGCATAGGATTCTCAAATGGCAGCTCCTTCTATAGAAAAACAATGGAGCAGCGCTGCCAATGAGCGAGGCTTTCTGTGACCAAAGAAGCTTATCAGTGATGGCAGTTGTTACTTATGCAAGGCAAAACTGGGTTTGAAGAAGATTAGTTTGCAGGTTTTAGGCAGCCATTGCAAAGCCAGACTTCCCTTGTCTGTATGTGTGTTGAGGGCAGACGGTGTTCTGCGTATTTTTTGTTGTCGGGCTCGCGTAAAAGTTTTCAAGGGGGGTGTACAAAGGCTGTGAGGCTCCTTTAGTTGTTTGATAACCATGTTCAGAAGAAGCTGCCCTCCGATTCGGCTCCCAGTGCTCCACCGGTGGAACGTCCAGGATGCACACCAGAGCCGTGGAATGAAAAAAAAAAAAATAACCCACCAAAACCCTTTCAATCTATTGAAGTGTTGGGGCAGTTCGTAGAGACACCACAAAGCCTAAAAAGCGCCTGCAACATGCTGGGCACATGGGAGGAGCCCTGCTTAGTGTGTTTAAGGTAACCTGGGGGTGAATCCGAGACTTGGAGGAACAGATCGGTTGAAACAAGAACTGTTAACAGCTAACTGAAAAAGCGAGAGGGGTAGCGCAACCGCAAGGTCTGTCAGCCGCCACCCAAGCAGCATCAGGGTAGCAGAAAAAAGAAAAAAAAAAACCGAGACGAGGCAGACCTGAAAAAGGAAGGAGCCAGTGCAGCTCCTCTGTTTCCAACCTGCCTGTCCCTTTAACGGCGGGTAATGACACAGCAAACTCCTTGATTGTTAACACTGCCGTTTACTTCTGCAGCTGCTTCACATTCCTTTTGCATCAGAATGCCGGTGTTTTAAGGACACACTTCAACTTGTCTTCTTCTCAGGAACTGATAACCTGGGGAGGGGGTATATTTGTGTCCTCCTGCTTCCAGGTCCATGGCGGCTGCCTGCAAAGTTTGTCAAGCCTTACCACGAGCTGGACAGACGAGTGGAAAAACCCGATGTCTCAGCTTCAGAAGCTGAGCATGAATACCCCGAGCAGAATGAGATAGAGGAAGAGAAAAACGAATGATTGCAAAACATCACTTGGGGGCAACTGAAAAGTAACATCCTGAATATGTGTGCTTGTAAAGTAGCTATTATTAGAGGCTGTGATTTTGTGTATAAACCACCTGTATTTACTAGCCAGTTGCTAATAAGAAACTACGCCTTGGTTTGTATGGATTTGTCACTTGTAAAAGAGATGTTAGAGCATGCAAATTTGCAGCAGCTGCTAGAAAATGCTAAGGCAAAAGCTGGAAAGATTCTAATATGATGGCAGTGTTATAAAGCAGGTGTTGATATGATACGCGGATTGACTCCACAACTCGTTAAAGTTGTAAAGTAGGTATGCTTTTTGTTCAGTGCTGTGGTGCATGGGGATAGTTCCTCCAAAGTATGCACACCCAGGGTCATTTTTCCCTCTACATTTATTCTCTTAAGGTATACATATGCATTAGATTACTCGATACGCCTATATATATTTAGTATCTATCCCAGCTTCGTATTATAATGAGCTAGAAGGTCCTTTGTGCCTGCGCCCCCCTCTCATCATGGGCAGGGGTCTCAAGATGAAGTAAATGAGTCTTCCTCCTGTGAGTAGGGGTCTTCAAGATGAAGTAAATCAGTCTTCTTAAACTTTTCACCTTTTAGTCTTCACATATGGCCTTAGGGTTTGGTCAGTGTCTCATCCATAAACCATCCCCCTTATCAGGCCTTTCCTTATCAACAGCTTGTTATCAGTCCAGCAATCACTCATTCCAAATCATCACTCAAGTTCTGGTGGTTTAAAATGAGCCCATCAAATTATAAAATCCCAAAAGCAGCAGAGTATGGAGGTTTTGTAGTCAAGGCATCCCCAACCCAGGGGCTAATTTACTGGTGAAGGTACCTGGCTGATTATTCTCATCTGTGGAAAAATAAGGAGTTTTAAGACAAGTTGTTCTAGTGCTTCTCACAGCAAAACACCCCTGGAAAAGAGAGTAGTGCAGTCTTTCACAGGTTAAACAAAGGCACCTGGCTTCAAAGATTTCTTGATCTGCAGGCTGCCGTCAGAGAAAACCCAAGAGGAAGAAAACATGCCCATTCATCATTACCATGGAGTCTTGCTGCCATTTTCCACAGTGCTGTCTGGACCCTGTATACTCAGCATCTTTCAAAGCTGAGTGCTGACATGAATTACAGTCTTTTCAAGTTTCTCTTCAGGATGTGCTATGCATACAGATTGTGCAAATTCCTTGTCTTCCTTTCTGGTCCTGAGTAATGGCCCGCTCTTCAATCTAGTTAATAAAACAGAAAGACGCAACTTCCACTGAAGCTTGCACATGATGGAACTGCCAGTGTGTGGGATCAAAAGCACTACATTATGGTTCTCTGGAGATCAAAAATAGAAACACAATGGAAGAAATCTGAGATATGGTAGAAAAATGACACAGTTGTTTTTCTTGGAAAATGAAAATGCACAGGCTACTTATGGCATTTCAGTTTGTGGCATAACTTGCAATCTCACCATCAAACAGGTATATCAGGCTGGTAAGCAGATTGCTGCCATTTTCTGATCTAGTTGAAATGCTTATGGAGGGATTTTAGAAATCATTTTGTCATGTGTGTATTGTAGAAGGGAGTGCATGTCTATCCCAAAATTACATAATGGTGAAGTGCTGGAAACAGATAGTTATACATAGAGATACTTCGGAATTTACAGCTGCTTAGAGGTTTCATTTTATACTGATACCTGTCAAACCAAGTTAAAGACTAAAGTAGGTCTCCCTTCCCCTTTCTGCATCACTCAGCAGAAGTTCCTATGCTTTTTTTTTTCATTCTGCTAGGAAAAATAAAAAAATAAAAAAATTGGTAATGGTGGAAGTTTTAGCATGAAGATATGGTAAAATCACGCTAGTGGGAGTCTGATCCTTGACTAAAAACTTGTTTTGCAGGAGCTTTCCCTTTCAAGGTGGAAGATATTCAATGCCGCTTTTACAGATTCATAGAAACATAGAATCAACTAGGTTGGAGAAGACATTTAAGATCATCAAATCCAACCATTACCTTATGCTGACTGGGCGTGATCTGTTTTCCTGCACATGCTTATGATCTCACTCAGGATGATCTGCTCCATGACCTTCCATAGCCCTGGGGTCAGACTGACAAGCCTGTAGTTTCTGGGGTCTTCCTTTCTGCCCTTTTTACAGAGAGGCGTCACATTTGCCAACCTCCAATCCTCTGGAACCTGCCCACTGCTGATAAATGATGGACTAGGACAAATGATGGAGAATGGCCTATCAAGCTCCTCTTCCAGCTCCTTCAGCACTCTTGGGTGGAACCTATCCAGCCCCATAGACTTATATACGTCTAAGTGGAGCAGGAGGGCACTAACCCTTTCCTCCTGGATTATGAGGACTTCAGTCATCTCCCCATCTCTGACATCCAGCTCAGGGGACTGAGTAACCTGAGGATGGATAGTGTGACTATTAAAAAGTGAGGCAAAGGTGGCATTAAGTATCTCAGCCTTTTCCTGATCTTCAATCACTAGGTTTACTCCACTATCCGGTAAAGGATGGAGGTTCTCCTTGGTCATCCTTTTATTGCTAATGGATTTGTAAAAATACTTCCGGGCTGGTACATCCCCTACAAGCCAGCAGCTGCACTACTCTTTTCTGTAGTTTGAGCCCCTGGAGTTTCCACAAGGAATGATGGGTCAACAAGGCAAAACACAACTTTATAGCATCGTCAAGGATACTGCTTTCTTGAAATACAGCAAGAGTGATAGTATAACAAGTATCTGACCCCAAGGCCAAAGAAAAAAGCCAAATAAACTGCACAGATAGATACCTTTGTTTTCTCTTGGAAGCTGAGCACAAAAATCTCCACTTTTATGTAGATAACAAATTCAGAGGGGTTCAAGTCCCACTGCTTTGTGGACCAGACTTTCATTCTTAATATTATCACCCATGTCTGAAAATAAATAATGGCTTAAAGACTAATGCAGTGAGCAAAGAGATTCACATCAGCTTCTGCCTGATGCCAGCAGTGATACCAGTTAAACCTGTGCAACAGAATCCTGACTCCTATTCTCGCCTCCACAGAAGTGGGTTTTCTTTGGCGCTAGCATGGAGCAAGCAATGGAGTCATCAGAAACCATCTTCAAAACAATATCCACCTGTGAGAAATTACTCTTTCCAAATGATATTGATTAGGAATAACAAGGGCAAGCATTTCAGCCAGCACTGCTTTTCTCAGATGAAATTAGGATAGAAATGCCTAGGTTTTTCTTCTTCCTGTCTCTGCTCATTAAGCTGAGCAAGTAGAAGCACTCAGTGTTTAAAAATATATTAAAATATACATTAAAATAAATGAGTATATATAAAAATAAATGGAAACATATATTAAATCCTTTTATTGTTTATTGAAGAACTGACTCCTGTTTTTTAACATTTGCACAGATCTGTTCTGTCTGGATGCAGGTGAGAATTGGCAATCAGAATTCAGGTTTTATTGAACTCATATTCTGAAAAAAATTATAATTACTTCTGGGTTTAAACTGAAGTATTGGAAAGTCGTGGGAGGGCTCCAGTAGGTAGCAGGAGTTTTCTGCTAACTGAAGAAATAATTTCCCTTTTTAAAACCTTCTGGAGCCCAAAGTGCTTTCCATTCTTTCTCTTTGGGTGGCATTACAGTGATATAGCCAGTGCCCCTCACCTCTTCCAAATGAAATCCAAACTTGATGCCAATAATTCTCCATGAAAAAGTACAGGAAAATTGTGTATTTAGTGGTAAATATACTATAACCCAACACTTTTCAATGGGAGATTTCATTTAGCAGGCGCCTGGAAGCCGCCAGGCTCAATTCGTTCTGTGTGGGAAAATGCCGCAAAGCTGCTTTTCCCCAAACTCTTGCATTAAATGAAAACAGCCTCCTCCAGACACAGCTGGAGAGAAGTCCCTGTGCACAGGAAGGTTCATGCCACAGCAACCTTTGCTCATTGCCATGATGGCTGTGTGCACAGAGCAGGTTGGGTAAGATGGAGCTGGAGATGACGGATCCTTTTCACAGCAGCTCCTGAGCCTTCAAACTTTGTTTTTAGTTGGAGAAAAGTGGGACAAATCTTGAATATTCCACCACTGGTTTTGATTCAGAAAAAAAAAAAAAAATCAGTTTTCATTTCAGATCTGTTTAGCTTATGCACTGGCTGAAAACTTGGTCCAAGGTGATAAATCTCTGTAATATGTTTCTTTGAGAAAAGATGAGGGACTGAAGCATATGCCTTTCACATTAGACTTGGCTGCTTCAGAGATGGCAGTATGTAATGCCAGCAGCTGGAATGATCAGTCTACAGATTGCAGCTGCTCTGGGAGGATGAAAAAAGAGATTTCTCAGACTCTGGAGCTCTTAGCCAAGACTAATTAACACCTTGACCTGGCACCAGAAATGGACAGCATAGGAAGCAAATACGCTGCTAAAAAGTGATAAGCAGAAAGGATGTTCCATTTTTTCTGCTGCAAGCACTAGGCAGAGCAAGCCTCAGTAGTTAGCCTGGATTCAGACAAGGATGCAGACCACCATGGTGGCTCCTCCAAGCCAAGGCCGGTGGAGAACAAAAAATGTTCTGCAGCTGGCTACTGCCAGGCAGTGGTGCAGCCTCCTGATGCTGCCGATCTGTGTGCAGTTTCCCAGTGGAAGGCCTAAAACAAGAGAAATGGTTTGCTGTTTCGAGATGCTTTGCTTGTAACCATAGAATTCAAACCAAGTTTTGCAGCCCCCACAAGCCTGCATAGCAATCTCCCCAGTACAGAAAAAATTACATCCCTTTGGTATTTTGCCTTGTACTTAGAAGGCTGCAGGTAGGTGACAACTGAAGACAAGAGAATTTCTTCTTACTACCTACGCTAATCACAGCTGCTGCCAAGCAAGCATTAAGTGTCTCTGAATTTCTTAGTCCTCCTGCCATGTTTACTACTGTTGCTATTGATCTTGGGTACATAGATAGTGACAGTGATGGGGTTTAGAAGATTTGCAAGTGTGTACAGTAAAGACCTAGATGTGTGACTCTGAAAGCTGGTGTTAAAATGAGAACTTTGCCATTTTCAGTACTGTCAGTGATGAATGCTTCAAAAAATCTCACTTGAAAACCCTCAATTCAAATTCTGCCCTCATTTATCTTCAGCGGCTGCAGTCAGAGCAATTGGTGGATTGTAGAGTAGGGCAAGAGCTTGAAAAGCCATTCTTTGTGTTACTGCCTTAGTCCTCCAGAACCCTCCATGTTAACCCTGTTACAACACTGCTTCCCAGCATGGTACAGGACATTGAGTCAGGGAACGAAAGTAGCTGTGACAAGGAGCTAGTGAAAATACAAGAGGCCCTATCCAAAGAGCTGCTATAGCTCACGAAGTGTGTGAGATGTTAAGCTCTAGATACTTTGTGCCTGTACTGAACTGGCTCTTGTTCCCACGTAGAAACTACTTGCATATGATTTCTAAGACTCAGTCTCACCAACCAAGAAAGAGCTGGAGTGTCAGGCAATAGCTCTACAGGGGTCAGGTGCAGTGAGATGGTGCAGAGGGAGCAAAAGGCAGCTCTTAAACATCACCTAGGGGTATGGAGTTGTGTGATGTTTGTATTTCCACCTTTGCTAGGGTGTATTTCTAAATGCCTTTGGAGCAGCACTTGCTCCAAATACTTGTAAGGGAGTGTTTTGCAGAAGGCTCTTCTGCACCAGTGCAACTCTGACTGCACTTCTGCTTTTTCCCTGAGATACCTGGTTGTTGGTTTGAACAGGTTTTTGTTTACATTAATTACTGTGAATTTTTTTTTTTTTTTTCACAGACAGCCAGCTTTATTTGCATGTAAGTAAGGGTATTCATGTACAGGCAAGATTATTCTTCAGTCACTTTTTTAATTATTTTTTTTACTGTTTCAGTGAGCAGAAACAATGGTATCCCATCACAAAGAGGACAGACACATCACACATGGCAAACAGTGAATGAAGACTTCTCATTCCTTTCAATTAGGGCTGCACTGAGTCAGGATGGCCAAAGGTTGCAAACCATTCTAAAGCTTCAGTTGGTTCACAAGCTGCACATGGAGCTGTGTTTCATGAATAAATTAACACAACTTGGAACTGTTCACAAGGCAGTTCAGAAACAGAAAATCTTGGATTACTCATGTAGAATGGGCATAATGGGTACCTCACAGTCATGGCAAATGTTATACATGGTATTTCTATGCTAGTTTCTATGCAGCAAGTCTGAAGTTCAGACCATATGTTCAAATGCTGTCATAATACCTCAGGCTTACATTATATATAGAGCCAGAATCAGGTAGGAAAATGGGATGCATTAGCACAGATTGACCCTGAATTTAATGCAGCTCCATGGGAAAAAGAAATGTTCTCTTTTCCTTGGCTGAACTATTTTTCAGTAAACCTTTCATAATTTCTAATTCATAGTGTTCACTGAGTAGCTACAGTTCATTGCATTTCCTGAGTGTTACGTAGCAGCCCAAATCAAATAATGATTTTCTAGGTTTAACCTACTTGAATCCTAACGTACCCATGTAAATTCTAATTCTGAACAGGTGTTGTGTCTCAGAATAATACTTCAGATCACTGCAAATGCAGTCATGCCATGTGATCGACACTGCAGACACTAAACCTTCTGGATTTTGAGTCTTTATGATTAACACTCTTTGTACATTCATCACTGTCCTCATAACCATTTTGGACTAGGTATTTGTTTTTTCCAAGGAAGACTGAGGAATTTCCCACTCAGCTCATTGCTATGACATGAGCTGAGCTGAGCTGAGCAAGTTGAAGAAAACAAGACTCAGTACAAGGGCAGGATGATTTGGAAGCATGGTATAGGAAAGATGGACAGCAGTGAAAGAAAAGCCCAGACTGCATGCCTCCATCTCTGTGCTGAAGACACGTTGCTGTGTTTCTGCTGCCTCATGAGAAAGCACTGTCTCTTGTTGCTTTCTCTTTCCATTGTGCTCTGATTGGATCCTTCAGCAAAACTTTGAATGTTTGCCTTGTGTCAGCAGAGTCAAAACAAAAACAGGGTTAAGCAATTAGATGGTGTCCAACACCAATAAGAAGCTCCACCAAACTGCATCCTCCAGGCAAAAAAAGAAATAACCAGGAATGAGCAGAAAGTTTGATATACATAGTAAAGAACTGAATACCTATCCTAGCTCTCCACTGAAATAGTAGCTTCTTTTCAGTGTCCTGTAGTGGCATGAGCCTGAAGAGCAAACCTTGCCACCTTTCACACTAGAGCAGCCTTGTGAAAACACATGCAATGTTGATAAAAAATATTAAAATGTCAATGACTGACTGGCTGTTGTGCTGTTCTCATGCTTTCTCCTGTTGAAGAAAAGCTAGCAGGTATACTGCAGCTTGGTCCCGTATATATCTGACGAGAGTCCTGTATTTAGTCTGCATTCTTATCCTGTCACCTCCAAAATTTTTTCTTTTTTTCTTGCCCCCTACTTACTTACAGAATAACTCACAGCTCTTTTATACAAAATGCTAAAAACACTTTTATTCTTCATGCCTTATTTATATGAGGGCACAGTCTCTAATTTCACTTCTGAATACATGTATTTGTGCATATTTAATTTGATGCATAGACTTTCTTGTCATGCAACAGTTAATAAACCTGAAGTATCAAAAAGGTAGTCCTGAGAAATAATACAAGAAAATCCTGCCTTGAAACAAGCGTACAATAATCCACTGGGAATCATTCACCTATGTGCATAGACCACAAGAGCAAGATCCCAAGAAGTGGGATGAGACTTGCAGTCACATGCAGATCTAGGGTGCATTCATGATAACTGGAAAAAAGGCAAGAAATTCACCTTTCTGAAAAGGCAAGCCATTGCTCTTGTTTTATCTCCTGCAGTCAGTCTTTATTGAAATCAAAGGGTATGAAGACAGTCTTGTTATCCCAGAAAGTGTGAGTTAAATTTAGTTCTGCATTGAAGAATTCTTGCATGGGTTGGATAAATTACACTGCCTTGGGATCCTGTTGACATACAAAAGGAATAGTAATGCTACAAGATAATTACGAGGATACATTAAAGATGTAGGTAACTAGCTGACCAGGTAGTGTTTGCAATTCTTGAGAAGTTCCCTCAGCTGTTCCTCATCAGACTTGTGCTTCAGGCCCTTCACCAGCTTCATTGCCCTTCTCTGCTCCAGCACCTCAATGTCTCTTTTATAGTGAGGGGCCCAGAACTGACCATGGTATTCGAGGTGCAATCTTACAACCCACTACCCTAACGGAAGACTTAAATATACACCTGTATATAGCGACTATGAACTACTCATACTGCAAAGATATTTTAGTAGTGTAATGCAGTTTAAGGTGTGGTCAGGAAGGAGAACCAGCTGAATGTGGGAAATAACTGAGGTCACAGGGCCTTACCTAATCTTGACAAGGTTGAGCAGTAGCCTGATGAATGGGAGGGGAGAAATCATATTTCCTTTGTTCACACATTGTTATTCTCTGTTGAAATGTTGTGTCCAGTTCTTGCAGCAATAGTTCAAGTAGGATGTCAGAAAATGCCAATGGATCAAAAAACTGCAAGAACAGAAAATTGGAAAGCACATTAGTGAAGATTTAGGGAGGTGAATCTACTTTATACAGGAGACAAAATAGGTAGATCACCATGTGCAATAACTTGCACACAGAACAGAAATATTTATCACACAAAAGTATGATCCAAAAGCTAGAAAACAAAGGTAAGCATAGTCAGAACAGAAATAAGGCACGCATTTTTGAGCAAGGTTAATGAGTGACTGCAGCAGCTTCTGTGAGTTCTGGGAGCTATACAAGTCATCACAAGAGAAAATTCATACAGATTTTATGATAGTTTATAGAATTGTCCTGGGAAAGAGAAATGACTGCAAGATTGATAGTAGAGTTTAGACACTAATACAGAAAAAGGTGACCTAGAGGCAAATACGGTACATTTTTGCTGTAGACTGATATCCTCGTTGTCAACAGCTAATGAAGGAGATGAAAGAGGAAACAAATTCGGCTACAGTATTAAAGTCTCCCTAGAGGCCAGGGTAGTTGGATTTTGCAAGGCAGAGAAATGGTAGGAGATATTTAGATGTCATGAGCAGCAGAGGCAGTGGCTGCAAGGCTGCACCCAGCTAGCCGCCAACCTATGGCTGCATCTAAATTTTAATGGCCCAACTATCCATAGCACAGCTCACAAAAAAAAAGCAATGAAACAGAAGGAAGGCCAAGTGTTTTGTCATTGTACTCCAGTTTTTAACTAACTTAGTGGATGGGTATAAGCGAAATAATTCTTGGCATTTTTCTTTGCCCAGTTCCTATCATGGTTGCTGGCCTTAGCAGAACTTGAACTCATTCAAGTTAACACTGATTTTTTGCAGTGGGACTCAAGAAACAGTCTCCGAATGACCATATACTCCTATGAGTCATGTAGGATAGGCTTGTGAAGTAGCTATGGTTAAGCATCCTGAAAAATATTATAAAAAAAATATAGCCCAGAATAGTTTAGACCTGTGAAGAAGAGAGCTACTTTCTGGATACATCTGTTCTGGGTGCCCGATAATTAACGTGGGACACATTAGCTCAGGGAAAGGTGAAATTAGAAGTATGTTTCCTGAATGAGATAGAGAGAACTTTGCGACTTGGAGGTCTTGTTCCAGTGAGTGAATCCTCATGAGCTAGTGGGGATCGGCAGCAAATTGCAGTGAGATTATGGACTGTAGCAAACACCCTGGTGCAAAAATCTGATGGCCAGGGCTGCTGGACAAGCAGCTCATTCTGGCAAGGCCAGAAAACGGAAATGTGTAAGTCTGACATTGAATGGTCTTTTTCAATGGTATGGTGATCCAGAAGAAGCCATACTGAGGTAGACTCTGAAGAAAAAAAGGCATCACTGCACTATGAGCAAGGGACTGTAGCTACTATCCTCTGTGTTTTCAAAAATAAGTCTACAGAAATGTTTGGCAATGATTTCTGTGTCAACTATATTGGTCCTATAGAACTGGCTTTACCCTAATCCCAACTGTTCTGGTAAGCAAAGCTTTCTTCTTTGCTTTGGCAGACTGAAAACCAAGGCTTTTTCTTAAGAAAATTCATTGCAACTAAAGTCTGGTTTTGAAATTGGCTTAAACCTTTATACCACGTATGCTAGAAAAAAAAAGTATGCTTCATTTAATTTTCAGTTACATTTGTGCTCCATTTTAGTTTTAATAAAAAATCCATTTTCTTCATTTTTAGTTTTTGACTTTTCAAAACTGGGTCCATTTCTTCTTCTCTATCATTTTGTACTCCCAAGAATCGAAAGGAGAGAACACAACATCAATTTCCTCCAAAAGCCTCTTTTCCCCTTTTTCTGTGAGAAAGAATAAATAGAGCAAGGAAAAGCAAGACAATAAAGTAAAAAGAAAACAAAAAAAGAAACTTTTTTAGGCATGTATCAATTGATTAAAGCATTTGTTCTGAAGCATAAAAAGTGTTTCTTTTTTCTTTAAAGTTGAGATAGAGAAAGAGACAATATAAATATTTTCATACTTTCCTAAAATGAAATTACAGCTGGAAAGCATCTGGGGTGTTTTGGGGAAAGTATTCTGGTAAAAAATGTATACCAGCCCAGCTCTCTGGCAGTGGCAGCAGCAGCATTAATAACTCTGAAGACCAATTGTATTTCTGCTAACCTATTATTTCAATGTCTTGCTATGCTAACATAGATATGAAACCAGTGCCTTCTGTCAGTTTTCACACATGTTCGTAACAGCCATTTATTTTTCTTGCTGGAGACCACAACATATTTTTTGTAACACTGTTAGTCCCACTGGGTCAATAGAGCTTGGTTTTGAGTAGTATGAACTCTACCATTTGCACTGACAGATATGCTGAGTAAGAACAGTATTTAGCTATTTTACTGGCAGCAGCATTTGTGATGTGTGCAGTGTTTTCTTCACCTTCCTTATATTTTTTTTCCTCCTCTTCCTCCCTTGATCTTGCTGTTGGAGAGGGAGAACTTGCTGTGACTGCCTAGGAAACTCAGAAATCTCCATCTAATCTTCCTGTGAGTGAGCAAATACAATGGAAATTGCTCTAATTTGAGTCTTGGTAGATGCCTGAGCTCATTCGCATGGTATTGTCTGGTTTTGATAAAAAACATGGTATAGAAAACATTTGTTAATGGTTTTGGTAAAATGTTCAAAGAGACATATTTTATGTGAAAAAATAATTCTCTTTCCTGTGTCAACAGTTTCAGTGAAAATAAATCTCTCTGTTAAAAAAAGCATTTTGGTTAAAACCTTTATTCTCTTGCAGGGGTTACATCAGCACTCAGCACTTTCCCATGTTTGCTGAGATCAAACAAGAAGGATGCTTTGGTTTGCACCTCCTGATAGTGCAGTGGAAGATATTTGTCCCATGCTTGCCTCTTTGAAGTCAATAGGACTACTGATACCAGTAGGACCTTGCTCTAAGCAATCTGCATCACAAGGTGATGTTGGGGAAGAAATAGTGTTGAGCCATCAGCCTTGCATGACAACACTCATAAGAGCAATGTATGGCCAGCAGAAAACTTTGGGCACCACTACACCAAAAGCATAGTCCCTGACGGCTCCTGAATCAGCTGTGGTTCAGCTCCTCCAAACAAAAAGCTCAATTCTGCCACGACTTTGGCAGGAACAACTTTGGAGGGGCCAAGGATTATGTGGTGGCTTGAAACCTCATGGCTGAGACAGCCTTTCAAGCCTTTCAAAAGGTAAGTGGGTCCTGTTGATAATCAGAGACATGTTTTTCATTAGTCTGATGGTTCCTGTATGTCAGTATTGATTTTACTGCTCCTTGGGTCACCACTTTTCTCCCTTTAATAGAAAAGGCAGTGAGAGAGTAGGGTCTCACTTCCAGAGAATTGCTGGGCATGGAGCTCCTTGGCTTCAAAAGGTGGTAAAAATTTTCCTCCTCTCTCTGCAGGCAACTCAACTGGAGGAGCCTGAGCTGGCGCACAGCTCTGCACAGGATCAGTCCCTTGTGAAGGCACTGATGTCATGTTCAGGACAAATCCATGCTGCTGCTTGGGTGTTTTATTTCTAGTTGCAGGCTCTCTGTACAGAAGCAGGGCCCATGATAAATTAAAACAGCAAAGAAACTGGAAAAATCACCCCTCCAACAGCTGTTGCTTGAAGGCTCCTCAAAGCTCCAGCTGATCCCTGCAGCTCGTCACGGTGCCCTGTGAGCACCGCTGGTGACCACCGCCGAAAGCTCGTGAGAGCTTCAAGTTAAAATGCAGCTATGCTCAGGTAGCATTTTCATGTTAAAGAAACAAGGCTTCCATAGCTACCTGAAAGCCAAGAGATAATATTCGTCTTCTGTATGTATGTTATGCTAGGGGAGATCACATTTTAAATTCACGGATTTATCAGAGAACAGACTGATTTCTAGCTCATTTTAATAGAGAATTTTCAGATTTTAGAATATCTTCCCAATGCTTTCCTTGCTGATTTTTTTTTCATTATCATATTCTACTTTTAAACTATGAATTTTCTATTGAATAAATAAACATTATTGATACATTTCAAAACAAAATCATACTGTGAGATTCCCCAGGAAACTCTCTTTTACAAAACTGGAATTGTCTGGCATTTATTTTTATTCTCACCATGCAGTGCTCAGCTTGGGGCCTTCTGTATCACACTGAATCCCTATCTGCTGCAGGACAGAGAACAAATCATAGAATCATAGAATAGTTAGGGTTGGAAAGGACCTTAAGATCATCTAGTTTCAAACCCCCCCAGTTCCTTTCAGAGTCAGAGATGGCTGGCAGAGGCTGTGTGAGGGAGGAAAGGGAGCAAACGGAAATGGGTTGCAGAGGGCAGAGAGGTGGGTGGCAGCAGATCAGGAGGAGGCAACCATCCATCCTTTCACTGTGTTTCCCTGTGCTGCTGGCTCCTTCATGCCTACAAACAGGAGACTGCTGATTGCTGCTCAGCTGACCTGCTCAGCCACTCTGCAAGTGGCAACTTGCCAGCTTCAAAGAGACCATCTTGGTGTTTTCTCCCCTTATGAAGATGCAGGACTGTGCCCAGAGATGCAGTTCATACTATAATATTAGTCTTCCTCACTGTTCAGCTGGAAAATAATTCAGTTGGATCCTCAGATAGTGAATCGATTATATTTCAAAATTACACAAAGGGCTGAACTTGCACAGAAGTACCTATGGCTGCACTCGGCAGGTCTGTTTGATGATGTGATTACTGTCCATATCAAATGGTCATAGGCTCATAAAATACTTGACTAGTCACACATCCCACTGCTCCAACCTTTCCAAAGACTGACCCAGCATTTCGTTGCAGCGCAAAACCCAGAAAGATACGTCATGCATTCAAGTCAGCTCTGAAATGCATGGAAACAGCCAAAGGCTGCTTGATATGCAGGTAGGAAAAATCATTATCAAGACAAACAAACAGAGCTATGATAGGAAATTCCTGTAAATGAATTACAGATTATAAGGTATCAGTTTTTACTTAAATAAACAGAAAGAAACAAGTATATATATGTACACTTGTATAAACAATACATATAAACACACATGTGTATGTATCTGTTCCTATATCACAGCTTTCATTTATGTACTTTTTGGCTGTCATCCCTCAAACTGTGTTTGAAAGACAAAAAGAAACCAGTAGGAGTGTATGGATGTTGTGTGTGGCATGGTATTTTGAAGACCTGTTTTTGAAGCAGTTTTAAAAGAGCAAAGAAGGAGAAAATATTAATAGAGTTAGCTCATCATGGCTCAGCAGAATGAGGTGCAGAGCACCAGAGGCTTCAGCAAATCATGTGTGCCTTGGGTCTGGTGTCCTCCCATGAGCTGTAGGAAGCTGCTGGTATGTCAAGGTTTGAATATCTTTAGAGAGATGGTCTTATTTGCTCTTTCCTGCAATTGCTCACATTTAAAATCTCTAACTTCTCCATCATGCCAGCATTTTGGGAGACATTCTGAAATGAAAGAAAAACAAAAATCAAAGCACTGTAAAAAAAAAAAAAAAGAAAAAAGTAGCTATTCAAGGTAGAGCATGGTTAATTACATTTGTCTTCAGGCTGATCTTGATGTGCAATGCTCCACACCTAAAGAATTGTGCACCCTTTTTGCCCTCCATGCTCTCCACATACACAGGACAATGTAAGGGAGCATCAAAAACACATAAACGTGCATCAAGCCCCAGATAATTCAGCGTTGGATATTGAATGTTACCTGTGCTGTGCTGCATCTCACAAGGGTGAGACTACTCCCAAACTACCACCACCACCATCACCTAAAACTCCATCTAGATGCAGATGTAGAGGGAGATGAGCAGCAGTGATGTGTTTGTAGAGATGAAAAAGCCCAGTGAATGTTTTTGGACCCCACAAATAAATGTAGGCCCTTGCTCAGTGAGTTCTTTTTGTCTAAAGACACAGGGAAGGAGCAGGGGAAGCAGAGACGGTACAAAGCTGAGGTCAGAGTCCACAGCAGGTTGATGCTTGCTCCACCTCGTTACATCTATAAATGGTGGTGGCTGACCCATCAAGCCCACTCAGTTTACTCCTGAAGGATGGATGGGGTATTTGAGAAACATCTCCTGGAAGCACTCGTTTCCTTTCCTTCCCATCAGCTACACCAGTTCTCTCTCTGCAGAGGCTAGAAAGCTCTGGCCTTTTCACTTTCTTGACTAGAGGGACGAAGCAGTTAATATGCAGATTTCTTTGAGCGCATATTGGATTTTGACCTTAAGTTCAGGAATTTGCATTTTGTCATCTCTAGCATCAGAGACTAAAAAGCTCCTCAACTTCGCTGGGACATTGCATGGACAGGTAATACCAATAAGGCTTACTCAGAGCACACAGATAGCACCACTCACAGGGCTAAAGACGGGCAAAATCAAAATCCTTATGAAACATGAAAGCTTATGTACTACATGGTTTAGGGCTTACATGCTGAACAGATAGTAACACAGCGCTTCAAAGCATGCCTCTGAGGATACTGCACCAGTGCTATTTCTGCATGCAGCCATGTACACGAAGTGCACGCACAGTGCAATATCCTGCTTCTGGCTACTTCTGCTGCTTTTTCGTTTGCTGGTCTGAAGCGCATGTGCCTAAAAGCACACACACATAAAGGCCAGAGCAGGATGGTTCTCAAAATTCCAAGAATACAACTCCATTTCTGCCTGGAAGCAGCACTGAAGCATCCTTCGAGTTCAGTCCTCACAGTCTCCAGAGAGGAGGCTGAAATCAGGAGAGAGCAAAAGCCAAAGTAAGAGGGTTGGAGCTTCACCTTGCAAAAATGGTTTCTGATGCAGACGAGTAGCCACGAGTACGATCTCAGCCCATGCATGGGCTGAGGAGGAAATTCCCACCCTTGCAATCGGGTGAGTATGGATGCTCTCTATTCCCATGGCTGCCAACCCTCTTCCCCAGCATGTTTCCATAGCAACTGATCCACTAGGCCTGATAGAGCAGTGCCAGGACCTGCCCACTTTGCTTTGGTCCTAAAGGCCCTGGCTGGAGGCTTTCTGCCTGAGAGACATCCATCCCCTCCTGCACTTTTGCCTGCAGAGCAGGAGCAGGAAGGGTGTGGCTGGGCTGAGCAGGCAGCTGGGTGTCATGTCTTTGGGACCACACAGAGGTATCTTTGTGCAGGGGGCATATTTCAGAGAGGTGCCCCCACACAGCGCTGAGCTCCCCACTCACCATCACAGAGTTCCCGGGGCTTGAGCTCCCTACTGCAAACCAGGGAGATACAAATTGGGAGTGGCAGTGAGTCACTCCAGGAGGAAGGGAGCAAGGAAATTGATGGGTGAAAGGCATGTGACTAAAATACTTAATGCATCAGGCTATCCACAGAGGCAGTGGAGACCCTATGCTAGGAAAAGAGAGGAGCCATAGAAAGACAGTACAAAAACTGGGGCAGATGTTTTCCGAGCATCTCTGCATGGGGTGGAGGAGACAGGTACATGAGCAGAAGAGATTAATGAGCAAGTGAGGGTGTGAGCTGTGCATTTCCCAGGCAGGTAGCCAGCCTGCTGTCCAGACAGTGCCCCAGCACTGCCCCATCTGCAAGCAGAGATTGCACACTGAGAGAGGAATTGCTTTGCCCTGGGTCTTGCAGCAGGGCAGTGCGCATCCGCCGTAAACCTGCAAGCCCCACAGCAGCGTCTTCAACTCCGCATGGAAAACAGGGAGGAAATATGGCTTAAAGGGGAAAGCACTAGGCAGGTGAGTCAAGTCAAGTGCCTCTTCTGCTGTTGGCCTCTTTGGTAAGCAGGTTGCACAGACTGCCTTTGATTCAGCCTCCATTCCCAGAACTGGAATGACACACATCCTGGTTTCATAGGGACACTCTGTGAGATAAATGTATCTTGTAATCTGGAAGACTCATCACCCTGCAGTAACAAGATTTGTTCATATACAAACCTTGCCATATGAAGCCTCAGTGCAGCCAAGAAGTCTCTTGCTTCCTCAGCATTCACAGCTTGTGGACATACATGGAAGCATTTATTTTGAGAGCTGAGGGGCCTCCCTTGAGTCTGGCTGCTGTGACAGTGTCTGGACACGTAGTGAGGCAGAGGAGCACATGGAGGAGAGGAAATTGTAGCACAGCACGTACACCCAGCTATGTAAGTCACTGCCACTGGGCGTCACTGTGCCCACGAGTTCAGTAGTAAGTAAGAAGAAAGCATTTTTTTCTTAACATGCACAGCAGAAGTATCCAGGGCTGTGGAGAGCCACAGTCTTGTTAGCTTCTCGTTTGGAAGTCAAGCTCTCAGGGGCTCGCCTATGGCTAATCATCCCATACTCTCCCCCTGCTTGCCCAGAGGGCTGTCGCCGGCAGCAGGATGATGGAGCGCTGTTCTTGAGCCTGGTGTCTGCTTTAGGCGTCTCTCCATTGTTTGGTAGCCTTTTTTTTTTTTTTTTTAAATGTTGTCAGGATCATGGAAGTGTAACTGATCCCTTGTATGTGCTCTGTCTTCTTCCTAGTCAAGGAGGAGGGACAGTGACCATGTCTTAATTATTGCCATTGTAATCAGGGGAAAGCTCAGTGCATCTACAATTTCCCCCTCTGAAGGGCAGACTTTTGCAAGGTGATGGGAACCTGAAAGCTGCTAGAATGTTCTTAAACCTGCTTAAATCCATACAGAAGTAAGGAAACCATGAGCCAAAATGAGGGAACATGGGGCAAAATCATTGGATTAGCAACAGTGCTGTGGCAAGACAGCTTTCTTTCAGTGCTGGGATTAAATATGCAGCCATGCTGCTGTACTTGTGAGAAGTGCCAGCTTTGCAAGCACTTCTCTTGTCCTTCTTCCCTTTCTTGGTGGATCCACCTGTGGCTCCTGTGTTACCATCTTCTGGAGGGAACCAGACATATACAACATAATCTGCTCATTTCACCTCCACAAGTACCTACCGGGAAGGTGCTGCTCAGCTACCACTGACCATCCACCTTTCTACTCATGCTTCTCTACCATTCCTCCCATGCCTTCTTTTCACCCTTAAAACTGCTGAACCTGTCCCAGCACTTCCCTTCCCTGACAAGGGCTAGCCACAGACCTCGCTGGATGCCAGCTTTGTAGGTGAGGAGTCGGTTACCCTGATATCCTGCCCTTTTTCTTAAATCATTGGTGGTGTATGCTCCACTTTCACTTAACAATGGTAGTTCTCACACCAAACACCAACACCACTGCTGAAATATTCATATACCACATGCATTTCAGTGACCATTAAGAGTGTCACAGCTCCGCACTGTGCAGATCTCAGAGCAGATTTGCATGCTAATGTACAAATTTATTTTCTCCTAGTATACAAGTGAAGATTTTCAGTGTCAAATTCCCACAGTCCAGGCAGGCTTGCTGCAGTTTTTGAAAGATGAAGCAAGAGGAAAGCTTGGTCCGAGCACCCAGATGAGACAACAGTCAATGCATTCAGAAAGGGAGAGCAAAAACCTTTGCTTCCTGGTTTATTGTCCCAGCTAAACCTCGCTTCTTTCTTAGCCCCCTGTGTACCAGCATACAGCACTCTGGGTACCACCAGCATCAGTGCCTGGCCCATTCCTGGGGCATGCCGCCTGCAGCTGAGGACAGCTGTGCTATCCTGGTCTGCTGTCTTCACCACCCAGCACCTGGAGGTGAGGCCAAGGTGCGGGAGAGGAACGCAGCTGCTTAAAAGTGGCTGGGGAAGAACAGTAAAAGGCCAATGAAAGGCAGCAGCCATTTCAGAGAAATTATATTATTTGCTTTCAGGGTCAGTACTTAAGTAATGGTAAAATTGCACACAACGCTGTAAATCTCTCCTTGAGCATAAGCATATGGAAAGTATTGTGGGATAAATTACCTTCATAAATTATGGTTTCTCTGTTTTCACTCAGTCCTCCCTTGATGTTTAATACTTATCCTCTATCATATTTCATGGACTTTCTGCTTTGCCATACAGGAGTCATGGCAGCAATGAATCCCAAAGAACTCATATTCTTTGTGAAAGGACATTTGGGCTTCCCAGGTATCACCAGAAAGGAAATAAAGATCTATGCTCAGGCCAAAACAGATGGCCATGTTGTGAATGAAACAGCATGTGCTAATGCCTTTTCAGAGCTGAGACCCATGCTTTGCTCCTTGCTCCCTGACCAAGGTGGGTGAGGCAGTGATCTCGACATATGTGTGTGGCTCTCAAGGGAGACCTCAGCCCTTGACGATGAGCCCAACTGTGGGTTGGAAATGGTCAGCAGATGTACTTTCTCGTCTGATGTGAGGTGCAGCTCTGAGGCACATTGCCTTCAGGCTGCCCACAAGGTCTCCAGTTCCTGTTTTGCTGCTGCATGATCCACAGTTCTGCTTCTCAGTCTTCCCATCCCTTTGTCAGGGTGTTCACCATGCCCACTCTTCCAGCAGCTTTGAGTCCTCTGAAGGGCACTGTCATCATCCAAGTTGGCAAGGAAACTTCATTGCAATTTGCACCACACCAGAGCTTACAGCCATTCAGGATCTCCCATCAAGAGCTTGTCAGATAGAGACTTCATGTCTCATGAGAAAATGGCTGCATTTAAATGCTTTTGTCGTAAATGAGGCATAAAAATGAAAATTTATTTCTCTTTACTTAAATGATGTCCTAGAGAGATTTGCTCAGTTTTGATCCTTTGCTCTTTCCTCTTTTGTCATTTTTGCTTCTATTGAGTAAGGTAAATACCTCTTTGAACAATACAGTAAAATTCCCTGTAAGAAACAACTTCAAGTTTTAACCCCCATTTTTAAGAAGGGGAAAATGGGTGACCCAGGGAATTACAGACCAGTCAGTCTCACCTCTGTGCCTGGCAAAATCTTGCAGCAGATTCTTCTGGAAGGCATGCTAAGGCACATGGAAAACAACAAGGTGCTTGGTGACAGCCAGCATGGGTTCACCAAGGGGAAATCCTGCCTGACCAATTTGGTGGCCTTCTATGATGGGGCTACAGAACTGATGGACAGGGGTAGAGCAGTCGATGTCATCTACCTGGACTTGTGTAAAGCGTTCGACACTGTCCCACGTGACATCCTTGTCTCTAAATTGGAGCAACATCAATTTGATGGATGGACAACTTGGTGGATAAAGGACTGGCAGAGTGGCTGCACACAAAGAGTTGTGGTCAATGGCTCAATGTCCAGCTGAAGACCAGTAACGAGTGGTGTCCCCCAGGGATCGGTGTTGGGACCGGTCTTCTTCAACATCTTTGTCGCTGACATGGACAGTGGGATTGAGTGTGCCCTCAGCAAGTTTGCCGATGACACCAAGCTGTGTGGTTCGGTTGATACGCTGGAGGGAAGGAATGCCATCCAGAGGGACCTCGACACGCTTGTGAGGTGGGCTGATGCCAAGCTCATGAGGTTTAACCATGCCAAGTGCAAGGTCCTACACCTGGGTCGGAGCAATCCCAGGCACAGCTACAGGTTGGGCAGAGGAGAGATTCAGAGCAGCCCTGTGGAGAAGGACTCGGGGGTGTTGGTTGATGAGAAAATGAACATGAGCCGGCTTCAGTGTGTGCTCGCAGCCCAAAAGGCCAGCTGTATCCTGGGCTGCATCAAAAGGAGCGTGACCAGCAGGTCGAAGGCGGTGATCCTGCCCCTCTACTCTGCTCTTGTGAGACAGTACTGTGTGCAGCTCTGGTGTCCTCAACATAAAAAGGACAAGGAACTGTTGGAACAAGTCCAGAGAAGGGCCACGAGGATGATCAGGGGACTGGAGCACCTCCCATATGTATACAGGCTGAGGAAGTTGGGTCTGTTCAGCCTGGAGAAGAGAAGGCTGTGTGGAGACTTCATAGCAGCCTTCCAGTATCTGAAGGGTGCCTATAGGGATGCTGGGGAGGGACTCTTCATTAGAGACTGTAGTGACAGGACAAGGGGTAATGGGTTAAAACTTAAACAGGGGAAGTTTAGACTGGATATAAGGAAGAAGTTCGTTACTGTAAGGGTGGTGAGGCACTGGAATGGGTGACCCAAGGAAGTTGTGAATGCTCCATCCCTGGTGGTGTTCAAGGCCAGGTTGGACAGAGCCTTGGGTGCCATGGTTTAGTGTGAGGTGTCCCTGTCCGTGGCAGGGGGGTGGGAACTTGATGATCTTAAGGTCCTTTCCAACCCTAACTATTCTATGATTCAAAGTTTGGATACAGGACGTGTAATAAGCATATCTGATGTACTTATGCTGGTAAAACACCACTATAAGTGGTAAAGAATATATTTCTGTCTTGATGAAGTACTTTCCCCTGCAAAAAAAAAAGTTATGGGTGCTTGAACCGTTTCTAACTTGCACTTTGACAATTGAGGTGATCCCCAGTTTGTGCAGGAGCTGCCTTGCTTTTGAGCTTGAGCAGAGTATGGGAGGAATGTTGAGTCTTCCTTGGTTTAATGAAATCACTTTATTCCCAACCAAAATGAAGGTTCAGCCCTTTTTCCATCAGAAAATGGGTGGGGAGGGAGGGAGGAGACAGAATGTGGGATTTTCCCACTGTGGTCCCAGAAGGGACATATTTCTGTAGCCAGAGTAAGTTACAGACAGAATCTGTCTGAGGATGGGAATAAATTTTTGAGGTTTCCCCCTCAATAGTTTCATATTTTCCATGAAGAAAGATGGGGTAAGGATATTTCCCTTTAGAGGTCTGTGGGTCTTTGAAGCAGCTTCTTAAGTTTACAATAGATAGAAGGCAGAATGAAAAAGAGGCAACTTACACTATTTCCTTTAATATATCAAATAGTATGGATTCTTTTTAATAACTAATTACAGCACCAGTGACAGTTTTGACCAGTTCTGCCACATGAGGGTTTCCTCTGAGAGTTTTCAATACCATGTCTGCACACTTCTGACTGTTTCACGGCCTTGTAAACGAGCCTCTTTCTTGCCATACGCACAATAGTGATAGGCAGAGAGGCTACTTCAAGAACATGGCTTTTTCTGAATGTTATATATGATTTAGCAGAACTATATCTAGCTTGCGTACTGCTCCTATGAGGTGGCATTATTTTCACAGCAGTCACTGAATTACCTTCAGCAGCAGCAATGACAGTCAGTTATTTTCTTTCAGCTACCCCTGAATTTAATTTAGTTTATCAGTCAGGCTCCAGAAACTCAAATAGCTGCCCTGCAAGTAAGAAATGTATCATGTAAAATTCTTACTTCTGGCCTCAAATTTTATGCATCCAGGGTTGAAAAAACACATGATTTTAGCCTGAGTACATTTTTCTTTTTTCCTTTTTCAGCTGAAAGTTCTGAACAGACTTTTTAAATCAAACAAAATATTTCTAAGTTATGTAGAAGACTTTGTCACTTCAGCTGCCATGGACACATTCAGCTTTTCATCAGAAGGCTGGTAACAGAAAGCTTTATGCGATTGATAACATAAGGGTTTTCTCCTGTAATTCAAGATGTTAATTTTTAGTACCCTTCTCTCATTGCATTAAGCTTTAGCTATGTGCTAGTTACAGTTGTGCTCTGCAGTTCTCTCTTCCAGACCCTTTTACCCAGCTCCTGTGGTTGGCCTTTTAAACTATATTGCAAACTGTACCTTCAATCCTTTTGCTAATGTATTTATGAGAAAGGGTTGAGGTGTTCTTTCTTCATTTAAGTAGCAATCTGTTGAAAGCATAAGGGCAGAAGCTAAGGAATGCAGAGTAAAGGGTTTTAATAACACTTTTAAACTGTTTACTTTGTATTTGTTGGTGTTGCTCTCTATTTATTTCCAGTGTACAATTTGGGTGACTCTGTTGAATATTTAAACTGCCACTTTTTTTCAAGGAAGCTGTAAAATCTCATAACAAACATCAGTCAGCTGATGGGAGCTAGCCCAGCTAGAGCCGCAGCCGGCACGCTTCAGCGACCGCGAGGGTCAAAGGAGATGAGGAAAATCAGAGGGGATAGCGCAGAGACATCGCGATTCCCGACATCTCCCGATCCCCCAAGCCCCAGCAGCCCTTGCGAGAGAGCGGCTGACGTGGAGGTGGACGTTCCCACGGTGACGATGACCACCCCCCTGCCCCTTGCCTTGAAAGAGCCTCTGAGAGGGCAGCGATGTCGCTGCCCACCGGGCGCAGGGAGGAACAAGCAGGTCGTGTTGCTGACCCTGTTGCTGGTGTCCCAGACCGCGGACCAATATGGTCGCCTCCAGAAAGAGAGCTTGCAGTAAGGTGACTGCAGCAACTCAGACAGAGACCCCATCCCAAACCGTGGCTGTTCAGGTCTCTGGATGCAGGGAGTGCCGGAGCCTGCTGCTGCCGGGGGAGGGAGGGCAGCATTCCACCTGTGTGAGGTGTGAGCAGGTAGAAGATCTGCTTAGCCTGGTGGCAAGACTTAAGGAGGAGGTTGAGACGCTGAGGACCATGAGGGAGTGTGAAAGGGAGATCGACTGGTGGAGTAACTCCCTGGCGTGCCAGTCGGAACGGTTCCAGGGAGATACCCCCCAAAAGGGGAAGGACCCCCTGTAGCTGTTGCGCAGAGGTAGGGGACCAAAAAGACGACGAGGGTTGGAAGCGAGTTCCAGTTCGGCGTCGTGGGAAACCCTCCCCCCTTCCTGCCCTGCTTCCCCAGGTGTCCCTCCATAATAGGTTCGAGGCCCTGGATCTTGAAGGAGAGGTAGGTGAGGATGTGGTGCAAGGCCAGCCCACAAGGCCACATAGGAAAAGGCGGTCGACTTTGCACCTCAAGACTGCCTCTGATAAGAAAGAGAGAAGGGTCATTGTAGTAGGGGATTCCCTTCTGAGAGGAACAGAGGGCCCGATACGCAGAGTTGACCCTCATCATAGGGAAGTGTGTAGTCTGCCTGAAGCCTGGATCAGGGATATCACTAAGGGCGCTCCCCAGCCTGGTGCACCCGACAGACTACTACCCGCTGCTGGTCTTCCAGACAGGTGAGGGGGAAGCTGCTTCCCGCAGTCTGAGGGGGATGAAGAAAGACTACAGGGCCTTGGGGCGGATGGTGAAAGAGTCTGGGGCTCAAGTGATCTTCTCCTCACTCCTTCCATCTTCCAGTGATGATGTGGGACGGAATGGGAAGATTCAGTTCATGAACAATTGGCTTCGAGACTGGTGCTACAGGCAGGGCTTTGGATTCTTTGATAACAGCTGGTTTTATAGGGCACCAGTCTGGACAACGACAAGTGAGAAAGGTTTGTCTCACAGAGGCAAAAGGATGCTGGGGCACGAATTAGCAGGGCTCATTTGGAGAGCTTTAAACTAGATTCAAAGGGGGATGGGGTTGTTGCTGGGCTTGCCCCAGTGGGGCAGCGCTCCAGAATTAATGAAGACTGGGAGGCCTCCTATAATCCTAGGGTGAAATCGGTGTGCTCAGCTCGCTCCCTGAAATGTCTGTACACCAATGCGCGCAGCATGGGAAATAAGCAGGAGGAGTTGGAAACCTGTGTTAAGTCAGGAGGCTATGATCCGGTGGCAATTACAGAGACGTGGTGGGACAGCTCACATGGCTGGAATATAGTCATGGAGGGCTATGTCCTTTTCAGGAAAGACAGGCCAGCCAGGACGGGTGGTGGGGTTGCTCTTTATGTATGGGAGGAACTACAATGCACCGAGTTCTGTCCGGGGACAGATGACGAGCGAGTTGAGAGTCTGTGGGTGAGAATTAAGGGGCAGGCTGGCAGGGGGGATACTGTTGTGGGTGTCTGTTACAGGCCACCAGATCAGGGTGAGGAAGTTGACGAAGCTTCTACAGGCAGCTGAGAGCGGCCTCACAGTCACAGGCCGTGGTCATCATGGGGGATTTTAACTTCCCTGATGTTTGCTGGAAGGACCACTCAGCAACCCAGCCACAGTCCAGGAGGTTCCTCCAGTGTATGGATGATAACTTCCTCATACAAATGGTGGATGAGCCAACCAGGAGAGGAGTTCAGGATCTTGTGTGGTAGGACCAGTAGAATAGCAAGTAGAATTGCAACCCTGGACTTTAGCAGGGCAAACTTTGGCCTTTTCAAGCAATTGCTAGGGGAAATCCCATGGGCAAGTCTGTTTGAAGGTAAAGGGCCCCAAGATAGTTGGTTGGCATTCAAGGTTTGCTTTTTCCGAGCTCAAGATCGGAGCATCCCGACACGTAGGAAGTCAAGGAAGAGGGCCAGGAGACCTGCGTGGCTAAATAGGGAATTGCTGGCTATGCTCAAGTGGAAGAGGAGAGTTTACAGGTCATGGAAGGAGGGGCTGGCCACTTGGGAGGAATATAAGGCTGCTGCTAGAGGATGTAGGAAGGCAGCTAGGATGACTAAGGCCTCCTTAGAATTAAACCTGGCGAGAAGGGTCAAGGACAGCAAAAAGAGCTTTTTCAAATACATGGCAGACAAAACTAACACCAGAGGTAATGTAGGTCCGCTGATGAACGGGATGGGTGCCCTGGTGACAGAAGATACAGAGATGGCAGAGTTACTGAATGCCTTCTTTGTCTCTGTCTACTCTGCTGCAGGCAGTCCTGAAGAGCCCTGTACCCCTGAGACCTCAGATGAAGTCAGGTCAACGGAGCGGTTTGCCTTAGTCTATGAGGAATGGGTTAGAGACCAGTTGAGCAATCTGGACATCCATAAATCCATGGGTCCAGATGGGATGCACCCACGGGTGCTGAGGGAAGTGGCGGAAGTCATTGCTAGACCACTCTCCATCATCTTTACCAAGTCTTGGGAAACGGGAGAGGTGCCTGAGGACTGGAGGAAAGCAAATGTCACTCCAGTCTTCAAAAAGGGCAAGAAGGAGGACCCAGGTAACTATAGACCGGTCAGCCTCACCTCCATCCCTGGGAAAGTGATGGAACACCTTGTCCTTGGTGCCATCTTAAGGCATATCAAGGATAAGAGGGTTATGAGGGGCAGTCAACATGGCTTCACCAAGGGGAAATCATGCTTGACCAATCTCTTAGCCTTTTATGAGGAAATAACACAGTGGATGGATGATGGCAGAGCGGTAGATGTGGTCTACCTTGACTTCAGCAAAGCATTTGACACAGTCTCCCACAGCATCCTCACAGCTAAATTGAGGAAGTGTGGACTGGATGGTCAGGTAGTGAGGTGGACTGCGAACTGGCTGAAGGAGAGAAGCCAGAGAGTTGTAGTCTATGGGGCTGAGTCTAGTTGGAGGCCTGTAACTAGTGGAGTGCCTCAAGGGTCAGTACTGGGACCGGTATTATTTAATATATTCATCAATGATTTAGATGAGGGAATTGAGTGTACTATCAGCAAGTTTGCTGATGACACTAAGCTGGGAGGAGTGGCTGACACGCCAGAAGGCTGTGCTGCCATCCAGCGAGACCTGGACAGGGTCGGGCAGGGAATAACTTGATGAAATATAACAAGGGAAAGTGTAGAGTCCTGCATCTGGGCAGGAACAACCCCAGGTTCCAGTATAGGTTGGGGAACGACCTGTTAGAGAGCAGTGTAGGGGAGAGGGACCTGGGGGTCCTAGTGGACGGCAGGATGACCATGAGCCAACACTGTGCCCTTGTGGCCAAGAAGGCCAATGGCATCCTGGGGTGTATTAGAAGGGGGGTGGTTAGTAGGTCGAGAGAGGTCCTCCTTCCCCTCTACTGTGCCCTGGTGAGACCCCATCTGGAATATTGTGTCCGGTTCTGGGCCCCTCAGTTCAAGAAGGACAGGGAGCTGCTGGAGAGAGTCCAGCGCAGGGCAACAAAGATGATTAAGGGAGTGGAGCATCTCCCTTATGAGGGAAGACTGAGGGAGCTGGGTCTCTATAGTTTAGAGAAGAGACTGAGGGGTGACCTTATTAGTGTATATAAATATATGAAGGGGGAGTGTCACGAGGATGGAGCCAGGCTCAGTGGCAAACAGTGATAGGACAAGGGGTAATGGGTACAAACTGGAACACAAGAGGTTCCACTTAAACTTGAGAAGAAACTTCTTCTCAGTGAGGGTGATAGAACACTGGAACAGGCTGCCCAGGGAGGTTGTGGAGTCTCCTTCCCTGGAGACATTCAAAACCTGCTTGGACACATTCCTGTGTAACATTATCTAGGTGTTCCTGCTCTGGCAGGGGGATTGGACTAGATGATCTTTTGAGGTCCCTTCCAATCTCTAGCATACTGTGATACTGTGAAGCTGTAAAATCTCATAACAAACATGTCTGAGATTTCTAGGAATCTTTCAGCAAAACCTTAGACAATATCTGCTTAACAGGGTTTCAGAAAAAAAAAAGTAAGTAAATCTCTTTAAAAAATGATTTAGGCTTATGGAAAGGAAAATGGACAAAGATTGGGGAACTCCTCTGGGAAGAGGCTAGCTTAGTAACATTGTCTTTATGCTGTGTCTGATTAGCCCTAGGCTTAGACTCCAAAATCTGCCCGTTTTGGCTATGGTGGCAAACTGACAGACTCCATGAGTAACTACAGGGGGAAGGGAGGAAGGAAACGGTAAGCTCTCTGGGTCTCAGAAGTGCCCTGTGTTACTATAATCCTTTTGTATTCAGCAGGGTTTGCTACCCATGTTGTGTCTACCTATTTATAGCTACCCACTATAGCTGTACTGGAAAAATGTTTTTCTTTGACTCCGACACTGGAAGGCAAAATTTTAGAGCATCTGTCAGGGTAGTTTCTGGTGAATGGGGAGTGGGAAAAATACTAGCAGTGCTAATTCAAGGAAGTCAAATTCAAGAAGCCACAAGAGGCTTTCAGTTGATCTGTTCTATTTTTTTCTGGGTATGTTAACAGTCCATTCCCTACTCACTGGATATTCAACAGAAATAATGCACCCCTGTGTCCCTTCTTATTCAAATGTCAGTGTTCAGAATAAATATGCCTAACAAATCTTTATATCGGCCTTCCAATAAAATAAGTCCAGGATCATTATTATTGGTATTTTGAAAGTGGCAAATGGGAGAAAAGTCAAAGCAATGCTCTAAGGACTTTTTTAAGGCTGAAAGCTGATAAATAAGGGAGAAATTGTTCTTAAAGATATTCTTACATTTACATTATTAGTGATACAAATTACTATTACAAATTACAAATCACAAATAGTGATTACAAATTACAAATTACATGAGATAAATCAAGAAGTCTGTTTCAGCTTTTGCTTGAATTAGTCATTTCTAGAGTTTTCAACTTCTTTTTTTTTTTTCCAACTGTAATTTGTTGCATTAGCCTCATTTTCCTGAAGCTTGCTTTGCGTTTTCATTGCCTTTCAACTAGAGGTTTGTTTGCAAATTACTTAGTTTAATCAATGCCTGACTTGGTCTGACCTTTCTTATTAGCCCAGGAAACATGAATTTCATGCTCTGAGCATAATTACCAAACATCAAGAACTGTTATCAAGACAAAACAGTGGATTTTTTTCATCCATTTGATCCTGTTATAAACCATACAGCATGAGACTATCCTGAGTTAGGCTGTATTTTTTTTTGGATCTTTCTAAGCAGCAGTCCAACTAAGAAGTGTGTTTTGAGTAAGCAGTTTTTTTGAAAAAAAATACATACTTAGCAAATTGTAATTGTGCAAAGTTTGCCTACCATGTTAAAGTGCACAGGCAATAGTTTTTGGTATATAGGGGCTAAGAAAAGGATAGCTTTTAAAATCATAGAATCATAGAATAGTTAGGGTTGGAAAGGACCTTAAGATCATTAAGTTTCCACCCCCCTGCCATGGGCAGGGACGCCTCATACTAAACCATGTCACCCAAGGCTCTGTCCAACCTGGCCTTGAACACCACCAGGGATGGAGCATTCACAACTTCCTTGGGTGACCTATTCCAGTGCCTCACCACCCTTACAGTAAAGAACTTCTTCCTTATATCCAGTCTAAACTTCCCCTGTTTAAGTTTGAGCCATTACTCCTTGTCCTATCACTATAGTCGCTAATGAAGAGTCCCTCCCCAGCATTCTTATAGGCCCCCTTCAGATACTGGAAGGCTGCTATGAGGTCTCCACGCAGCCTTCTCTTCTCCAGGCTGAACAGCCCCAACTTCCTCAGCCTGTCTTCATACAGGAGGTGCTCCAGTCCCCTGATCATCCTCGTGGCCTTCCTCTGGACTTGTTCCAACAGTTCCTTGTCCTTTTTATGTTGAGGACACCAGAGCTGCACACAGTACTGTCTCACAAGAGCAGAGTAGAGGGGCAGGATCACCGCCTTCAACCTGCTGGTCACGCTCCTTTTGATGCAGCCCAGGATACGGTTGGCTTTCTGGGCTGCAAGAGCCCACTGAAGCCAGCTCATGTTCATTTTCTCATTGACCAACACCCCCAAGTCCTTATCTGCAGGGCTGCTCTGAATCTCTTCTCTGCCCAACCTGTAGCTGTGCCTGGGATTGCTCCAACCCAGGTGTAGGACCTTGCACTTGGCATGGTTAAACTTCATGAGGTTGGCATCAGCCCACCTCACAAGCGTGTCGAGGTCCCTCTGGATGGCATTCCTTCCCTCCAGGGTATCAACCGAACCACACAGCTTGGTGTCATCGGCAAACTTGCTGAGGGTGCACTCAATCCCACTGTCCATGTCAGCAATGGAGATGTTAAACAAGACCGGTCCCAACACCGATCCCTGAGGGACGCCGCTCATTACTGGTCTCCAGCTGGACATTGAGCTATTGACCACAACTCTTTGTGTGCGACCATCCATCCAGTTCTTTATCCACTGAGTGGTCCATCCATCAAACTGATGTTGCTCCAATTTAGAGACAAGGATGTTGTGTGGGACAGTGTCGAAGGCTTTACACAAGTCCAGGTCTATGACATCACCTGCTCTACCCCTGTCCATCAGTTCTGTAGCCCCAATTATTGTGAATAGTAATTATTCAGTTTCACTTTTTTGGTGAAAGTATCAAAAATCTATTTTTGTTTTTTAATGAATGCTCTAGAAATCTCACAAACACCCGTTTTATTTTAACAATTGAATATGTTTCTATTTCTATTAATATTTATATAGATTAGGAGGAAAAAGTTTTTAAATATTCCTGTTTAATACTTAGTTTGTGGGTTTTTTTTAAATTATGGAATTATATATCAGTATTCTTTACAGTAGGAAATCCAACTACCTCCTCAAATAGAACAGTGTTTATGTTCATATTTTGTGAGCCCAACACACAAATAATTAGAAAAATAAACAAACTAGCAAACAAGAAAGCCAACCCAGCAACATAAGCAACATGTAAATCAAAATTCTTATCCTGCAATATAATAATAACAGATGTAATTTGGTTAAGATGCAGATTTGAAATAATAAAAAATTCAAGAAACCTGCTGTTCTTTTTAAGTATTAAATCTGAAGGAAAAATAGTTTTGCCTGCCATGATTTGCTTTACCTTCCTTTGCATTTCTTTCCATAAGCTACGTGACCTATACTCCCACATACTTTTGTAAAACCCTCCCAGCTCTGTAGCCAGTGTCTCTACTTACTGTGTGTCCTTTGGGATTAAGGAGAGCTTGCCTGCTTCAAAAGGGCTTGCAAATATCATCTGTCAAGGGGAAATGGTGGCAGTGCTGTAGAGGAGGGTGCATGGGTAACCTGGGTGGCCAACCTTTGTCACTCTGCCTTTCACTGTATTTGCAAAGTTAGTTTGCATGAAATCAGGTCACATACACTGGAGCTGTGCCATCACATGGAGGCTGTTTGGAGCCTTTCTAAGTAGAAATTCCTCCATCTATCTGTATTAAACACGCATCCGATACAACTGTTCCTAGACATGTCAGCATTCCCTACAATTAGGAGTAAATGTCATTACTGATGGGCAGAGTTGCAAGTGGCGGGCTGTTACAGTATGCAGTAACTCTGTGGTTATTGATTACTAGCAAGGAAGTGACTTCAGCTTTCATTTCAAAGACTCTGGGCATATGACATGGAGAGTGCCAAAATGAGCTGTTTCTATCACATCTGCATATTACATCTGTAAATAAGCCCACAAATGCAAGGGGTAAGAGGGAACTTGGAATTTAAAATAGGCCATTAACAGAAAAAACACATCTGCTGAGAGATCATGCCTTTATGAGGCGTGTTTCAGTCAAAGTAATCAGGCAGAAAATTCAGAACCATCCTGCTTGCAAAGTTTGTATGACAACTGTATTGTCAGACGCATAATTTCAGTATTTGTTATACAATGGATTATTTACTGTCTGACATATGTCATTTAGAGGAAGTGTAAAATATAAATTAGAATTCTTTGCTTGCCAATGTCCCAATACCTCTTGTACTAGTGGCTTTGCAAACCCTAAATGCCAAAAGGTATAAAAATGCATTTGCAGCAGGATTACGCACTAGTGACCAGCTTGAAACTGGCTTCCACAGTTTCTATGAGCAAGACATCAGTTAGTGCTAAGCCTCAGGTGGACATCTGTATCCTGGGAACAATAATGCTTTAACCACCATTTCCCAGAGAAGCAAAAACAAAACCTAGGCTGCTCTTAAATAGATGTCAGGTGAGAAGTCCAGCTCCTCCAGATCACGCTGGGGATAGCACACAGTGCAGAGTTAATTGCATAGATTTCTGGGCTGCTGCCTTTTCGTGTCTCTGTCACAGTCCTTGATCTTCTCATTGTCAGAAATGAGCTTTTCCATCTAACCCCTCTATATATTAATCCTACCAGGAGTTCTGTGTCTGTCTAATTTAACAATAATGGCCAATGAACCTGACATTTTATATTGGCAAGAACGGTGACTAAACCTAACAATGTAATTTACTTTTTTTCCCCACAGTAATTTTCCAAAGCTCCTTTATTAAAAAAAAAAGGATTAATGACATTGGGTAATCCAATATTGCTCTGGTACGCTGTAAATTTCCTTTACCCAGTTATGTCAATTAAATGCAAGCCATTAGTGCAACTGCTCAGTTTGTTCTAATGAGGTATATATTGATTTATAATGAAGATTATTTTTTTTCGAAATTAAATGTAGCTTGGGAAAAATGGTTCAAAAGCCTGACAGGACACACATTTCTGTTCCACTTAGGCAACATACTCACTTTTTCCCTTCCACAACTGCTACAAGTGTCTACAAACATACAATAAGATGGTTAGTTACAGTTGCAATTGGTTAATTACAGTTGCGATTGGTTAATTACAGTTGTGATCTCTGCAGAGGTCCTCGAAGGTAAGAGTGAAGATTGGGCTTAACTATACTGCATTTTGAGAACAGTCCAAACAAGGCATTGCTCTGAAGCTGTTCTCTGTGCATTTGGTTTGCTGTGAGAAACACTCTTGCAATCCAGAGGTCAAGCCCATGTGCAGAGCAACATGCCCCTATAACTTCATGGTCTGTTAACGCTCCATGTGCATAGACCATGATGTGACTTACATTAAAAAAAAAAATCATAAATATGGGAAAGTGGTTCTGTGCTGGCACAACTATTTATCTCCAGCTGGGGATGGAGGGAAGCCAGGGGATTCCCAGATTGCGAGCACATAGACACTGGCCTTCTGTCTGGCTTCTCAGCGAGTCCATTTTCAAGGCAGGGCTAAGAGCTGTAATTCCCATTTAGCAGGTCACAGTTGTTTTCCAGAGTAATTTTCAGGTCTATAGAACAGGCTTGAGGGTTTTATTTGAGCACATGTGGCACAGTTCAGAAATACCTTCCAACAGCCAAAGCCATTAAAAACATTTGCAACAACCTGTACCAAAACCTAGGTGGGGAGAGTTTGGAGCTAAGTTAACTTCTCAGTTAACTTGAGTTGCAGGATTTATAACTGATTGGGAACAAGGAATAGGATCTCCTGGACATTGACAAGTAAAAAAATTACCATCTTAAAAGAGATGGAGTTAAAATCATCACACCTACAGTGTGTCTCAGGGAATTTGCACCTAAACATAGCGAGGGTATGAAATCACTGCCAGGAAGACCCATCATTATGTAATGGGTGAAGCCCTGACTCAGGGAAGCATCCACAAGCTGAGTAGCACAGGCAGTCTCCTCTCCATCAGTGAGACATTTCCCAGTTGGAGCACTTCCCCTCCCTAAATTCCACTGGAGCCCTGGCCAACTTGTTCCAGTTACTAGCATTCCATGAGAGATGGGATCCCCAACAGACCAAACACACACTGCCTTTGGTAAAGAAAACCAGGCTTGGCTCCTCTGCAAAAATACTCCATCACTCCACCATAGCGCACTGCAGACCAGAGCACTAGAAAAAATCCTGTTCTCCAATAAAAAAAGGAAATTAATTTTAGCTAATAGTCTACTCCTGCAATTGCATAATACCCAATTACATCTCAGAGGTGAAAATACTGGCAACAATCAGCTATTTTTTCTTCCTTTTTACACAAAAAAAAAGGGAAGAGGAGACCCAGATGTAAACTTTGGGCCTAGTTCATCTTTGATCCTGCCTCTTTGTACAAGGCAGCCTTCTACAAGATTTTTAAATCTTTCTTGAGAATCCGCACACAGATCAAAGTTTCTCAGCTTTGAGGATCTCTGTGACCTCTGAAACTGAAGAGAAAGATGTAGAAAGTGTGGTGGGGGTCGTAAGGATAAGGCAATCCTATGTGACAGTGAATTTCCAGCTCTGTGCAATTTCTGGAAGCAAAGCTGCAGAGATCTGTTGTTCTTCTGCTAATGAAAGATTGATTTTTTTACCAGGCTCTATCTTAATCTTTCAAAGGTCAGCTTCACTCTCATATTTCAGATGCATCTTTGCATCTCCTGCTGTAGCTGTCTGAGCTCTGCCAAGTTCAGTGTGTTTCAATCACAGGTGTTAAGTCATTACTAAGGCGCGTTTTAAACCCAGGTCTTCAGTCTGGAGGCAGCTCCACTTCCATAGGTAAATTGTACAAAACTTTTGCCCTGTAGAAGTATGAGTCACAACAGGTGCAGGTAACAACAGTCAAGCCAGAAAACTGGCTTGAAAATAAGTATGTGGAAAAAAAATATTTTGCTTCAGTTGCAAAGCCACAGAAATCTGTACATTTTTTTCTTCCCCCTGAGATTTGTTTTGTTCTTTCAAAATGACCATATTTAACAGTTTTCCTAGGAAAAAATAGTAAAACATTTGCCATTTTCTCATAGAGATCCGCACAGCCATTATTTGGCTCTTAATTTGCTCTTACGGAGATAGTGGGGTCTTTTGGTGATAAAGCATAAATGGAATTAATTTGCAGTCAGTCTCATTTGTATTTGTGCCTGAGCAGACCTTGACAAATGGCTCTGGAATTTAATGATGATTTGGTTACCTTTACAGCACTTGAGCAAATTGGAGCTTGTTTCGTCCCCTCCCACTGCCAGGAAAAGAGAAAGCAAAGCCACCTAAGGCTTTCCTCCCCTCCAGAGGGGTACGTAATCCCATAATATTTGAGACACTATAACCACAGTAAACTGCTGGGTTTTTAATAGAAGCCCACTTTAATGTCTTGTGTAGAAAAGTATTGTGTATATGCTCAAAGGTTTTTTGAGTCATGCTTTTCAACTGATAAATAGTTTACCATGATATACCTCACAGAAGATTTAATGCCTAATACTACAGGTTTATGTAATTGGCATTTGACTTAAACAGAATCTCAGGCAGGTCAAAAGCATTATTTTAAACTGTGTTTGAGCTTAATAATTGAGCCAATACTCAATCAGTGCCAGATTCTATATGCATTTGCCCGAATAGGCCACATCCACTCTGATACTGACACACGTATCTAAGAAGCCAGACTTCACTCCTAAGAAATCACTAGAAGCAGGTAGCTATTTATACATTTTGAATGCCAGAAGCAGCTATGATGATAATTTATATGAACTTTCTGTGCAGCATAATTACTTAAGTAATTTCTGCATCGCACCATGATTCATTTTGGCCAACAAATCTTTTAGAAAGATACATAATCTAGTGGTTTCACTAAATGGGAATAAAAACGGAAAAGAGACTCGTATTCCTTTGCAGATGTTGATATTACAGACAGTTATTAAGCACAGAATTCACAGTAACAATCATAACTGTTCTTCTCAACATTTTTATACCATATGTTCCTGAACACTGTAAAAATTTTCTAGATAAAAGAAAAAAAAAAATCTATTTTTAACTCCTCATTCTGTTGGATTTTTTTTGGTTTTTGTTTTTTTTGTTTGTTTGTTTTGGGTTTTTTTGTTGTTGTTTTTGTTTTTGGTTTGTTTTTGGTTTGTTTTTTTTTAATTAAAAGGGAAAAGAAAAGCTAGAGAAAGGAAAACTACAGCCTTTAAAAATAATGACTAATTTCAGGTGGGTATGCAGACTGAAATAAGTGATAATGTGGAAAATATTTGAAGTCATAAAATAGGTTCAGCTTCATAATCACTCAAAGATTAGGTATTTTATACAGCATTCTATTTAATGTAAGTACTGTTTAAACATACACAGGCATATAAATTGTATGCATCTCTGGATTGTATATCACACACAGTGCCAGTGAAAGCCATTAAACCAACAGCACTGGAGGCCAATAGACTAAATTTACCTGAAGGTCTGATGTAGTTTGGACTAAGACAATGAGAAGTGCATTGTCAAAGGAATTTGAATCTTAGAGCATCTTAGATGTGATGGGCTACTGCCGGAAACACAAGAAGCTAAAATAGTGTCCAAACTAAATAACCAGAGACCTATTTCCTCTTCTTTCCTAAAGTTTCACCCTCTTCCCTTTCCAGAAGGAACTCACAAGCAGTTGCAGTTCCTTTGAAGACCACATCGCTATCCTTCTCCAGGGCTTTTGTGCTTTTCAAGGTAGAAGAGGCGTTTCCGCTTTGGGCCTACTCTTCCCCTGCCTCCCACAAGCCCTATTAGAGTGAGGTGTATTATACATCCTTCATTCTCCCTTAGCTATGAAAAATGATAGCCTCCCAGGGGAAAAATCCTGTCTTTACATCAAGATGTGTCAGACATTGCAGCCTTGTTTTTTCCTTCCCAAAAGTGTTACTCAACAGGAAAAAAAAAATCTGCAGAGATTCTACCTTTTTGTCATCAACACTGATGACTCCAGCCCCTCTAAGGAGAAGCTTGTCTATACACCCGTATTTAGGTCTCCAAAGCCAAAAGACCAGGGTGGTTGTTTTTTTTTCCCTTTCTTTCCCAGACTTTTTAGGGAGACTGAGAAATCAGTTCTCCCACTCTTTTATCTCCATGGCATACTGCATCTGGAATAGACATGACAAAGGGATAGCAATGTTCAAGGCCATGTTGAATGGGTCTTTGAGGAACCCGGTCTAGTGGAAGATGTGCCTGCCCATGGCAGAGGGGTTGGAACTAGATGATCTCTAAGGTCCCTTTCAACCCAAACTATTCTAGGATTCTTTGATTTTCATCTATATACTGGTACCCAGAAAATGTATTCATGTTTGTAGGTAAGAAAGACACCTTCCAGTCCTGTGAAGCATCTTGAAGCACAGCAGACTGGCATGTGCACAGTGTACTGCTTTCCATGGAAAACACAACACAACTCAAGGTATCTCGCTCTGATGTGTCTTACACATTTTGTGGGAAAAGACAGCTATTGTAATGATAATAATAACAACCAGTTTCATGGGGAAGGAAGAAAAAAAATAAAAATGAATACAATAAAATGCACCCAAACTCCAAGGTAGGCAAACACCAGTATCTAGAGAAGCAAAGATTTCACAGAAGGCCACATCCAGTGACGGGTATAGAAGTATGGAAATATACAAAACAACAGAGCGTAAGTACTGTTTGGTTTTTTTTTTTGCCTTTGCTTCTGTCTCAGTTTTCTTGGATTTCTGTCTTGTTCCTATTATTGCCTGAACAGAAGTGGGTCTTGACATCTTTTGGACAGCTTGATCCGACAAAACCTATAGTCTAACCCACACAATGGCCCAGAATCAATCTGTCATCAACTTCTGTGAGCAAGCCTGTATCTTGAAGGATAGATGAAATAGTAGTCTTCCAAGGTGTATTCCACATTTTGTACTTCTACTGAACACATGAAAAAGGGATGCACAAAGAGAAGAACAGAAAGCTCTGGTGATTGAATTCACCATTACACCACTCTCTGCAGACATCTGTCTTTGCAGTAGTACTTTCTATGCTCTAAAGGGGCCAACTTAGGTGTGTCTGGCCAGCCAAACTAATGCCTGTGAGAGAAGCAAGTTCTCCTTTCATTTTTTATTTCTTTTTTTTAGAAGGGAATACCTTATCTTACAATTTGGTATTCAGGATCAGTCCTGCTGGGGCAGCTGACAAAATGGTTCCATGTTACACCATTGTGTTGACAGGTTCCCTTTGGGCAGAAAATTGTCAGCACCCTGAAATCCCTTCCCTGTAGTTTATTTGTTCCTCTGCTGACCATCAGCATACCCTTCGCTATCCCTCCTTCCCACCTGGGGACAGGCCTCCTGCCCAATGTGACTAAGGATGACTCTCATTGCCTCTGCTGCAACTGAAAACACTGATAAGATTTGTGCTTTAGTCTTTCAGTCTGCTCACCACATCAGAGCTTGTGAAAGGACTCTTTCCTTTAAGATGCATTTATGACTGTCTCAAACAGAGGCATCAGGGTAGTTTACCAGCACAGTCATCTAAAACAGCTTTACAGCTTCTGTATGTGCTTTCAGAAGTGAATTAAAGTGAAAGAGTCTTTTCATTTCTACTTCAACTTAGCAGAAAAATAAATACCTTTATAGTGAACTCACTCTATAGGTTGTTTAGCAGCAAACTTCACCCACCACTCCACGCTTCCCCCCATTTGTCTAAAGGCCATCATCTCTTTGTGGGATTATTTTTACTGTCACTAATTGCTAAGCTTCAAGGACAATGTTTTTATAATTGGAGAGCAGACAAAACAACAAGTGTACCCAAACCTCACAGCTGTGTACCTATTGCCAATTTTACTGCTGCTTAACCTCCAGGAATTCAGCTTTGCTTTGAAACAGTTAATTCTTTTGAGTCAGACTTTCTTCTAATTCCCTTTTGTCATTCAAGGGAAAGTTCTGCCAACTCTATAGAGCTCATGAAGGGCATAATTGTAACGGATTAATATATCTGATTTCTTCACCTACATGTACATTTTCACTCATCATGCCTCAAATTTTATGCACCACAAAGTCAAGGTTGTCTAAATCAATTGATTTAACATGCTGTAAGGAATCTTCACTCAGAATTACAACCAGTTAAGGGACTAGGCATTTCTGAGAGAAAGGCTGGGATGCTGTGACCTGTAAAATCAGTAGGAGTCTTTCTTCTTGACTTTAATGGATGTTAGATTGGGCACGCATAATTGCTTGAAAAGCCTTTATGTGTCATCAGGATGAACAATACGAGGTGCATGCTCTGACTGACAAGGAAACAATAGAATCATAGAATAATTAGGGTTGGAAAGGACCTTAAGATCATCTAGTTCCAACCCCCCTGCCATGGGCAGGGACACCTTACACTAAATCATATCACCCAAGGCCTCGTCCAACCTGGTCTTGAACACTGCCAGGGATGAAGCATTCACAACCTCCCTGGGCAACCTATTCCAGTGCCTCACCACCCTAACAGGAAAGAATTTCCTCCTTATATCCAATCTAAACTTCCCCTGTTTAAGTTTTAACCCATTACCCCTTGTCCATGCTCAGGTCTGCCTGTTCCCACCCTGGAGATAGCTTCCATTTTGTGAGAGAGCTATAAATTCCACTGCTTTTTCTGTAAATGGGCAAAGGAAGAGAAGGAAGAGATTAATATGCCTATGAAAACTCATGAACTGTTTATCCAATTCCAAAAGCAAAGCAAACCACACACACAAATCCTTTCAAGGCTGTTTTACTTCCAAGACATGATGTATTGGTGAAATTAGAGCAATTTCAGTGACAAATTGTTGACAACAGTCTCTAAATATTTCTTCCCAAAGTCAGTGGGAGCAGAGACAGTCCAGAGCACCACACCATCATGCCAGCTTCCTCTTTTTCTTGTACATCCAGTGTGAGATGAGACTTTTACTTCAGTGTGTCCCGTAAAAGACCTCCTTGGACAAGCTGCCAGTGACATAAGTATGATCAAAGCTTGGGTGAAGCTTGAGAGGAATAACGCTTGAAGACAAAAGTTTTCTGGCCTTTAAGGTCAACATGCCCTCAACAGCAAGGAATTCCTCCACTTATGTATTACAACAGTCCCCTGTCCTTGTTTCTCCTCAAGGCTTTGGCTTTAATGGAAGACGTCATGCTCAGGCAGCTGTTTATCATCATGTACCTGTGTCTGTACACAGGGAGTTCTGCCCAAGCGTGTGTGTGATTCAATTGCTGTGCTTTCTTGGGATGATGGGAAGGCAATATGGGTTTTTCCTGAGCTTCTCAGAGAAATATATATCCCATCTGACAGTCTCGATGTTATAGTAACTATCTCCATAATATCTAATGGCTTCTAAGATTAAATTGTTCCTCAGTTCAGAGTTCCTGGAACTACATGTTCTCCTTCCTCATCCTTTCTCTCACTTTGTGCTTTATTTCAGGTGCTATAGCTAAGTGAACGGGTTATGAACGCATAGAACATCAGTAGAATTTTCTTTTTAAAATGGTAGAAATACAAAAATCTTGCTTCTTGTACCTGTTGTTTCTGTGTACACATGCAAATCTGTAATACATTGCAATATTTTATGTTTAAAATATCTAAGTTGTCAAGAGGAGTGCTTATTGTTCCATGGTTACTTCTGAAGTCCACAGACGAGAGAAACTGAAATTAGCACTTTTTTCCTCCTGTATTCATGCATTTTATTAATGTGCTTGTTACCATTGTCTTGATTCAAATACGATGGCAGGAAGAGGGAATGAATTAGTCATAATACTGTAGTGGGAGGACCAGAAAGTGAACACAGGGCATGCGATGTTCCCATTATGCCCCCTGAATGCTGCTCCTAGAGGATAGCGATACAGGAAGAAAATTCACAAAGACAGAAAAAGGTTGAGAGAAAAAAACCTGTGCCCATCACCTCAGCCTGCAGAAGAAAGTCTCTGATGGGTCTGGACTGGAAATATTTACCTCTGGCTAGCATCACTATTCCAACTTCTAACAACAAACCCAACAGAAAACAAAACCAAAACATATCAATGTTGTTATGCCAGCAGAAGGTATTTTTTGTCCATTTACTCTAATTTGTCTAAAAGCTATGCCTTGGTAGAAGAAAAACCTCCTGATGCCATGCCCTGTCTTCCTACCAGGGGTTAATAGCACAACTAAGCAGGCTAATCATAGAAGAACAACCCTACAGCGCAGGCAAGGCTTGTACACAGCTTGTATGAAATGACACCATGGAAAGTGATGATTAGTGCCAGACTTGGGGAAGGAGGAGATGCAGGGAGGGATGGGAGGAAAAAGCTTTATATTTTTGTCTAAAGTAAACTGCTTGTGGTTCTTATTTAATTATCTGGTACTGGGGTTAATTCAAGTTTTAATTAGCAAAATGTTCTTACTAATTATAATTCACATTACCATGGAAGGCTGTTAATTGATGTAATTGACGGTGTTATTAATGTCCATGACTGCTATGGAAAATGCTCTCCATGGCTAATGGGAGTATCCTCTTCTTTGAACTGCTAATCCATTATCTTCTAACTCTCCTTCCAGCTGCTGTGGCAGCATTGTCCAAGCTCACTTGTCTGCTTCACATCTGCAGACTGGATTGCAAATGCATCAGTGATGGGAGAACCAAGACACAGCCAGCACTGGCTGGCAGAGGCTGAGCAAAGCAGGGGCATGAAGAGGTGATTAGCAAGCAGTAACTTTGCCAGTGCGATGGAAGGGCAGGCCTAATCCAATTCTCATGGCAAGGCAAAAAACCTTAATGTTTTTACTCTAGCTAAGGTTCAGTCATCTTACAAACTCCTGGAGATCTTATTTTTTCTGCAAATGTAGTTGACTGTTGACCCACAGTCGGATTTCAAAATCACCTGTGTAAGATTGACTTTAACAGAGTCAGCTGCACTCCCAAGAGTTTGCAATGGTTAGGACACTTGAGATCTGCTATGACCAGTAATGCCTGGAACGTTTCCCCCTTGCTCTATTTAGCTCAGTCTTTCCACAAGTGAAAGAAAGCAGAAACTTAAATAGCACTATCTCCATAGGGAGTGCTTACACATACAAAATTTATTCCTCAAACCAAATATTTAATTGATGATCTATGTAGAAATTAACCACAATAACCTGGAGGTTCATTTTGACTCACAAAATGCAAACATTCAGAATTATTATTTTCTAAACACCGGTTTCAAATCTTAACAGAATTGCAGCTCTCACGGTCTTCCTCAAGCTAAGAATGAACACTAAAGGAGAAAGTAAGTGTATCCACAAACCTTTATATTTTTTCTGCTTCTTTTTAATACAGCTCTAATGACTTGGACCAGACTTTTGAAAAGAAAAGAAAATGAAGTTTCTAATCTTTTTCTGGTTTAGTGTTTCTCTAAATACATTAGCAATAAATGGAGGACTAGGGAGAATCTCCATCCTTTATTGAATGAAGGGAGAAACATAGTAACAAAGGATGAGGAAAAGGCTGAGGTACTGAATTCCATCTTTGCCTCAGCTTTTGACAATAAGACCAGTTTGTCCCTCAGTGTCGTGGTTTAAACCCAGTCAGGTAACTCGTTCACTCACTCTCCCCTTTCTTTCCCTCCCCCTACTCCCAGAGGGACAGAGAGGAGAATCGAAAAGAATGCAACTCCCACGGGTTGAGATAAGAACAGTTTAGTAACTAAGGTATAACACAAATCACTACTGCTACCACCAATAATAACAATGATAAAGGAAATAACAAGGGAAGAGAATACAACGCCTCAGCACCAGCTGACCGATAACTCGCCCCCCCCAAGCCCGACCAAGCTCCAACCGATACCTCCTCCAACCCTGCAGTCTCCCAGCCCTTCCGGCTAACTCCCAGTTACATCCTGGCCATGACGTGCTGTGGTATGGAATACCTCTTTGGTCAGTTCGGGTCAGGTGTCCTGTCTCTGCTTCCTCCTGGCTTCCCCTCCTCCCTGGCAGAGCATGAGGCTCTCAAAGTCCTTGGCCAAACCAAAACATCCTTGTTATCAGCTCTGTTCCTGAGCTGAAAGTCAAAACACTGCACTACACCAGCTACCCAGGAGGAGAAAAATGACTGCTACTGCTGAACCCAGGACACTCAGGTATCCACCCTGCCTGAGATGAAAGATAGGGACAGGGAGTGGAATGAAGTGCCCATAATCCCAGGGGAAATGGTCAGTGATCTGCTACACCACTGAGACACACACCACTCTAGGTGCTGGATGGAATCTACACAAGGGTGCTGAGGGAGCTGGTCGAAGTGTTCACCAAGCCACTTTCCATCCCATGTCAGCAGTCCTGGGTAACCTGGTAACCTGTATCAGCCTTTTGTTTCTCCCAAGAACTTTGTTTTTTCTCCTAAGAAACCTGAGGAGACACTTGCATCCAAGAAAAGGTCTTGCCAAGGAAAGAACAAAGCATGTCTCTACTTCTTCTAATCTGAGAAACAGAAGCACTACTTTTGCCTAGAAGGCCACTGGTCAGTATTTCTGTTATCTTGTTAGGCTTATATTCCCTCATTCTTCGCATTCAGTACCAAAGCCCCAACCCTCTCAGCCATGTTGCCATACCACAGATTCTGTTAGGAAAAGAATAATTTAAAGATTGTAGGGAGCTTCTACTTACAAAAAGATTATTTTTTGTCACCTGGAAAAGACAGAAAGAACTGGTTAGTCACATGGGAAGAGTCACTTTAAATCTACCTCATCTAAAAAAGTACCTTAAATTAAATTTAAAACTGTTCTCTGTTACCTGGCAATGATAGGAAAGACTCCTCATCTTCCTCAGGGAAAAATAAAACCTCAAACCCATATAGGATGTTCTCAACAAATGGTTGAATGAGAACTAAAGTTCCCATGCCCTAACTCCAGTGAGGTGCAGTAAGACAGGCAGAAAGGGAGTAGAAACATGTTCCCTCATCCCTATGGAGGTTTTCTACCTACTGGAGCAGACTGGAATACATGATCTGGAGCACTCAAGTTGACCATGATGCCTTCTCTCTAGGTGGTCATTCTCAGTTACAGTGTGCTGAGATGACTGCATTACGCTAAGAACTATGTGCCTTATGTATGCACTCGCACTTAGGAAACGTACAATTCTGATTTTATTTCTCAAAATAAGCTCATACTTGGTAAACATGACTCGCTGCTCTTTCTTCTTTCTTGAAATCTGTATTTGCTCCGCTCGTGCTGGGAGAGGAGGGATATCTGGGAAAGGGATGCTTGCATTATCAAAACCAAGATCAACTAAGACCCTAGGTACTGCTTGTGCAAGCCCATTCAGCTTCCTGATCCCTGCCCCATACATTCCAGTATCTCGAGAGACCTTCTTGCCATTGTAATATGCTGCTCCTCCTAGCAGAGGTCTTGCGCAGAGGGCAGCACATGCCCCCCCATGAGAGAATTTCAGAAAAAGAAAGTCAAAAAAAATAAAAATGGTGTCAATGGCCAAGCAAGTGTGGCAGAAGAGCAGCTTGGAACTCTGAAGGTCAACCTCCTCCTGCTCTGGCACTTGCAGTCTCTGGTTAGTAACATCAGAAGAAACTTGGCCACCAGCAAGATGACAGCTGGGGACCTGGCCATCTGCTTGGTGCTGAACCTGCTCAGCCCACCCAAGGAGCTGCCCCTGAACCTCCTGGTGCAGGAGACAGGGAAGGTACACTGTGTTCGCCAACCAGTGAGTAGCCTTTCTCAAACAGCATAGTACAGCCAGTAGCCTTCCTTCAGAAACAGGGTAGCCAGGAGGGCGAGGGCAAGGATCATGCCCCTGCACTCAGCACTGGTGAGGCTGCACCTCAAATCCTGTGTTTGGTTCTGGGCCCCTCACTACAAGAGAGACCCTGAGCTGATGAAGCAGGTCCGGTGAAGGGCAATGAAGCTGGTGGAAGCTGGTGAAGGGTGTGGAGCACAAGTCTGATGAGGAACGGCTGAGGGAACTGTGATTGTTTAGTCTGTAGCAGAGAAGGCTCAGGGGCAGCTCAGGGGCAATCTTATTGCTCTCTACAGCTACCTGAAAGGAGGTTGTAGTGAGGTGAGGGTTGGTCTCTTCTCCCAGGTAGCAGTCAGTAGGACAAGAGGAAATGCCTCAAGTTGTGCCAGGGGAGGTTTTCGCTGGGTATTAGGAAACATTTCATCACTGAAAGGGTTGTCAAGCACTGGAACAGGCTGCCCAGGGAAGTCACCATCCCTGGAGGTATTTAAAAGATGTGTAAATGTGGTACTTTGGGACATGGTTTCATAGTGGACTTGGCAGTGCTAGGTTAGTGATTGAATGATCTTAAAGATCTTTTTCAACCTAAACGATCCTATGATTCTATGATGATCCTTGATTATGAGTATTCTTATGCTATTCTTTGTAGTACAAAACATTTGCATGCTTACTTCTTTGTAAATCTAGTATTTAAAAATCCCATGCAAAGTTCTGCAGTTTTTTATTCCTCTCCTGTTTAATGAGCACCTTTGAGTCGAAGACAAAGTGAGGGAAAACATAGCTGGAAAGCATCCCATTGTTCTGATTGGCAGGGTAAGCTTTGCTCCAAATATCTTGGAAGTTGAACTGGGTTAAAATCTGCAGCTTGACTGTAAATCTCACAAAAGGAAAAGGGATCAAATACTAGGCATGCTGGTCATGGAAAATAAACCTCAAGATGACTATTCTGCCAAAGGATATCTGTGCAAAAACCCCAGCATAGGAGTTGCACTTGGGTTTAATGACAATAAGGTATTAGTGGGCAACAAAAATAATCAGCTAAACTGCTTTCTCTTGGGAATACCCATTATTAACTGGAAAGCATTTTCTTGTGACGTTTCCTGTAAGGATACATCTTACATCTTATCCTTTATGTTCTCTCTTTCCATTATTCCACTGCATTTGCTGTGAATAGTGTGGAATATGTCAGCCTTTCCACTGTAAAAGCTTTCTTCTCCAAAATAAATTCCTGGTGCCTAAGTGTGTGCTCCAGCCTAAACCTTGGCCAGGAGATTTGCTGGCGATGGGTGGGGATCTGTGTAGAAAGTGAATTCAAAAAAATTAAAAGAAAGTGACAGCTTTCTTTATGTAGTAAAAAAGTAAAAATAACCAAGAAATTTACAGAACAGATGCTCTGTGAATGTAAATCAACAGAACTCTTTGAGCATAACCAGGAGAAGGTCTGACCCTGCACATTTAAGTTTTGTTAACTTACATTATCAAAACCCCTGATTTGCAGGTAACTTACTGTATCTTCTAATCAGCCTGACTTGTTTAGAAGAATAAAAAGGTTGGATAGGTTGTAATTCCAAAAAAGCTGTTTTTTTTAATAGGAAATAGTTACTGGTCTTGGTAATCCTTTGAATTGGAACACCACTGTTATCTATGAAAACTTAGAGAAACAATGTTTCTTACTGAAATACGACTGAATTGACCTCAATGTGCCCACCTCACATTAAAAGTTGAAAGCACAGATGTGATGAACCTCAGAAATAATAGCCTTGATTCCTTCTCAGAGAGTTCTCATACTCTTCTTGTTATGGGATTTTAGTGCCTAGTTAGAAAGACTGACAGAGTGTAAACAGAAACAAGAAAAGTAAACAAAATAAACAAAGGCCCTTTTCAACAAGAATGAATCTAAAAGGGTTTTCAATATCTTTCCTATTAAAATTCCCATTTGTCAGTCAAGGTACCTTCTAGACTGCTAAGCTTTTTGGTTTGTTTTTTCTTCTGATAAATAGCTTGAAAGCAAGTTTCATCATTTTATATTGGACATACCACTGAGATAACCATGCAGTGACAATAAACACAGTCTTCTTTGTGCATACTCCAGCGAGCATCTGGGATTCATCTGGAATCTGTAGTTTGCATCAGGAGGCATTAGTGGTCCCTCCACATGACTCTAGTTGGTCAGCATTTTGTTTTCATTTAAGTTGTATGTGTCAACATCTGTCATTTCTTTAATCACCAGAAGAAGAATTCAATTACTATTTCATAAATGAACATTGACAAATAATTTTCTCTTGGGCTCAGCATGAGAAGAGGAGAAGCGAAGGCTGACGTGTCTCCTTGCCTGAAGAACAATACAGCGCAGCATTGTAGGGGTTTGTATAAACCATGTGGAAAGAGTTTATGGACTGTGCTTCAGAGCCAGGGATGGTAATAGCCTCACCACATGGCAGTGGTGGCTAACGGGAGAGATCAGAGCCCCAGGGTTGAAAAGCCTTGCACATATGCTTTGCGACTGTCCCAGGTTGGGATTATTACTCTCTGCTTCTGAGTGGATGGGCTATAAACTAAACAGAAGGCCCCATGAAATCATTATGCATGTGTGCTGCAGGGTAGACTAAAGAGTTCACAAGCCCCAGTATGGACACAGTGGGAATCCATCCCTCCTTGTGGTGATGTACAAAGTCAAGAACATACCTGAATGTAGCACACAATTCTCCAAGAGAATGTTTCCCTTTCTCAGTTTATGTATATGAAAAACTGCTTTGTTTTTTTAAGGTACAAAATCTGCGGGGGTGGGGGTGGGGGAATGGGGGTGTGCAACTTGTTTCTTATTGAGACTACTGTTTTCCAAAGAGGAAACACAGTCTCACTTCTGACTGAAGTCACAGAAGTCTGAATGGCTCAAACCCAGGTACAGGTCTCGTGCTGCAAACTGATAGAGGTATTATGGAGCTAAAAATTACACCAGAGAGCTTCATGTAAAATCTAGCCCTACTTCCTTCCACATGCTCAGTGCTCTATGCAGATGTGTGCACTACCGTGTGCAGTTGGGTAGGTTGTTGGAGTCCTCCTCAAAGGGAGATTAAATTCTCTTCCTTCAGCATGGAAGCCCCAATGCTAGAAGCAAATTCTTGCTGTAAAATGACAAACACACCAAGGCCTCATGCCTGAGGTGCCATATTGTTGAATGGGAATATCACATGGCACTACTCATTTTGAAAGCAAGGCCAGTTTTCTGTCCTTCTGGGCTTATGATTAATAGTGTGTGTCATTCGCCAGGCATTGTTAAAAAAAATAAACTGAACAGTTTATTCTTTCGGTTTCCAAGTTTCTAGTTCCTGAACTAGAAGTTTAGAATTCAGCAGAATGGTCTCTGAGATACTACCGTTCAGAGCACTGCAAGTTCCTACGTTGTTTTATGTTGAAAACATTTCAGTCTCACCACTTCTCTAAACTGCAATTGAAAAATAAAGTAACTCTGCCACCAGCATGAAAAACTCCTTTATTCTAAAGCAGTTTAAAGATGTAACTATGTGATAAAATATGCAAGTTCTACCTGTGTATGAGCAAGAATACAGAGTTCTGTGTACAAATAATGAATAAAGAATTTAAAATGAAAACACCCAAAATGTGTTATGAGGCATCCAGTATAATGAATCACTGCAGATCAAGGCTCTTAATATGCATCAGTGGAGTACCTTTTTGGCACACCTAGATGGTTATTCTAAACCACTTTACTGAATTTTAGACAAATGGTCTGGCAATCTATTGGTATGAAGTAAGTAGACACCAAAGCAATTCTTGGGCCAGCCACAAAATACAATTGTCTGGAAGGTAGCTTGTGCTAGCAAAGCTTACACACATGAGAAAAGAGCACAGAAAGTGAGGTTACTGTGCTGGAGGTGGCATGTGCATCATGGGTGTGTTTATCAATAAGCTGCCCCTTGAATTCTCAGTTTTGTTTTGGTGTTTGTTTGTTTGTTCGGTTAATTGTTGGTTTGTGGTTGTTTTTTTTTAAAGATCAAGGAGTAGAACAGGCTGAGAAAATTGGAGCTTAGGCTGAGAAGGTTGGGGCTGTTCAGCCTGGAGAAGAGAAGGCTGCATGGAGACCTTATAGCAGCTTTGCAGTATCTGAAGGGGACCTATAAAGATGCTGGGGAGGAACTCTTCCTTAGCTACTGTAGTGACAGGACAAGGGGTAATGGGCTCAAACTTAAACAAGGGAAGTTTAGATTGGATATAAGGAGGAAATTCTTTCCTGTTAGGGTGGTGAGGCACTGGAATGGGTTGCCCAGGGAGGTTGTGAATGCTCCATCCCTGGCAGTGTTCAAGGTCAGGTTGGACAGAGCCTTGGGTGACATGGTTTAGTGTGAGGTGTCCCTGCCCATGGCAGGGGGGTGGAACTAGATGATCTTAAGGTCCTTTCCAACCCTAACTATTGTATGATTGTATGATTCTAACATAAAGAAAGCAAAGCTACAACTGAAGCTGAAATTGACTCCTGATGCTGCTTCAGGTATCACCATCCTTAGCCGAGGCTGCAGGTATCTGCAGTTTGGGAGTTTCGTCTTCTCTTCTGCTAGGCAGTGCTGGGGTCTGAGACCAGAGTTATATATACCAGTGCTGATCCCCCCTGGGGAAGCTGCACCCAGGGTCAGTGAGGGAGTGTGCTGAGTCATCTCAGAGCATTTTGATTCTGGTGACAGGTCTCTAGTTCCTCATATCTTTCTTTCAGCAGTCCATACTGAAAACAATTTAAAAAAAAAAGAAAAACAAAGTTAAATATAAATAGAATTAAAAAGAATCAAGTTGAATAATATTAAATTTAAATAGATTAAGTTAAAGTGAGGCTATTTGTCTACTGCTTTTTATTCTGAGAGAAAAGCAATAAAGAGACAGTGACACCACACCTTCCTTTTTAGAGGTGCTGTACAATGATGCCATTCCTCATATTTTTCATAGCACTTCATTAACCCAGTTGTCATTCCAGCAACAAAAGTATTCATTTTTGTTATTAGTGAAGCACAAACTCATAAAGGCGGTAAAACTGCAATTCTTCTGCAATTCTCTGCTGATTCACAAGTTTTTGGGGGTAACTTACCTGCTTCTACTTCTGCTTTGAATCAACTGCATGTTCAACCCTTGGCATACTATGGGACAGTATTTGAAAAGATTTTATCATTATCAGTATCAGATGCTAAAATAATTCTAAATGAGAAACTGTGGCACTATGTGGCTCTTGTGTTCTGTCATTTGCTAACTATTTTGAAAAAGCGCGCATGTAAAGAGATGCGTTATAAATAATCTGATCCTTCCTCCCTTCTTCCTCCCTTCTTCTTTCCTTCCTCCCTCCCTCCCTTCCTTCCTTCATATATTTAAATTGCATTCTTATTCCTCACTGGAAGAAAATGAGGAAACACTCTTAGAAATATGCCCCTCCCCTTTCCTCATGCTCCTTTCCCAGTGCTGTTGGTGCTTTGGCTGGTAGGTCACTAAATCACTGCTGCAAAGTTTGAGCTCACTTCTCCTTTGGACCATGAAGGTTTTCTGTGCAAATGGGAATGAGAAGGGAGTATATGTCATTTCATATCACAGGAGAAGTTCTTCCAATCTGAACACTGGGAGATGTCACCTTCCCCAGTGCATGGCCAAACCTTCCCTGTAAGGAGTTACATGGAGACAGGGAGCATAGTGACAGTGATGTGATAAAAAGGAAATATCTTTAGAAAAGGAGGGTTTCAAAAAAGGCATTAGGGGGAGCAGTCTTCTCTGCCATTGTGGTATTCTCCCTTCCAGGAAAGGACACGATGTTTTGTTTTCATACTTTCTGCATAGACTGTCTTTCTTTAGAATACAGTGGGCAAATTCTGCTTTCGTGAATAGCCATCAGCACAATGAAAACCAATGGCATAGGATTTCTGTTATTAGCATTTAATGTTTACCACTTGGTAACACTTGTAGCTTGGAGCTTGGTTCATCCCAGACCTTTTAGAGAATTTAGGTCTTTAAAAATTAAAGGTCATTAGATCTGCAGTCATTGTTAGTGAGCTCACAGAATTCAGGAGAGCAAAACCTGAAAAAAAGTAGCTGTAAGATTGCTTCTTCTCATGGTACCTACAAGTTGCAAAGAAAACTATTTATAAACAAACTTTTTTTGGCAGAACAACTGGCATTTTTTTGTGCTGTTGATACTGAAATTGGGGGCACAATGTTTTGCCACCCCTCCTGATGTCTCCATTGCAGCCCAGGCAATTTCCAGAGAAGTGAGTATGAATCTTGAAATTCAAATAAAGACTTTACTATAGAATGCCATAAACGATAGCAGTGGGCAAGGAGCAAACAGAAATGTACATTTTTCTCAGATAAGGAACACATCCATTCAGCCTGCTAAGAGTCCAATGCAAGGAAATCAAGTAATGCTGAAATCCAAGGGATGGGTCTTGGGCTACATAAAACCATTTTTCAGGGGTACTTCTGCTTCAGGACAGGTAGGAAACTAAAAACACTGCCCATACCTGATGCTACATATCCAAAACAATGTTTGCATGCTTTAAAAAATCTAAGTCAAATTCTGAAGTTTTAAATTTTAATAGCAGCCATTTCTTGGACAAAAATTGAAGTGGGTGTCTTGGGCTCCCACCAAGTGTTAGTGTGCAAGGTGCATTTTAGTAGGACTGTGTTAAAATCAAGTGCTTTACCAAGAAACATGTCTTTTCCATAGCTTAAACCAACTTGACTGCATGTGAAGTAGAGCAGTTTTGCCTGTATAAAGTGGGAAGGAGAAGTTTAGCTGACAAAAGGAATTCAAATGTATTTTATCATGGTTTTGTTTTCATGTTTTTTTCAAGAGGCACAGTGTTATAAGTCAGGAGAGATAATTTCCACAATATTCATACACTAGATTGTATAGGAATGCAAGGTACTTTTGCCAAAATCAAAACAAAATATCACATTTTAAAGTTGTGTAGGTTTTTTGTTGTTTTTTTTTCTAGACTATTAAAACTTCTGCAAACAGAAAAATCTTAAGATCAAAATGTTGCAAACTTGAAAAAAACCTGTATTTTCAGAAACAGACATTAAAGAAAGAAAGCTTTTAAAGAATGTTTTTCTTTCTTTCTCTCCCCCCCGCCCTCGCCCCCCCAGTTTGATCACCATTTTAAAGTTCTTAGTTCTCAGAGGGAAAGTACAGGTAAATCAGCCTTGCAGGATTCGAATCAAGGCTGCCATTTACCTCCAACCAGAAGCAATGTATTTTATTATGGGACAATGTTAGTGTTTAGTGTTGTTAGCCATGAGACACATTGCTCATGTCTGCTCTGCAGATTGCCTGTTTTAAAAGGGGATGATGTAACGCAGCAGGAACAAACAGCTGCTTTCCCTGCAGTAATTTTATCTGATCTGTGTAGAGGACCACTGTCTAAGGGATAATCTTGCCTCATCAGCACCAACACCAGTTTTGCACCTTTTATTTTATTTGCCTTGATGTTTCACTGGAAAGGCTGGCTCAATTTCAGGACTGGGACCAGAGTGGCTTCCAAAGTGACATCTCAGCTAATCAGGAAATGGAGCTGGCTCAACATCTGGCTTTTATTTGAGAGTAGCTTTGCATCTGAATGGTGAGCTCAGAGAGTGGAGACAGCAGCAGGACTTTGATCTGCCACTGCTTAATTTTGCTTGGATTACTGAGGTCACCATTAATGTCGGGGGGATCCAACAACAGACTTGCGCTAAGGGCTTACTGCTTGAAATTCCTCTGACTTTCCTGAACTTGCTGGCCACCAAACCATGGTAATGATGGACGTTGTGGCTGGTACCTGAGGTGGTGTCCCTGAGAGCTGAAGATATAGTTGAATATATTTCTCACTTTGGTGCAGATCTTTTTCATCCTGATGAATACCAGTGAACCACCTCTTACAGTGGGTGAATGAATGATGTGCTAAGCTTAGTCCTTTAGCTGGAATAAACTGGCTGCTTTCAACATTATCAAGCAATAATTTCTGTACTTAATATTTGTTGATGGTGAATCTGGACAGCAAGAATGTCTTTGCTGTAAGCACTTTAAATGTTAGTATATTGCATTTTTTTCTATCATGTATGTAATTATCTGCTACTCTTGAATCACATCTAGACACCCTTGTCTTGTCCTAGAAAAAATTACCTCTGGAGCATGTTTTTTACCTTTGCCCAGCAGAAAGCAAACTGATAACCCAGTTTTTCTTATCATTATACTAGTTTAGCTATTTTTATTTGTTTAAATTGCTCTTAAACATGATGTAGGAAACTGAAAGTTATCTGCTAGTCACAAAATAAATATTTCATCAGAATACAAACATGCACATCATGTATTTCTTTAATCACTGACCAGAGTATTTCTGATTTTAAAATGGGTGAGAAATATATATTTAAGTAGGAGTTGTGACAGGCAAGAACAGTTAAAGATGGTGGCAGTACTAATCATAGAATCATTTAAGTTGGAAAAGACCCTTAAGATCATCAAGTCCAATTGTAAATGGGACATGGCCCAGACCTCTCAGCATAACAGGTCAATTCCTGGCTGTAGAGGAGCAGTACCTGGACTGTGAGGAGGAGGAGGAGGCGAGGAGAAGCCTCTCAGAAGTATTCTCTTCAGGTTACAGGTCTATTAGTCCTTGCATCATAACAAGTCTTAGTCTGATGGTGTTCTAGGTCCTGGTAGCTGAGCAGGCTTTGCTGACCTCCACTGGGTGACAGGATATGGCAGAACCATGAGTAGGTAAGCATAAGCAGCACCTTGGTTTGAGTATGTAGCAGGAATTTCAGCATGGAAACTTTCTTCTGTAGGCTAAAGTAGGAAGGGTCCTGGCTTTCCTTTTCAAGCTGTGTTTCTGGGTGTAAATAGAACCAAATCCACCACTTCTACATGGCTATGCAGTACAGCTTTTATCAAAACCAAGCACTGAAAAGCTAAAAAATTAATAGTTAAGGACATTATAAACCTTAATGGAGACTTCATATAAGCATTTGCTTTTATTGAGTGGTTAAGAAGTGTAGGTTTCATCACAGCACACGTGGAACAGTGGAGAGCAAGAAAGAATGGCTCAGGAGATCATTAAATTAAAGGAGAGAAAGGCTTTGGCCAAAATAATTTATTGTTATTTAGTTTATTGTTTGAGTTTATATATGAGTTTAACAAAGACATCTAACCCAGTGCTGCAGGCACTTTTGCTCCATATTTAAGAGAAAAAGAAAGCAACGCAGGTGTCCTCCCCAAACTAAAAGAAAACTGTTATCAGTGCCCTGGTTCAGCAGCAGCTTAAAGTTGAGCACCAGCTTACATGCTTTGCTGGGTCCATGGCAGAACTGGAGTGCTGGTTTTCCGACTTGAGCAGTGATTATCTGTATGTCTATTTTCAAACTATTCTTTCAAACGGACTTACTGCAGTTATGGTCTTTAGGTATCTTTAAAAAAAAAAGAGTATTTGTCCATCACCATGTGAGGCCTCAGAGAAGTATTTAATTGTATTTATTACCTTCGCCATTGTTTACACCTCATTTCATTGATACATAAAATTTTTGCCCACTAAGGAATGATAAGCATCCAGTAACTTGTTTTAACTTGCATCAAGCCCATGTTTGTGAATGCACATAGTGCAGGAAAAGCTTGTCCAGTCACTTGCAACTTATCAAGAAACAGAGGTAAATTTAACAAACCAAAAATGAAGCAGAGGGCAAAGCCAGGCTGAGGCTTTATCTAGCAGGCAAGCCAAAAAGGTCTTTGGATCAGTTTCAGAAGGTGTCCATTACAAGAGAAGAGCAAGCACAGAAAGATTCTTCATCAACAGCTTTTAAAAGCATCATTCTAAAATGGATGGTCGTGATAAATAATGGGGAAAGATTTGTGCAAGGGGAAATGTAAGCAAAAGTCTCGCACCAAACATTGCTGTGTAGGAACAGAGGCGAAACATTCAAGAATATCTCACTCCTGAAAACTCTCAGCTAATATAGTTTAGCAGCAGTGTAACTGTCTTACAGTGGCTGGGAGCTGCCACCAGACATTCAGTACTGTATATTTTTCTTCATGTTATTGAGAGTGAAAGGTTAGACAGAGACAGGGTTTATAAAAAGCAGACTTTGCTCCAAACATTTTGTTTAACCTTCATAAAACATCCCCAGCTTCAGTGCAGAATTTCAGAACTAAGGAAAGGAGAAAATATGAGGAATATTTGCTTTCAGTCAGTACAGTTATTTTGCCTTAATTAGAATCCTTCTTTATCAAATGACAAAAAAAGTTTTCATTTGGATATAGCAACACAGCAATAACCCCTGACTTATCAAGTCTGGCAATCAGTGTGGTATAACAGAATATTCCAGGCTCTTCAGAGCTCAGGCAATGTTGTTATATGTGACTGCCCTGTAGCTAACCCAGAAAAAGTTATTTGGTTCCTTTATCATTTCACAGTCCATGGCATTTGTCTGCAGTAAGGTGCTGTTGTCAGCTTTTGCACCTAGACAAGCAAAGTCACTATAAGCTTTAGTCAAAAAGTAGGGGAAATGGTGAGGTTATTTCCATCCCATAAGTTTTCAAAAGGAGATTTTGAGTTTCTTACCCAATAAACATATGGAGGGCCTTGTCTGTTGTTGTTGAGATGCTTCTGGTGAATTGATGTACAGAAAATTAGGAGAGGGAAGATGAAAACCCATTACATTTTGTCTTACAGCTTTAGCCAGCACATGAAGATGTGGAGGGAAATAAATGCCAAATTTAGAAAAAAGTGTGCTTGTATCTGGGTGAGAGGTTTTGATACTTGATCAGCTGTAGAAAGAAGCAGCAACAGAAACAAGAAGCCTCACCAAGTTTCTTCCACTTTTGCAGCATTTTGGGAAGCTGTTGCATCTTCAGCTCTTGCTCTCTGTTCATTCCCACTTTTGCCCTTCACCCATTCTGGCAGAGAGCATTGTTTTTCCCTGCGTGGCAGTTGTACTTCCCCTACCATGTCTGAAAGAAGGTGGTCTGATCACTCTGTTCTTGCCACCACATGGATGCTTGGGCCCATAGGTGACTTCTATGAGTAGCCTTTCTCATACTTTGGGGTTGAGGAGGGGTACTGGGGACTAAAAAGCTTCTCTTGAGTAATGGGACTTGGGTCCCATAGCAGAATGGGTGAGTACAGAACTCACTAGGCTTCAGCAAATGGGGATACCTGCAAACAGTGAACAGTGTTGTCTCAGCCGTGTAAATGGCTTAATGGTTCCCAGATGGCGCCATCACTGTGGTCTTGTAAAACAAAAATCAAGGCTTAGAGACACATCAGTCTGGTCTCAATTATCTAGTGGTGTGTGTCAGCTGAAGAGTGTCTCACACCTGGGGAATTCATTGGCTGCTGGAGGCATTTTTAAAATTAAGGATGCTTACATTCTGCTGTATAGTGATGGAGATATTTTCCTTTTTTCCCTTTAGGATGGGTATTTCTGTCTTGACACTGAAATTTGTCTTTAACAAGATAGATGAAAGAAATCTCACCAACACTTCTGTTTCTTCTTTTCTTGAGATCCTCGTCTATCCAGAAATAGCTAATTTACAGTGCCCAGGGAAAGAAAGATTGCTGTTCCATTATTTATTCATGAAAATGGTGTTACGATAATATCCAGAGAATTAAGCAAATATTAAGTTAAATCCACAATTTTTCCATGAAATGTACACTGTGTAAATGCACAGTTAGTGAGAATGCAGGAAGACTGCACAATAGATGAAGGTGCTATGGAGAGAGGAAAAGCAAAGCAGAGATTACAAGAGAAAAAAATATTTCTCCAGTCCTAAAAGTTGTCATAGGAGACCAAGTAGGCCACCATAAGGTTAGGTTAAAACCTAAACCATTCACCTGTGCTCCTGCCATTTAATAAATGGCAGTTGTATTGGTCATTTTGGTTGCTGCCCTCAGTGAAAGACACACAACGTGAACCCATGTCAGCCTTGTGGTATGGCAAGGGGCCCACCTGACCCTGGGGAATGTAGGGACTCCACCTGTACATTAGATGATGTCCGACACTTCACCCATCTGCACTGCAAGGGACTTGAAAAATGTGAGAAAAAAAACATTCCTATCATTGTCAATCACTTCATGTTTCTAGGTTCATTTGCAAAAAGCAAAATTACATCTTCGCCCCCTTATTAATGAGAACTAATCTCCATCTCCTGGAGCACAGGCTCTGTTCTTAGTATAACGGGAACATTGCAGGTATAGTAAGGTTTCCAGAAACAAGCTCAGTGCTGGAGCCCTACCTGCAGCCCCAGCTGCCAGGTCACAGGCAGAGCAACCTCCAAGAGCTCTTGGAGATGCCTTTTCAGAACATCCAGCACTTACTGAAGGAAACCTGCCTCCTGAGACACAAGCCTTAAAGCCCATGCACAACCGCAGGCCCGTGGAAAATTACTGGAAAGTACCATTGCACAGTGGTGCAGACAGACAGGGAAAGCACATTGCAGTAGATGATTTTTTGAATACCTGGGCTGTGTCCTGTCCTGTTCTCAAACACATAAAAATCAGTTTTGTCTGAACTGAGGGTGGAGGGGGATATTTCCTATCCCCAAAACATGCAAAGCAGGCTATCGGCTTAAACCTAAATGCGTGAGGAAGACTTGTCAGGAGATCATTCTACCCATAAGATTGTGGTAGCATCTTGCACCCCTCCTCTCTCTGTGACTGTTCCCTGTGCTGCAGAGGAGGGAAAAAAACTTCTTATCCAGAAGGCAGGATCTGGAAGGCAGGAGAAGAAAGAGTGATTTGGGAGTAGAAGGAGGGAAAAGGAAGAGAAGACAGCTCTCTGGCACCTAGTAGCAGAAAGCTGGAGTTGTGCTTTGTTGCGAGTTCTCACCTTTCTCCCCTTCCTTTTCACGCTCTTCTCTGCAGCAAATGGAAGCTGTGCCGTGTTTTTGCTGGTCTGATTTCTAACAAGTTGGCATATAAAAGTGGAAATCTTTTTCTTCGAGACAGAAGGAAGAATTCGAGGGCTTAGATTCACTGGAAAAGCCATATATATAGTAGAGGGTGAGGGACTTTTCAAGCCATTTTCAATATCTTCTTCATTCTCACTATTATATATGGTGACATATATTGTTAGACTATATATAGTATTATATACATTATATATATATTTATACACATATAATGTCAGACTGAGATTTTTTATTATTAATGAGGCTTTTGGAGGAGGTGCTTGGGCTGTGAGGTGTGATCAGAGTTTCACTCTGAGTCAGGTGAAGGTAGAATGCAAAGAAGGGTACCAGTGTATCATATGAACCCACCACTGCAACACCACATGGTAACTCAGACTAAAGATGCTAAGATGCAAAAACAGTTGAAAGTGAGAGAAAGAAAGTCTTGAAATTATTTAATTCAGAAAAACATTTTCCATTTTGGGAACAAAGCTTTCTAGACTTGGCTGTAGCTGTTAAGGATACCCTATCTCAGAAGATTTTTTTTCTTCTCTGATTCTTCATAGCAGTAATCATGTGCATGGGCAAAGGGAAGGAAGGGGTAGTGATAAAGGAAAAAATGCACTCAATTTACCCTCAGGAAGGAATTTGATTATGAAGTAATGAAATGAATGTTGCCCCTGAGTGATTTCCAGGCAAATTTTACAGATTAGCATTATTCCCTATATGTAGGTGATTTTGTGCCTAAGCCTACAATAGCTGGAAAATAGGAGACAGACTGACACGTGCTGCTCTTGAAAATTCACGAATGTAGAAATCTCAAAATTTATGAGGAGCTTTTTATTTCATAATTTTTATTCTGACTGTATTTAGTAGTATGAGTTAGGGAGTGCATTCCCAGGGGCATCTCCCAGAGCAGTAAATTAAAGAGCAAAAGGAAAAAAATATGACTGCCCCTTCTTGGTTTGGGATTCTAGTGGTTTACGTTTTACGTGCATTTTAACAGCCTTAGTCCACCCTCAGCATTCACATCTCATCCCACCTGAGCTTACCTTCTCCTCCACCCACAAAGATCATTAAGACTGAGCATTTTATTTACTTTAATAACATTTCCCTGCATTGCCTGAACCACCGGTTTCTTCCTCTCTGTGATGCTTCTATTTCTGTTTTGGATGTTACTCACTGAATGAATCTGGCAACAGTTAAAATCAGATACCTGTTATTGTAAGACCTACATAGTGTGCAGGGAGTACTGGCCTGTTCCAAAAAGCTGAGTGCGACATGCAGAGACTCTGGGGGAGTAAAAAGACATGCTAGTGTGTTCAACTGAGGGTGAATGATTGTTAAGCAAATAGCTCACGGTCATCCAGAAAATTATAGCTGAGCCAGGAATGAATTAGTGTTTCCTTATTCTTTACTAGAAAGCCATGCTTTCTTCTCCATATTAGCAATTTTCCATATGCTGTCTTATAAAATAAATGAAATACTGCAGGAAAAAAAAAAGTGAAATACTGCAGGAACTAGCAGGGAATGTCTCCACACAAATTACATTTTTTATTCCTGAAATACAACTAGAAGTATTAAGTTATACAGCACTCATGAAACTTATTCTTTAAAGGCCTCCTCTATGAGGCTGAAACCACTTCTTCTGTGTCCACTGCTGAGAAAGGCATGATTATATGATTTTATACTGACATCAGAGAACACCAATTTGTGATTTATTTTCAGAACCCTTGAGTCTCTTTCAAAATACAATAGGATAGTAATAGCTCTTTTTTATAACCACTGAATTTTTCCTCTTCAGAAAAAGAGAAAAATTAATAATTTGATAGTGAGCTAGGAGACTATTCGTTTCTAAAGGCTGAGAAGTGATTATGCTGGAATTTAAGCTTTGTCCTTTCCTGTCATACAGGAGATTTGAGACTGCCGCCAATGCTTAGTTAATGGTAAAGTGAGGATCTGTCTTGCTACATGTTTAAAGAAAGCAGTTATAGAATAAATATCTAGGATTTACACTAGACAGCCAATCTCCACTTGACATCATAAAGTAACTTGAGTTTCATAAGGCTGGCTGCTTTCTTGGTATACTGAGGTGACATTTACAGTTCCTGCTTCTGTAGAGAAGCCTGCATTCCCTGCTATATTATTCTCCTGTGCCTACATAATCTAGTAAATTTGCTTTTGTTTAAAAGCTAAAGGTCTTTCCCTGATCTCAAGACATCCTGGCCAAAAAAAGAGCTAACCTTGTCCTTCTCAACATGCTATGCTAATTGATTCATGCTCAGGGAATTGGTCAAATTTATTGCCAACCTAGTTAGATCAACTTGTGTTCTGGCAGGAAAGTAAATACATATGTGCTTTTAATTAATCCCCTGCCTAAATCAAGAAAAAAGATATTGCATTTTTCAGCAGAATTGTTCCACACAGTGCTGACTGCATATATTTAACAATTCTTACTCATGTCACTGAGAAAAGCCTTTGAAAATCTTCCAAACCTCACACAGTTTTTGCTTGTTTCAGTTCCCCTCTACCTGGTGTAGGTCTGGGACACTTGAACTGGCAGCCCTGAGAAGAGATCAGTGCCTGCAGTCCTTGTAGCAGAGTCCTGTTCAATGAGGAACATTGCATTTAGCAAGTATATTCCCCCAGGTATGGACTTTGTACAGTCCAGCTCTTAACATCATGAATAATCCCATCCCCTCCTGTCAAAGACATCAAATATGTTCAGTTTTCAAGTAAGTCCTTGGTAAGAAATGGGGTGTGTGTTAATATATGTCATTGAAATAGTCACCAGACAAGCTCGTTATTAGGTGTTGGCAGAATATATACATTTTTTTTTTTTGTCTATGCTTTGTTGTCTAGCTTTTTAGTGAACAGGTTAGACCTTTTCCTTTTCTTTTTCCTTTTCCTCATTCTCTTCCTTTTCCTCTCCTTTTCCTTTTCTTTTCTTTTTCTTTTTCTTTTTCCTCTTCCTCTTCCTTTTCCTTTTCCCTTTCCTTTTCCTCTTCCTTTTCTTTTTCTCTTCTTTTCTCCTTTTCATTTTCCTTTTCTTTTCCTTTTCCTCTTCTTTTTGCTCTCCTTTTCCCTTTCCTTTTCCTTTTCCTCTTCCTGTTCCTTTGCTTTCCTTTTCCTCTTCTTTTTCTTTTTCTCTTCTTTTTCTTTTTTCTTTTTCCTTTTCCTCTTCCTCTTCCTCTTCCTTTTTTCCTTTTCCTTTTTCTTTTCCTTTTCTTCACTTTCCTTTTCTTTTTCCTCTTCTTTTTCCTTTTTGTTTTCCTTTTCCTTTTCATTTTTGTTTTCCTTTCCTTTTCTTTCACTTTTCCTTTTCCTCTTCTTCTTCCTTTTCCTCTTCCTTTTTCTTTTCGCTTTTGTTTTCCTTTTCCTTTCCCTTTTCCTTTCACTTTTCCTTTCCCTTTTCTTTTACTTTTCCTTTTCTTTCCCTTTTTCCTTTTTTCCTTTTCCTCATCCTCTTCCTCTTCTTTTCCCTTTCTCTTTCCATTTAACTTCTTTCCCTTTTCTTCTTCTTTTTTCCCCCTCCTTTATTCTTCTTTCTTCTATTTATTTTCTTTTATTTTGATCCTACTTACTCTCTTTTTAAGAATTTGGTCAGATTTTGGTTTCTCCAACTTCCTGATCTGTTTAGAAACCAAATGACTCTTTAAACATGAAGCCTTTCAGGTTTTTTGATTTGGCTAACCACAAAGGTCAGTTTTTCATTTATAATTTAAATTATTCCAGATGCTAGCACAGATGAGAATTGCAAAGAAAGTTTTGACAAGCTCTTTAATACAACATGTGGTTACAATTTATAATCAAATGTCACCTCTCCCAGGACAGCTTGGATTTTGGAGGTCAGAGCAGGTAAGATTTATTTCTCAGTTAAGACAGTGAAAAGTGCTAAGGGCTGATCTGCAGTGTCTTAAAAGTATTTAAAACTCTACTTTCTATAGGAAGAGAAAGAAACACAGTCACTAAAAAGGCAGGAGTCATATCAGGGATGTTTTCCTGAGTTCTCTCACTGTTGCAGAACAGATTTACAGAAGAAGGATTAAAGGAAAGACAGCCTTGCCAAACTATGTAAGAAAAGCCTTTGAGAATAAAAAAAGCTCCCCATGGGACAGCAATGATGCCTGAAATCCGTTTCTGCTAGGCAAAGGACAGTGATCCAGACTGAACTATTGAAGTTACTAAGTCTCCATAGCTTTTGCTTTGTCATTTTACCTTTACACACCACTAAAAACGAAAATAATCTGTACAGGAAACAGTCCTTTCACCTCAGTCAGCACTCACTGACTTACTGAGGTGAGAAAGGCACAAAGTAGTGACTGACCAGGCAGACCATCTCCTTGGCATTGCCCCTGTCCCTTGCTCATGCTGGGACCAATACAGTGGAAAAAAGTGGTCATTTTTCTTTGCCAAGTTAGATCTCTGATGGATCAACTCGTTGAACTGGCTTACTGCCGCCTTACATAGGTTGATGGAGGAGACTGGAAGGGAAAACTGCTGTATGTGGAAAGACAAGGAGGGCAGCATATGGCAGCAGCAGCCATAGTTCAGACTGATTTCAAACTTGCTGTGAAAGCAACCTCTAGGACTATAAGTCAGGGAATACAGTGTGTGTTTCAGGGCACTGCTGTAGAGAGGAAAGCTTGCATTTAATATTCCTCAATTTCCGAGTCTTCTAGAGTTTTTCCAAAGTTTACATCTCAACAGAGCGGGAGACACTGCTTAAGATTTTCTTCGCAAGACTCTGACAACTCTTCATAGCAACATTTTTGTCATTTAATTTCTTTATTTCCCCAACACGAAGAGATATATTCTTTGCAAGAGGTGGAGTTCAGTTATCTTATACAGCATAAATGTATGGATTAAAGCTTAGATGCTGCTGTGGTTAAGTTAGAGGCTATGCACACCATATAATATTTCAGTGCATTTTTCTTCTTTGTGCTGGATTGTTTCAGAAAGCTCTCGAGCAAGGAAGTTTTTACAAAAAGTGGTGAGGGGAATTACAGGAGATAAAAAGAATTTAGTCCTCCTCCAGCAATAATAACAAAACTCTTGGGTTTACATCACCAAGATGAATACACGTACCTGCATCAGGTGAGACAACTCTTCTCCCTCTCCATCCTTCAGTACTATTTCCAAAGCCTTGAGCACACAGAAATGTAGACCCTGGCTCTCTGCCACAGCCTGCATGTGTAGAGGCAGGAGCTTATTTGGAGAGTGACATACTTGAGGCCATCCACACTGAACACTACAGGTCTAGCTTCTTTTGTATCCTGCTTCCAGCAGTCACTTTCAGTGCATACCTGGGAAACAACATGCACAGGTCAACTATATATAACACTTGTCTTTAACAGTCTGCCAGTCCCCAAGTATTTCCACTTCAGTGTTTCCTGTGCTTGCATGTGCTTCTGTGTATTCAGTTAATCCTAGTGACCCTTGGGCCATGTAAACCTGCACCATGGCAGCATCTTTGGGAAGGAGTTTCACAGACCTCTCGCCTGAATCATCATCTTAACTGTCTGCTTTTAACCTGGTTCCCACTCTCTGAATTTGATGCCCCTTCATTATAGGACTGAACAGCAGTGAACTCAATCAGATCTCTCTGGTATTCACAATTTTATAGGTAGATGTCTGCAATATCCCCTAAATTATTCTCGTTTGAAGTGTCCCCACCTAGTCAGCAGTTCCTTATACAAAACCTGTTCCTTATCTTTGAACATCCTTGACTTACCCTGCCCCAACTCCATTATATCTGTTACGGGATTACAGTACCAGATTACACAAAGTATTCAAATGGTGAGCAAAAAATGGTGAGAATTATTCAGTGGCATTATGATATCCTCTGTTTTGTTCTCTGGTTTTTGTTAGCTTTTAACTTGCCTTTTTTTTGACTACTATTTCACACTGACTTATCATCCACTCAGTGTTCATTATTTTATGTAGAAAGCTCAGATGATATTTCTCTTTGTGGAAAACTTTACTAATTCTTACTACATATTAGTTTTTCACCCAATCACTCATGTCTTTCTGCAGCTCTTCACACTTGGCACTTCTACATGCTACCCTCAGTGCCACCATCCTGCAGCTCACCCTCTCTCCTGGGTTGCTTATGAATACATCAGCTAGCTTAGATCCCTGCATGACTTCCAATAGTTTGAAGTCCTATTTACTTATTTTTGCCAGAAGCCCCTCTCACAACATGGGCACGTAGTTTCCTTGAAACTTTGATGAAGATCATAGAATCCTAGAACGGTTTGGGTTGGAAGAGACTTTAAAGCTCCTGCAGTTCCAGTCCTCCAGCCAACAGCAGGGACACCTTCCACTAGACCAGGCTGCTCAAAGCCTGAACACACATTTGTATGTATACATATAGCTTGAAAAGAAAAAGCAAAGGGCATTTTCCATTTTACAACAGTGGTAGCATGATAGCTTTTAATGAGCTCAAGGTGCAAATCCTTGAGTCATACTTTCCATTTATAGTGTTCTTCAGTTTGCCCAGTTGCAATGAGGCTGATGTTGTTCAACTGAAAGGGAGCATACACAGGGTTGGGTCTTACAACAGGACTTCTGCAGGAATAGGTGGTGATTTGATAGTGATCTTTCAGAAAAAGAGGCTGCATGGTAGCATCAACCTGAATATTGTCTGGAATGGTTTTTGCATCAGATGACACTAATTTGCACAGGTGCCAGAAGCACGATGAGAGTGCTGTATTGTAGTTTTCTGTGATGGACATTTAGCTTGCCGTAGTTTACGTTTCCTTTGAGACAATCAGCAGCCAAGCTGACTGCTATGCAGCATTCTTTGGGTGGGAGGCCACAGAATGTAGATGTGGCCTTGAAGGTCCTGACTTCTCAACACTGACACCCATTGACATCTTTTCTGCTGATTTCTAAGGAATTTTAAAACACAGTGAATATCACAGTGCCATTCAAATGGGAAAAAAAGTGGTCAGCTTTTCCTACCAAGAGTATGAGATATGAAGATCTTCACAGGTTCATGGCACTTCCATGCACTGACCATGTGTATGTTGACATTGTTTTGGTCCTATTTCTATTTCCAGGTTTTTCTGTAAGCTTTCACACACTTCTATCATAGTCTGTGATGTTTGCAATAAGAGAGCAAAGCTCAGCTAGCAAACCGAGACTCAGTGAATACAAGCTTGGATCATTTATACCAGAATGGTGCCATAAAAATTACATAATCTGAGCAGAAAGTACAGTAGGCGTCCTTTGCAAATTACATCATCCCTCTCTGTAAATTTGTACTAAACATAAAGCAAAGACAAAATAACTTCTAGGGCACAGCAAGGCTAAGGGAGATTAAATACAGTCAGCAAAGCAAAACAGCATCGGGACTTAGTGGTTAATGGAACATTTCAGTATGGAGTTATAATGCAACATAATGCAGTAATGTTAGTTTATTTTTCACAGACTGACAGTTATACATCATTAAAGCTTTTTATGCCCTGATCAGCAGCTCTGAGTACTGCTCCTGCTTGCAGACTAGGATCAGCAATGAATAAAATAGTTTTTAATGCCTTTAGACTAAAGGGCTGCATTTTTAGAGCATACAAAGAAAACCTAGAATTGAAAATACTAATTCTGCCACAGCATTACTCTAGCCATGCATGACAGCACAACACAGCTATTCCTTCTTCCAAAAATAGCTCTCTTAAAAGGGAAGGCATTTTCTTTGAAATAGGAATCTACCAAGAAGGATTTTAAAACCTAAGCTTTATTTACTTAGTCATTTGTCCTGTCATGAGTCACATATTGCAGCAGTGCCCAAGCCTCTGAATGGACTACTACTGTTCAGAAAAGGTCAGATATGTGTTGCTGCATATTGTCTTCGTTAATTTACACCATAGTGCCACTCCAATCACTGCTTGCAGAGATGGCAGAGGTTGCAGAGATGCTATCCCCAGTTCTGTGCAGATCCTGTGATCGAACATCACCAAGATGGACTTGTGTCCTATTTTTTTCTTATGGAAAAGTGCTCATGTCCCATATATATATATATATATTATCCTATCCATTCAGCGCACCTTCATCCATTTAAGATGCCACCCTCCTTTTATACACAATACTCCACACACTTTACATATCCTTTCTCCACCCATTTTTAGGCCAGCAAGTTAATGACAACAGTGCACTGCACCATGCCCCATAAAATTTTGTGAAGAAATTATGCCAATGAAATCAAGAAGGGGACTGAGGGATACAATGTTGTTTTTCCAGAATGGAATACAATTCCACGAACATTATCATTTGCTGAACTGCAGTTTGCAGAGACTTCAAACTTTTGGGTTTTTTACATACTTACAAAAATTAAAATAAAAATAAAATTTAAAAAAATAGCACATTGTAGTAATTCATGAGTCCCTGTTGCTCTCACATAAATTGGTAGTAAAAGCTATAAAACAAGGAAACTGTGATTCCCTTTGTGGAAGTTCAACTGTGTTAGTCTAAAGCTATGCAGTCAGTAATGGTGTGGAGAATCAAGATTAAGAGTGGAAAGTAGCGGTTATATTGCTTTTAACATTGCAGCTATAGAACACCAATTATTTAATTCTTTATTAGACAGTGTGCTTTGGGACTGTTGTTACATGAAAAGCAGCAGAGAGAAGTGAGTCTTATTGTACTAAAAATAGGTCAAGGAAATAGAATTTAACCTTTTAAATAATTGGATTCTATCCACAATAATTATTTTTGCCATCAACTTGAGTTTGAAGTGCAAAGAATGCAGGACACTCTTGCAAATTGAGTATTTGCAGTTAAAATTGACTTCATTTACAATGCAGGCATTTATTTCATGGAATAAGATAAACGTATTTGTTGGGAATAAACACTGGTACACTGAACTAAATAGTCTACAGTGATGACAATGGATTTTGTGTGACTAACCTGAGATGCCACAGAAGATCTTAATTTACAAAATACTCTAAGCCTGCCTCAAATTACTTGTTTCAATTCTTTATGCCCTAGAAAACCGTTTTTTTTTCACTCTTGTTTTTAATAAAAGGTAATAGGTTTCTTTAAAAAGAAGACATAACTTTATTTCCTTTAGGAAAGATGGATGCCAGATTCACGTCTAGGAAATATGCCAAAATATGCTTCTTTCCCTTATTCCAAAGCATGTGTTGTACTAACAATTATTTCACTGAGACTGATAGGCTAGAGCAATTAAGAATACAGACATTAGCAGTCTGACCAAAAATCCCTCCATTGTGCGTGCAGTTTATGAATACTATTATCAGTGAACTGATGGCACAGTAAACAGGTGTAAAAATCACAAAAGATCTTGCTTACAGAATTCAGGAAAAACTAATAGGTGTCTCAAATAATTCACACCTTTTTTATGTTTTTTGTAAACTTACTTTTTTAGATATCATTGTACCCACATTTTCTTAAGACCTTCCCCAGTAGTTACTAAAAGAAGGCCAATCAAGACGTGATGTTCTGAAGAAAAAAAATATCTTCAGGTTACACCAGAGGTAAGCAGCTCTGAAATGCGTCAGAGAGCACTGTTTTTGCATCAGATGCCAATCAGAACGTAGAAAAGAAGTGTAAGGACTTGGCTAATGTGATCTTTGCTTATTTACACTTTCTGAGACATCTGTAAGGACGGCATGTATTTCAGACTTGGCTCTCTTAACAGTGCTTAGCCTTAGTCACCCCTGAGTAGCTGTTTTGTTCAACAAGAAGTTATGTAACTGAATTTTCTTTTGATGTTTTAAAGAAGATAACCTCATGGAAAAGGACCGTGGATGGGAGGGTAAGACATCCTTTGCAGAGAAGTATGTTTGCTACCTCTTGGTTGGAAGCAGAACAATGATGTGCCCAGATGTTATGGTATGGGTTGATCATTCCACACCATCACAGCTGAGAAAAACTGGAACTAGTAAAAAAGTGAGCCTCAGTCTTAAAAACCGGAACAGATATTTAGGTATCAGATGGCCAGACTGCACCGCCAAATGTCATTGTCTGAAGTGTGTATCTTTCCATAACTGAAGAGGAGGGATATTTTTCACAGGTGTGGCTGAAGACACCATGCAGCAATGCCTCCAGTAGGACAAATAAGAGGAAGCCAAGCCACTATTCCCTAACATAACATCAGCTGGCAACAGTGATGGCGTTTTGACCCTTGAACTCCTCACTGAATGGTGGTGAATTTACTGAAAGAAGTCTCAACCAGTGGGAGCAACACAAAATAACACAAAACACCTGAAAGTTCCTTAAAAAATCAGTAAGCATTTCCCAGGATAGTAGCAAAGTCATGTGTTTACATCTGAGAAAGAAGTCATTAATACAGAAGTATCATTGGATTGATCTAGCAGGAAGGAACATAATTGCACATTATGTGGCATGAGCTGAGAAAAGGAATTAAGAAAAAAACTGTAGAATGCTAAAAGTGCCTTCCTTGAGCTGGATTAGTACTGCCAGCATTTCAGTCACTAGACTAGCCAACAAATAATATTAACTATGTTTTTAGGTAGCGAACAGATTTTTGTTGGCTTTTTACTACAGGCATTGAAATTCTTATTATCCCAAATCATCTTTAACCAGTCCTTATTGTCAAATGTTTGGCCAGAGTTTTACTTACAAAACTAGGAAACTTTTATACTTCCACTTGTTGTCTGATGCATTTCTAAAACTGTCAGATGCTGTGCCCAGGGAGGAACATGAGATGATTTCTGCAAATATTAGCATACCTAATTAACACCTTCTCACTGGATTTGAAAAAAACAAAACAAAACAAAACAACCAAAAAACATCAAAATTACCTTTGTTTTGTCAATGGGTGTAGGAAGGAGTTTGATTCATTGGGCAAAATAAACGCCTGTGACTATCACCTGATGAAATTAAACTGCTTTGCTGTGCGATTGGCTTTTCTACTGAGGAATGTATTCTAACGAAAAACTCTTGAGATGAGAAAAGATACTGATTCCAAGCAACAGTGTCTGGCTCAACTGAAGGTTAGGCACTTCCACAGATCCCAGTGTAAGCACATAAAAAAGAAACAGCGAAGGCCTGTTCCCCAATCTTTCACATTAGCTACATATGAATGTGCTGATAGCTAAAGCAATGCATCTTTCATACCACACCTTTCTTTTTAGATTATATATACACATTTACATGAGTTCCATATGTTTTTATCATATGCATCCAAAACATTTTATACACATTTAAACACAAATTAAATCCCTCACTCAGCAATCTGAAGTAGTTTGGGAAATTGAGACTTTGAAGACTGAGGTAAAACTATCACCTCTCTTTCGTTTTCTTCTTGCATTCATTTCTTCTGCCCTATCAAACAATATTCAGGGGGTGGCAGTGCTGAATACATGCAACTTGCTTATAATGTTGAAGCTATCATGAACTTTCAATAAAATACACACTTTAAAGGAATTATAGCTGGGTGGTCTCGCACTAGCAAATGCTGCCAGCAGTTCTGTATTGGTAACAGATATGGCTGCTTTGAAAAAATGTTTTTCTAGCAAAAGCCCCTGCGTACTTCAGCTGGTCTTATTTCACACAATAATACTAGTGGAAATTCTTCTAACCAAAACACAGTTTTGTCAGGTATAGCCATTAGCTCTAGAGTTTTCAGAGGCACACGTTTGTTGATGCAAGTATATTAAGAAAACAGTACTGATATAGGTTTGTTATAGCATAGAAATGATAATGCTTTAGGACTTTGATTCATAGCTGGCAATATGTTGCAGTCTTTAAAACTCAGATCAAACTCACTGATATCTTGTTTGAATGCTGCCACTGGTAGGCTGCTGAGTCCCTGCTGTTTCTTTTCATTCCCACTCTTACTGAGGTGTTATCTGAGCTGCAGCTGGATGGTGGGATTGCAGCATAAGGACCAGGCCCACAGTGGTTTTGTGTTAGCTGCCCCATCTAGCAGCAGAACATCTGTGCAAATCACACCCTGGATACTGAGTTGGTCAGCTAACCAACGCTCCAGCTTGTACATCAGCGGCCCTGTGGCATTACTACGCAAGTTAGATTTTTCATTTCTGCAGAGAAGCCACATCCTTAGACTGCACTTTGATCAACATTTGTGCAGTGCCTGGCACAATGTAAATTTTTCTTTATGCCCAGACTGCTACTGGAATCTGAATAATGGCAGCTTTTTATTTTCACTAGATAATGGGCGGCATCAGCTCCACATATAAAGGCAGTGGAGTTTAGATATTCTTCCCTACTGCTTCCCTCCCACTGCTCTCCCCTCCTCTCCACTGCCCTCTCCTCTCTCCTCTCCTTCCCACTGCCCTCTCCTTGTTTCCCTTTATTTTTCGCCTGTTTTACAGCTTCCTGAAACAGTAAAGGTTAGAGGGCAGTTCGGACTCCTTGATAGTGAAATCAGCACTTTCGTGCTGTATCTGCAGTCTCTGCTGGATCTGTAGGAGTACTGCATCAGTTTTACTGTTTCACAGGACTTAGTCTTCAATTGAGTCACCAGTGGCATAAGGGAGTAATGGTTCTGTCACAGGAACAAAACGACCTCTCTATAGTGCCTATAGGAAATTCAATTGGTGTCTGTCTGGCTGCTTCCCTTTCTTCTTGGGGACACTTCTGAGGCACCATAATTGGCTTAGCCAGGGAGATAAGTGACAATTTGTGGATGGAAGGAGAGAAAAAAAAGAGGAGCAAATCTCTCTAGTTTTTATCTGTCTATTCAGAGGTCAGTGTCAGCCAAGAAGCACTTAAAAAAGATCTTCTGCTCTTATCAGGCAAGAACAAGGACCCGTGGAAAGATCTCTCTCATGAGAGAAAAAGCCAGCTACAAGGCTGCACATGCCTAGGGCTTTCTGTAATGTTTCCTGACAGGGGTTTACTGGCATACTCTTGGCTAGATCACTGCTCTAGGAGACAATGAGAGACCTTCAGGTTTCTACCAGACACATGCATATGTTCATAGTCACAAACATTCACCTCTTCTGGGATCTTTGCCCACGTTAAGTCAGTACAGCTCCACTGATTTGCTTGATCTCAAAAGCATGCATGCCTGTTTCCTGCAAGTGTTCCAGCATCATGGGCTGGCTTACATGGAGTGGGCAAATTTGTCCTGATGTGGCTTTGCCTGCTTTTTTTAAAAATAGTGCCTCTGTGCATGATGGGAGACACTTTGGAGCCTAATTACATGCAGGTTGATTCAAATGGTACCAAGCCATATGAAAATGAGAGAACTGCTGGAGTTCTGAGAGCCTCTGTGTTTCCTGGCTGTGTACAAAAGACACTGCAGCAAATTGTTTCAATTGGCATAATCTGATGAATGAATCATAAAACAGACAAACAGCAATTCATCCCTCCATGCAGCTTCTCTCTCTAATAGCATTGTAGTTAGTCATCTCAATAATGATATTTTCAATAAAATGTTGCTTTCATTCAGGTCACTCTGCTGTTAAATCCTCACAAACCAGAGAGAATAGTGTGGCATCACAGGTTTATTCTGGAAATAGAATGTTTTTTTACCTCTACAGAATTTAATTGCAGGAACAAAGGTAAGAGCTTTCCTTACCAGGTGCATGCCCATCAGCAGTATCTGATCCAGGGTAACCTTGGAAATGAGTGTTTATATTCATATTCTTATTTTCAAAGACTGAATGAGTACAAATCCTGTTGAACAAGGCACAGGCTTTCAGCTATCATAAACGAGGCAGAATACCCACCAACCTGACTCACAGTTTTTGTATGACCAGCATAGGTTTAACAAAAAAAGCTTTTTGGTTAGAGGAAAAAGCTCTTTTTTTGTACCCTTTTGATACCAAAGTTTTCCACTGGTAGAGGTTTCACACACAGGCACATTGTAAAAAATGTTTTTTCTTGTTATTGAGTTTCATTGCTTAATAGAGTAAATATAAAATACTAAATTCTGCAAACTCTGCTCCTCTTGCCTTCACAGGTATTCACAGACAGCAGCTTTTGGGAACATCTGTGTTCAAAACCATGCAACGAAAATATGCGACAACAAGGTAGTAATTGGCAGCGTAGGCATTACCTTTGAAGCATGAAATGTTAGGTGGTGGAATTTGACCTTCTGTATCATTCCTGAATACAAAGTTTTGACACCAGTCAAGGGTGGCATTACGAACAATCTGTTCTGAGTCAAATGAGTAATATTACAGAATCATAGAATCATAGAATAGTTAGGGTTGGAAAGGACCTTAAGATCATCTAGTTCCAACCCCCCTGCCATGGGCAGGGACACCTCCCACTAAACCGTATCACCCAAGGCCTTCTCCAACCTGGTCTTGAACACTGCCAGGGATGGAGCATTCACAACCTCCCTGGGCAACCCATTCCAGTGCCTCACCACCCTAACAGGAAAGAATTTCCTCCTTATATCCAATCTAAACTTCCCTTGTTTAAGTTTGAGCCCATTACCCCTTGTCCTATCACTACAGTCCCTAATGAAGAGTACCTCCCCAGCATCCTTATAGGCACCCTTCAGATACTGGAAGGCTGCTATGAGGTCTCCACGCAGCCTTCTCTTCTCCAGGCTGAACAGCCCCAACTTTCTCAGCCTGTCTTCATACAGGAGGTGCTCCAGTCCCCTGATCATCCTCGTGGCCCTTCTCTGGATTTGTTCCACAGTTCCTTGTCCTTTTTATGTTGAGGACACCAGAACTGCACACAATACTCCAAGTGAGGTCTCACAAGAGCAGAGTAAAGGGCCAGGATCACCTCCTTTGACCTGCTGGTCACACTCCTTCTGATGCAGCCCAGGATACGGTTGGCTTTCTGGGCTGTGAGCGCACACTGAAGCTGGCTCATGTTCGTTTTCTCATCGACCAACACTCCCAAGTCCTGAGGGACACCACTCATTACTGGTCTCCAGCTGGACATTGAGCCATTGACCACAACTCTTTGCATGCCGCCATCCAGCCAGTTCTTTATCCACTGAGTGGTCCATCCATCAAATTGATGTCTCTCCAACTTAGAGACGAGGATGTGGTGTGGGACAGTGTCGAAGGCTTTACACAAGTCCAGGTAGATGACATCAACTGCTCTACCCCTGTCCATCAGTTCTGTAGCCCCATCATAGAAGGCCACCAAATTGGTCAGGCAGGATTTCCCCTTAATGAAGCCATGCTGGCTGTCACCAAGCACCTTGTTGTTTTTCATGTGCCCTAGCATGCCTTCCAGGAGAATCTGCTCCAAGATTTTGCCAGGCACAGACATGAGACTGACTGGTCTGTAGTTCCCTGGGTCATCCATTTTCCCCTTCTTGAAAATGGGGGTTATATTTCCCTTTTTCCAGTCATTGGGAACTTCACCTGACTGCCATGATTTCTCAAATATGATGGCCAGTGGCTTAGCAACTTCATTTGCCAGCTCCTTCAGGACCCGCGGATGGATTTCATCAGGTCCCATGGACTTGAGCACATTCAGATTTTTAAGATGGTCTTGACCCAGATCCTCTCCTACAGTGGGCGCAAGGTCTTCATTCTCACAGTCCCTGCATCTGCCTTCCAAGACTTGAGTGGTGTGGTCAGAGCCTTTGCCAGTGAAGACTGAGGCAAAGAAGTCATTCAGAACCTCAGCCTTCTCCAAATCCTGTGTAGCCAGTTCTCCCGAGAGCTTCCTGAGGGGGCCTACATTCTTCCCAGTCTGCTTTTTATTTGCTATGTACCTGTAGAATCCCTTCCTGTTATTCTTAATATCCCTAGCCAAGTTTAATTCTAACTGGGCCTTATCTTTCCTAACCTGGTCCCTAGCTTCCCAGACAACATCTCAACATTGCACTGTCTGTCTTACCTCCTTGGCCTTCTTTATTTGTAAATACTAAGGGATTATGCAAAGTCAAATCCCAGCATCCATATATTATTTTCTGAAAAAGTTTATCTGGCTTTCAGCTACCTCTTTCTACAAGCTCTGGAAATCATTAGAGTACTTCTTTTCTCATGTTGTGGTTTAGATCCAGCTGGTAACAGAGCAACACAGCTGTTCACTCACCACCTCCTTCTCTGCTCCGGGTGGAATGGGGAGGAGAATTGAAAGAAGGTAAACCCCATGGGTTGAGATAAGAACAATTTAATAATTAAAATAAAATACACTGATAATAGAAATACTCCTACTACTACAACCAATAATAATAATAATAAAAGGAAACCAAGAGAAAAAAGGAACCTCAGAAAACACAATTGATGCACTATACAATCGCCCACCACCCACTGACAGATATCCAACCCAACCTGAGCAGCGATCGGTCCCTTCTGGGTAACTCTCCCTAGTTTATATACTGAGCATGATGTGCTGTGGTATGGAATACCCTTGGCTAGTTTGGGTCAGGTGTCAGTCTGTGCTTCCTCCCAGCTTCCTGTGCCCCTCGTCACTGGCAGAGCATGAGAGACTCAGAAATTCCTTGATTGGAGTAAACATTACTTAACAACAGCTAAAACATTGGTGTGTTATCAGCGCTTCTCTCAGGCTAAAGCTGAGAACACAGCACTGCACCAGCTGCTAGGAAGGAGAAAAATGACTGCTGCTGCTGAACCCAGGACATCTCATTACTACTGCAGATAATGGTGGTGAAGATTAAAAACAAAAAAAAGAAAGGGGTGGTTGAGGATAAAACAGAGAGGAGGACATAAAGAAGTTTCCAGTGTCAGCAGTTTATGTCAGCCTGGGGTTTATTTTACACCAGAAAAAGACTGCTTCAGAAGACTGATGAAAGCTTTGCATGCCCTTAGCTAGATGCAAGCAGTCATGTATGTTAACATGCCAAATTGAGTCATACTTCAAGTCACTGGCCTGAACCAACCTTAATAACAGGTTTTGACCCATCTGTTATATCTGCCTTGTCTAGTGGAGAAATTGTATCCATTTCTACACTTCGACTCCACTAATCAGTTTAGCACTGATTTAAATCCCTGAATTTGGTTCTGATTTGAGTGGTTGGGTTTTTTTTCTGCATTGTATTTGCTTACACTGTTTTTCCCTATAGCTTTTTTTCCTACTTTCTTGCCTATACCACTAGACTTTTAAAATAACTATACCTCATCTGTTTTTTTCTGGTCACCAGCAGCTGCTGTTCAGTAGTTGAGAGAAGGCATTTCTAGAGATCATATGTCTTCAATGAGAATGTTCTTGTGCTGAAGGATTTCAAATGTGATTTTCTGCAATAATCATTTAAGGCTCGGTCTCTAGGGTGTGCCTGCCAGTTCAATTAGTTGTCCATTTTTAGAAAGTCATGCACAAAACAGTAGGCTAATGATCAAAACTAATTTGCTGAAAAGTTTGAATACTTACAATGTTTATTTTTTGTTATGGTTACTGTCCTGGGTTCAGCAGTAGCAGTCACGTTTCTCCTTTGTGGTAGCTGGTGCAGCGCTGTGTTTTGACTTCCAGCCTGGGAACAGTGCTGGTGAAGCCGATGTTTTCGGTTGTTGCTAAGTGATGTTTACTCTGACCAAGGACTTTGTGAGGCTCATGCTCTGCCAGGGAGGAGGGGAAGCCGGGAGGAAGCAGAGACGGGGCGCCTGACCCAGGCTAGCCAGGGAGGTATTCCATACCACAGCACGTCATGGCCGGGGTGGGGGGTAACTGGGAGTTACCCGGAAGGACACGGGCTTCCCGGTGGGACTCGTTTCTTGGCCGGTGGTATTGTATTCTCTTCCCTTGTTATTTTCCCTTATCATTGTTGGTGGTGGTGGTAGCGGTGGTGATTTGTGTTGTACATTGGTTGCTGGACTGTTCTTGTCTCAACCCCTGGGAGTTGCACCCTTTCGATCCTCCTTCCCGTTCCTCCGGGAGCGGGGAAGGGGAGAGCCTGGGGGGGGGGGGGGGGGGGGGGGGGGGAGGCTCAATTGCTCTCAGCCCGGCACCACTCACTGGGAGTGAGTGAACAAGCTGTCTGGCTAGGGTTTAAACCATGACAGTTACACAACAACGGGCACTTTACAACCCTCTTTAGTCACTGTCAGTTGTCATCTGCAGAGAACTATGCTATCAGCTCCTCATTCAACACTAGTCATTTTAGCTGGCTGCTGATTTCTTCATAACCTTCTGGGGACTGATTTACAGATGTGACAGTGTCCTGCTATCCAGTGCCCTAGGTAGAATAAGTCTGTCTTTTGATGAAGATGGTTGGTGTAGTCTAACAAAGATGCATGGATGCATCTTTTGCATACATGACAATGCCTGTTTCAGTCTGTAACTGAATAGGCTGTAGTGCATCTCAGTTTGTCTTAGGACAGAAAGGTGAACTGCATACATTTCCAAAATACTTCCAGACCTATCTTTGGCATCTATGAACAAGGTACCTACTGCAAATGACATCTGTGCTTGCAAGCTCTTCTTACATGGAGATCTATTAGATCAGTTCTTGTATGAGGGGAGGAACCAGTGGGTACCCAACAGATTCCCAGTCTGTTCCTCCTTAACTGAGGCACGTGGCTTCCTTCTGGGAGGAAGAAAATTAATCTCAGTTCATGGTCTTGCTTTCTGAAAGTCATTCCACACTGGCCTTCACACTTTTCTATTATTCTAATAATTAATAAAGGTCCTCTGAACAGCCATACCCACTTTGGAAAAGTGACTAAACATGCTTTTCCCTCTGGATGCCCAATTTAGGTTAGCACCTGCATAATGCAAACAGGCAGCTGTGTAGAAACAGAAAAAGCAATTGGAAAGGAATTATTTTAAAACATCAGAAAATAACAAGGAAAGGTCTGGAACAGTAAACAGGCTTCAGTATGAGAATGCAAATAGCAGAAATGACAGAGAAAAACAACAGGGAAACTGTGGGCATCAGCTGTTAGACTGACAGCATTTTGATCTGGCTTATGAGGGAAAGAAATGGCCCACATCTTCCTGGCACGGTTCACAGTGCAATTTCTTACGCAAGTAAGCGCCTCAAAGTATATTGAAAAGCTTCAGCTAAGGCAGATTAGAAGAAAACTACTGGAAACTGCAGCTAGCTGTAACCAGGAAGCATAAGAAAAGGCAGCAAAATTCCATGCTTTTAGGTCCTTCTAGCAGGCTTTTTAATCCAGCAGAAAAGAATGGATGGTCCTCAGCCTTCTCAGGGGAAGACTAAGCCCTTATCACTGTCTTCTGTGCAGGGGTGCCACAGCCATGACTGCTTCACAGCCACGGTGAAATGGCTCTGCTCTGAGCTCCCCTGTGATGGAGTCATTCTATTCCCACTTTTTTGTTGTTACCGTGTTACTCTCTGAGCCTTTGGTGAGAGCAAGATCAGCTGGAGCAGAGGCAAAGCTTCAGCTATTTTCTCTGTCTGTTGCATCTAAACATGCAGTGCTTTTCCTGCATGTCCACTAAGAAGGTGCAAGGCAGTCGTGCCACAGCTCTTCCTGAACCATGAACAGAAAAGAGGATGAGGTAGAAGTCCTCTCACCTGGAAGCTGGCAAAGCAGGGCTGGTTTACTGTGGAGATTTCACAAGCAAGGTCTGCTCATTTTGTTGTTGGTATTGACTACTGACATAGCTCACATAGATCTGGCTTGTCCAACCATCAGCTCACAGAGGCCTCTAAATAAAGTTTTCCGCCTTTGAGAGCGTCTTTCCAAAAGACTTGATGTGCAACTTTGTGAAATCTTAAAGACAGATATAAAGAATGACACTCAGCTTGTCCCACTGCAGTAAAGTGAACCCAAGAAGGGGACCTGATCTTCATTTTCTTGCTGAGAGTAGCCTGCAGAGCCTGAAACTCAAACATACAGTATCTGCTTTGTTACTGTATGAGTAACTGTATGTTGCTGTAAAATATGCTGTAATCTTTGCCAGGGGTATGTTGTGCATTCCCTGGAGCTTTTTCAGAGCTGAGGAACACTTCAGACTGCTTAACAGTTTGTTCAGGCTTTGCCTTATAAGGCCTTTTAACTCCAGCACAAGCACATGACAGCCTCTCCAAGTGTCAGCCTGTTGGGAACAGAACATAGCAACAGTTTTCTCTACTTAGGGAGCCACGTTTGTCCTGTCTGCCTTGACCTGCTGCCCCTCTAGCCCTTGTCCTGTCAGCCAGCATAAAAACAGGACCTTAGGGTAAAGGGTGTGGAGGGCAAAGGCTTAACTCTGACTGTGTGCATATCCTTGCTGCAGAGGTTGAATTACTTTGAACATACAGAGGTATTTTTGTGTATTACTTCAGTTACAGCTGTGATGCCCTGGGAAGGTTGATGGTTTACTACCGATAACACATTCTTCAGCGGTAAGTCACGAGATGTGCTGCTTTTGGGGAGACATCTGATCTGCTAGTGAAGCTGAAGGAACCGTGAGTTAAAAAGGTGCTCTCAGTTCATTCCCACTCCAGCAACTCGGAATCAGGACAGCAGAAACATTTTCGCTTTTTCTGCTCTGAGTTTGTACATGTCTTATTTTAGCAGCTCTAAAACATCAGCAGATTAGGCTAAAGTATTAAAAAGGGGTATGCAAACCAGTAAAAGCAGAATATGCTCTGCTTTGACTTAAAATACCCTTTCTGAAAGCTGGTTAAGTTACAAGCCATGGGAAACAGCCATTTGTGGAAATCCAGGAGGATTTTCAGATTCTTCTGCAGGTCCCGACAGCATTCCCATTGTGGCTTGGCTGGTGCCAGGCTGCACATCAGTAGAGGACACACAGGGCTTTGCAAGTGTTTGGAGCTGTAGGGAGAAGGAGCCCTATCTGGGAGTGACACAGTGGGACAATACAGCCAGGAGCAGATCTTGGACCTCCTGCACTCCAGCCCTATAACAGAAGGCTATCCAGTCTCTTGGAGGAAAACCCCCACTCCTTCAGCCCTCTCCGCACCCATGAAAGTCTTCCAAAGTTCAAAACCTACAAATGGCAGCAACTAAAAATAGTAGCACCTTTTACTACACAGACTCAGCAGCTGAGTAAGCCCAGACTGAATGGGGCAAAACATGCAAAACAGGCCCCACAAGCAGAAGGTTGTGTGATTTCAGTGGGATTACCATTTGCAGGACATGTCTTCAAGGCCTCCAAATGGAAACTTGTAACCTGCTCTGGGGGCTGAAAGGTATCATGAGACTACACACTGCACACCATCTTCATTGCAATAACCACTATTTGTCATAACACAATGATTTGTCCAAAGCCACAGGTCACAATGCTTACTTAATTAAAAGCATTAAAACTACAAACACTATAGCACACATAGACCTTAGGTTGCTCAAAGTTAGGCATACAACAGGATGAGGTTTTCAGCAAAAGGAAGAGCAGCCCAAGTTGCACATGGAGCTCTTACACAATCAGGCACATCCATATAAAAATTTAAGCTGCATCTGCCTATCTCCAAAACAAGCTAAACCACCTTTTAAGGCCTTTAAACCCAACTTTCATTCACAGTCCTCTTTGATGTGGGCACTGCTGAAACATTTTGCTTGCTTTCTACTTGCAGCAGTACTGGCTTTGTAGCTGCTGAAATTGTACTCAAGGCAAACAAAAGCCAAGGTAATGCTTATTGTGGAATCTTATACACAAAAACAACACTTTGCACCAACACTTGCTCTGCTTCCCCTGAAACATCATTTTAATTCAACAATGCACACCAGATCACCAACCCAAAGGCAACCCCTGTTTTTCCTGCCATTTTTACATTATTAACTCATTTTTCTCAGTGCATTCTTTGCTTCTTCTCAAAGGATCAAGCATGTTCCTTTTGTTTTGCATCTTTTTTCCTCTCTGCCTCACTCCAGAAGATTATAAGCTACACTTTGTTTCTGCAATAGTGGGTTTTCTGTGGTGAAAAACAGTGTTCAGATCGATTGCAGGAGTAATTCCCATTATAAAATTTCACAGCTGGTACACTTTCATCATGTGATGAGATAGGCAGCTGGAGTATTGAATCAGAACTCTGATGGCTGGATGGGAGGTGCCGTGAAACCAAGAATTAAAAAGAAAAGGAAAAAAAAAAAGAAAACCAAACAAACAAAAAACAAGCAAACAAAAGTAAATAAAACAATTAAAAAAAAAAGAAAAAAAAAAGAAACAAGTCCTTGTCACAATATACCACTGACAGTCAGAACTATAAATCAGTGGAAGGCTAGAAACTTACATTGATAACAAGTACAACATGGTTCAATAACAGGATATTTTGAAAGGGAAATCAGAGTTGTTCTTCAGGCTTAGTTTGTGAGCTCCCTGGCAGAGTAGTATTATTTTGAAGGTACTAATGAGCAAAATTTCAAATACTTTTTTAGCTAAAAATTAAAATACATAACATAATTTGCAAGTTTGCAAGTTTATACTGAAGTACTGAAGTAAAAATAGTGTAAAGTGATTTTTTCAGAACATATTTTACCTTCAGGATAAAAAAGCAAACCTCTTTAGAAATTCGCCAGAAAAAGTTTTTTTCATCTTTCTGCTTAATTAAAATTAATGCATATCTTGTGTGGAAGCTAGATTTTAGTAAACAATCACTATTTTGCCACTAATAATACTTCTTCTTAAACACCAAATACTGACTTATATTTTTGTAGGTGCAGCTGTTGCAATCCCAGATGTAATTTCACTAACCATGATCCTTCCTCAGCAGCCACACATCAAGCAGTCCCAGTACTGAGGAGTTCACATTTAAAGCAGGCAAAGAAATGCCTTCATGAAAAGAGAAGTGATTTGCAAGGGTTTGATTAGTAACCACATCTGCAGAATGTCTGCTTACTGATCTAAACTAATGAATAAAATCATCATATCTTGATTAGGTTAGAGTTTGTTTTGTAAGTAACATACTGTATTTGGAGACATAAGTTTGCTACTCGGGTAGAATACTTGGGACTTCAAATAATCATTTACATGCCCCATGTGAAATAAGCTGCAAATGTCGTTACACTTCTACATCTTTCTGTGTGTGTAATCAGGGGAAAAGAAAATACTGAATTTCCTAGATAGATCTGGAATGTAAGAATTTAGAAGACAACTTTAAAGTTCCCTTCTTTCATATGGTTCCAGTTTTCTGAAAAGTGCCATCATTTTTAAATGGGACTCTCATATCAACATGGAGATATTTGCATTCAGTATAGCCGAATATCGCTTAGCAATAGTCATTTGGCAAGTAGAAGATCTGTTGAAGATGTTGCTTAAAACAGACATGTCCAGGGCTCCTGTCACCTTATTGCCATCACGCACCAGACACAATATTGGCATCTGCTACAGACATATGTACGTTAGTTTACGCAGGCTAGAAGTATCCTGGAACCGCCATAAATCCACACTGTGTGACTGCCTGGGCACTAGAATCGACAAACACTTTGTCTTCTGCCAAATCTCAACTGGAAGCATTTTATCAATCTTTAAAAAGTATATGTTTTCACAATAGGAACAGTCTTAACCTGTGGAGAAAATTAAATTGCCTAAACAGATATGATGCAGACAGATAGTACTGTGTTCTCCATGCCTTTGATGAGTGTCCAAATTGCAAATGTTGTATTGCCCGTAACATCAGAAGATTGAAATAAAACAGTTATCTATTGAAATAAAAGTTATCTAAAGAAATCAAGGGGAAACATAGAGAAAGGGAGATATTTTTTCTTTTCTATGAGAAAAGAGTAGATCACATTGGGTACACTCATGACGAAAAAATGTGTTTTTTCAATAGCTGTATCTCTTTCTCCCTTTGTAATTTCACAAGCAAAGCAATGCTTCTCTAGCATCCTTATGAAAGTCTCAGGGTGTTATGTTCAACGAGTGGGCAGTGGCAGAAGCAGGCCTCAACTGGATTTTCTTCACCTTCCCTAAATTGATTCAGACCTCCTAGGAGAAATCTGCAAGGCTATAGCTCTGCACAAATGAGCCACCTGACATGTCTCCTTCTTCCCCATTTGTGCAGAGGGCCATGCTGTATGGGTTTCTATTAATTTATGATGAGCTAGTGCCTAAAGCACATAACTTCAGTAGGCTCTGTCATGCTACCTGCCTGTTGTAAGCCAGTCTATAGCCTCATGGGAAGCCTCTTTGTTTTCATTCCTGGCACAATTAGCAGGTGAACATCACTTCAGACCTCTCTCAAAAAGTCCAAATTTACCATGAGACTGGGGATGCCTGCAGCCTTACTCCACGTTGTGTTGCTCTCCCGTACAAGAGACACCAACCACAGCAGGTTGGGAAAAGATAAAGAGTTGCTTAAGTATTAAATTAAGAAATAAATAGAAATTTTTAGGGTTAAGCATCCAGCCTCTTTCAAAATATCTTGATTTAAAAGGTTGTGTGTCTGCTTTATTTTGAAACAAGCATGTATTGTACTTTCTTCCAGGTTCCAAAATTGGAATATGTGCAGAAGTTTAAAATGTAGACATGTTGACAGGGATTTTCAAAGCAGACTAGAGTATTAAGAATCATTTTCCCCTAAAATTAGTGGAAGGCAATGTCAATCATTTAGACTGCTTTGTAAATCAGCATTCAATTTCATCCTAGGAATTGCTGACTACTAGGTTTAATGAATACTGTCTGTTCTGAACACTGTGTACCAGACAAGGCAGTTGTACATTAGAGGTGCAAGATATAAAGATGATGTCCTAATTAGCTTCAAGCCAGAGATGCCAGTTTAGTGGTAATCTCGAGTGAGGCTTGTATGTGGTGTACAATACAATGTAAAACAGTTGTCTAATTTATACTTTATAACATTAAAGTATAAAGTAGTAATATTGGAGTGACATTAATAGGAATTCAGTGGAACTTACATTTTCCTCAGGAAGCCTAATTGTGATTTTTCTCAGCATCTACTGCTGCTATCAGTAGCAGTCGTCTTTAAAAAGTACTAAAGGGAATACTACACACTTGCAGTGACCCTGAGCAAGAAACCAGTGAGGACACCTTTCCCATGCATACCTTTGAGTTGAGCACTGGAAGTGGGACCATGGAGAACAAACAACAGCCTTAACGATCCTTGGAAGAAACAGATGCAACACAGTGGCTTTGCATAATACATACCACCTGCTACACTGGTTCAAGGCAAACTCTTGGCACCTTGTGGCTGCCTCAGACTGTGAAAAGCTTAGTGAATTCCCTAGCTAACAATGGAAGCTGGACGTACCAATTTGGGTGTAGTGTAGACTGATCCAAAATTCATATTAAACTTTCAGCATAGATCCAGAATGCAGCTAGTTATTTTTTGTCTCTTCTACATGACTCTGCCACTATCTGAAGCAGAGGACAAAAGGCCAGGAGATGACTTCTGTGTGAAAGTTTCCATTTTTTTCAGGTGAGAGGACCAAAGAGGGGATAATGCCTCATTAGGGGGTGCTCTTTTTTAGAGTTGAAACTACTAGTTATCAGGCTTAAAGGCTACATGACAGGTCTCTGAAGAATCTCAGAAATACACTCTGATCTGCCTCACTCCAGTTTCAAAGTGCTGTCAGACCCCTTATTGGAACAGATGGATTTAAGTCTTCTTCATCAAAAAGATAAAATCAAAATTCCAGCTCTTTCATTGTTATAACATGCTGGAGTTGAGGTGGACTGATCTGGAATACTGCTCTGCTGACAGGCAGGGTACACAACTAAATGACCACTCACTAGATATACAACATGCACAGTTTATTAAAAAAGCACATTAAAACGAATAAGCACACCAAAGCAAACAAGCACAATAACACAAATCGTGTATATTTCTCTATATATACAGTAAATAAGTACAACAAAGCAAATCAGATATAATACATATAAGTAAAGGACAGAGGAAAGTTAGCAATGTATCAAGTCATTACTACATAGACAGAATAGAGATTAAGAAAAAATATACCAACAGCCACCACCGAATCATCATCCAGGCCCACACTTCAACCTGGGAAGCCCCACTGCAGCCAATGCCAGGAGTGTCAGGCAATTGGGAAAATTGCTGTGCAGTGTATCCACCCATAGGTGAGGTTACAGATTTGGCTATAAGAGGGTCCTGCTTTTATACCCTCAATAAAACAGACAGTATTGTGACAGGTCTGTAATTGCTTACTCGTGGGGCCATGCAGTTTCTCATGATCTCTTCATTGTCCACGCTGAGAACATTGGCCAGGCGCCCTGGTGCAGCCACATATGAAGGTCATAGAAGAGCTGCACCCCTTTGTTTTCCTGCCTTTTTGTGAAAAACAGTCATGATGAACATAAACATATATACTCTACTGAATACACTTTGGCAAAACCATACTTTATTATGTCTCAGTCATGACAGGGAATCAACTCTCAGCTAGGTTCCCATCCATTACAAACACCCATTGTTAAATTATGGCCTTGATGCAGTCAACCTGAAGATACTTCTGGGCAACCCCTCCATAGAGGAGAAAGACATGCTGCCATTAATTTCCCAGTTACTTAACCTTAGCTGAATACTTGTTATTAATAAAATATACTTTTTTGACATTGCAAATCCACTGCCAATCCCTTAGTCCTTCTTTGAGGAAGCTGTTAAGATAGGAGACCAAACTGAAAATGGACTAGTGAGTCTGGAGCCAAAAGATTGTTTAAAAAGATGTTAAGTGATCTTTTTGTCATCCTTCACTATGAGGGTGGTGAGGCACTGGCACAGGTTGCTCCAAGAAGCTGCAGCTGCCCAATCCCTGGCAGTGTTCAAGGCCAGGTTGGATGGGGCTTGGAGCAATCTGACCTAATGGAAGGTGTCCCTGCCTGAGGCAGGGGGTTGGAACTGGATGATGTTTAAGGTCCCTTCCAACCCAAACCACTCTATGATTCTTTGATATATGGGGGAATGGAAGCAAAGGTCACATGATGACAGCAGCAGTAAAATCAAATATTCAGATCGTGGCCCCTGTTGCTATTTGGTGCAGTAGTTTATTTTCACCTTTTCTATAGATTTTGCCAGTCGGGTTGCAAGTTACTACTTTCTTTTCTTTACTATCTCAGCTTTGAAGCAAAATTCAGTGTACTAACACAAACCCCAGCAGTAAATATTTTCCTGTTTTCAAGGAAATATCATTTCAGCTATGTAGTATATGTGAGGGATAATCAGCAGGCACCAGAAAGGAAATAAATGCTTCTTAATGCAGCTTTTCTGCTGCAGTCTGCATTGTTTGAACAGAAAGGAGAGGGACATGCTAGAATCTACAGGAGCCAAGCTCTAGTTTTCAAATCCGAAGTAAAATAACATACTTTTTTTATCTTTTTCTCTTGGCAGATTTGAATAGCCGAGGCAGCTTTAACAGGCAAGAGGGTCAGGAGTCCCTTCCCTATCACCATTAAAGTTGTCAGGATCTATGAAATTCAATGCCACAAAATGTTTCTAATGGTGTGGATAACACAAGTCGTGGTGTACACATGAATCTCTTATCATTAACAGCTACAGAGAGATGCACAGTTAAGGGGCAGCGACCTATTTCAGTGGCATCATTATTCTGACAGAATAGAAATTCAACAAAAAAAAAAACAACTTTTTTTTTGTGAAAAGTTGTCTTATTCACAGATACATTTCTGCCCTGCACTGTAGTGCTGGCACTATTTCTTTTGTCACTGCTCTCTGGATGTAAAGTGTCAAGGGAGGCACTGATAATAGAAAGTGGAAACTGAGGACCAGCCAGGATTTTCTTTTTGTGTAATTTCAGTAAAGGAAACTGGGGAAGGTTGCCTTGCATTTCTTCTCTGCAGATCATCTAATTCTTCCCTCCTCCCTAGGAGCCAGGCTAGGTTCCTGCAGCAAGGTGTAAGCTGGCCAAGTGAGCTGTGGTCCTAACAGCAGTCATGGAAATCCCAAAAGGAGGCAGGCTGCTTCCTCAGCCTGGGAAGCTTCAAATAACCCCAGCTACCAGGAGAGGAAAGAAGCGAAAAAGGTGAAATGCGTACCTCATTAATTCTTAGATTCTTTCCTACTTCAAGGAAAGTCACTGCAAACAGGATCTCCTCATTTCCTGACCTGCAGGCTTGGACAGAGGGTGCTCTATGGCTTGCTTCATGAATTACTGACAAGGACTGAAGGTCAGGGTAACATGAGGCTATTTAAGCTTGGCAGAGGGGCTGGCAAGACAGGAGATCTCAGGAAAATCTCAGGAAAGACCTTGTTTCTTGTCCCTGATGCCAGCAGAATCACTTACAAGCAACTTGTTTGTGGACAACATACATTATTTGGCTAGGAGATGTCTGCTCTGCAGAATGCTCCTGGGTGTCCCTTCCACTCACAGTGTCTGGTGGTCCATCAAGAGGAGGTGCCCTGCCACTGACACAACTGTTTGAAGACCCCTCTATCCAGAGGGCTTCTTTCTCAGTGCAAGCTCCCCATGCCTGCAGAATGAAACCAAGCAAAAATGGGAAAAAATAATAGACTGCACTTATTAATAAATTATGGCTTACCTATTCATAAGCCTGCTGTCTTGGGAAAGTTTAAAACAAAGCCCTGTTCTCTAGCTGTTTATTTCTTAAACACTGCCATCTCCTGCTGTGCGTGCTTCAGCTCCATGTCTTGATAGCAACTGCAGAAACTGAAACAACAGAAAAAGGGACAAACAACTTCAGTTAAACCAAGTTTGGTATACAGATTTTTTCTATCAAGAATGATCTTGTGCACTTAGAGAACTGGATTCAAGGGTATAGGTTGAGCTCTGCCACTGCCCTCCTCTTCAGCTTCAGGCATATCTTTTACATTTTTTCCATCTGCATTTTCCAGGCATGAAATGCTGTGGGAGGTGGAGAGGAGATTTCCCAGTCTTTGCCTGTCCTGTTGCTTAGGCTGTTTTTCCCACTAGCTCACACAGCTGGGGTCTGTGCCTGTGAAAACCCATATGAGGGGGCAGTAGGGATGAAGAAGGTGTTCCGGTACTAGCATCTGCCGTCCCTCAGCAGAGGGGTGAGCACACATATTTGGGTGTTCAGACAGTTCTCACTTTCACCAAGTCGTGAATGGCAACAGACTGGGAACCCCCACCACCAGCCACCCAGATGGGTTTGCAAGGTTTTGGACATACAGTCCCCACCATGCAGCTACCACTTCACAGGCTGAAGTGTCCAGGTGGGATTAGGACAACTGTCCTTGGGTGATGTCCCTTCCAACCCAAACCATTCTATGATTCCATGACGGCTTTTTGGGATGAGGGTCTCTGAGGTGCAGTTCACAGTACTGAGCTTTCAAATGGCCCAAGCACAACCCCTGTTGCAGCCACTGTGCCCCCCTTGAAAGCACCCTGGGTATGGATGAGAGAAGGATGGCAAGAGACTGTTGTCTGATGAGGCTGAGAGGCCCAATTAAAACTGCAGATGAAGTAGCCTCTCCTGGAAATGTTGGATGGTGCCACTGCTGGAATTTTTGAAGGCTGTGCAAGACATTGTGCTTGAGGGAGCCTGAAAAGTGAGCATGGAGAACGGGCTCAGTAATCTAAAAATTTAGATCAACTTTACATTCCTGGCCTATTTAAATATAGCATCTGAGGCCAAAGTCTGGAAAGGAAAATAAAAAACAGATTAATCAAACCTCAGAATTTCAACTTAGATGAAAATAATGTGGTTCAAATATGCCCTAGAGAGGAATGCTTGACAATATTGAGGATGCCAGAACAGTTAGAGCAGCACAATGCAACATGCTGGCATGTGGTAATTTTAAGAGCCAGAAGTATCTCCCCTTAAACAATCAGAAATGCAAATGTGAAGCCTGTTTCCCCTCCTTGCTCTGCTTTTTCTTGACAACTGCTGCCAGGATCCAACCACTAACCTGTCACCACAAAAATATGTCGATGCATTTGCAATGGCTGAGGCATTAATCCTGACCTTCATGTGTATGAGTGTGCCTTGCTTACTCAGTCTTCAGGCCAAAGTCTGTTTTCTCAGACTGACTCAGTCCTACCAACAGCCAGGAGAATGGGACGGCAAAGGTTTTGCATCAAGATGCCCAGCATCATGCAGACAGGTTCTGGTCATACACAGAACAATGACTAAAAAAGTTTGTCAAAAAAAAAAAAAAAAAGCTTGTTAAAAAAAAAACACAGATGATTTAACCTAGAACTTTTTCTAATCCAGGTCAGCTCTACGGCAAGGACAAGAACCCGATTTCCACCACATAGCTAAGCTGTCGTATTAAAAATTCAGGCTACACACGTCTCAGAGTGGTTTCCAGATTCTCTCCAGAACTGAGCAGGGACTGCAGATTGTTTCATACAGTCTTTTTCAAAGAAGTGAAAATAAAAATCTGTCCTGCATGGAAATGGGATGCAATTTACACATTACTGAGACGTAGCAGTTTTTGCTCTTTTAAAAATTCCAATGAAAAGAACAGCCTTTTAACTGACATTTGAAAAATATTTTTTCCTTTCTTCTTCATTTTTAGCTACTGTGTAAAGTATACTAGAATACTTCTTTCCTCTTGCTTGCCTACTCTTCTAGAATCTTCTTGCTCCTCCTTACAACCTCTGTCCTCTGTTGTTTTCTTAGTGTCTTCAAAATTCGGAAATGCTACCCTGCCCTCCTACCCTAAAAGTAAAATAAAAAACCAATGAGGCTTAACACGATGTCTTATTTTTTTATTAAAATTCCATACCAACACAGCAAAACATTCTGGAAACAAAAATCTTAACCAACATGGGTTAAAACATAAAATGACTGGGTCATTGTTTTATCTTGTTACATTTAAAGCTGCCTTCACTAACCAAATGTTCATAGGGGCTGTGCCTGCACGCTCTGTCATCACCTTGTAAGTTACCTTACAGAGACCATTTCCCCTGTATTGCAAGTCACCAGCAAGAAACTGCTCCTCTGCTGATACATACAGTATCATTACTGTACAATCGTAAACAGGCAAGAGGGTGAGCTGCTGCAGCACAGCTGATCCCTGTTTCCTTGCCAAACTAAACTAAAGAGGGGTGCACAGCCCTGCAGCACATTTCGCTGGGGCCAGGAATGCCCCAGCTGTCATTAGGATGCACCCTGCTTACCCCTTGGCTGCAGCAAGCACTGCAGTTTAATGGGAGAGAGGAGAAATATGGGATATATAGTGTCCAGCTCAGATGCGTTACTGTGCTTCACAGTGTCATATCAGAAGTGAGACGCACTTTTATACATGATTACCTTGAATGCACTTAAATAATGTTTAAATGTTTTGCAGAGTGGATGCCATGTGGAAGGAAAGGTGATGGTGGTGCATTTCACACACCACTTTGGCAGCATTTAATGTGACTACAGGTTATGGATGAAACAGCTTGCCCGTCTCAGCTCCAGTAAGCACTGGGGCATACCGTTGTCTTTGCTGGATATAGCCTGTAGCAGAATTCCTCTCCTGGGCAAGGCTTAGCAGCAAAACATGAGAAGGGTATTGAAGGGATTTAATTGCTTGCAAGTCTTAGTAGAAGCTGCCCATGTGTGTTCTCAGTGTACACGTGAGAGTATAGATGTCTGGATCCTGTGTGACAGGACATTTCAAACCCAGCTATGCAGCAATACATAGACCTTACGTGGTCTATGTATTGAACACAAAAAGAGGATTTGAAGAAAAAAAACAAGCTGAAAGGGACTAAATAAGCTGCAGGACAGATGTCATCCAGTGAATTACTTAAAAGGTAGTAAGAGTATCCCAGTATAATCTGGAATTGCTGCATTTTTGCTAGCTGTGAACCCATCCCAATACCCACTTACAGATACTACCTCACTTGGGATAAGGCAATAAAACTTCATGTTTTGGCCACACAGACTACTGTAATTATATAATGTTCTGTAAGTTTTCTATACAACAAAGGACCTCTTTCATAGAGGCAAAGCTAAGTGAGAAGTCACTTTGACATGCCGTCATGAGAGAAGGAGGCTGGGCACCAATGGGAAAAATGGGACCTGGAGGTGGAAACACTTGAGAAAGCAGCGGCCTTGAAAAGCAGGCTGCAGCAAATAGCACATCTCAGAGCTGGAAACAGGGTGGAGGTAGAGGATGTCTGGGAGAGGAGACAGGGTTTGAGCAGAGAGGCACACAAAAGGGCAGGCACAGACGAGCAGGATCAATTCCAGACCCCTTGTCCAAGATGATGGAGTCTCCTTGTCTTGTCAGCATGGGGTTATTAAAACAAAATTGTATGCTGCAGAATGCTCCTCAGGCAGTACAGCAGCAGGGTGCCGAACTCAGGTTCTGCCCTGCACTCCAGCCAGGAAGGTGGCTGTCCCGGCCTGGGGCTACCACTCTGCTGCGGCGGCCCTGTGCTCACCCTTGCGGTAGCACCTGATGGCTGGGAGAGTGTGAGGGGCTTCTTTTCTTTGCTGTTTATGGGAAAAGAAAGCAGATGGGAAATCATACAACAACAACAAAAAAAAAAAAAAAAAAGGAAAGGTGAAGAGGTTTCTAAACCGAATCCAAGCTTGTATCAGGCCTCCCCTCCCTTCCCCACCTGCCTCCTCCCCTATTTATAATACACCTGGGTTCTTCAGTCGGATCATTTGTACATACAGCTTTGCCACTTGCAAGTGACAATACAGTGCTTAAATGTGAAAAGCACGTGCAGGGTGCATGGACACCTTCCCTCTTCCTTCCCATACACATGCTCTTCACTGCTGCTCTTACAGGCTGTCGTTGCAGCAACAGCTGCCTTTCGCATTACCACTGCATTCATGAGCGGCCGTGCTGTTCCCCCACGGCCAGTGCCTTCCCTGTGCCTTCCTGTAGCCAAACCTCCTTCAGCTGGGGGCTGCAGCCGCCTGCCTGCCTGCCTGCCTGCCTGCGGCAGCTCCTGCTTACTGCACCATGTGCCACCGTTCTTCCCTCCCTGCCGCACTGCTTGCTAAGGACATGCTGTGGCACAGCTGTCTGCCTCTGTTGCCGCAGGTTTGGACTGCTGTGAATGCTACTGATGTTGAGCTCCTGTGGTGACCCAGCACCCCATAGGAGGAGCAAGTGAGCTGAGACGTCAACGCAAAAAATTATAGCCATGCAAGCTACCCCTGCGCTCAGCTGCTGGGAGAGTGCATACATGGCTTGTGTGACAGCACTAGCACGCAGAAGCGGCAATGAAATGCAGTCAGCAATACAGCTGGGAGACAGGCAGCGAGGCAGGCACTGTTCCAGTGACTAAAATGATCGCACCGTGAGCCAGCCTGCAGTGCCTCCAAAAGTGGCTGATTACTACTACAGGAGCTCGGCTTTCTTTGCAGTTACTCCAGTTCCCCCCGGGTGACTGCAGTGTGTGCTCTGTTTTGGTTTTGTTTGCCTTTCTTTTTTATACCCGCACATCCCACCACCACCCGTCTCCCTCTCTCTCCTCCCGTGTCCTTCTCTCCAGGATGGCGGAAGCAGAGTTGCACAAGGAAAGGCTCCAAGCCATAGCAGTAAGTCAGTTTCATTTTACTTGCTCTTTTGTCCATAGCCGTGGGTTGTGGAGGGAAGCAGGGATTCCAGCAGGGTGGCTGGGAAGTGCCTGGAGAGCCTGGCTGCCGCGAAGTTGTGCGTGGAGTTCCCCGTTCGGGAAACGAGTGGTTAAAGTCTGCTTTGCAGGATTTGGCGGAGAAAGAGGGCTCTGAGGAAGAGCATTGAGCTGACACGTGCGGAAAGAAAAATGTGAATTCACAGTGGCACATTTAAAAGATTGATGATGGAGAAGAAAAGAATAAGTGGGGAGGATGGGAGATTGCAGGAGAAAATCAGTACTCTGCTGAAAAGATATTTTCTCACAGTGGGAGATTTAGCTTAGCTGATTAAGAAGTTAAAATCATCTGCAGCAGGATGGCTTTTTACTGCAGAAAATAATTGTGGTATTAAGAATTTTTGAAACAATACGAACAGAATAATCAGAATCATGTAATTATTTGGTCTATTAGATAAACTGTCACCTCAGCTTAATAGCTGAGCACATGCTTTTAGCCAGATTCCCTGGCAAGTTGCATCCTGCCATGGATAAAGTCTAGGCAGTATTTTGCCCCATTTTAGTTAAAACTTCTGTTTCCACATTTAGTACCATAATTTGGTGTGAGCCATGAGCTGAGCTGGTGCAGCCCTCAGAGGAACGTGGGCAGTGACACCTAGTGAGGCTTGAGCCTGGGTGTTTAAAAGCCACCATCATCACCACCATCATCCCGGCATGCAGAAATTGCCAGCTCATCTTTCAGCATGGCACAGGCGCTGTGTCAAAAGGCCTGTGTTTCCGTGGGCACTGCCAGTTTGCCAGCCCCACACAGCCTGCCCTTGTTCAAGTGACACCCAGCTCTTCTTCTTCCCCATGGCTGAGATGCTGATGCAGCTGTGCCAGTCTCAGCTGGATGGCACAGCCTGTGCCGGGGACTGCACACCTGGAGGTCTGAAGGGAAATGACAGAAGATGGCAGAGCCCACATGGATTTCACGCTCCCTTTTGTGGTTCTCCCAGTGATCAACAGATGCTGTTTTACTATATCCATCAGAGATTACAGATTTGCTTTGTAGTAAGAGGAACGGCTGCTGCTGCTGTTCCAAGCTGCTTTAAGTTTGTTATCCGGCTAATAAGTTCATAGAGATTTAAAATAACCAGATGTAAAATAATGTGTTTTTTTTCCTCCTGTGAAATATTTCCTGAAAAAAAGCAAATGGTATCATTTGATATGTCTGGGAGGCTATATCCATTTAGTTTTCAGGTAGTGGAAAGTCGATGCGTATTTTTAAGCTGGTTCACAGTTTTCTGTCAGCATAAGCATTGCCAAATTAATCTCCAAATGGAAGCAGCAGAAACATTCTCCCAGAAGCAGGCCTCACTACTGCCTCTGGTTTGGGACACCCTTATGGCCGAACCATACTGCAGAGCTGCTCCACGCATTGCTGTCTTGCAAAGCTCTGAAAAACTTCCCTCTACACATTAAAATAAGTGTTTTATATTATTAGTACTTCTTTAGAACACTATATGTCAGAAAACCAAGAGGCATACCAGTTTCCGCTCCACATGATGTGCCTAATGCTTTCACAAAAGTAAATCAGATGCTCTGCTTGTGGTGCTTCCATTTCACACCAGCAAGGCCATTGGTGTGTAGAATTATCACCTAGTGTATCACAACTTTTTACAGTAGCTTGGTGCTGGTATGAGAGAGGGCCTTGGGAATCTGGATCTTAATTTTCTGTATTTCTCTTCAGGCTTCTGTTTCTGGCAACAAATAAAGCATAGTACAGCAACGTGTGCAGTGAATTACATTGACAGAATTTTATTTCAGCATCAAAAGTATTCAGCCTTACTTTAAGCTTGAATGAGGGCCCATGAACTGACTTGTTTACTTACTCACTCCGCGGAGCAAGAAATTTTCTATATAAACTTGTTAGGTAACTTTTCTCCAGTGCTTGGGCTGCTACAGGTGTTTGTCAGAATGCAGAGATATTTCTTTCTAGCGTAAGCTTTGCTCCGTCAGGATGAATGACATGGCACAAGTTAGCCATTTCTCTTGTGCCACCGGTTAGCGACACAAAATAAGGCAAGTTCTCAGAAGTTTCATGGCCTTTCTCAGAAGAAGGAAAAGGTGGCAATTTAGTTTGGCTTGATGTTCCCTCTATTTTAACGAGCTGCAGTATCTCACTCAGATGAGCAGAAGCTTACACCAGCACTCTTCAGTCAAGCTGGTTGAATGCTAGGCATATAGAAAGAAATCCACTTACTGTTGGAACTTAAGCACACTGTTCCCTGTACGTTTGTGCTTGCTTCCATAATCACCATGGCAAATGAGCTTGCCAACAAGACAGAGTAAATTTTACATGTACATTGCTGAGTATTTAAGGGAAAGAAAATCCAAACATGGAAATGTGAATATTTGCACCAGAAGGCTGACCTCTTTTGAAGAGTTTGATTGTGTACTTTGCTACTCTGACTAAGTTTTAAATATATGGCTGTCTGGCACAGAGTCAAGTGTCATGGGAAGAGGAAGAAACAGGTCTGACTGTTACAACTTTAATCTCAACCTTGGTGAACATGAGTTAGCCACTTGTTTTGTCAGCAGGAGGTATTTAGCCTCTCTGTGCATTCATTTTCCATCCGTAAACTGTGAATAGTGGACTTTGCCCTTGTCCAGAGAGCTGTTAGGGATGCATGCAAGATTGAGCGGAACTTGGATGCTATGGTTTACCAGGGCAAGAAAGAGCTAAGTAAGTCTTTAAAAAATAGGATGTGTGATTCCAAAAACAAAAAAGGAGCTTCAAGTGTATATGTTTTTAATTCCATTGTACATTCCTAAGCTGTGATTTTACATTTTTGTGTTTCTGAAGTCCCTAAAATTCACAGAATTTCTATAGTAAGACTAAAAGCACTATGGAGGTTCTGTTTTGGAAGTGGGGAGATGTAAGACAGCTACTAAAAAGTGGAACACAATTCTCTCTGCTGGGAAGGAAAACATAAACTTTGTGTTTTGGGGAGGACCTGTGGTAGCCAGGAGCACCTGGTTTTCTGATCCTTCCTTGAGCAGAGGTCACATCACATCTCCCCGCTTGGGTGTCATGTGTGCACAGACAGATACTGGTAAGTCTTTCTGTCATTCCACACTGTTAACATCTGTTTGAGCCTGATCATAAATCACCACAGCATTGATCTGCTGCTCTGACACTAACGGAACCAATGGTGCCCACTCTGAATGATGGGGAAGATGCCCTGCAGGAGGCAAGCAAGAGGTTGAAAGAGGAGGTTGGAAGCTGTCTGCCTGATGAGCTTGTTCCTATAGCACAATTCAGTGCTTGCATCTGCTTTTTTCCTGAAGGGGAGTGGTGGGTAAGATTTTGGGTGAAAAAGGAAACATTTTTGTGGCTTTAAAAAATATGCCTGCTGTGAGTTGCTCAGAAGTTTGGAATGCTAATAGTCCCAGAGGAAGTGGGCTTCATGGCCAAAGGACAGGTGAGCTGAGCTAATTTATCACATTTTAGATAAATAAACTGTGTGGCTCCACAGTTTGTTATATAGCCTTCTTCTCTATGACTGCAGAGATCACTGCCAGATGCACAGACAAGCATTTATGAAATGTAAATATTTTCTGTCACTTAGCTAGCAGTCATAGTTGGGAAGCGGGGGCGTCGAGTATGTATTGGTGCATCTGGGATACAAATGAGTGTATGACTCAGTGAATATGTGTTATCCATAAATCAGGTAAATTAAAGGCAATTGCATAGGGAAAGCACTGAGGAGAAATCATCCACTAGAGCAACCAGCAGTGCAGGAGCTGGAGGAGTCTTTCGGGTTAAGGATATATCCAGCCTATAGATGAAGAAGCTCCTAAAACATACTGATTTGTTAGCAAGTCAAAAGTGTTACTGCTTACTAGTGCCCACGTCTGACTAGTTCAGTGAAGCATTAAAGAAAAATAATTACTGACATTCAAGTAGCCATGTCAAAGATGCTTCCTGTTGAACAAGACCATTCTTGCTTTTTCTATGAGATTATGAGTTTATTGAGCTAGATCTACATTACTTAAGTGTCATCAGGTGTTTTACTCAGCATGGCAGGACACTGTTGTTTAAAAATAGCCCTCTGCTGTATCAGAGAAGGCTGCCATCAATGGATTAAGGACTCGCTGACTGAAAGGTCTCACAAAGTTTCTGTTAGTGAGGGAGATGACTGAACAGAGCCTTCTTCCTTGAGAACAAAGGCTGGGGAGGGCTTACAGGAAGCAGCTTTTCAAGGCTTGAATGTGTTCTTTATTGGTTCTTTGAAGTAAATGAAAAATTGATAGAGTGTAGGCAACACATAGAGTGGTGGAAGGAGTAAATACAAAAGCAAAAAAATCAGTCCTGCTGAACAAGTTGGATTATTTGATAAGTGAGGTTCTCTATTTAAAGAGGTCCTTCACTCCTGTGTACAGCTGGTGTTAAGAGAGGACAAAGCAGGACTGTGCATCCAAATATAAGGGACGATAGGACCAGCACCATAGAAGAAAGCTCTGCAGTCTGATCAGTGCTACCTTTTGCAGGTGGCTAGAACTAGTATGGGAGGTAATTCAACAGGGATGAGGAGTGGATCTTGATTTTGCAGAGATTAGTTTCACATAAGAGGTTAGGTTTTAGAGTCCTCCCCAAAGGTTCATATATGTTTACATATAGCACTGCACTAATTTTTCAATTATTTTTCATTTAAAAAATCATTTTTTAAATCTTAATTTCATTAAAAATTCAATAATCATAAAAAATCAATAATTTTTTAATCTTATTAGACCAAATCTTAGCTTTGGAAAGATAATACTGGTCTAGTTTCAGTATCACAATTGCTAGCAACTTAGGCATTCTACATTTCTGACTTAGACACTCAGCTACTGCAGTGAACATCATGTGGTACATACAAATTTCAGAAAACTTTTTGACAGACAAGCCAATTTTTTTTTCACCCATTCACCTGTTCTCTGTTACCCCACAAAATTAGAACTTATGACTCGTAGATTTCGTGTCCAAGGTGATTTACTGTACCATTTCTCTGCATTTTTGTGCATGAAAAACAGAATATTTGATGTTGGGAATCACATAGAAATATGTGGCAAATTTAGTTAATCAACAGTTTACTATTGCTGTGATGGTTCAATACACTAGCTTCCTGTGCCTTTTTTTAAGAAGTAATGGTTTTGCTCTTAATGTTAAGCACATGATCAAATCTCTGAATTCAGGTCTGAATTCAGTTGTTTTCAAACCTAAAAAGGAAGCATGATATGGAAAGAGTAAACAGCTTGGGTTTCAACGCTTGGAAAATAGGTGAGTGAGAAGAATCAGCAGAAGTCTATAAGGTCATGAGTGTTATGAAAAAAGATGATAAGGAAATACTAGTCACACCTTTTGGCACAAGAATTAGTAGGTGTCTAAGGAAGGTAGCAGTTCTGAACAAAACAAACCCAAAGAGATATTCTTCCTAAAATTAGCTGTTAAGCTTTACAGCCACCCTCTCCAGGATGTGGTAGTTGCTCAGAGTGCACCTGGGCATAAGCAGAATCCAGGTATGCTCATGGAACTGCAATCCATGAAGGACTTTCTCATTAGATAGAGTAGGTTTGAGTTGCAAATTACTAGAGGCTGGCAGAGAAATTTTGCAGGTTTTTAGTATTTGCCGTGCTCCTGAGGTCTTCTGCTTTAGCACTGTACTAGAATGGAGCTTGGCCAAATGGTCTGATGCAGTGCAGCCATCCTGTGTATTCAGACATTCTTGGGGTAACCATGTCTTTAAGTGCTTTACCAAGCTTCAGAACTAAAGGAAACCCCCCTTGCAATTCATCATGAAGCTCATTTGAATATTGCTGCTATATAGTTTAATCCAGTTTTTCCATTCTAATTTTTCCTTATTATCATATTTGCAATTGCATTTATGGCTATGATTAATCACAACCATTGCTCTGCCATCTCACTTCTCAGCAGTCCTAACATTCACATACCTGAAATAGAAAATTCTCCTGTAGTTATGACTGTCCTCCTTCTAAATTCCAAGCTGAAAAAAAAAAATGAGGGCTAATGAGACCTAAACAGATTTCCACAATATTCTAAGGGGAGGAAGACCTGGTATGGTTAGGAAGAGTCTGTATCCTGCTGCAAATATTTCCAGGAATGGGTTCAGTATGTATAAACTAGGGGTTATGACGGACTAAATCTAAATAAGTTCTATTCTATATGGTGAACACATTTTGAACCCATGAGGTTCCTGTGAACCACAGTGGAAATCAGCTGTGGGAGAGGAAGTGTCATGTTTGCATTTGCCATAAAGGATGAAGAGAGGGTTCCCTGCACACAAATCTGCAGCCCTAGCCTGGGCTGCAGCAATACCATGAGTCAGCTTCATGGCAGACCTTGCACAGAGAAACCTGTTAGAGCACAGTGGTATCTTGTCGTTACTTCTGGAACACAGAAACCACTGGGAGTTCATGCGCAGTGGAAGAAATGTTATGGCTTTTGCCCATTCTAAGCCAGAAGCCAAAGAAATATGACTATAATGCTTGAAAACTAAAACTATCATTTCAGGTTTTATGTGTATTTTTGTTTTAGGAATGTTTACATGACAACAAAAGAAGCGGAAATATGATGAAAAAATATTGCTGTCAAGGTATAAGTGAAAATTAGGAACAAATAGAAACCAGAAACCCACTTGCTTTTGAGAAATTTCTAGACAGTCTCCAGACTCATCCAAACTCAACTGTTTAAATTTAGAATTGTTTCCACAGCACATTCCTAGCCCTTAACACATCACCAACATCTCTTGAGCACAGACAAGCATTCAAGATACTGGATTTCATTTTGTGCCTTTCAAATTACATTTTGCAAAAGAGGTTGAAAATAAGTGAAAAGTTTTTGTGATTTTGTTGTTATTGTTAAGTCTCTCGTAAAGTAAAACAGTTGTGAAGGTTTTACTGTTTTGTAAACTATTAAACAGCTCTAGCCTGGTATGTAACTTTAAGAACAGATGCCACATGCCATGTAACAGTGACATAGACGTTCGTGGGAAGTCAGAGGTGAGAGTATGAGATTTACATCCATGCTAAAAGTGATGGATAGCTGGGTACCTGGGATGAGGGTGGGATGGGGCGGGAAGGCCATGCACGGTGATGCTCAGTCTCTCCTCAAGCATTCATACTCTTCCAGAAATCACTCTTCGTATCTAATTCCTTACCCACTTTGCACATACTTTTTTGTTCTTGCATGGAATGAAGTGTATTCTGTCATCAGCTGAATACTTGCAACGTACAGTCACCAGCAAGGTGGCTGGTCTGCAGTGTGGTTTTGGGAAAGCACTGGACTGTGCATGTGTAGCAAATTATGAGGAGCCACACCAGTCCTCTTTGTGAAGTGGGTCCTGAGGAACTTGTCAAAGATTTCAGTGTATTTGTTTGCTGACCGAGGAAATGAAGTTTGGGTAAGAGAGTTGTTTGCCTGTTTCACTGAGCAAAACCAACACAGCCATGAATTCAATCCCATGCTTCCTTACTGAAGTAGGGTGGTGTTGAAATGTCATCTTAAATCTTGCCCTCTCTAAAATGGCGCATTAGCACCTGCTGAGCCTGTATGTGTTGAGGCACTGTTTGGACTGAGGATGCCTCTGGAGATGAGGGATGCTACATGTGCCTCTGGGCCTAATTTCCCTACTGTAGAAAAGCCTTTTCTGTTGCAGATTTTGGTCTAAGAAAGTCACATGCTTGCAAGGGTTAACATCACTTGACAAGTGGCAGTGAAATGTGTATGGCCTTTTGGCAATTGCACACCAGACCTGTGTAGCTGTTGACACACAGATGCTTTTTGTTACTTAGCTGACTTGCAGTGAGGTTAGGCACTGGAGGCGTCTAAAGCTTTCTTCTTCTTTGCCAGTAAAAACAAATGCTCTCTGTGCACAAAAAAAAGGCCAACAAACACTGCAGTCTGGGGAGCTCTTTTTAGAAGGAGACAGACCTACTCCCATCTATGAGCTGCTGCCCTTTCCAGACAGCACAGAGCTCAGCTTGTTGATTTAGGCAGTGCTCTGATTATTTTAATTTGAGCTGCCAGCATCATTTGACAGGATCCACAGACAACAGTTAGCAGGGTGGGGCTCAGCCCCTCTGCAGTGTCTAATAATAGCAGTCACTGATGATCAGCTGAAGATTTGGGACAGCAGAGGTGAGCTCAGATTTCATCAAATACATACCTTGAAACAAAGCCCTCAGTTTGCCAGCAAAAGGCTAAATAAAAGGTGCTTGCCAGCCTTTGGGGGACATGCCATTGTCAGCTCCTCTGCTTCAGCCATGTTCTTTTGCCGTGCAGAGAACTGCAGCACTGCAGTAGAAGTAACCTGGGCAGGCAATGGCTAAGGTGCACCTCTTTAGAGGTTGAAAGTTGGAGACAAATTAGGTGCCAGATTACTGTGCAATTTATTGCTAGAGAAGGAACAGTTGAGCAGCCTGTAATGCTTGCTGCAGAGAGTAACAGAGCTGCAGTTTCTTTATGGGAGCAGCAGGAGAGAGTGCAGAGCTGAGATTACTTGGTAGCAGAGAAGATAGCGGTGCTAAACGCAAGCCCCAGCTATTAACCAGCAGAGTGCCGCATGCTGCAGTGCCAGTGTCAGACCTGACAGGACTTTCCTAGTGGCATTCCCAGGGGAAAAGGGGTTGGAGTACACGTACACGTACACGTGCACACGCACACACGCACACACACGCACACACACACACACTTTTTCATCTCTTGTGGAACAACAGGTCAGTGCTGCGTCATGTGTCAGGTACTTGGAAAAACTCCTGCTGACATCCATGGGTTTTTAAAGGCCCTAGTCATCCAGCTGTTTCCTCTTTGGTGCATAAAGCAAGCATTTGGCATCCAAGGTGTCACTAAATTTATGATAACTGCAGCACAGTGGGCTGGATTGTCTCATACTCTGGCTTTGGTACAAAATTATTATCTTCAACGTGTTGGCAAGTTCCGGCAGTTCTGTGCAGGTAGTATCATATTTGGGAGTCAATCCCTTATCTATTTTGAATTCCTATCTACATTGACATAAAAAGCAAGTCTCAGTTGATAATAATGTATTTGTTCTTAATAAATATAAGCATATGCAAACACTTTCTGCACTTTAGAGATGTAGGCTCCTGCAGAAGCCTACTTCATTTTCTGGCATTTTAAGATATGTCTTTAAGACCACTCCTTGTGGTAGGGATAACTGCTGAATTAGGAATGTACACAAACTCATCTCAGCATCATGGTGAACTTAGTAAAATGTTTTGGTTAAGGAAATAACTTCTAACCAGGCTCAAAAAACCAAAATCTCCAATTCTTAAATGAAATAAAGAACAACATGAACATAACATCTTTAAGAACTGTGTCCTTCTATCAGTAAGACACTGAGAAATGTCAGTTCCTTGTGCTACATTTATACTTGTTATTGCTGAAGTTTCAAAATTACAAAACTTAGACTGGAATCCGTATACACTATCTGAAACTCATCTGTGAAATAGAGACTTGTTCATACTTTTCATGCTTTTCATTATCAGCTTCCTGATCTTCAGAGGAAAAACAATAGTCTGTAACTGGTTTACAAGTATTTTGTCCTTACCACGTGTGACATTGCATACCATGCTGAGCAAAGGTTTTGATGAGATTAATGTGGCACTGAACAATGCAGACATCCTCTGTGAATTTCTCAGCAATTTGCAGGACTAAATGTCCCACAGAGGCATTGTTCCAGAATCAATAAAGCTTCCAATATAGACAGCGCTTTACATTAATGATGGGGTTTTTTTCTGGGCTTTTATAACAGTCTAATAATTCATAATTAAGGAGACAAAGAGTCTTTTCAAGATTATTGCACTGGTGAGAAGGATGGTATGGATAACACTGCTGAACTGGAGAGATCTTATACAAGTTTCCCTGTATGACTCCCTCACAAATCTCAGGGCACTATGAAGAATTTCCCTCTGTCTTTGGCCCCTTGGAAGAATGTTGCACCATCCCTCCTTCCCTGAGAACTTACAGCCCATGAAATCAGTCCTGAACAGCAGGTACAAGGGTACAAGACCGGTATTTTGCTGGTCCAAGTTTCTACTTTTATTGTTGATCTGTGATATTGTAGGGCAAACTGCCACCCTTGCTTAGACACATAAGGCAACAAAAGCAATCTTTGGTTTCTGTTACTTTGAAAACATAAGTTCTGTAGTGAAATCAATCCAATCCACTATGATGTGGATAAGACTGACCATGTGATTGTGAACAAGTCAGAGGTGCCATTTTTAGACCTTGCCATCTTGTTGGTTGCAGGATGGCAGGGTCCAAAAAAATCAGATGGCCGTTGTTACGTATGTCACAATTTGTGTGTATTGAAGAGTGGTTTAGTTAAACTCCAGCCATGTGCCACTGAAGGCAGAAGTGGTATCAGGCCATGTGCTTCCCAAAACTGCTGTGGCTCCAGCCACAAAGCCACACCTGCAGGACTTGTTGCATCATTCGTCTTTTTGGCTCCAAGTGGCATACTGAGCTGGAGGAGGTTTCAAGAGAAGACGGTAGACTTGGTTTCTCATTGGCATTCTTGAATTGGTCACAGGTCTGTATAGGTGAAACTAGCAGGTACAAAAGTGTCTGGAGAACTGAAGCAAGACTGTGACTAGCAATAAGCTGTCACAATGGCAACCTGTACTGAAGTTATGACCTTATTTCACTTCTAGACAGGGTTTCACTAACCTCGATCAGAGGATGGAACACAGTCACAATATCTGTAACCTGGGCTTCACTGGAAGGCTCTCTGAATGCAGCTGAAAAAGAGAGTTTTCCAGGAAAATAATGTTTGTGATTTCTTGGTTGATCTTAAAAGGTGTGAAACTGAAGGCTGGGCAAGCTGAAATTCCCCTAATGCTCTAGCCTAAAATCAAATGGGATGAGACCCCTGCCCTTCAGCTAGCATGAAACAGTGCTAGCAGAAACAGATCAAGACAATACTGTCAATGAATTTCATTGGTTTTGTCCAACCTAACCTGGTTTTGAGGTGCAAAGCTTCACTGAAATTTTGCAGCAGGTCCCTATCACATGTTTAGGGGCTGCAAAATGAATCGCTCATGATTTGTAGGGCAAATGAATTCTTAAAGGCCTCTAGGAAGCTTAGCTCCAGGCAGGTGATATCTTTGTGGCTGCATTTTGATCTCTGTGTGCAGAAAGCCTTTCTGCATGCATTAAGATAGGGCAAGAGGTGCTAAAAATATAGCACAGACTTACGAATTTACCATTCTCTATTTTTGTCTTAAGACAGTTCACATCATGTTTAAGAAACAGATCAGAGAGAGCTCCACTTAAACCATGAACAATGAACAATTGGCTTGCTTGTGGATATATTGCTGAAGCAACGTATGTTTCCACGTGCAACCCAGAATTGCAGATGTTGAGTACTTACTAGAGTGCAAAGGTAGTGAAGCTGATGACAATCTTTTATTGCTCTGTTATAGCAGAAACCACTTGCCAAGTTTTAAACTCTTAGAATTGTCATGTTGGGTTGTGATTTAGCAGCAGCTCCTTCTTCCTGGACCAATTTTGCTCCTTATTGAAGAAAAAATATATATAAAAAAAGCTATTTTGGCTAGTTGAGAAAAATCAGCAAAGGTTTTGGTTGGTCCAAGAGTTGGTGTTATTTTACTGTGAAGTGCATCACTTTCTAAAAAGTGACTGTGTAAATGGAATTCAGCAATTCAAGTTGTAGTCTCTCAGAGGTTACCATAGCATATTCCATCTACAAAATGTTGAAAATTTTTTCATTGGCTAAAAGGAACCAGAAGAATAATTACTGTCCTTTAGGGGATGTCTAAATCATACACTGATGTACCTGCATCTGTCCAAAGATGCACATCTGGCTTTTGGGTCTGCTAGGTAACCAGAACAAGTCCTTGTTGCAGCAAATCAGATGTTTATTGAAGTGGATGTACAATAGATATCAAAGGTAATGGAAGCAAGACTATAATTTGTTCCAAGTTCAGCACAGAGCCGTTGGGATGAGCACAGCTGTGTCTGCACAGTGCTGCGGTGTATGGCATCCATTAACTTCCCATTTGACTCAAAAACACATGCCAACGAGCCTTACTCAGTAAACTCAGTGTGACATCTAAACTTCTGTTTCAGAAACGAGGCAATGAAGTTGTTTGTTATTCTCCTTAGTGTCCTTATTTGGACATTTTTTCCAAACAGCCATTATCACAATATTTTCTCATTTAGTTAGTTAGTTAGTTAGTTAGTTAATTTCCATTGCTCTGATGAGGAATAGCTATATTCCCATTTTTTCCTGACACGTGAGTAAGTACAGAAGTATCAGAAGTATCTGCTAACTCTTAACACTGAGCATATGGGACATCTTTAAAGCCTGCATTTTTCAGAAAATAGGTCGTTGTGTAATCCTTCATATATCCAAACTGCCTCTTGTATTGATGTGAAAGACATTGTGAAAATTCAGTGCATATGAGTTTTGCATCTGCTAGACATCCAATGCAAATTTTTATTGTGGCAAATCAATTATTGAAATGCTTTAGCTTGGAGAGACAGAGCATTTTATAGGAGAAAAATATCTTTTCTTGAGGCAGGCGACCAGTTTCACAAGTAGTAAACTGAACAATGGCACACAGTTTGTGATAGAGGAAAATTGCAGCCTACTTACCCTTTTAACACTGATTGCACCGTTGGTCTTTGTGCTTTTAAAATTCAATCAATCAACATTCGTTTGTTTTTCTCCCATGAAACATAGATAAAAGGAAGAAGAGAAACCTAATCTATTCAGTAGTAAGTAACAGAGTACACACCACTGGAGACTGCACCAGTAGTCATGAAAAAAAAAAAAAAACAAAGCAAAGAATGAAACCCCCTCTATAATAGATTTAGTTTGAGTTTTGTCACCTAATCATCCTGTGGATTTTTCATGCCTCCTAAATATGTGTCTCCATCTTTCCTTCCAAAATGTAGATTGTGATACTGTTGCACATAAACAATGTAAAAGCCATCTAAATCAAATCTATGTAGTGCTTTTAAGTTAGGACTTATCACCCCCATTTTTAAAAAGGGGAAAGTGGAACACCCAGGGAACTGCAGACCAGTCAGTCTCACCTCTGTGCCTGGCAGGATCACAGAAAAGATTCTCCTGGAAATCATGCTAGGGCACATGAAAAACAGTGATTGGTGACAGCCAGCATGGCTTCACTAAGGGCAAATCCTGCCTGACCAATTTGGTGGCCTTCTATGATGGGGCTACGGAACTGATGGACAGGGGTAGAGCAGTTGATGTCACCTAGCTGGACTTCTGTAAAGCGTTCGACACTGTTCTGCACGACATCCTTGTCTGGAAACTCTAAATTTGATGAATGGACCACCTGGTGGATAAAGAATTGGCTGGATGGTTGCACAGAGAGAGTTTTGGTCAATGGCTCAGTGTCCGGCTGGAGACCAGTAACGAGTGGTGTCTCTCAGGGCTCGATATTGGGACCGATCCTGCTCAACATCTTTGTCAGCGACATGGACAGTGGGATTGGTACACCCTCAGCAAATTTGCCAATGTCACCAAGGTATGTGGCTCGGTTGATATGCTGGAGGGAAGGAATGCCATCCAGAGGAACCTCGACACACCTGTGAGGTGGGCCAGTGCCAACCTTATGAAGTTTAACCATGCCAAGTGCAGGGCACTTGGGCTAGGGCAGTCCCAGGCACTGCTATAGATTGGGCAGAGGAGAGATTCAGAGCAGCCTGAGGAGGAGGACTTGGGGGAGTTGGTCAATGAGAAAATGAACATGAGCTGGCTTCAGTGTGCGCTCGCAGCCCAGAAAGCCAACCGTATCCTGGGCTGCATCAAAAGGAGCGTGACCAGCAGGTCGAAGGAGGTGATCCTGCCCCTCTACTCTGCTCTTGTGAGACAGTACTGTGTGCAGCTCTGGTGTCCTCAACATAAGAAGAACATGGAGCTGTTGTAGCAAGTCCAGAGGAGGGCCACAAGGATGATCAGGGGACTGGAGCACCTCCTATATGAAGACAGGCTGAGAAAATTTGGGCTGTTGAGCCTGGAGAAAAGAAGCTGCTTGGAGACTTCGTAGCAGCCTTCCAGTATCTGAAGGGGGCTGTTTTATGATTCTGTGGCTTTGGGCATGAGTGCTTCCAAGAGCTTTATTATTCTGTCTCCAGCATTTGAGGAAACTTGATGCTGCAAGGGAGGTAAAGGAAGTCCCATTATGCAGCTTCTGAATAGTTTCAGGGTAGTTTTCTTTCTGTTTCAGCAATGGAGAAGATAAATCTGTATTGCTCATTACTGACATTAGAGCAGCACCAGCTGAGGTCTATACCCTGTTGTGCTAGCACAACAGTGAATGCATGCCCCAAGTCAACTCACAACAAAACAAAGAGCAGGGAAGATAAGAAATGAACACAGAAAAGTGGAATCATTTACATGAGGGCATTCAGTGCACTGAACCCCATAGGTACCTCCTTCAAATGCAACATTGGCAGGCTACACACTGAACCCCACCGCTCCAGTTAAAGGTTCCCATCCTGCACTATCTGCTTCTGTTACAGGTGCAGAAAGACCCTCTGTGAGCCTAGGAGTCTTGTCTTGACTGTCTTCCCTGCAGGATGCTCTGACCCTTTGGAGGCCCAAGCTTTCCACTAATTCCCTTAAGCCATGCCAGCAAGGTCTTCAGCAGAGTGTCTTCTTTTGATCTTTCATGGAGTTTAGTTAGCTGGCATCAAGCAACTTCATCTTGCAACATGTGCTGCAGTGTTGCTTCTCAGCAGTGTTGTATATATTCTTTGACTGCAGTGTGTGGAATCAATTAACCCATTGGTTTTCATTTTCACTGCCTTTCTGTATGCAAGCAGCCTTACCAATAATGAACTTTTAGAGACTCTTCAGAGGTGCCTTAGGACCAGAATTTGTGTTGCTTGCTGAATCCAGTACAAAAGCATCTGAAGCCAGGGTACGAACCTGGATCCAGCGCTGCTGACTAGGCAGTACTAGCTTTTGCTCATGTTTACAATCACTGTTATGGATTGCCTGGTCTAATTTGGAGGGTGTAGGGGCAGGTTTTATTAGTATCTTTGCAGTAAGGCAGAGAGAGTTTAGAAGCTGATAGGCCATCACGCAGAGTATGTAGTACAACATTGTCCCTGTGAATACCTCATGCTTCTTTATTTCTAGGTAAGCAAAACAAGAACATCCCTTACAGTCTAGCATGATGTAGGAAATAAATAGGTTGCATTTCCTTTTCTGCAGCAACGCCACTTATGGTCATAGTTTGATTTCTCTCCCTTTCTATTTTAGTTTACAGACACATCCAAAGATATTGTCCTTGGGCAAGTAATAACCCTTAGAAAGAAAAAATCATTTACACTGTGAGTAAAAAATGACTTTAGGAAAGAGAAGCATAGATGGAAATACTTTCAGCTGAACAGAGCTGTTCTGTCCAAGCCATTAGAAATCACATAACTGTGGCATGTATTTTCAAAATCCTAGCAGTGGAATGGATCATTTTTGCCCCTGACTTTCCAGCTGTGATTTTGGACAGGTGGTGGGAAATTCTGAGGTTTTTAAGGCTGTTAAGATTGAGAGAGGAAAATGAAAAAGGTGAAAGAGTTGGCACCAGTTTCCCAGCATGCATCTTGGAAAGAAGAGAACCCTTTCTGCCATGGCCAGTTACCAAGACTGTCAGCCAGCTAGTTGCTCAACCATGATGTATCCTTGCAACAAGCAATTGTAAAAGAATCATTTTATTAGTATGCATCTTTGCTGAATGCCAGTTGTTCAGCACAGGACTGCCGGAAAGCTCGTTACGGCAGACTTTAACTTGGCAAAAGCTACATAAGATGTATTAGAAAAGAAGATTTGTTTCTGTATAGCTTTCCATTATAGAGGCTTTCTCGTAAATGGGAGATAGAAGTATTGCTGCCATTCCCACTAAATGCTCCATGTGGAACAGAACATGCTGTTAACAGTTTGTCTAGAAAACTATTTCTAAATCTTTTCCCTTTTTAATGAATACATGCAGATTTAATTTTTGCCCCCTACTTCACATATCACACATGAGAGATTAAACTATGAATGTGACTGAACCTGTATTTGTTTCATTATCAAACTGATGGTCAGATATTTTTAACTTTCTTCTTTACTTCTGACATTTGTGTGCCTTTGAACAAAGCAATGTAGCAATCCCATGCTGTGCCCTGGCATGGCAACTGACTGTAGTAGAGAGAAGTAAAGTCACCTCTTACAAGTATGTCCTGACTGTCTGAGCTTATCAAAGGTTCTTATATTTGGGTAGCAGACAGTGCCCAGCTTGATGTGCCATAGAAAATAACAAGTAGCCATGTACAGTGGCCAAAAGAGACTTTACTACAGAAGAATCCACTGTCAGCACAATGCTGCATTTCTCTTCACAGGTTTTCTCCTTCTCCTTGACAAGAAAACTGAGGAGCTTGTACAGCTGCTGTTTCATCCTCCATTTGTGTTTACTTGCACATTTGTAATATCACTTCTTACTGTTTGTCATGTTTCTTTTCTTTCCCCATGACCAACCTGGCTTGCAGGTTTTCTGCAGAACACAAACAGATTTGCAGAAGAATTCAGAATGCAGCGCACAATAGGAAAGGTTTACAATGAAAGATGCACCCTTGAAAATGCAGACTTTATTGTGTGCCCCCCTTACCGTTTCTGTATGCGATGGGTTATATTTTCATAATATAAACCTCTAAATGTCTATAGACCTCTAAATGTAGGGAACATGTCTATGATAAACTGGTGGGTGGATCCCATCTGTTTGCCACACTGTAATGCCACACATTTTAGAAACCTAAAGGAAAGGGAACTCATAAATGTACCCATCTTTACATCCCATCCAGGCTTCTCATTTCCTTGTCCTGTTTGATATCTGTCTAGGCAGATGCCAAGACTGAAATTCAGTTCTTTTCCCATATCTTTTCCACTCAAAACTTGACCTGCATGTTTCTCTTATCAGCATTTGAAACTCTGTCTTTCAGTTTTCCTTTCAAAGAAGGTAAATGAGATATATTCTTCTTGTACTTAAATGCCAATAACTTTTTTCCCCTGTAATCTAGTCTCTTCAGGCCACTCTGTTTCTGGAGAATCAACTACAAAATATGCTTTAGATGAGAGCCATCCACAGCAATTGCAAGCTAAATCTTTCCTCATATCACACTTTAGAGGAAATTATTCCAGAGGGAAATTCTTGGCAAGATCACTATTATAAATACTGTTCAAAATAGTTCATAGTTATAAAAAATAGGAGGGGAGGAAAAGCTTTGCAGGAACTACTGTCTTCTACAACTTTAGATTGTAAACTGATGCAAAGGAGTTGTAGAAAGGCTATGGACATTTGAAAAAGAAAACCATGTAGGTCTGAGCAAGAGTTAAGTTATAATTTGCATTCAGTCACTTCCTTGGCAACTCCATTGCTTTAAACTTATCATCCTTATTTCCTGATGACAATGTGTTACTGACATCAGCTCTTGATGGGAATGATATTACCAATTTAGAAAGTAAAGTGTCATCTAGAGGAAATGATCTGCCTTTGACAGTTTGATGCACATCGAAGTGCCCAGCTGGAGCTGTGGAGTCATAACATTACCACTACTTGGGGGAGTAAAAGAGATCGCAGAGTCTACAGAGGGATGTTCATCTTTGCTGGTTTATATGGAAGATTATGATTATTTGTTGGTTCTAAACTGAAATGGAGAATTGATTTGTAAAATAGAAAAGAATGCAATATTTTGTATACTTTTTTTTTCCCAATTCTTTTCCACAGCTGGATTATACTTCCACCTTTTCCATTCATTCATAAGCACTCAGAGCTTCCTTTTTTATATGAAAGTGGAGATTTCCACATAGTCTCATAAGTCTGCAACTAAAAAAACAGGAGATGTTGTGAAACTTGATATAAAATCACAAGAGCTGGCAAAACAGAGCTAGTCATAATGTTGTTTGACATTCCTCCTGTGTATAGCCTACAGTCATATTCAAGACTTTTGCTAGGAGGTCTTCAGAGGATGTAACCTCCTTCTAGCAAGAAGAGGTTTAGTGAAGTACCAGGAATTTGCCCTTGGAGACCTAAATTGAGAACAGATACAAAGCTAAGATGGAGAGCCTCAGCTACAATCAACAGATGATTTCTTTCACCATGAAAAACCTTCAAAAAATAACTTTTGCAGGAAAAAAAATACCACAAGTAAATTGGAGCAATGATGGCAGTACATAAGAGTAAAGATGATTGCTGTACATCTCCATGTGGAAAGCTGATCACTAATATGCCTAAATCTTCAATTTCGTCTCCTCATCCAGGACTTCTTGTCTTTGCACTTCTTAATTTAGTGCAAATGCTAGTATCTGGTACTCACAAACTTCACTGTTGCCTCAAAGTATTTCAAAATTTTCTTTTAATAAAACTCATTCCTTTGTACATCAAATAAATGGTGATAGTAAGTCTGACATTAAAAATCAAAAGAGCCCTGCTGAGATAATACATCTGCACTCTGCTCCTTGCTTCTCCCATTTATAGTCTCATAGTAGATTGAATGCATTCTTCGCTCTTGAAATATTGATTTAACATAACAAAATTTTGACCTTGCTTGCACTCCAGCTTGGAAAATGACTGTCATGTCCCATACAACACTCTCTGTGAAGCTCTGCAGGGATGTACCAATGATAAAGAAGAACCAGAAAAGTAATGGTTTTCTACAGCTAACCCAGAGTAATGAATATCTTCTACATGTGGGGCAGGGAGAATATGCTCTTTCCTAGTGGATCGCAGGTGATTCTTTCCCATGACATGCCACCCAAGCCCTCTGTCATCAAGGCATGGTTTGAATGTTGAGATAACTGGTGCAGGAAGGGTTTTGAGATTTGCAACTGTGATAATACCACATGACACCTGAATGTTCAGGAAGGGAGATGGAAGTTGTAGTAATAGCATCATGCTTTCTTACGTCCTGTAAAAAAGGCACCTCTCCTTTATAAAACAGAATTAATTTCTGTCTAAATTCCCTTTGGGCTTTGCAAGTCCTGTTTTATTGCATTTAATGGGGTTCTGGGAAAGCACAGCATGGTCTCTACAATAAATTTTGGGTGACTAGGTGACTGCTGTTTTCTGCTCATGGTAACCAGAATTTTTGAGGGTCCTCTGGGCATCACAGAATGGTGAAATGGGAAGACTGAGACAACTTTAAATCATGCAGTGCTTCAGAGCAGTCCCACAAAATAGGTGTGGTGTCATCCACAGCATGTAGGACAGGGCAGAGAGACATGCAAAAATTGTGCTATTTTGATTTATCCAAGAAAAACAGAGGTGAGATGGCATAGCAGAAGTGCTCAGATGTGAATTTTACCTGGATGGTCAAAGAGGCTAAAACTCCTTTGTTTAACAACATATCACTCAAGTTAAAGAGAAAAGTGTTAGGGAGCTAGATGCTTCTGTAAAAAAGAATGAATAGAAAACTAGGTTTCTTTATTGGGTGGGGAAAAAAAATAGTGCTATTTGTCCTTTGTAAGAATCTGTGGAAAAGAGAATAAATTATTCTTTGCAGCTCCTTTTGTTATTCTGTGCAGCTGCAGGAAAGGGCTGTATAATTTATGTGCGTTCTTGACCTAAAATGTGTGGTCTGGTGACTAGACATGGTAAGAGGGCAAGCATTTCTCTCACTCCGCAGGATTTCAAAGATTCTGACTTGTCCTTTCAAAAAGAAAAGTAAAAACTATAAAAAAGTAAATGCTCATCTTCCCTTTTAATCATATTAAATATTCTATTATTAAAAAATATATTTCTTATTAATGTATATTAGACATTGTGACAATATGAAATGCAGTCATGGCTTGTGAAATAGCTTAAAAGTAAAAATGTTTATTTTTAATTCTGACAGTGGCCCCCACTTGAGTCATACCATGTGGTCATTAATAACTCTTCATTGCCAGGCCACCTTATAAGATGGACTTACAAATCCTAATAAAATCTTGTAAGCCAATTCCCCTGCTGTGCTGGTACCGTATGACAAAACACAGAATTAGGTTTGTGGGCTGCATGTCACCCACCAGCCACTGTGTTTTGAAGCTCTGCTATAATACGTCTCCCCTAAGGGGGAAGCAGACTCTAAAACAAACCTTAAAAGTAATGTGATTTCTGCTCAATGAGATCCATCAGGTTTAATGAAGATGTGGCCAGTCATGACTGATGGTTCAGTATGGTGCAGAAACTCTGTAATGTCCAATGTTCTGCATGCTGGTGAAATTGTGTGTTGGAAACAGTCACTTTCTAATGCAATTTTGTTTTCCTGTTAGACAAGAAAGCCTGCCCGGTAGGTAAGAAAATCCAACCTTTTATGAATCCCAGACAATAATGAAGATAAAATTTGCTTAATTATTATTTTTTAATAGGATTAGACTGGAATGACAATAGAGGAAAACTCTATTGCTTTGAATCTGCTGTACTTGTTAAAAAATAACAAACATTGTTTTATGGTATCCAGGAGAATAATCTATGCAAATGTACTTTGAGGATCTCATCTTTATTTTGGCTAGCCAGAGCCTTCATGTTGTATATCATGTCAGACTGTGGTCACCAGCTCGTTTCAGATGGCTCCTGAAAGAAACCAGGAGCAGGCACCTATTAGCTCACCTGCTGTTACATTCTCAACATCACATGGGTTGGTTGAGCACACTGTCCAAACACTTAAAAGGGACAGCAAAGCAAGGGAAACAGCAAGCCCATACAATCCCCTTTTTTTATGCTGGAAAACCATGCCATAAACAGCAGTACATTCATATGCTTTAAAGAAGACTCCAGTATTTCTTAGATCATGTTTGACGATCATGTAATCTGTTCTTAGACTGCATTGTAGAAGAGTTAAATAAAAAAAAAAAATTAAAAATTAAGAAGTAAATAGAAAAAAAAAAGCAGGCTTTTAAGAACTTTGTAGCTGAACCAAAATGGAGAAAATTCTAAAACAAAAGTGGTGGGGCCAGCAGTGTGCTGGGGTACATTTTGGTAAAGGCTCCACAGTCAGTGGCACAGAAAACCTGTCTCCCTCATTTAAAGCAAGGTGACTTGACTTTGCACTCAGGTAGATGCCTCAGGGTAGAAACGTTACTGCAGATCAATGTTCCTTCTGGCAACAAGGCAGTTACAAGCAGCTGGAGAACAACAATTGCCAGTGAAGTCTTTTGGGAAGCCAGTATGTGCCTGTGCCTTCGTTTGCATTGAGGCATAGGTCCTAAGTAGCTGTTGCTTCAGAAGGTGAGAACTGAGGTCCCCAGGCATATGAGTCCTGCGCAAAATATATTTGGAATGTTCTGCATTTATTGCATGAATCTTTATGAAAACTTCCGATAAATTTTATTTTAAAACCTTCTATATTTTAATAGATGACATTTTGTTCCTAGATAACAAATTAAAAAGATAAAATAGGCATGACATGTTTGATAACTGCAAAGGGAAGTGTTTTCTTTCATAGCTCTGAGGATGTTACCAATATCTCTGTGTATAAAATGGAGTCCAAACAATTACAAGATGTGTGCATCTTATCAAACTGTCTACATGAGTACCTTTACCCACCGTAAAGTGAAGATTCTCCTGAACAACCAAACATAGCAAGAGAAAAGGTGGACAGATTTGAGTGTTACTTTGACTGGAAATCAAAATATAATGTTCCACAAACTTTTCTTTTGAGCGATTGGTGGAAATTATTTGGAAACCTGAACCAGTAAAGGAAGTTAGATACAGAAGATGAAAAAATACCTTGTCTTTGCAATGGCTTCATTGGTGTGTTGCCATTTTTAAGATCTGGGTCTTAGGCTGAGTGGCAAAAATAAGCTTTGTGGTTATCGTTATATACAGGCAAATGTGTTTCATGCACAGGTAGGTATTAGACAACTTCTTTGCATGATATGCAAAAACCTGTTTTGTCAGCCTACAGGGTAGTGCAAGCTTTTCTGCTTCCACGTGGCTAACTGTAATATCACTATCTACATTATCTATATATTCTCCTCATGCAGAAACCTCTGGCCCTGTGACAGTTAAATTCCTAGTCACAGAGAAATTAAGTTAAAGAAATCTCATTGAGTGTTTTCATTTGTGAAATAACTGAAAACAAATGGGAGACTTATTATACTAGAATCAGTGAATAAAGTCTATTTTCAGGAAAGTCTCCAAGCCTGCCTGTGGTAGAAATCAAAAGGTCTACCTTCAAAGTTTAGCTATCACATGTTGTGCTGCACACATAGCAATAGCACTATTAAAGGCACAGAAGAAAAAGCCTTTGAGTTCACCTTTTAAGTCTAACTTCCCAGCACATGTGTGACTTCCCCCTGTTGGAAGATTAACCAAATATTTCTTTAATGAGCTTAGTGGGGCATAGAGATGCCTATCCTGCCTTTGAAAATTATCAGAAAGCAATTGTCTATCTTTGGAGTCAAACATGAGCTTCCCTTGGCACTACAGTGCTCTGAGCTGGGTTTTGGGTTTGTGCCACATCCCCAGCACATGCCCGTGACAGTGATCCCGGAGTCGTGCCTCTGTCCAGGCCCTCCCAGCAGAGATGGGAATTGCTCTGCTGGCTTAAGGAAACCCCTGCTTGACCTTAACAAGAGGAATGAATGTTCCTTGGTATAAACAGTTTGCAAAAGGAGGCTGCTAATAACAAAACCTCAGAGGCTCTTGCACAACTTCAGAAGGAGAAAGCTGGTGCCTTTGACTTTTCCCAGCTTTGAGTCTTCTGGGAGGAATGCAACAAAGGAGCTGCCGACATCCGTGCTTGGAGTGGCTTATGATGTACTCCTGGTGGGAAAAAGTATTACACTGTTGGGTTTCATAGCTACACTTTTTAAAGCTTTTTATAGCTGGTAGAATTTGTCTTATGTGAGCCCAGTTAGAAAGACTACTGTGTCACACCAGGAATAGTGTTAAAGGCTAAAGAAGGAGCCTCCAGACTTCCATCTGACACAAAAGTTTAAAATCTGCTGCTGCTTCTGTTGCAGAAGCAATGTTTTTTATGCCTTGGGAGTAGTTACTGTTCAATAAATATTGTGATTTTTCATCTGTCGTATCAGAGAACAAAGCACACAGGGAGCTTGCTTTCAGGTTTGGTGCCACTGCAATTTAGAGACCATGGCCCCATTTCAAGCAGCAGCTAAACACCTCTCTCAGACGGGCCAGAGGGACTCACACAAATGTGCAAAAGCTTCCTTAAGCGGGGCAGACAAACAGCAGGGTACTTGTTGTCAAAAGCTTTTGAACACATAATCACCACATCTTATCCTAGTGAATTCTGATTATAATTATGGGAAGGAGGAAAAGATAGACAGAAGCATTGACACAAACATGTGGGCCAAGGAGGGAGGGAGAGAGAAAGGCAGAGAGGAAGAAGGATTATATTGGTGTGCAGCCTTTTGGAGACTCATGCAACTGTCCATCAAGTGGAAAGGGAAGGAGTTGGAGGTGAAAAAAATTAAAGACAGGCTTCACCATTGTGAGCTTAAGAAATGACAGGAAGACTGGGCTCAAGCTCGATGAAGTCAGGGGGAAGCTTGCTATTAGTTCCAGGTTGCTCTGCTGGTGCAAGGCTTTAATATCCTCCTCTTTGCTTCCAAATCCCTGGCTGAAATGCTTCTGGTCAGTCCTCAGAATCAGATTATGGGTTGTTCTTCCAAGCTATTCGCTTGCACATGCCTTGAAAGCCAAGCAGTGGTCTGCCTACCATCTTTCAAATGACAGGCTGTCTTGGAACACACGAGGCTGCAGAGAACTAATGGGGTTTTTATTATCATTTTTATGGCATTGAATAAAATGGCCATTCACCCGTCCACTCTGTTGTAGCATCCTGATTGTAACGAAAGCGTTACTGCTTTTCCCCAGGGCCCTACCTTCTAGGGGAATACAGTGCAGCTGTAAACCAGCTGTGCTTCATTTGCACTCAGAAACAGAGCCCTTTTGTTTGCTTCAACTGTTATTTACCATCTTTTCTTTCACCTATCCTTCTTTCTCTTCTTCCCCCTACTTTTTGCTCTTTACAGGAAAAGTAGTTGCTGAAAGACAGGTTCCTAGTTTGAAATGTGCAACTCACTGGGACTTAGCATCTATCCTGACAATATTAAATGTAAGGCAGCTTTCCCTGTTTGTCATATGAAGCAAAGTGAAAAATGACTCCTTTTGAGTGGGTACAAAAGGGTGGCGTGTTGCTGCCCTTTCTGCAATTTCATTGAAAAGAATGATTTCTCTCAGACCTGTAAGCCCTTGGCAGAGGCCCCTTGACGTACTCAAGTGAGTTTGCCAGTCAGCCATTACTGCTCTGCATACTCCACATTTAAAAACATTGTAGGGGAAAAAAAAAAAAAATCAACATTTCCCATTTTATCCCTAAATCAGGAAAAAGCTGAGTCAGACAAAAACCACCTTTTTGAAGGCAAGATACTGAAATGGATTGTAGAGCATCATTCTTCAAATGCTAGTGAGAAGGTTTGCTGTGAGCAGCTCCATCAACACCATTTGGAACATGGGTAGCACCAGGCTGCTTCTTTGACTTTAGCCAAGCATAATTTCTCCCACATTCCAGTGGCATCTCTGCTTACAGAAAACCCACAGGGTTTGATTCAAGTACTAATATAGGAGGAGCAGGTGGACCATTTCTAACGCATTGATAAAAGAAGATCGTGACATATTTTCATTTACTCTCCACTCCCCTAACCCAATGCATAGGGAGTTGCATGCATCCAAGAAATAGCAAAACTAATCCATTTTTTAAATTACTTTTCAAGTATAGCATTATGGCCACAAATCCCAAAAGAGATTTTGGTGCAGACAAAAATTCTGGTGTGCAGCTAAACAACAAAGTGACCTATTTTAGAATCATAGAATCATAGAATCATAGAATGGTTAGGGTTGGAAAGGACCTTAAGATCATCTAATTCCAACCCCCCCTGCCATGGGCAGGGACACCTCACACTAAACCATGCCACCCAAGGCTCTGTCCAACCTGGCCTTGAACACCACCAGTCACTTTTCCTCTGTCCAGTGCAATTTTGGCAGAGATGGAAGTAGTGTTGCAGGCTGCAAGGGTGTTTTCTTGGCCAAACAAATACTGGGCTGGCAGTGATATTTTGGTTGCTAGTGCCAGCCAGTGGCCCAAAAAGAATGCCATAGGGTAGGTTCTTCAGTGACCCCTAATGCATTGTATATTCAGCCAAAGTCATCCCATGCTGAACATACACGATAAAAAAGTGAAGACCTTAAATTTTTGAGAAGCCACTATTTTGTAATTATTTTAAGCCCATGAGCTTAACCAATTTACAAAAAGGGATTAATTCCTTGGTTGTGTTTAGTTCCAGTTAGCTGCTCCCTGAACAAAGGTGGATACACAGAAGTCAGCACAGCTGTGTTTTGTTGCAGACTGTCATTTTTCTCAGTATTTAAAGCAGATATCAGGGAGTAATTCTGCTTGTATGAAAAAGGAGAAAAAGCTGATACTGAAGTGTATTATAGGCGGACAGTAATTCTGTGATTTAGCAAAAGTACTTTTCTGTCGGCTTCTGTGTACCTATTCAGGAGCACATACACAGTCCTTTATGGCTCTACAGGAGGTGCTTTTATATCTCCCATCTTACTCTTTCCAGAACTTGAAGTATCTCAAACACCAAAGACTTAATACAAAGAAGGCATCTGTTACACTGAACAAAGCAGGACCTGGATTTTTTGCCAGTAGAAATTTTCTTAGAGATTGCTGCTGAAAACTGCAGCTCACAAAATGCCTTCCAGGAGGAATATGAGACACATGATCGATAAACTACCCAGCTCTAGCCATAGCTAGCTGTAGGAAGACAAACAACCATCTTCCAGTAAAGTACAGACCTGAGGCTTAAACCCTGGCAATGGGATTAAAGTGTGGATACGCACAGCCTCAAAGTCTAGTCTGTTCCCTAGATTGCCTCACACAAACAAAATAAATTGTTAGTAACAACCAAAAAACATGCATTTCAGAGACCTTTGCCCTGCACTGGCTTGGATGTAATGATTCTCATGGCATTAATATGAATAGACTGATTCACTGTTTGTGTCCCTTTCTGGAAGATGGTATCTTTGTCAAAACATATTTCCAGTTCTCAGAAGAATGCTAAAAATAGTAGAAGTGCCAGACCAACAGCAGGAAGAAGACTCTCTGGATCATCATTTTATACTCCTATCTAGTCAGCTACAGTGGCTTCTAAAGACTAATAATATGGGGAGGGACTGAGAAGAAATTGTTTGTTGTTTTTGTGCATGCATGGTATTTGTTAAGGGTGAAACACAATCTTAGCTGCAAGTAAAAGCATAGCATTGTGCAGCTCCTAGGCAGACCAGAAAAGAAATCATGGGTCCAGGAATAAGAATTTCTTCTAAGTTACCTATTTTAGGAGCTCAAATGTTCCCACAGATTCCCCTTTAGACATCAGATTATCTGCATTGTTGATACCTCAGGGTATTTTCCTCCAGCCACGCTGCTGTGTGATGAGATCATCATGTTTCCAAGTGGCTTTTCTCACCTTTGGAACTTCCCAAGACATGAATAGCTTGTGCAAAAACAGTGGAGACCCCTCAAGCACTTTCCCTTACCTTCAACTGCCATGACAAAGTATCATCTAGACCTAAATGATCAGTTGTGCTATAGGGTACTGGCAAAGGAGCCAGTAATAATGAAGTGTTGTGTTTTGTTGCTCTGGATTCTCCTTTGGCTTTCTGCTATTGAAGTAAAAGCACCTGAAGGAAAGGATTAGATTGTGGGGAGCAACCTATACATTCTGTGGGTGACAACTAAGATCCTATGGTATTCCAGCTGTGTGTAACTGTTCTGCATAGCTGTCAAATAATAGACTGAGTTTGTGCTTTAGAAAGTAATGCTAAATAATTATCTTTATTTCACAAGCAAGGACCATGAGAAACATGTTTAGCATATTCTGGAGAAAGCAGTCTTATAAGGCAACATTTATGGTTCTGTAGCATTGATTGGACCCAAAGAAATGTTCTACGAAAGGTCTTACTCTTTTCAGTACTGTTTCTATGCTAATGCTTACCACAGTATCAAGCAGAGCACATCTCAGACCTGAAGGTCGCTGGTAGAAGAGCACTGATTTTCTAACCTATTGTTAAACATCTTCCCTCTATGATGTGTACATTCTATTCTGTCATTTGTATTTTTTCCCTTCTTTCCACAAAATTTCTTTTTCAGTGGTGGTTTTGAATGCTTTTGCTCACCACAAGGGTAAACAGGAAGAGGTTTAAGTCACTCTTTTTCTTCCCACAGCAGAAGCACAAGGCAGATTATGTGTAGAGGTATCTCCAGAGGGAGCTCCTAGATACTATGATGTTTACAACTTTTCTAACCCCTGGCACAAGTAAACTCAAAACTCTTGCCCTCTCCAGGCTCTCCTTTCAGGTGATGTTCAGTACCTAAATTGCAAATTATATTTTGCCTTATGTAATTCTAGTCAAGGGGATATGATGATTTAAGTGTTGTTTTCACTAGAAAAATCTAGATGAAAGAAGGTTTGAGTTTGAGTTTTTTGGAGGGTCACAAGGGGTCTGGTCTTCTTTTTTTCCCAACAAATCCAGACTTAGGAAGTATGGACACGTGTAGACGAAACACTTTCTCCTCTAGTGGGATCCAGTAATTTGCCACTTTAGATGTAAATATTATGAAAGAGCTTGTGATATTACTGATTGCTGCCCATACACCCCATCCCATGGCCATGGTCATAGGAAACCATCTTGTAAGATGTTGTAGGCTGCTTACTGGCAAAAAGGTGATGCAAGTCTTCCCTTCCCATCCCTCCTTGGAAACAGAGAAAAAACATCCCTCCTTGGAAACAGTTTTGTACACTTGATTTTCAGGGAACTGTGGAGAACACAAATAGAGAGGCTTGCGTCAATCTATAGCTCCTCACCTTCAGACTGCATCATTCATCTCAGAGTAAGCAGCCTGCTCGCCAGTGGACTCACTGTGAACTGTCTTCATGCTGGAGCACTCCTGTAAATTGGTTCTTGCTCGAGTGGAGGGATACCTAGAAAACTCCCTGCATTTCAGGGACAGAAGCTTGCAATTCAGTAGCGTCACTACTAGTACTCTTGCCATGATCTGATTTTAGTGGCAGTGTGCAATCTATGTCAAGCAAAACTCAGCTTGCTGCAAGAGCTTGGTCCTGTGCCCTCATTTCTTTGTGGTATGTAGCTAATCTTACAGCTTGTCTTTTTTAACATTTTGGTTGCTGTGACCTTAGTGTACAGACAGAGAAAATATGTTATTTCCAGGGGCTGCACAGAAGACTGATTTTGCAAGCAAGCTGACCCTTGTAAAAAATGGATTGCAGATTATTTCAGTGGTACACGAGGCAGATGCTTGCCAGATCAGTGATGTAGTCTGTAAAGTTTATTCTGGTGCACTGGAAGAGCATGCATTGCAGATGTGAAAACAGTGACCTCATTCTGTTCATATTAAAAACAATGGGTGAAGCCATTTGAAAGTCCCAGTGATAATATACTGAAAGTACTACTGTTTTCTTTAACAGTTATACTGTTACTTACATCTTTTTAGTGTGTTAAAGTAACATCCTTCAACAGAAAAAAAGCTTAACTTACATAAACAAGTTATAAATCCTGAGCAGGTCTTTGTGGGAAATAAGCTCTCCCTGCTCTTACGAGCTACCACCTCGGCAATCTTTCCCCCTGACAGTTAGAAAACATCCTGATTTCATCAGTGTCCATCTATACCACTGCTGAATACAGTTAGGGTTTAATGTGTTCTTCCACAAGCTTCCACTGTGCTTGTACTGACATACTGAAACGTGACAGGAAGAAAAGCTCAGGTACATTCTGGTTGTTTCTGCCTTGGGGAACACAGTTTAAGGTATCTTGACAAAATGCCTGTCCAGGGATCTGAGCCACCAAATTCCAGGGTTTCATCCATCTTGGCTTAGGATTTGGGAATCTGTTTAGTTTAGTAAAATTTACAGAACTTATATATTAGCCATAAGAAAAATGTTCTTCACTGTGGGGTGGTGAGGCACTGAAACAGGTTACTCTGAGAAGCTGCGTCTGCGCCATCCCTGGCGGTGTTCAAGGCCAGGTCGGATGGGGCTGTGAGCAACCTGGTCTAGTGGAAGGTGTCCCTGCTCATGGCAGGGGGGCTGGAAATGGATGAGCTTTAAGGTCCCTTCCAACCTAAACCTCTTTATGATTCTGTGATTACCCCTGCGCACAGTGGTTAGTTCTGGATGCAGGACTGTTGCTGCAATGACGTAACCACCGCCGGAAGGAGCTCGTACTTCTTTGTGTTAAATTTTGTGCAAATACAGAACAAAGACTGTATCTGCCACAAGGGGCTTGCAGACTAAATAAAGTTTTCTGTCTCTGGCAGCACTGCAGTTGGAAGCCAAATTAAGATAGAGTGAATAGTTTTCTCTCTGCTATGGATTCAGAGATCCAAAGAGGCCATCAACAAACAGCAGTGTGTGGCAGGTGAAGGATGAAGGTATTTTTCTTTTTCTAAATGTCCTTTCAAAAAATGATTATTTCAGCATAGGGTATGGAACCCAAGACTGGTTTGCCAAACTCTCTATAAGCAGAAAATAAAATACCTTTCTACTGAAAAATAGAAAGATCTTACTGAGGGCTCAAAGTTCTTTTCTCATTTGAACTTTTTGGTCCCCTCCTGCGTAGGGAGTTCCAGATAAGTGTGATGTTGACCTGAGCTGTGGGAACTGGCTTTTGTACAGAGCTCAGCAGCTCCTGCCTCTGCAGGGTAGGTGGTCCACTAAGATTCAGGCCTCTGAGGAAAACCTCGCTGGCATTCCTTCACTGTAAGGGATAACTGAATTATGTATTACACAACTGATAATGCACAGAGGAGGGAGAGTTTTCATCCCCTCTTCTGTGCCTGGAAATCAATTCCCATCACCCTTCCCAGACTGCCCAGTCATCCCTGGAAAAGCATTGGGTATGTCTTTTCTTAGTGGATCATGGGTGTTGGTTTTACATTCCCTCCTCCAGGTGCCTGTAAAGACGTGTGAGTCAGTTGTGTGCAGCATCGTGTCCAAGCCTGTAAATGTGTCCCATTTTAGACTGGATATTAGGAAAAAATTATAATTTCTAACACCTGAGCACCAAGAGGTGCTCAGGCATTGGAACAGGCTGCCTAGGGCAGTGGTGGAATCACCATCCCTGGAAGTGTTCAAAAACCATGTAGGCAAGGCACTCAGTGACATGGTTTAGTGGTGGCCTTGGCAGTACTGGGTAATGGTTGGACTTGATGATCTTAGAGGTCTTTTCCAACCTAGCTGATTCTATGATTTGGGCTCTGCAATGATACAGCTTTTCAGGTAGTAGCACAGTCACTAAACTATGTTTGTTTTTGTGTGGAAGATGTAAGTAGTTCAGTGGAGAATCACCAGTTTTCTTGAAAACGTGAAGAAGTGAAGGCTGTTGGGTGTTTCTCAAAAAAGCCAGTTTTAGCTTAGTTTGTAACAAATAAAGACATGAGTTTTGGTTCTTACCTTACTCTGCAATAGTCCTCCCTTTGGTAGGAGGGAGATGTCATTGTTCCTCTACCTCTCTCTTTTTTTCCTTTTCCTCTGGCTAAGAAAGAGACAATATGAGCCCTGTACAGATTTAATAGAGTATCTCTGAGGAGGTTTGCCAGTAACATGCCCAGAAACTACATATCCCTGCTCCATATGATGTCAGAGTCAGCTCTGCTAAGGCAAAACCAGCAGTGCCTCAGCGTGGAGCAACCTGGCCACCAAGGACATGCAGAGCAGCAAGTTAAAAACAGCATCTGAAGATGACTATTTACTGACCTTTTGTTGCCTAAATCCCTTAGGTGACCAAGATACCCATCTTGAAATGATAAAGCTTGAAGGAAGGGTGACGAACCTACTGGGACAGCCTCAGAGAAGCATATGACCTTTAAGGAAGCTTAGGTGTGCAAAATTCCGTGTCCTGTGTGTCAGGATGGAGTAACCACAGGAGGAAGAAAGAATATGACTTTGGGAGGGGATCCATCTGCAGTTGCATCCTCTCCCTCCTTCACCTTCCTGGGAGAAATTGCTGCAAAGAAAATCTGACAGAAGTGCCCATGGGACAGGGAGAGGAGCAGTTTCAAAATCTGAGGTTATAGAATTATAAGATCTCCTTTGTGCAGAGGTCTCCAGGAGACTCAGAGGAGTTGCCATAGAGTTGCAACAGAGGAGTTAAACAGTACCCACGTGGCATCTTGGGGTTCAGGGTAAGAGTTCACATTGTTCTGACTGGAGGAAGCAGACAGTAAAAGTCAGGAATCAACCCACATCCCTGAAACTTCAGGTAACTTCATGTTTTGGGGTTTTGTACTCTATTTGCTGTTTAACAAACTGCTCACACAGCTCTCAGTTTATAAACCTGTCAGGTGTGTCAGCTAAGTGTGAAATTCATTTGTACTGTACAAATCTTTTTGTTTCAAACCTCACCTAAATCTGCACAAACCATGCAGCAGTCATACAGGTTGCTGAGATGACCTTGAAGCTATGAGTTCCCAAATACACCTCACAGCAGGGATGCAAATCAAAGAGAAATGCAGGCAGTTTTCTGAATGGGGAGAACCTTCGACAGCAAGGCAGAAATTTTCCCATCTATAAATGGGTCCAGGTCCTGGAGCCAAGCATCAAAGCAGTCAAATCCAGACTGTTTTTTATTGTTGCACTGCCCTGGGTCTCCCTCCATCTGTGCAGCAGACTGACACTGTGTACTCCTCTGCAACCTGCCAAAAGCCATAGTGACCTGCAGCAATGAGCACCCTTGCCTTGGGCATCTGCAGCCAGCCCGGCCCTTTAGAGCCAAATGGGTATGTGTCACAGGCTTTGTGCTCTTACCCCCTCCTCCTTACTTAAAGTGACACGCAAGTAGTGAGAAGCTGCTGTGGGGTTTCTTTGTGTTGCCGGGACCAGTGTGGTCTCTGCCTTTGATAGTGCACGGAGAAGGCTGGCAGATGAATCTGTTACGCAATCCATAGTGTAATGTCCCAACCGCTCCTACTCACAAAGAACATATTGGGATGCCTGACCTAAAGGAATGACATAGTGGTAATACCTCCTGCATACTGCAAAGGTTCAGTGTTGAAACATGTGATCATACATCTGTCAGATTAAATAAGATTCCAGAAGTAAGCTGGTTGGAGGTGAAGCCAGTTCTTTTGTGTGCTGTGTAGGCAAGATGCCAAGGCTGAGGCTGGATAGGATTTTTAACATACCTAGATCACACACCAAGCATGCTTACCAAACGCAGAGATGTATACGCCATCTTAGGCACAATCTCATTTATGGTCTCATATTGGAGTAATGTGACTCTCCTGATGAACTGGAAAGCAGGCAGGAACAGCATGTGCTGCAGCCCCATCAGCCTCCAGGATTCAGCAGGGACTTACCCTTTAACTGGAGGGGGGCACTGATGCCGCTCAGACCTGTGTGGTCTTTACAGGATGCAGATTTTTGGGATGTTCAAGGCTGGTCAAAAAGCAAGAGGAAAACAACCCCTTCAGAATTAAAGGGAAACTTACCCAGAATAGTGATTTGTGAAATGGTGCATCATTTAATCAGCATCACCAGTTTGGAAAGATGCCAGCAGCTGGAAGGTGATAATTCTCAGGCTCTTGCCTGCATCCACCTGCCCTTGTAAGGATGTTTCTCTCCCTTTTTCTTTTTGATGTAAACCTGAATGTAGAAGTTAAGACTGAAACGCACCAGCAACTGCAACTTGTGTCAGTAGATCCCTGAGCATCAGATAATCTGAGTAGCCTGAACTCACACCGATGTTAGACAAAAGCTTAAAGAAAGGGTTTTGAGCTAATAACTTAATCTTGCAAATGACAAACAGCACTTCTCAGCAGTAGAGGAACCCTGTACAGTACAGCTGATAAGCACAGCTCTGTGACACCAGGAGATCCAGCATGGTGCCACACAGGTCAGCATCAAAAGCTTCAGAGTCACTAGGCAAGTGCCACACTTTCAAGCAAAGGGAAGAAGCCTCAGTAAAATCATTTTGACATGAAGCACCAAGACTCTGAAATAATTGGCTAATCCAGCCAGACCATAAGGATTAAAGTACAAAGCCGAACTGAATGTATTGATTCCTTCATTTTGGTCTTTTCTGCCATTACTTAGAAAATAGCAAGCAAAAAGCCGGATATGATTCAAGTGCCAGAGTTAGTGCTGGTATCATCCTTTTGGGTCCTGGGTATTGCTCCGAGCTGACCAGCCCAATCAGTTTGTTCCCTTTCCACCACAGAAAATCCAATTTCTTCTTCCTGCTTAATGTGCTGTGTCCTGGGGAAGATTAAGTTTGTTGAAGTGGAGATGTCTGTCATACGTGCAGTTAAAATGGTTAAAGAAAGTAAACAAATTCTACTGAAATCACAGTCTTGGTGATTCCAACCTAAGTTCTCAACAAGTGAAAAATAAAGTGTCCAGATCTTCACGAGGCCCTTGCTTAGGAGAAAACCAGCATAAGGAATCACAGCTTCAGCTTGACTTTTAAACTTTGTGATTTATTTTTTTATTTCTTAACGCAAGAGTTTGAAATTCCTTAATGGTTGTCATAATGTTGCAATCAGAACCTGTTTTGTAGGTAAAGATCAGCCTTGTACAGGTGTTTCTCGGCACTTTCAGTGTCTTTCTGCAGGGATGTTACCCCAAGCTTTACAATATCCTGTTTGGCAGCATGAAGAGATACTTAGAGTGCACAGGGCATGAGGGTAAAAAAAAAAAAAAAAAAGGGACACACTCTTTTCTTGGGAGCTGTGGAAAAGTGATTAAATTAAGCCCATACCGAGCAAATCCTGTCTTTCTCCTTTTAGTAGCAAACAGTGAATGGATGTACACTGAACAGCATGGATTTAAACCAAGGCCAATTAGTGGCAATGTGAGTGTAGGGACAGTTAATGAACTGTTTTTCTACAAATAGTCTTCTTGGCCTACAGAAAACTCTTTGTTGTATGTTTTTACGAATAAAAGCTTCAACCAAACTCCACTTAACAATCTTTCACTTAAAAAAAAAATTAAGAAAAATACAGGAAAAAAAATAATTAAAAGTAGCTTCTTTCAGAATTTTGTTTTACAGAGAGAATAAAAGTTTCAGAATTTGTTCTACACAACATTAGGTAAAAAATTCCACCGTATTTTTAGGAAGAAAAATGATTTGCTAGGTGAAGGCACTCAGTTTCCCATTTCCTCAGGCTGAGCAAGGTCAGCGCTAGCAAGCTATACTCATGGTGTTTGAGGTTAGCTGTAGCAGACACCAGGTGATGAAGTTCAGCTGCCTGTCATTTATGACTGGTTTTAAAGATAACCCAGAATAATGGATAAATCTGTCTATTTCATGATTTATACTAACAATGTGCTCTGCATAGTCTGTTGGGCACTTTCTAGAAATAATTGGTGCCACGGAAGAGGTCACTACAGGAGTCAGGTGGCCCTGAGCTCTTATCTGTTTTCAGAGTTAGTGTAAAAACTTGGGAGTTTTGGTGGAAGAAATACTGATTTGGAACTAACAAGGGGTGGGAATCTGGCATTGATAAGATGTCTGTTTGATTCACTGTCACATCTTACAGAAAAGATACCGAAACTCCAATGACCCTGGTTACCTCTCAGCAGCCAAATGGCTGATCATGACACCCTTGATCAAATTATAAATACATAGGAAAATGTGGCTTTATTCCTGTCAGCAGCAGGAGGGAAGCAGCATCTGTGGGTCTCAGCCCATGTTCAGTTTCAGTTCAGATCTGGGAGGAAAGAGGAAAGTCAACTAAAAGTTTTAGTACTTCAAGGACTCATTATGGTGGTGGCTCAGTCAAAACGCACATGGATTGTGTTACACCTGAAACACTCCTTCCAATGACCCGGTAGCATTCAGTGAAAGGCAAATACTGCAGGTAAAATCTTGGTTGCATCAAAATGGGGATGGCTGCTCCATCAAAGTGGGAATTTCCCCATTGGATATCAGAGAAACCATGTTTCCTCCTAAAATAATTTTACTTCATCATCTCAGTGAGATGTTTTCCATTGTCCTCTTTCAAAAATGCTAATAAGAAGGAAATTCCTTCCCTCATTCATCACTTTTCATTAAGAGCTGTTGTTCTGGGAGCAGTGCCATCCTTTTATTTGCTGTTTGAGATGCATAGTGATTTTAAATTAAGCAGTTGTTGTCTGTGTGCATTGTGGTGGTTGCATTTGGTGACCAGGGAGCTATATTTATAAGTGTGCAGGGCAGCTGAAGGTTTTGCTGCAACGCTTTAATGGATTGTTGCCTTACCAGAGAGGGTCCTTAGCTTTGTTCGGCATAGTTTCAGGTATGACATCGACAGTCATAAAATGTCCATATTCAGTAACACTGAGGAGGAGTTAATCCTACAGGACCTCATGTGGGTGAACTGCTTCTTTGGTGTCCCACACCTTGATGTCTATTACAGTTCTCTTATTTGAACCCTGGGTTGCAGACAATTACATGATGACACAGAGTTACTCCATTTGCTTTATCAGGTAACCACAGGAACAACACATCCTTTGACCTTGTACAAGGGTAGCTTAAGTGCTAGGTGAAATTGAGAAAATGAATTTCATGATTGTTTTCTCTCAATTTTTGCATGCAAATGACAAAATCAGCAAGAAGTGGGACTGCAGATCAAAAGCAGTCCCAAAAGATCTCCATACTGGGAGCACTTAATTTGATTCCAACAAACTGTATCTCTTCACCTCTTAAACCACCGCATTCATGTACATGAGCAAATAACTTCACCGACACCCACTACTGGAGAAAAGGGATGTGAAGCTACAATGAAAGCCGCTGTATTTCTTTCTTCTCACTGAGGGTTCAGTTCTCTCCAAGCAATTCTGCCTTCGTCATTGCAGGAGCCTGTTCAATATAGGAGAAACAAAGCATTTCTGTAACTTCCGGGCTTTTCTACTTACTCCCTCATCAGGATCTGCCTCTATGGATTAAGTCTGTTCTGTGTCCAAAACAAACATGACAAGACATTTTTTGCATGCTGTGCTGTCTATTTACTGGGAATCAACACAGCAATCTCCGGTGTAAGCCAGCTTCACAAGAGAGGAGGTGAAGATCATTAACTGTTTACCTTGTCTCCAATCTCTCCTTTGCTTCCTGCTGTGCATACAACCATGGAAAGAGCAAGAATGTGGAAAGGAGCCATTATCCTTTAGGGGGGTTTCACCTGCTTCCCTCAGGCATTTATCTGCTGCACCTGTGCAATTTCAAACTCCTGTTGTTCATTCCTAAATAACCCATCTGCTTGTTGCTTGGAGTGATGGAAACGATCACAGCTTTGTTGTAAGATATGTGGGTATGTGGAAGATACATGGAAAGCATTTCAACGGCATCTTGCACTCCTGCTGTTCCTGCATCCCACCTAGAACTTTTCAATGCACAGTTTGCTTTGTTCACATATAATAAGGGTCCAGTAAGGTGAACCACGAAGGTCCTAGGCACTTAGGATGTTTGAAATCATGATTCTGTGTTTCAGGTAATAAGCCTCCGGCACAGGGAAACTATAAGTGGAAAAGGGTGATAGTTTTCTAGAGGCTACATAAGACTACAAAGTACAGTTTCCTTAATTCAAAAGCTGTATTCCAGTATACAGATGCAGGAAAATTGTCTCCTGGTCATGTTTTAAGTGAAACGAAGCTTAGACAAGTGGCCACAGGTTTCAGGGGACTGGGACAGAGAGGGTCTTTCAGGAAAATGCCTAAGGGAGCAAAGCCAATAGTTTACATTGATGTGCTGTTGATGGTGTAGCTGCAGAGAAAAATGGATCTCAGAAACCGGAAAGTACAGACTCTGGTTCTGCTGGGAGCAGAGTAGAAGAGGAGTCATTTCTCATAAACTGAAACAACACATATTTCCTAGCGCTCCAAGCAGGAGGAGAGAGAAGCCTCCAGCTTGCATATAGAGAGGCTGTGTAGCTACCCACAGCAAGAAAATTTCCTCCAAGCACAGTCATGCCAGTGCACATGGTGATCTAGTTTGATACACTTGGCAAGATGATGGGCTCCACTTCTTGTACTGGCAGCAAGTAGTGAAAGTGGGCATTGATCGACCAAAAGGAGCAGGCATCCTGCCACCAGCCCTCAAGGCATGTTTATTCTTGTGTAACAGTGCCTCTGCTTCAGTTCTGCATCCTGCCTCTTCTGGTACTGTGATTTCTATTGTATACTATTTACAACAGCAACAAATGTTTAGAACTTCATTTTGCAAAGTGCTGCCAGTAGTGGGCTGCATCTTTGCAACTGGCAGGGATGGTTGCTGTGAGTTTCCTGTGCTTCAAACACCACAGGAAAATGAAAGAATTGACCAGACAGGAATGAAGAGGTGGGAGGCAAAGAAAGAAGCAAGAGGAAATAAAGTGATGAAATTGGCCTCCTGTCTTTCTTAGTATTTTCTTTCCAGTGAACCATTACTGCTGAACTGCAAAATAGGAAACAAATTTACAGAATTGATTTTACTGCTGAGCAATGTGAAGGAGCCACAGTGAAGACGGTCATTTAAACTACCACCCAGGAGAAAGTTTCAGTTTCTGTGAGGAATAATATCGCAGGATTGTGCTAACTGCAGGTTGAAATCATTAGAGAACCCGGATGCTCCTTTCCTCCAGAGTTCTGAATGTCCCTAAACTGGCAACAGAAAGATGAGGTGTCAGCAGCAGATTGGTTTGTTTGTTTCCTTACCTGCTGCCCTAAAAATCTGTGAGCTTTAAATAAACCAGGAATAATATCTGCCAACTGTGTAGGGCGGAGAAAATAATGTCTTGCTGAAGAAATTCAGGTGATCCTTTAAAGACAGTTCTTTGTGACTGTTTTCCTTGATTTGAAACAGACTAATTTTCCTCCACCTGTGCCATTTTTGAGTGCACTTATTTTGCCTTGGCATGACAGGCAAGAGCTCTCCCTCTTCCACCTACTCCTCTGTGGTCACTTGCTTGGCATGAAGGATGAAGTCAACAAGAAACCTCTTTGCTAAAACTAGGAGTGGTGGCTGATCCAGGTCATTGTGCTGATCTCCTCAAAAGTCACCAGGTTTTATGCTGAGTTGGGGATTTTTTTGGTTTTCCCACCAGGGGATACCTTCTGGATACCTGTACTGTAAGCCTTAGCCTGCCATCAGTATTTGGGCTTGTATTTTCCCAATGAGGTCAATCAAGTAGCGTTTAGTTTCTGTGCTGCCCATTGGAGTGGTTTCTGCACTCTCTGAGCTGGGTTTGAATCCAAGAAATCAATTGCTTCTGCCAGTACAAAGGGAGCAGAGGGCTTTACCAAGGCTTTACTGCCCCAAGGATTTGCATGGATTTAGAGGTGCATGTTTCTCAGCATGCACTTAGGACTCTGTGAACTGAATAATCTCTGTACTACTTCCCACACTGTGGGAACAGGCAGATTTCTAAACAATGTCAAAAATTATTTTGTAATGGAAAATTGAAGTCTTTTGTTACTGTAGTGTCATGGAGAAGCATTTTGTTATAACTTGTTTTGTTCAAAGGTTTTATGTTATCTTTTGATGGTGGTGGTTTATGGTTGCTTGACTACAACAGTTTGACAAGTCTGGTACTAAACTATAGGTTATTTTGATCAAATGGAAACACATGATTCAGACAAAAATCCTGCACCCATTCTCTGATGAATAAAAAAATTAAGATGAGAATGAGAGAAGGACAAGCATACAAAAACTTAGCAAACACCCTCAAAACCACATGTGGTTCAGGGGCTTCCTGCACCAGGTGTAATTTCAGCTTAAGTACTAAGTACTTACAGTAGTATTTCACTCTGATTGTCCCCATGCTCCCTTGGGACCCTCAGCACCCTCCGAGACCCACAGAACCCTGAGACATGGATTTCCACAGTAGACCATTGCTTTGGCTTCAAACCTGCCCCATCTAGTTTCACTTGATGCCCTTTTTTCTCATGCAGGAGAAAACAGAATGAACAGCAGATGACCACTGGCTGTCTCCATGCCCCCCAGTCATGATTTTATAGATCTGAGTTTTTTCCTTCCAACACCTCTCTCCCTTCCAAGTAGATGGCATCTTACCAATTATCTATTTGTTTTTTAGAAATAGGAAAGTGGCACTGGCACCTTTAGTGCTAAGAAGCAATTGCATCCTTTCTGAAATCAAGCATCTTGAAAAAGGAAATAAATATATGGTTTCCATGTTGCACATCCATATGTGAGTGGATGAGCACAAATCTCATATTTCATTAAACAGATATCAAATAGCTGAGTAACCTTGCTATTTGACCTGTGTCCTTTTCTCATCATTTGGGTCTGTGAGTAAAAAAATCAGACACTTTCATTTCCCCATTTTCCTTGTATTTTCAGTGAAGGGAGAGATATAAGGTTTAAATCTTATTTTACCCATGGATATCCAAAACATTCAGAGCATCCTGAGTATAGGATTCAAGTGTTCCTCTGCTAGTTTGGAAAGGTAACCATTCATGCTGACCATCTATATTCTTACAAAAGCAGCACACTTCTGATAGATACAAATCTTTTCTTTTAAACTTACCATATTCACAGTAAAACTGGCTCAGTGCCTGTTTTCTCCACCTCTTCTCAACCTAGATTTTATAATCCCTTCACTTCTTGGAAAAAAAAAAGAATAACACTTGGGTGTCCACAGCATAGCTTCAAGGAACTGGGTGAGTGGGTGTTTGACATTCCAGCTGGCAATTTTCACTACTCCTGTCAAAAGGTGCAGGAGCTGTACAAAATCCTGTTATCCTGTATATACTCAAGCCTCCTCTGGGCTCCTACCTTTCACTTATGGCTTGAACTCCATGCATCCTTTCCAGGGGAGGAGATCAGGAATGTTCTTGGTGGTTACTTCTTGGAGTTTAATGTTAACTGCTAGTTGAAGCAGTGATGGATTAATTTCTGCATTGTAAGCACTTTATTTTCTTGGTGCCAGGACCCTTAGTAAATTTGCAGTTAAATTAGGTATCTCTAAGTATGTGAACAGAGTAATGAGGAACATTTACTGGCTTTAACGTAGAAAAGTGCCTTAACAAATGATGAGGTGTTAGCATGCACTTTACATCCCAGTGTTTTCAGTAAAGTTGTGAATCAGGACCCTGCTTAAGTGGAGTCTGGTTTCATCTACTGAATGTCTAAAATACTTGACATGCTGATTGTGGTGTGAGTTTTGTCAGCCAGTCCAGTCTTCTACCACATTTTTTCAGAACATGCCCATATAAACCAGAAACACATATGATCACAGCCTGCAGTGACTTGAAGCTGAACTGAGTGTGATTCAGTGACCTGAAGGTGAAATGTCCTGATAGCTAATTACCAATGCTACGATTCATGCAACCTTCAGAGGAAACTTTTGCTGTCATCCTCAGAAGGTAGAGGCATGCAGTGCGATTGACTGAAAGCCAGTGAAATGGATATGTGAGCAATATTCCAATTTAACTCCACAGAAGCCCACTAGTTAGTAAGTAGTTCAGGTCTTTTAGTGCCTGCTGTGTTACTGCCTATAGGGAAAACACTCTAAGTGCTTTCCCTTACAAAAAAAAGAAGTTTCCATGAAAAGAAGTTTCCATCTATCTTTTATAAGGCTGTCTTGTCGCATCTATTATATAGCATTATACAGCCAGCCAGAGGAGGTACTGGGGTGATTTCCATCATGTGTTTTATCAAGATGCCTTTTGTGAAGGGTAGAATGCATATATATATATATAGATATATGTAGACACATATATATAAACATATGTATGTATATGTATATACACGCATAAAAATGTAGGTCAGTTATCTGTGAAGATGTGCCTTATGCTGACCTATGGACTGTCAGATGTGGGGTGTTAGTGTCTACATATGTGAAATCCAAACATTCTGTCATCTGGCCAGCTTGGCACAAACAGGACGCAATTATCCTTATTCTGAGAATATCAGGTCATTTACTGGAACGGCTTTTAGAATTACTTTGTTCCAGTCCATGGCTGACCAGCTATTTGAGTAAATAGTAAAGAACAGGTTCTGGTTTTCAGTCTCCAAAGTATGCTGTTAATGTCACAGGAGGAAGAAAACGGCAAGGGAGATGCCGGAACAATGCTGGGAGTGGGGTTTAACCCCTAAGCCACCCAATATCCCTTTCCATTCAAAATTGCAAAGAGGAGAAGGGGATTGGAGGAGTAATAGGAGGGGTGATCCAGAGACTATCAATTTTATATAAGGAAGCATTTTTAAAGGTGCATGCATAAATTTTCTATGCTTGCATGTGCACAAATGCAAACTATCATCTATGTGCACAAAGAAGTGAGATGTCAAGTTTTCAGCTGAAAACAGACACTGTTTGTGACATTCTAGTCATCCAGAAAGCCAGTTTTCCCACTCCAGAACAAATTCAGTAGAATATTTTTGTTCAGCAGTAATACTCTTACGTACTTCAGAGAGAAGGGAATGTGTGCTTGTGTATAGATGTAGATATACACAAACGATTAGCAGGTAAGAGTGTGCAGTGTATTAGAGAACTACTTGACACATGCATCATTTGTCTACATTTCTGGGTTCATTACTCCAGCTCTCCCATCACCGTTCTGATGTCTAACACTTTGGCAGGAGTGATCCAGACAGTTACCTAGCTCCATGTTTTGTTTTGTTTTGAGTGAGCCTGGCATGAAGAAAAAAAAAAAAGAGGCTTCCTTATCTTCCTTGTAAATGTAATGCTTTCACTCCAAATGCTCTCATTTGATGTCCAATATAAGCACAATTAATTTCTGCATAGGCAGCATCTTATTTTATGTCCTTTGAGGATGAGGCATAAAGGTTCAAAATTCCTAGAAAGCAGAGAGTTCCCAGAGCATGAGTAGGGCACCTAGAAATGGGACACAAAAATTACACTAGGGACTTGAGAAATTCCTTAATGTCTTCAAGCCCAGTCTTACAGGTACTGAAATATTTAAATAACAAAAACAGGCTTTCACAGAGAGGGAATAAAAACTGATGTTCCAGTAAAAATCGAGGCTGGTACATTTATTTGACTGCTTTCATTTACTACTATTTCTGTCTTGGCTGAAAAATATCAAAGGAGGTAAAACTATCAGGAAAAGAACCCTGGTCCAGGCTGGGGGTGGGTGGGGAGAAACACTCCCCACAAGGTGCAGCAGTCTACAAAAAGCAAGCTGTTGATCCCTCTGTAAGGGAAAGGTGTTGCAGGGAAGAAAAGCAGGTCATTCTGCTGTCGAAACACCTGAGAGAGTCCCCTGACTGCTGAAGGGAGCAGCCTGGGCACGGACGAGTGGCTTGCTCATGAATGTGACCATGAAAGCCCTCAGCCGTGGAAATGACCATGCTGTCCTTGGCAACACTCAGTCAGTCCAGCTAACGGGAGCTGGTAAGGGCCAGCTGCTGGTATGCTGGTAGCTTGAATTTTAAACAAAGTCACCTGGGGGTTATCAGTTCCATGTGCACTCCAGGTAGATCCTGTGCAATCTGGCTGAAACACCTTCTCCCCATGGAGCGTGGGGAAAATCTTGCCACCAGCCTTGCTGGGGAAAAACATTCTCCTTTCCTCCGTGATGCCACCCACTGCTTTCGTGTCGCCTTACTGTCACAGAACTGCACCATGCAATCCTTGGTTTTAGCCCAGAATCTCAAATGCAAAAGCACATCTTTGTCCCTTTAACTTCGCTCTCAGATGTTATGACTGTTTTCTCCCCTCCTCTGGGACTGTGCACTCTGTTGCTGCTCTGGCTGCTGGGAGTGAGAGAGGAGAATTTCTCCTGCTGGCAAGCAACGGGCTAGCCAGGCTGGCGTGTTCCCAGAACACTGCTGCTTGCATACCAGCAGGCAGAGGAGCAGGTGAAATGGGACTGGTGACATCTGTACAGATGCATTTGACTGCTTGCCTGCTCTTACAAATCCGTTACCCTTAAAGCCTCCTTTTCTCTGACAAGATTTTTCTCTTTCTCTCTCAAATTATTTTTCCAAGGAGAAAAGGAAAAGACAGACAGAAATAGAAGGCAAGAGACAACAGCTTGAGGACCAGATACTTCAGCTGCAGCATTTCAAGGTAAGGGAATGATGCCAGAAATGATGGATTGACTAAATCTGTTCATTATTAGACATGCAGATCACACATCTGAAAGCTAGGAAGACCCCACTCCGACATGAAGCAGCTTTCATTGCCGGAGCCTATCTCTTGCAGTGATTGTGTCCTGCCTGCTTTTCATTCTGTGTGTTTCATGCATAGGAACATGTTGCAGAAAAGGCTTAGGAGCATGGAGTCGGAAGGGTGTGAGTGCAGGCAGCACGGCACTGCTGTTATTATTAAACACTGTTATTTATTATACATAATGGTAAGACATGAATCACTCTGGATTGGTTGTGCACTGCATAGCTTCAGTGAGCTCTTTCTGTCTGCAGAGCTGCATTGGATTTTTCTGGTGCCTGTCATTAGGTTTGTGTGCGTGTGTGTGTTGCAGAGAGGGTGCTAGTTAGCATGTGTGCCTGTGTGTGAAGCTTTAATTGTAGGATGAAGTTATTAGGTGTAAATGGCATAATAAAATGGGCATGCATTCAGATGCAGGGAGTGTGTTGATGCATATGTGCATGTCTACATGGAGAGGAGCCTTGATATTTGACAGGGTACTGAGCAGCCCCAGTCCCTGTTGGACTCCATGACAGCTGCAGAATACCATCGTTTGAAAGCCATCCTAGTTATTTCTATCATTCATCCTTCCTATCAGTAGCCGAGTTTGTCATTACATTTGTGTAGAGCAAAGAGAACAAAAATGTACATGTGATCTTTTTGTAACCAGTGTGCCTTTTTGGGTCAAATCTCATTAGTTTACTTCAGCAGGGGAGCCTGAGGAATTTTAGTGATTAACATATCTGAGAAAGATGATCAGGACTGGACAGTTTATTCTTGCAGCAAGTGAGCTGAGCTGTGCTTTTAAAATCAGACATTTAGGTTGGTTGTACAACAGTATGTATGCATATGTGAACAGTACACCTGTGAGGGGTGGTGGTGCACAGAATGTCTTCTCTGCCTACGCATGCACTTGAAGACCAGACTTCAAGTTATGCTACAGACAGAATGCTCCTGCCTCTCCAAGCCCCTGGCATCATGTTCTGTAAACTGTTTCTCATTTTCTGGTAAACATGATGCAGTTAACCCCAAGCAATCGATTACAGCCTACACAAATGCTCCATTTGGCTTCACCATAAATCTGTTGATGTCACACATTGTCTTCAGTGTTACCAGTGATGTGATTGCTTTTCTGTGGGCAGCAGGAGTTGCCATTTCCTTCAGGCTGCCATTGACTACAGGCAAGGGAGAATTTCTTCTGAGGACCGTAGGTTGATGCAGCAGGGCAGTAAGATGCCTTTCCAGTGCCTTCATGGTGCTTGCTTTTCTTCTCTTTGCTGCAAAGATGAGGACTTCCTTTATCATGTTAACTGTTTCCAAGCTAGCTGAATTATGCTTTTCCGTGAAATTCTTTAATCAGAGACTTTTGGAAAGCCAGTTATGGAAATTCTTTACTTCATTTGATTTATTTTTATATAAAAATGTTTAATATATTTAGCTGTTGCTAAACAAAATTCTGTCATCATCCACAAGCAAAAGGAAAACCTCTCAAGGTGGTACAATGGAGTTAGCCCCTCAGCTAGAATAAACTGATACTGACTTCAGCCCTGCTATGCTGATTGACACTAGCAGAGGTTCAGTCTTGCTGCATGGATTTTTTTCAGTGATATACACAAAAATTAACTATTTCCCTACATTATTTAGCTCACATCATGGAGCAAGAGCAAGAACCATCCAAGAAGCTGAGGGGACATCAGGGCACAGAAATTTAAAATGACATTCTCCACTAAAAGCACAGCAAGACTTAAGCTTCGTAATGCTGGGTACGAGAATGAGCATCAAGTATGACAGGAGCTTCTCTGCCTCTCCATTAAGTGCCATCACTTCTAATTAGAGGAGAAGTGTGTTGCTTTTACTGAGAGGTCACAATAACTGCTGCTCTAGGAGCTGCCTGTACCACCACACTGCACCACCATCAACAACTGTCTGCTGGAAGACCTGGTTGAGGTGATAGCACAGGTGTGTCTGAGATAGATTTCATCCTGACTGCTGCTAAGAACTTCCTAAACAGATGGAGGCCCTGGCCACCCCAAGAAAAAAAAAAAAAATTATATATAATTGAGGCACTGGCTGACTGTGTTTCCCTTTCTCTGTGGCGGCATACCAAGCAAACTGCATTTTCCTTTCATGCTTTGTTTAGTGTTCTGGTTGCTTAGTGGGGTGCTGACCAAAATGGTATTTGGCCCACCAGGCTGTTTTGTTCATTTAAAAAGCTATGTATCCCCCCTTATCTCCCCAAGGCTCTCCCTCACCTCACCCTGGATGCTCTGAGCCTCTGCAAGCCAGGGCCTCCAAGTCTGCTATGAAAAGAGTCCTGCAGTCTGATATGGCTCCTCAGTCTGACTGTCACAGTCTAAACCAGGTGCGTTTGTTTGCCTTCAGAAGTGCTAGGTGCAACATGGTTAATTTCCTGAATTACATGGATTTCACTAATTCTAAACTGATTCTGTGCAAGACAGAAATCCAGGTCAAAAAGATGAGGCTTACCCAAGAAGCCCATTACCTAAAATGCTGTGAGGTTATTGATGTCAATGTAGAGTGCAAGGCCTTCATAATAACTGGGTTAATACTGTGTCTGCTGTATCTGGGTTGATCCCACAAGTGGAGCAGCTTGAGTTCAACCAAAAACATTCATGACAGGGTTCAATAGGTTTGCTTCATTTTTGTGCAATGCCAGCGTAACTTTTATCTTTTAAAATCACTGTGTAAAATAGCATGTTTGGTTACCTAATAAAGATTCAGGAAGCTGCAGGGGTTTTGTTAATTTCAGACAATGGCATTCACATAGGAAAAATATCACATAGAAATAGTTTATTGCAAATGTTTGTGCTGGATTACCTACATTTTTCAAGTTGCTGCTGACGATTAGACCCATGGCAAAATAACTCTACTAGCAGTTATTCATTATTCCCTTGTTAAGTACCTGGAAATAAGGGAACAGTGGCCACTGCCCCATTGGATTAGACAAAACAACTCAGCGGTCACTGGAGTTAGTAAATGTCAGTATCGAATGTGAATGAGTCTTTGGCAGCACATTTGCAAAAGCTCCTGACAATGCCTCTGATGGTTTTAAGGCTGCAGACATCAAGACGAAAACATTGGTCAGATATTCATGGTCTGTGTGAGTTTATGAGTTAAACAAGTAAACCCCACCCCCAGGTGTGGAAGTGTGGAGTAGGAGAGGATCTAGAGCAGTCTAGACTCTAAAAGGTGAATTCTCTCATTGCCGACTGTGAAAGTGTCTTCTGTGAATCACTGAAAATTTGGGATGCTGGGGGGCACAGAGCAGCCAGGGTGGTACTTCTGGACTGTTGAGGCACTCCGTTGGAGACAGGAGGTATATTTATCTACATTACAATCAGATGCTTCATTGGAAAGTCCCTGGGTATTGGAAAATGTTTGAAACAACATTATTTGAGTATAACATTTTGAACATGTTCTTTTGCTCCAATAAGGGGCAATTTACGACACCTCCCCTTGCCTCCCTCCTACTTGGCCATATACCTACAAAACAGAACTTGCCACATCTATGGGAACTGGAGGTCTTACCAGCTTCTATATTTTGAAATCAGAGAAGCAGGCAATATTCACCTTACACAGGACAATGATTTTAGTTCCTCAGTTGCACTGGAAGTGTAATCTACAAGCAACAGTTGCTTTTAAGAGCTTGTTCAGCTAGGCAGCAGTTGAGTGGGCCTGTTTTAATGGAGTTGTTTGCTATTTCAAATAAATTCTGGGGTAGAAGTATTTCTTCTGAGATTTGGCTGCCTCTGTATTTAATTGAAGAGAATTTCTGTAATTGTTTACTGTAGCTCTGTTTACTGGCGGCTGGTAATAAAATAAACAGCACAAAACCTCCTAACTAAATGAAAAATTGCTTCTCTGCTGTTACTTTATCTATTATAATAAATCTATTTACCACAATTATTTTATTGCTGTGTGGTATAAATATTAGGGACCTATTTCTGTTAACATCTGCTTCTAGAAGACTGTAATTCATGAACACTTAATCTGAACACAGAAAGGAAAGCTTTTTTATGTTATAGAGATTTCGTTAGAGTATGGCTTTAGCAGAAGCTATTTTATTATACTTATATATAATATTAAGTATATAATAAATATATTAAGCATATAATAAATAGTATGGATATAATAAATATATTAAGTATATTATATACTCAAAATTATATGTCATTTTAGTTATCTTATTCCACAGTTACATTGCTGTCATTAATTTTAGTTTTAAAATCTAGTCTTAAAATCAGAGAACATAAATATATCTATCCATCTATCTACAGTGTTGAAAAACAGACATAACTTTTGCTAATGAAAGAATCTTGTTACTTCATGTTTTATCCTTCTATGACTTTCAAGTAAATCAACTCTTAAACCAAATGGCAACTCAGTCAAGCACAAAAAAAAATGTGATCTGATGGACAGTCTCCATTCTCTACAGGGTCAGCGCAAAAGCCCTCAAAACCTGTTCTTCTTACTCATAGAATCATAGAATATCACGTTGGAAGGGACCTCAAGGATCATCTGGTCCAACCTTTCAAGGCAAAGCATGACCTATACAGGATGTCCCAACACCCTGTCCGGACGAATCTTAGAAGTGTTTCGGTGCTGGGGAACCCACCACTCCCCTGGGGAGATTTTTCCAATGGCTGAATCTTCTCATTGGCAAAAGTTTTCCTCTTGTGTCCGATGGGAAACTCCCTGGGAGTAACTTGTACCCATTACATCGTTGCATGTACATCTTTTCCATGTGACTTCTTGTACAAAGGGAGCCTCCACTTTCTCTGTAGCCACCCGGTAAACAGTGGAACATGGTCACAAGGTCTCACCTGAGACTTCTGAAGGCTTGACAAACCCAGTTCCCTCAGCCTTTCCTCTTATGACAGGATTCCCAGTCCTTTGATCATCCTTGTGGCCCTTCTCTGGACCCTCTCCAGCCTGTGCACATCTTTTTGTATAGCAGGAACCAAACTGGACACAGTAATCCAGGTGTGCCCTGACAAGCACTGAGCTAAGTGCAATAATGTCTTCTTTATCTGTGCAGGTGATGCCCTTGTTGACGGAACCCAGCATCCTGTTGGTTTTCTTTGCCACAGCTGCACACTGTTCACTCATATTGAGCTTCTGGTCCACCAAGACCCCCAGGTCCTTGCACTTGTCCTTGTTGATCTTCATAAGCTTTTTTCTTTAGCCCACTCTTCCAGCCCATTCAGGTCTTCCTGCAAGGTGGCTTTCCCTTCTGAAGCATCCATTTCCCCAGTTTGGTATCATCAGCAAACTTGGTCAGGGCACACTTGGTCCCATCTTCCAAATAATTTATTAAAATATTGAGTGGCATTGAGCCCAAAATCTATCCCTGGGGAACCCCGGTAGTGACAGGTCACCAGCTGGAAAAAGGAGTTAAATTTACCACCATCCCCTCAGTGCAACCTATCAGCCAGCTCCCCATCCACCACACAGACTGCTTGTGTGGAGCATAATGTGTCAGTTCCTCCAGGAGGAGGCTGTGGGAAATCACATCAATGGTCTTGGAGAAATCCGGGTAGACAATGTCCACCCCTTACCCCACATCATAGAAGGCTATCAGATTTGTCAAGCATGATTTGCCACTGGTGAATCTGTGCTGGCTTTTCCCGATAACTTGCTTCATTTGACTTGTGATAACTCCCAGGAGGATCCATTCCATAACCTTCCAGAGAACTGAAGTGAGACTAATGGTTCTGTAATTTCCTCGATCCTTCTTTAATCCCTTCTTGTAGGTGGGGTGACATCCTTCTTCCAGTCTTCTGGGACATCTTCCGTTTCCTCCTATAGAGGGCCCACATTTTCCTCAGTCTTCCTTTATCACCAACATATCTACAGAAGTTTTTCTTGTTGCCCTTGACATGCCCTGATTTAACTCTGCCAGGGCTTTAGCTTTCCTAACCTCATCCCTGGCTGCTCAGACAATTTCTCTGTATTCCTCCCAGGCTACCAGTTCCTGCTTCAACGCTCCATAGGCTTCCTTTTTGTATCTTGAGTTTGTCCAAAAGTTCCTTGTTTGTGCATGCAGGCCTCCTGGCATTTTGCCTGACTTCCTCTTTATTAGGACACATTGTTTCTGAGTTTGGAGGAGGTCATCCTTGAATAGTAACCAACGTTACTGGGCCCCTCTTCCCTCCAGGGCTTTGTCCCATGGCACTCTTATCAAGAAGACCCCTGAAGAAGCCAAAGTCCACTCTCCTGAAGTCCAGGGCAGCGAGCTTGCTGTGCACCCTCCTCACTGCCCTGAGGATCTTGAACTTCATGGTCACTGGAGCCAAGGCTGCCCTTGAGGTCCACATTACCCAGCAGCCCTTCCTTGTTGGTGGGAATGAGGTCCGGTGTAGCCCTTGTCTTTGTTGGCTCCTCTGTCGCTTGCAGAGAGGGGTTACGAACCTCCTGGATTGCCTGTGCCCTGCTGTGCTGCCCCTTGAACAAATGCCGGGCTGGTTGAATTCCCACATGAGGACTGGAGCTTCTGAAAATGAGGCTGACCCTGTCTCTCTGTAGAGGGCCTCATCCACAATTCTGGGGCATTGAGCTAATTTTAAGAGAAATTTCAATTTCCAGAAAATAGAGGACCCTTTTTTGTCCAGGTCTGTACATCAGCCTCTTTGGGCAAATGCCTACCTTAATCTGGGAAGCTCACCTCCTGCCAGGATTTAAGCTGAAAATGGAGAGGCTCTCTGCCTCTCTCCTAACCTGTTTTGCAATCTAGAAGAGAAATCCAGATTCAGTAGGCCAGAAAGGGAATGAGAGAGGAATAGGACTGCACAGCCTAAGGATTTAGGGCACTTGTTCTTTCTGAATTGCTTACAGAGTATGAAACAGTATATTCATGCTGAATATACTGTAATTATTCCAGTATAATTACTCTGAGAATTACTGTACTCATGAAAAAGGTATTATTGTGTGAGCTGTAGCTCAAACTGGGGCAGAGTTGCCCTGGTATGACCGTGTAAGTAAGCATCCCCATACAACCTCGGCTTCCTTGAAATCAAAATTGGCACTCATGTTTGAATCGGTAGCAAGGTACTGCAAGTAGGTAACTGCCACTTCAGCAGTTTTCATTTAGCCATATTGTATCAATGTACCCTGAGGATGTTTACAGTTGGCTTCAACCCCAGCCTCTCTTAATGACCTGATATGTTCTCAAAAATTAATTCACATTACCTGAGTCTAGCTTTTTAAAATAATGGATACAAGAAGTTTAAAGACCAGAAAAGAAAGGAATCTCTGAAAAACAAGTTTTCTTTTTGCCTCTTTTAACTGATATGTGTATGTGAGAGAGAGTGATAAACTGAAGCCGAGGACAGACAATGTAGAAAGGAAATTATTCTTTCAGAAGATAGTAGTAAAAGCAACTGTGGCTGATAGTAATGGTGATAACTTGCGAAGCCTGTTTGTTTTGCATGGAGAGGTTTGCCAGTTTTCGAAATGTCAGATATTTAACTATTCTATAACCAGTTATTTCCCTCCCTCACCCCCTCAAAAGCATGATTTGCTTTCCTTGAAAACATGGAGTGAGTACTCATAGGAAAAAGCAAAACATACCTGATTTTCTGGCTCCAGGAGGTGAAAGTGTGATCAAACTCTTTTCATGTGTGTATCTACAAAAGATGGTCCTACTCAGTTTTTCAGTCCAACCTCATGAAGGCCAGAAACTTCAGCTAGCTTGAAGCTATTTCTTACTCCAGATCCAAAATTCCCTGGGAAACAGAGATGTTCTCACAGACTCATGAAGTAATTTATGTGTGAGGGAACCCTGGAGACCTCCTTGTGCCCCCACCAACAGGAGCACATTTCTCCCATGCTCACCCTCATCCCATTATATTTAGACTCTTGCCAAGGATGGAGATTCCACGCAACCCCTGGGAAACTTACTTTCAGGCCAGGCCACCATCCTGAGGACCACGTGTGAGCTCATTGCAACATCCACTTTTGCAAGCTGTGTCGCCACACTGCCGGTGTGTGCCAACTCGGAGAGCCCAGACCCCTCATCCCTCCCCTTGCCCCTGTTGTATACAACTGCTGGTGGCAGTTGTCTGTTGTTTATTCTCATTATGATGCTTAATCTTGCCACAAGCAAAATGCCAAATAATTGAATAAAACCATCATTATCATCCTGCCATCAAGATGTCTGAAGTCTTAAATAGACTTCCTAAAGAGAGATACTGGAAAATAAACCCCAACTCTCCAGCTTAGGTATCACTGTGACTCTTTTTGCCTGTTACTTCAAGCAGAACTTTCTGGTAGTCATATGTGTAGAAAATATATGTAGAAAACAGCTGTGTTTGGGTTATGTTTCATGTTATTGTTGGTGTTTTTTTCTCAGTGTCATCTCAAGTCTTTAATGAATATTAGAAACTCTTACCCTGTATCTGGCCATGTTGATGATCCCCTTCCGTGGAACTAGTCTGTGCAGACCAGGGCTCTGTAGCTGATGAATGATCTCAGCAAGAAAGACACAAACTTTGTGTCTTCTCCTGTAGTGTCTCAACAATGTCTTTTGCTGTAGTAGGCTTCTTTGCAGGTAAAAGAGCTTGGGTTTTATTTCTTCTTCTTCATCTTTGTATGGAAACAACTGTCTACTTGGTTTACAAAGTTAAATAAAATACGGGACCTGAACAATTTAAAAGCAATGCACACAAAATACTTACATGGGTGATCTTGCTAATGGATGGGAAGTTTAACCTGAGGACATAAACCAATTGGTGCTTTTTTCACCCAGACTGTTCCTAATTGGGTCTCTATCTGTACAGCTGCATTTTGCCGTGGGCATGACTTCCCCATGCATCTGCAACACCAGCTGCACCCTTGCATTCCCTTTCCTTTTTTACAGGGGGACCCAGCTGAGATCTAATCCTTCCTAAAGGGAAGCCATACCAGCCATCTCAGCCATCTCAGCCATCTCAGCCATCTCAGACTCACCTTACCCATTTCTGCAGTCACATTGCTCTATTTAATGTGTTCCTGTTGGCTCTGTTGCTGTGCTGAATATGTGCTTTGAGAAAGAGCAGTGAATGAGTAAATATTTAGGGGATCTGCAGGGCTGTCAAATGTACCAGCTACAGAAAACAAACAAGTGGGAAAGATTATCTCTGCAAAGTCATTTGGCCACTATGATTCCAGGTGGTGCTTATCATAGTGGCCAGAATTTATTTTTATCTAATTGTTTACTTACTTCATCTACTATTCATTTACCCATCTCCCCACATGCACCTCCCCTTGCATCCCCAGCCTGGTGGCTCACTGATGCTCTAGCAAACCTCTGTCACCCCAGGAACTACAAGGAAAAATGAGACAGGCTTCTTGGGGACTGGCAGAACACTATGTCCTTGAATAAGCAGATTGCCTTGGAGGCAGCAGGAACTTTTGAGCAGCTCTGAAACAAGATCTGAGGACCAGTGATCGTGAATTTGAGGGTCCACTGCAGTAAGGTTTATGAAAACAGGAAAACACAGGCAAGTGACACGGTATCCTGTACCTGTGTGGCTGAGAAGAAACTTTGGAAGAGGTTAAGCTGTGAGTCTCCAATGGCTGATCACAAAAGGCTGTCAATTACAGTAAGTGGGTCTTAACAGGCTTGAAAAGTGTTAGTTAATGTCTTTAATCTTTTATGTGATGAATACCTACCAACTGACTGCTGAAAACATTTGTGACCTTAGTCACAAATGTATGCTTCTAAAGGTATGCTTCCCTATGTATGCTTCTTTAAAAAAAATTAAGACTTCACTTCCTTAAGATGTTTCTAAGAAATCTTTTGTTCATTTCTGGAATAATAGCAACAAATCTGACACTTTATAGGATAATATTTAATCTGCTTTATAAACATGCTGTTTGTTCTTGGGTTTGGTTAGCTCCACCAGCTAAAGTACTTCTTTTTGATGCGTTATGTTAGCTATGACGTTGTGACTACAATCAAGCTGCAAGTTTTTCAGCATGACTTAATTCCCTGATCTAGGCAATGCTTGGATCATATCAGTGTATCATGCAGTCACACTCCTTAAGCGAGAGCAACTTTCTTAGATGACAGGAAAGGCAAAAGAAACTTTTTCTGCTATGCAAAACTAGATCATAACAGTGAGCTGGAAATGGCTCCTTATTCTGTTCCAGACCCAGTCATGCCATACAAGGCCACATCCTTCTTGTGGCAGGGCAGAGTAAAATCTCTTGTGTTTTGTGAGAACCATCCCTCTCCTCTGCTTTGCAGGCAGACTCTCTTGCACTGAAACCACACATAGGAACACTCTGCATCAGTCTATGCAGAGAGTCAGACTACTGGAAATTTTAATACTGCAGCATCACTGAGGAACACATTTTGAGGAGATACTTATTTTAAGATGGATCTAGCTGTCATACCGCTTATGTCTACAGCCCGTTCTCTTCATTTACATCTTTATTCATGAATGGTTGAGGCCATCTAACATTAACATGTTTGCTCAAACAACTTTTTTTTTTTTTTTTTCATTTTTTGGAAGGCTAGGGAAGGCCTCCTGGCAAAGGAACAAGTGTTTCTATATCTCGGTGCATGTCCCAGGAACCTCTTTGCAAATGCTGGCAACTCTGCTGCACACCAGCAGGCCAGACCAAGACCTGCTGGGCAACCTACACTAGCTGGGTTAGGGCCAGATGGATAGCAAGGGCAAGCAGGAGATGCAGCGTTTGGGGTGGCCATGAGGGCGGGTTAGAAAGGAAAAGGAGAAATCCCAGCAGAGTTTTTGTATGGTCATTCTTGCACTTCTGTTCCTTGCAAACTCTGTTTTATTGATGCAGGCAGATGCTTGGGAATGCACAGGCAGAGCAGACCCTAATGCTCCAGAAAGCATTCCCTCTCATAGCTGACCTGCTGGCTGACAAAGCTGCAGTCCCTGGGCAGGGGGCTCCAGGTAGATGCAGAGCAGCACAGCAGGGCTCGTTGCCTCCAGAGTTCCAGATCAGCCTGGAAAACAGCATTTTGTACTAAGGGAGCTTTCTGAAATGCAAATAGCAAATCTGAAATGTATGAAATGCCACCAGTTATGCTAACATCATCCTAGTGAGACAGTTCAGGGATAACATCTGACTCTCACACTGCCAGGTGAAGGAAGAGGTTTATTGCACTCTTTTAGTAGGGCATGGGCTGATTGTATGTTGATTTGACAATATGAGGAACCAGCCTCCTCAATTCAACTTTTCTCCAGGACAGAAATACTTTATGCATGTAAGGAGGAATTAATTTCATAATAAGAAATAATTTCATAATAATAAATAATTTCAGTTCTAAATTTTTAATATCTAGTGATCTTCAAGCATCAGAACCCAAAGACTTTTCACAAAACTTCAGTTTGGCAGATTTCACTAGAAGTGTCTTCAATGTAGCACTTCTGATTCCAGTAGAATTACACCAGGGATCATTATTTATCACTTTTCATGGCACACAAGAGCATCATAACCCTGAACAGGGCACATCCAGTAGTGTTTCTCAAGAGCAGGCACATTTCACTGGAGAGGCTGGCTCTCTTGGGAGAACTTTTGACCTTCATTTCTCCTCAGGATTATCAGCTTCCTTGAAAATTACTCAGGAGCCAGAGGAATGTTCCACTTTACCAAGCACTGCTCTCAAGGAGAGATAGTAATGATTGCTTCTCTAAACACATGTAAACACAAAAAAACCCCAAAACTCAACCAAACCCTGCTTGAAGAAACTACCTGAAAAGATAGCAGCACAGCAGCAACTGACTTTTATACTGCCATGGAGTCAAATGGCAAGTCTGGCAAATGAGTCTTAACCTGTGCCACACTACATGTGGGACTGGAAATGTGTTGTTCTTTGTGAGCAATGTTTATGGAAGTAGGTCTGAAGTCAGCAAGAATGATGGTTAGAATTAATCACCTTCCACAAGCAGGGTGTCCAGAGGTGGCATGTAATGGGCATAATGGCATATAAAAATGCTGCTAAAAATATTCACTTGTTATAATAGAATGTGTCCCCCAGTACTTAAACTTTTGATGCAATATTAAAATAAAACACAGCATTGGAAGTAAAAATTTTCTTTGCAATGCAGTATTAATTCTGCTATGTGCTTTTGAGGGGCTATGCATTGTTTCCTTCCCAGCATTAAATGTAAACAACTTAAAGCCCTTGGGCTTTACTGTCCTGAGGCTTGAAACTGGAATAAATAGAATAAAAGGGAGCTGTGTAACAGATTTATGGCCATCACAGTCTCTACTGCATTCAAACATTTGGCATGATTTCTTCCTGTCCTATCCAACATCTGTTTACTTATTTCTGTCCTTGCCATGATCTGTTCACAGAACCATAACCTGTTTTTTTCCCCTTTTTGCATGGTTCAGAACTCACTTTGCTTTCCCTACACTTCAACAAAATAAATATGGAGCCACAGATATTTCTGCAATCTCACTTATGTGCAAGGAAACCAAATCACCTGAGAGCAGTGGTGACTTAAAGCATCGCAAGCTGGTGCCCCTTCCACTTCAGCAACAGAGAGCCTTTTTAATGACAAGATCTAATTTCTGCTGAAGGATATAGCCCTGAAGAAAATGTACTCTTGCAGTAAATGAAGGCATACTTATACCAAAATGTACTTAGCATAGCTGCTATTGTACCAGTGAAGTGGTGCCTTCTGAAAGTACAGCATATTCACATTCCAGTATTGGAATGAGCTTTAAAGATACATGTATTTTTACAATAGCCACTCTTGGAACCCTCTGTCATTCTGACAATATCTAATCATAGAGCACAACTCTGGAGCATAAAGAAGCTTTGAGATGCCATAGAGAGTTAAAGCTTGTAACAGACAATGAAGGAAGAGCAATGCTGAAATACTAGTTCATGGCCATTTTATTTGCAGAATGTAGCAAATACACAGCATTGTTAAGCAGGAATAACTCATACAGCTAGTTATTTTGGGGCTAGCAAGCATTCTCCTTTTAGCAGATTTGAGAAACACCTATTCTTCCTGGGGTAAGATTTTGCAAGATTTTTTCAGGAAGCACAACCCAGGTTTCATAGCTGTGGAGGACAGATGGCAGCGAAGGGTCTTTGTTTCCAAGCCACATCTGGCTCTGGTTTGCATCTGGCTGGACTGCCTTGATGCTGACTGCCTCAGCTGGACTGTCTCCTACCCAGGAGCTGTGACCAAGCACCCAGTGCAGATTTACCACAACTTCCCTATGGCACCCTACCCACCTTCAGTCTCATCATGTGTGCCAAAGCCTTCCTCCTGTTTCTGATGCAAATGCCCTGGGAAAGCTTGGCTCAAAGCAGACGAGGGATTATTGCACCCCCACACTCTGCCCCAGCACTATGCCAGTCATCTGGCAGGAGAGCAGATGTTTTCTGGACAGCAAAATGTTTGCATGCAGTCCCCTGATACGTGCCTGCCCATTTGCCTATTGTATTTGCAGTGGGTATATAAATATATGTAACTGTGACAGATTGGCAAATAGATCCACCAAATTTTAAGAAATGCTTCTTATAAATCCATTTCTCAGAGTCTTCTTGTCTGGATTCCTCGGTCTACTATTTAATGAATGCCTTAATTTTCATCTTAAAAAGGAGAGACAGAAACTTCAAAGCTACCAACTTTCCTGTTTTAGATAAAATATGCTGACATTTCACCCAAGAGGGAGGATTTTTAGTAGATCATAGCATTCTTGTCTCTAAATATGACTTCTAAAAAATCCCATTGATGCTTTCCAGTTTCAACTTCATGCTATTAATAGGCCAAAAAAGAGGCTTCTGGGAGAAGGAAATCATGTGATTTTGTAGCTTAAATATTTCACAAAAACAAAGAACAGAATAAAAGCTGCATAACATACCTTATTTTTGGTGTGCAGCAGTTGTCCTGAAGGCACTGTCTTCTCTCTGTCTGAGCATCAGCATGCAGATTCTATAAAAGCACATAACAAAAAGCCAGGATTTTATCTGTCCTCTGTAGCAAATGAGAAGTGACTGTCAACTGAACATCTTCAGTGCTGTCCAAGCAGCACTTTGTTAGGACTGTTGAAGCCATATTTAGAACAGGTTTAAAACAGAGAATGCTGCCTTCATTTTTAGCATTTGGTCTTTAGAAACTTGGGGGGGGGATACTCCAACTCAGTATCTCTCATGGTTTCAGATTCAGACCACAGCTGAGGATGACACATGTAGCAACATAGTTCCACACTCAACAGGCCACTTTTTTTTTTTTTTTTAAGAAAAGACAGCAATTTTCTAAAAAGCACTCAGCTTTCACAGCTCTTTTCACTGGATCTAGACCAGCAGATACCTACTGGGTTGTGCTACTGAAACCTCTTAAATAACAAAGCACAGGTTGTTTAATGCTTAGCACCCCAGGACCTGTAAATCCATCTCTGACTATCACACTTTGTTTCTTGGTACATGTGATGACTTGTGCATCCCCTGCAGAGGGGACATATCTACAGCACACTGGGCTGGAATGAGCTGATGAAACTTCTGGGTTTCATGTCTCTGATTCCAGTAATCAGATGGGTTGAACAGGAAGAGCAGAGGTCCCACAGAGAAATATCACTACCAGCCCACAAAATGGGGCAGGAACCACTACTAGATGGTAGTGTCTGCAAAGGGAGCAGTAAACTGCAGAAACCGTGAACAGAGATAGTCATCCCCAGTGTTCCATGAGCTAGCATCTTGGAGGCCATGAGCTGAGTTCAGCTGAGTAAAGTACATGTCCAGCATCAGTGGGTCCGACTGTTGAACGTGACTGCATTGTATAAGAGTACAAGGCAGCTTCTATCCTGCAGAAGTTCCTAATTCGTATAGAAACAACTTAATATCCACCTGGAATTCCTCTGGTGTACAGCACAGTTAAAGTTAATGAAAGGTGGAGTCATATATAGTCTAATTTGCTTATGTGTTTTGTTTTGCTTTCTGTCTGCTGCCTCATTAAAGTCTAATTGCCTAATGTCAAATAGGCCATGGAGTGACAAGAATAGATTTTGTATAGATACTATGCCTATATATATACACTCAAAAACTAACTAAGTTTAGACAAGTCAGACTTGTCTGTCATGTCAAAAATCTTTCTATTTTGGGCTGGGTTTGAAGGCTGCTTTTGGTGATGGATGTTTTTCCCTTATACATAGTTTGCCCAAGTCAGGTTCCATTCCAGCAATGAACATGGCATTAAAAAGACTGATACTGCACATTTAGGCAGCCTCTGAAATCCAGTCTCTTTGAACTGATGGTTTCCTTATTAGCTCTTTTTTTCCTGGAGAGGATACAAGCTCTCACAGATGGCTTCTGAAACTAGCATTTCTGATTGCTTTGCAAATTCAAAACCAAGGTGCCACTTTTCTGGTCTGTGCAAGGGGCTATTTTGATCAGTCCCTTGGCTGACTGGTTTTTTACACCAGCTCCATTTCCTCCTTGCCAAGGGGCAGAGTCTTACGTGGCTTTGGGCTCCTGATCTTCCTTTTGATGGGTGCTTGTCCTGTCTGCCAACTGATCTGCCACATCTCTGCAGCAGGATTTGGGCCAAACAGGCTGATGTGCTATTAAAAGGTTTGCTTGCAATCAGTGTATCTCCACTGCAGATGGATTAGGCAGTGATCAGGTGAGGTCATAGACATGTTTTTGGTGTAGAAAGCATAGCAAAATTCACAGGAATAATTATATTGTGTAGGCTATTGCTGCATTCTGTGACAGTGTTGCTGTACCCTGGGATACCCATGTTTTCTGGAAGGGGTTTGTTCATTAGTTCCAATTTGTGTCTGGCTAGGAGGTGATGGGTATGGTTATGTGAATGCGTATTTGTGTCTGTCTGTCTGTCTGCCTGTAAATATATGGTGACACATCTGTAGTATAAATCAAAAAATAACATCTTTGATGAATTTAATACCAGACTGATTTTATCCTTAATGAAACACATTACATTTAGAGCACGCTGCTCTTTTGTTTTTGAAGCTGTACTCCTTCCAGCACATGCCTTATCATGCACAAGAGATACACACTTTTGTTCAGAGATTTCAGTTCCTACAGGACTGGCTTATTTTTGTGATTTAAACTATTGTTTTTAGTAGGAGCTACAAATAACTTCGTATTGAGACACTGATGGTAAATAAAATGTATACTGTAAAACATCAGGATAAACAGCTGATAGATCGGCTGAAACTGACTGTCTAAAGTAGCGATCAGAAATCCAGTAGGGACAACCTAATATTCAGAACCAGAGGCCACTCCTTCTCAATCTTCAGATGGTTTTTGTTCAGCCTGTTCCTAAGATTCTGGGGTTTTTACCTTACAGTCAAAAGCTCTTCGGGAAAAATGGCTGCTACAGGGAGTTCCTGCTGGCTCTGCAGAAGAGGAAGAAGCCAGAAGGAGGCAGTCAGAAGAGGATGAGCTGAAGGTGAAAAAGCTGGAAGAAAACATATACAGGTAGGGACAATTTTCCTTTGCTTTATGTCAGAGCAGTCATTTCCATTAATGTTAGAGACCTTCCAGGTCCCCATCTCTGTCAGTAGCTGACAGCAGTTGCCCATGGGAAAGTGTAAGGAGGTAGGCACACATACAGCCAAATGTGCCCAGGATTTGTTTCCAAATGTCCACTAAGTGCAAGATAGAGCCTTCATGGTATCTTTGGGTTTAATGGACTTCTATGGATTTCTCTCACAAGGGAGCTAGAAGAGGGCTGAGTTCCCTCTTCAGATGCACATGTATGATTTGATCAACGCTAGAGAGATTCTCCATTGCTTTACACCTCCTACAGCCAAACAGAGTTCAAACAGGGGTGTCACTCTTTGGCACTTCTCACTGGTTCAAATGAATTTCTGAAATGTAAGAGCAGATGCCACCGACAGATCAAATATCTGCTGTTTTATGAAGAAATGTTTGGGTATTAGAATTATTTGCTTTTATCAGTTTCCCACTGCAGTCTAGTTGATACTCGTCTTTTTTTGAGTGCTTTCGTTTGTTTTCCTACAAACAATGGTCTGTAAATGAAAAGCATTTTTCCTTTATTTTCATAAGGAGAATGCTTTTATCCACCACAGGACAAATTCCAGGACTGTTTCTTCTGCCATTTAGGGCTATATGAATTTCCATTCTTTTCAGCTGGCAGAAAATTGGTAAGAATTGGTCCAGTTTGGTACCCCAGCTTTTATAAATGTGTCTGCTGAGGCTTGTAAGTGACAGGGAAAAGCAAATAGGACCAATAGTCCAAGGACTGAGGTATTAGCCTAGTATGTGGTGAACGTAATTTGCCTTAGGGCAGGTTTCTTGTGAAATTTCTTAGATAATTCACCAAGATTGCTTATTTGGGGATATACAGAATCAGACCCACTCTAAGCTTGGATGACAGTATGGCTTCTGTGTAAAAGTAATAGATCAGCATAGATAATAGATCAGAATGTAAGAGTTGCTTCATGCTACTGTTCTCTGTGATTTCTATCAATTAAAAGCACTCTGAGAATGTATATTGTTTGATTACATCTGTTGTAACATAAAGCAAGAAAGTGAAGATTTATTTTTTAGATTTTGTATGCTACCTGATCTTTTACTCCATAAATTAATGTAGTAGATAGAACAAAACATGGACTGAACTTCAGAAATACGTTCTATAGTACATACTTCACCTCGTGCTGAATACTCCAGTGTGCTAAGTACTCTGACCCCAACCAGCAAAACACATCAGCATGTGTCTAATTTCAGCTATGTGAGTACCACCATTGAAGACAACAAAACCTGCTTTGTTTAATTAGTCCAAAGTGTAGGATGAAAGCCTGTGTAAAACCTTTACCCTGTGGTTTGTTTGGGTTTTTTTTTATTCCTTAACCACAGCCATGAAATAAAATCTCTGAATATTTGGAAGTAATGTGTCTTCAGCTGTGACCACTTTACCTGTCAAATGACAGGTCAGCTGCTTGCTCCTGAGTTGAAAACACATTTGTTTGACAACCTCATTAGCATGCTTGACTTCCCTGTTACCTTTCTAAGGGAACTCCAAAGACAGAAAAAAAAAAAAAAAAAGCAGTTTTATTTAAATGAGAAAATATTACACCTGAACTGTAGAGATAAGACAGTAGGTGTCAAGGTCATTAGTCTAATTACAACTTACATCCATGACAAAATGACACATCCAGAGCCCATCAAGATAGATAAAGGGCTGTAGAAGAAGTAAGAAGAGAGAAGATGTCAGTCACTTCATCTAGAGGAGTGAAGTAGGATGGAGTCATCCTGAAGAGATTTTTTTTTTGCTGCCTGTGCACTGCATTTCCAGTATGAATTTCCAGGAAAGAATCAGAAGGGAGGACTGCAGGGGCACTATTCATATATTCGTATTTGCAAGGGCCCAATCGTCCTTTGAAACTACACACTATCCAAAGGGACCACTATGAAACAGCCCAGCTCTTCTCAAAGAGGGCAACAGAGGACAGACTAAGTTGGCTAACTAGGAGGATAGAAAACTACTGCAAGACCAGAAATAGAGTTGAGTGAGTGAGTGAACAAGCTGTCTGGCTAGGGTTTAAACCACGACACCAGGGAACTGTATGACCACTGTGCCGTGGATCTTGCATATTCGTTAGTCACACTGCATCGTATGTGCAAGCATAGAGTGTCTGCAGCATCAAAACATCTGTGAAAAAGTCTGTGACACACATGCTGGTTTTGTCCCTACTGGAAAATACACAAAGTCTTCTACATTTGATCTGGGAACAGGGTGAAGCTTACCCATGAAGGCCAATGTCTAACCTCTGCAGTCAGCCAGCACCTGTACCCCTACTTTTAACAATGGAGAGCATGTAGTCATCCAGTTGCAGAACATGCAGTCCTTTTCCCTTCCTCTTCCATTGTCATCCAGAAGGCACCCTTTCTGCTTACACTGAAGTACTCAGGAAGGTTGTTTTCTCATACATCTGCATTTACTACATGAACAGCCATGGCACAAGAGAAGTACCCATCTCTATTTGCAGGCCAGATGTAAACAGTAGGTCTGACAAGCTGAGCAAACTGTGACACTTAGAACAGGAAACTGAAAGAGATAGTGTTTGAGACCAGGCTAACATTCATGTAGGCTCATATAGGTCTGTGAGTCCAAAGGAGGCAAGTATCTCTACCTTAAAGAAAGGTAGAGAACTGAATCTCTACAAGCAGAAGATTGTTTGTAGATGGTCTTGGAAGCTTTGCACAGTTGAGTAATGCTTTTCCTTATTCAGTTTTAAGTGAATTGACCACTAAAATCAGATGTTTTGCAAGATGTACACGTGCTTGTAGTGTTGATTTTAAGACAATGTAACTAGTTGTCCTTTGTTTGGGAGGTGTTTAATTTCAACTGGGGCAACAAAAATTCATGAGTGTACAGACTGTTTATTTATTAGACTTCTGTGTTATCATGATATGAGAAACAACATACTTCAGCACATAGCTTGCAAGGATATGTGCATAAGAGTAAACTTAGACATGAGTAAGTGTAATGGTTTAATGAGCTCCCTCATCTACAAATGCATTTGGAAGAAAGATTCCAACGTTCGTCAGCATTTTTGTACATTTCATGCCAAGCAACTGAAAAAATACCTGCATCACAAACCCAGAAAAAAAACCTGACCAAAGAATGAGATACAAATAATTAAATACTATTATTAAGCTCATAATTACCAACAGGAGGACACAGAAGCACAAGATTCACATACAAGTTAAAAAAACTTGTATGGAGTTCAAGATTAAGGCAAGTTGCAGGCATATGAATGGTGTAAGAGTGGGTTACAGACAGAATGATCATTTGATAGTTGGGATTAGTTTAGTCTGTTTAGAGATTCTGAAATGTATGAAAACTAGAAATGGTCTTTCTACCCAAGAATTCAGAGTGGAAATGGGAGAATAAGCAATGTTGAAGCAAGTTTAGTCCTGGACTCCCGGCAGTCCTGCTTGCTTGAGTCTTCAAAATAAGAAATGTAAATAATTTCTGGTACTGGTGCTGTGTCTTTCACTTCTTTAAAAAAGAACGTCCGGTGGACTTAATAAGAATATTGGTCCCCTTATTTAACATTCATTGAGTCCTGAGTGGGCTGGAAATCTGTCAGTTGTGGGAAAGATGGAAGGACATTGCTGCATCACTAAATGTCTGAAAGCCCACTGCAAGATTGGCGGTACTGTTGCATCAATGGCAGAGCAAAACCAGACATGGATTTAGGGTGTCTCTTGGCACATGCTCCTTACACACAGAGAAGCTTTAAATCTAGTTTAGGGTTTTGTCGTCTCCTAAAGGTCAGTGTTAAGGAAAGCAGATATTTCTAAGTCTCTTTTCCATTGCCACACAGTGAAAAAGTGATCTCCTGATTCCTGCAGCTAAAATAGATTTGAGGTAAATTGTATCCTAAAATGAACAAAAAGTATTTTCCTTAAACTTACTCTCCAAATCACCAAAACACAGATTGTTTGGGATACCGTTGATACAGATGCCCAGTGACTTCCAGAGACAAATTTTTGATAGTGTGCTGTAGGTGAAAGAAGTGCTGGAATGTGTTGCATGCCTCCCAGGGTTATTTTTACCACATGACAGTTTGTTATTTTACAGCAGTGAATGGAAAGTTGGCATTCGACATCTGGGTATTAACACGCAGCATTCATAATGCAGAGCAGCCCACCTAAAGTCTGCTGTTCCTTCACAGCATCTGAAAGACTCCCAAAATTAATTTGTTTTACTAGATTACATCATAGTTTGTGCTGGTGGCCTGTGTTTTGTACAGCAGGTGAAGAGTTAACTTTGCTGTGAAGAGTTTTCATTGCTCTGAAGCTTTCATGTAGCATGCCAACATGAAATAATCTCTGAAAATGTATTTCCCTACTTGATGACAGGTACTAGCATGAGATACCAGGACGCTACTTGTTGTGCTCCTGTAAAAGAGAAGCCCACTGAGAAACCTGCTAAATCCTCTGTAAAGTGGCATATCCCATCGGTAATCAAAAGTGCCTCTGTTTACATTGGTTGAGGAGGTGCCCATCAACTCCAAGGAGTGATAAATTATTGCTGTAGCAGAGCAGCCTTTTTGGACATGTGAACTAGACAGACAGCTTAGAGCAGTGGATGCTGGATCCCCAAAAGGCACATGCAAGAGGCACCTGTGGCACTTTGGCACTGTAGATGTTCTTGGGGGTGAAGCACTGCAGGAAAGTGTCCAAGCTGTATGCGTGTTCTCTGTTCTTCACTCATGGCTACTCAGCTGCCAGCACATCCTGCTCCTAAGATTTGCAAAAGCCCTTTGGGTTTGTGGAGTGCTTCGCACTCTTGCATCCTGGTGGCAGGCCACGGCTGTGTCACCTCTAGGAGAAAGCTTCTCTATGCCGGTCCAGCATGAACAAAGAGTTCTGGTGTTAATGGTGGCAAGGGCAGGTCTGTGATTTGGACCACAAGTCATGAGGTCTTTCCTGGGACAAGCACGTGTCTTTGCTGATTGCTGTTGTCTTGCTGGTGAGAACAGGTGGTAAATAATCCCCCCACCCCAGCAGCTTCCATCTCAGGGTGCTGCTGTTCTATACTTACAAAACCTTGGGAAGTATTTTGGAAAGTGGTGTTGAACTGAAAGATGCCTGTAAGAGGGTGTGCAGGACAAACACAGCTTCTATTCACTTAACCTGATGGATCAAAAAAGATGCCCAGTGATGCAGAAAGAGACGTGACACCACCTCCCACAAGCAAAAGATGCCTTGGTTGTGTGAAGCATTGTGTTGTTCTGCTGTGCTCGACCTATGTCTGCTTACTAGACAGAGACATATGTATTAGACAGAAGTCCTACCCCAGGTAGCAGCAGATCCAAAATGGAGTAAAACTATCCCAAAACTGGCAGAATACTGTGATTGAATCTTTCCAGGGAGATGGTCAGATCTGAGTATTGTCAGAGAGGCTGTGGTAGGCCCTGAGGAGAACACCCTCAGTAAGCTGATTTGATATGTAGAAAATAAAATCTTATTAATACACTATCTTATTAATAGACTATGAATGCTTCACTGATCTCTGGTGTTAGATGGGGTCTACACTAAAATCTCTTCTCACTGCAGAGTCCAGCAAATACAAGCTCATGGTTCTGCTGAGCTTGTACACTCCTTCAAAAGCAGGATCATCTGATGTCAGAACCAGTTCCTCAGACCTTCTATAGAGCAGACAGTGCAAGCCAGGACTAGAGGTGCCATAAACCTCTCCTTTGCAAGGTCTCATCCGTTTCCCTCAGTCTGCCTCCAGAGAGATGAACATTTGCTGAAGCATATGCTAGCACAGAGAATAGTGTGTCTTCCAAGTGCATAGTCCACATGAGTGTGGGTTTTTTGCAATTTCCACATTGATGGCAGCTGTAGAAAATGGACAAGAGCACAGTTTGTTCAGCAATTTTGTGTTTTAGCTAGAATGCAGCTGTACACAAGCCCTCATTCTGCCTCTCTATACTGCACTGGATGAGCTCTCTAAGAATGACATAGCAAATACGAGTCCTCATATCCAGGCAGTTTCTCCAAATTCTTCTCACCTTATGAGGGAAGATCAAGCTTTCTGCTCAGGAGCTGTTCGTCCTCAAGCCCTCTGTCTGCTTCTCCACTGAGATCAGTCAATATCAGGTCTCATCTCCTGAAGCTCCAGAGATTAGTGTTTCAGCAACCCCTAAGGACTGTGGTTTCCGTAGTAGCACATCTTTCACCTCCCATAAAGATTCTGCTGGGTCACATTTCATATGTCATACATTTCTTAGGAAAACAGAAACCAAAACAAAACCAGGCAAGAAGCCTCAACAACAAGAAATCTCAGATTTCCAGAGGAACTCGCTCTGTGGTGTGATTAGAGAATTCTTCAGGACTTGCAGGATGGTCCCAGAAAAGCAATGAGTTCAGAGTTGCTGGGTGGCAATGGGTTTGAGATTTTTATTTATAGTAGAATATATTCAACTGTAGCACTCAAGAAGAAAAAAAACACAGCTTACTATCTCATTTCTGAAACTCAACCCATACTTAAAATAGAAGAATGGCATGCCAGTGCCTTAACGGATGCCTAAATGCCAGTGTTTAGGTTTAGGAGTAGTAACCTCAGGATTGTCCACAACTCCTAAACATTGCTAGCTTGTAATTATTTAATGATGCCTATCCATCTTTCAAAGTGAGCAAAAGGATTGACTGTTCAGTTTGAGCACAGACTCCCTCCACTCCGTCTATGTCCACTCTCCTCAACTGTGTGTACCAGATATAGTCCTTGATAAAGATACCCATTTTCCTAATATGGGAGAAAGATATAAAATGAATTCCAAAGCCCCATCTCTACATATCAAGGAATTTTCATTTCAAGTGTTTCTGACATTTCATCCATGTCAGTATGCTGCAGAGTAAGAGACATGTTCCGCAAGAAGGAAGGGGCATATAGGCTTAAATTCAGCCCTGGACAAAAGCAAGTTTTCAAGGAGACTTTTTTTAGCCTAATGTACTGTAAAGTAGCATCTGTTTCTAAGTGGATTAAAACCTTTAATACACTAGATCACATGCTACAGCCCTTCCTGAAAGAAGCCAGGTTCTCTGGGCCAGGTTCAGCAGGCAAAATGCAATTTCAATTTTTGCAGCTTTTTAATAAAATTGACGTTCTGTGCAAGGCTGGGTTTCTGTTGCCATACTAGAGGAGAACCAGTGACAGATTATCAAGTACAAAACTTCAGTCTCCTTGGCTTTAACAGTTTAAAGCTGAAAAATTCACGACTCTTTATGTGATGCTGTTTGCAAGATGGGGAAATTTATTCATATGTATTGTATTTATTCTTCATATGTATTTACCGTATGTGTTGAATCACCACACTCCCTCTTCATGCAAAACCATCTGAGATCTTCACGCTTCTTTTAAGCCTAGGAGAACTGACAGGGGTTTCCTGAAGCAGTAAATTGTGGTATAACATAAAGAGTAAGAATTGTTGACTTCGTTACATCTGAATTAAATCTTAATCATGGACCAAATGGGATTGTTGACTGGAGTAAAACAAAAAGAACTAGTCTCCATTCGTTTCCTTGTTATGCTTACCTTTACTAGAGCTGGATGGTTGGTTGGCTTCCCTTGTACACTGGTCCTACCACAGGGGGCAGTCCTTCCACACAGTCTGTGTAGCATTTGGTAGGTGGAAAAAACAAAATTAGGGAAATTTCGTAACAGAAAGCCATGTTTGTGTGGAGGTGCCCGGCACAATTTTGAAAAAGATTAAAAACCTGGTGTGTATTTACAAAGAGAAGGCACAGGGTTAGGCAACAGCCCGAGTTGATTTTATTGTATTGGTGCTTTACAGTGATTATCTACTCTGTCTTCACTGTAAATCAGAGGACTATCCTCTCCCCTGCCAAACCTTTCTTTATATGCCATGTCTGTGTCTGTCAAGGCCAGAACATGCAGCATACACAGGCACACAACACACATGCTCATGGAGCCCAGGAAGACACTGCTGCAGTTCTAATCCTCAGTACCTCCCTTATCCCAAAAGCCTGGGCTCATCCTGTATAACTGAAGAGGCTTAAATAAGTCACCTATATTTAAAGTGTTGTTTCCTTTGCTCTCCATATAATCAGTGAGGAAGAGCATAATTTCCAAAGCCTGTGTAAGTACATCTCTCTCCTTGAGTATAGGTGCTTCAGATAAGCGCCTTAATGTTAGCTGCTGCACAGGCACTCTCCACTGGGCCTCTGGGTGCTACCGTGATGCCAGTAGTGATTAATAACCATTAATTATGTATCTGGTGCATCGTGTATTTGTTACTCTAGGCCCTGCCCTGTCATTCTTCCTATTAGTCAGCACTTACACATATTTATGCAGAGCTGGGCTGGCTCGGAGTACAGTTAGAGAAGGAGTAAGGTGCAGTGTCTGGAGCCACCCAGTGGGCATTGCAAGTCTTAGCCTCTTTCTTTTTTAAAAGATCTGCAGTCTGAGAAGCACGTCACCTTCCCTGTAGGGTTCTGAAACTGCTGCAGTATGTGAATTCTAAGGCAAAACGTAATGCAAATCCCAGCTGGTGGTCCACAGAAAACAAAGACAGACTGGATGTGCAATCAGGATTCCTGATTGGTAAGAAAGGGACAACTGCAGTGGGTTTTATTAAGAAGCTGCAGTTGAAGAGTAAAAGAAAAGTCCCAAGGAGGCAAGTTCAGGAGCAAAAGAATAGTCTGCTGGCACATGTGTCATGGTCGCACTGCAGAAAAACAAATGAGTAGTAACAGGGAACCTCAGTGTGTTGGAAAATTGGTTGTAGCCGTCCAAGACCGTAACGCATTAAATATATAGAAATCAACAACCAAGGACATTCAGAGAATTCAGACCAGCATATTACAAACATTAAAACATGCTCAATAGGCATGTGCAAATATGGGCTTTGCAGGATGAAATTCTATATGACTCTGTGGGTTCCTACACCAGATTTCTATCAGAAGTCAAACTAGAAAACTAACTTGGTATGACGGGTGTGCAAGGGGCAACAAAACATATGGGGGAGAGGTAGGGAGCAACAAATGGAGACAGTTAATCAGTAAATACACTTGGATTAAAACCATTCCAGTCAGACTTGCATGGCCTCTCCTGTAACCTGTTGCTGTTGCTGCAGGTGAAAAAGGTCTCGACAGGGATGTCAAAGTACTGCCAAGCAGTAATGAGAAAAATCAAGGCTATTCTGCAAAACCAACAACATGAAAGACAAGTTCAAGTCCAGATAAAGCACAGCTTTACCACAGACCTTGATGTAAACAACACCCAGAGCTGCAGTTAGGATTCTAATGTAAGTGTAAGGGAGTGTGGATGTGTGTAACATTTTATAAATGTATTTAGAAAATTGCAAATGCAGTTTCCTTTAAATTTAAGGGTAATTACTAATCAGAACAGTGACTTTTATACAAGTCATCCTCACAACAACCCACATTGCAATGAGGAAATGGGCTGGCAGCCTGCTGATCTTTTCCTGTAGGTCCATCAGATAAATGGATAGTAATAACAACCCAGCCATAACAACCCAAGTCTTTTTAAGCTAAACCTCTTAGTTCCAAAAGAATAGAGGGAGAAAACGAAATACTGGTAGGTCCCAGCAAAAACTTGAGGGCTTTCCGACTTGTCTGATGGTCCATGAGCTTTGTGACTTGGCACACTTGGAATGGTCTTACAAAGGCAGAAGGCTCCTGAGTTTAGAAACACATTTCAGGCAGCAGCTGCTACAGAGCAGCAGTATGCCAGCAGCAGAGCCTGGCTCATAAGCCTCAACTTGCTGGTTGGGAAACCAGAGAATCCATTTCACCCTCCAGATGACATTCAAGGCAAGTCATACAGGGCTAGCCACTGATCTGGTCCTGCGAGGACAATCAAACCCACTGTTGACAAGACTGAATACCCTGGGGCTTAAGATACTGCTTCTGAGCCAGGGGTAGGTATGGTTTCTATCTATTACACTGCATTCCACTTTTGAGGCCATAGGATTTAATTTAAGACAATAAATAAGCAAAAAGCCATCATAGAAACATTGTGGCTTTAGGAAAGGCTGTAGCAGGACAAAACAATGGAGCTGCCACAGGCTTTGCATGTTGTCGTGGTTTATACCCTAGCCAGACAGCTTGTTCACTCACTCCCAGTGAGTGGTGCCGGGCTGGAAGCTATCAAGCCCCCCCCCCCCCCCCCCCGCAAGGCTCTCCCCTTCCCCGCTCCCGGAGGGATGGGGAGGAGGATCAAAAGAGTGCAACTCCCACGGGTTGGGACAAGAACAGTCCAGCAACCAATGTACAACACAAATCACCACCGCTACCACCAACTACAACAATGATAAGGGAAAATAACAAGGGAAGAGAATACAATACCACCAGCCAAGAAACGAGTCCCACCAGGAAGCCCGTGTCCTTCTGGGTAACTCCCAGTTACCCCCCACCCTGGACCTGACGTGCTGTGGTATGGAATACCTCCCTGGCTATCCTGGGTCAGGCACCCCGTCTCTGCTTCCTCCCGGCTTCCCCTCCTCCCTGGCAGAGCATGAGCCTCACAAAGTCCTTGGTCAGGGTAAGCATCACTTAGCAACAACCTAAAACATCGGCTTCACCAGCACTGTTCCCAGGCTGGAAGTCAAAACACAGCACTGCACCAGCTACCACGAAGGAGAAACATAACTGCTACTGCTGAACCCAGGACACATGTGTACTGTGTTTATGTGCCAAAACATAAAAGAGGAATGCCTCACGCCTTTGAGCCCTTACCTCATTGGATCATCTTTTGAAGAAAACTGTGGTGTCCAGGAGTAGGGTCCAGCATGAGCCAACTGTGGAATGTCACTATGGCAAGAACATGGTGATCCTCAGCTCTGCTTTCTTCATGTGCAATAACTGCACTTTCACTTAGGCAAGACCTGAATTTCTTGCCAGCTGCCAAAGACTGTAAGTCCTCACCAAATCACATGTAACTTCTTATGTCACATGTATGATCACTGAAAATCCAGTTTCAAAGCCATAGGTAACATTAAGCAGTCTTCCAGGCAGGCAGCAGTTGTCAGCCCTGCCTTGTATCATATTTTAGACAGGTAATTTCAGGAGCAAACACCCTACAGACAAAAAAAAAACATGTAATTCTCCACTCTTTGCTACTTACCATCAGCTTTACAAATGAGACTCATCAATCATACTGAAGCTATGTCACAGAAAAATCATCATGTGTGCCTGTTGAAGCCACCAGGGAAAGTCTTTCAGCGTTGTGCAGCATCCACTGTCAGGTAAAAAGTCCAGCTCAGTCTGCACAGAAATCTCTGAAAATTGTATAAATGGATGTATTGAAAACAGGCTCCTATAATAGAAGTCTTACTTCGCACCAATGTTTTGAGAACATTTTTTCTTAATTAGCTTTTTTTTTCTTAATGTTGGTAATACATAGTTTCTACTCAAAGAACTTCAATTGTCAGGGATTGGTATAGTCAAAATGATACCACAACAGGCAAGTGCATATAACAGAGGTATTGATGCAAAGGGTTGACCAGTGTACAGGGGGGTTGTACAAGGGTGTTGTACAAGGGTTGTACAAGGGGGTCATACAAGAGGGGATAAAGGAATTTTGCCTGTTTAACAGAAAACATTGTTTGCAAATACCTGTCAAGCTTGCCATGCAGTACCAGGACAATAGGCTTTTGATAAGGGGGAGAAACAGTCTGATAAGGGGAAGAAACAGACTGATAAGGGGGAGGAACAGTTACTTAGCTCCAGTGAAGACCAGCTTTGTGATTTGGACTTTGACCAGACTCCTAAAGAGCATGCGTGACGGCTAGAGGTGAAAAGGTCAGTCTCGAGGAAGACTCATTTGCTTCATCTTGAAGACCCTGGCCCATGACCATGGGGGGCACTGTGCAGGTGCAAAGGACCTTCTAGCTCATTAGAATATGAAGCGGGGATAGGACATGAATATGTGTAAGTGTATTGTGCAACCTTATGAATATATATAACTTTAGAGAATAAATGTAGAGGGAAACAACACTGAGGCACGCATGCCTTTGGAGGAGCTATCCCACATGCTTCTCAGCACTGAATAAAAGCATACCTACTTTACAACTCTGACGAGTTGTGGAGTCTATCCGCGTTACCGGTATAACAGAGAGACACTGCTGTGTCCCCCTGGTTTGTTAAATGCTTTCATATAAAACTCACAGAGCATGAACATGAAAGCAAAAAAATCATTGTTACAGATACAAGAGAGAAAGAACGCCAGAACTAAACACCAACTGAGAAATGTCTTTCTCATTACCCGTGCCTCAACTTTTTCCTCACTTAGGACTGGAAATGTAACAGCTGACAAATACTTTGATACCTACAGGCAACAAGCAATGCAGGTGAAAGCTGCAATCTGACACCTTGGCACACAGTGCCCAAGGCGTCCAGGGGTCCCAAGACCAAACAGATTTCTTGCGCTCTGTGTAGGTTGCTGCACACGACTTTCTTGAAGACTTCTGTTGCACAGGATTTTGTAGGCATTCCTTTCACTCTTCAAGAATTGCAAAGAAGGAGGAAGAGCAGACTACCTACCTTTACTCCCTCTCAACTGCAAAAGAAGGACAGGAGAGTGTGCTGTGGTTCTTGGGTAGTGAAAACAGCTGCTTAAATACGGTGTGTGACAAATGAAGATATTTAATGAACAGGACGGATCGTACAGGTGGCCCCATGGTGCAGACACCTGTGCTTCAGCAGGCCCCAGCAAGCAACCCCAGACCTCCCTTGGGCACCATATTTGTTTTATGTGGCACAGGAGTACTGCTGAGTTTTCCCAACTAAATCATGAACTTGCTTGTTTTGGTGAAGCTGGAGTTCTAGATTTGCTTCATGTGCAAATGAGATAATGAAACTTTTCTTTTGGAAGATTACCAGATCAAATGTATCCTTGTAGTGGAACTGTTGTGAAACAAAAGTGCCTGAAGCAAAGTAGTGTGCCTGATACTATTTTCTTATTTCCACTACTTACTCTGTCATCTGTAGTGTCTGTAGGGGGTGACTGCAAAATTAGCTATCCTGAAAATGTTTTTTCTCATTAAAAGCTGTGGTATTTAATCATTTCACAGCTTCATTAAGTGGCTGTCTTAACACTTACTGCATCGGTACAGACTACAAAGATCATACTGACATCCTGAGTAAGATGAAGAATATGTTGATATTTTTCCATCCCACCAGCCCCTGCTGAGCCACCTCATCTCCAAGAGGAAAAGACATTTGAAAAACCTGATGAAATGACCCAGCATTTCTGAAAGGTGATACTTTCTTCATTAGTGTTTGCTTTTCATGCTGCTGAGCTGAAAAGGATTCAGTGCAATAAAAGAAAGAAATGGTGGTGTTTAATTTGGAAAGAGGTAGATTGTGTTCAGTAATCTCTAGCTGAGCTGCTTGTCATTGTATTAGATACATACATAGCCTAAATGACTATGCATGAACAAAGACAAAAAGGGATTGTAAGTGGGCTTTTTACTCCTTTTTCTAAATACAAATGACTTTTCAAAGAACAGTCATTAAGGAAGCAACATGTACTATGGAGATCTGCGCTTTTTCATTCAAGTATTCTTTGAAATATGTGAACATTTTTACTGGGCAGAAAAAACTTCTAGAGACATTCTCAGGAGCTATAGTCCTCAGTAATACAAATATTTTGTCCATAGGTATTCAGGGCAAATTAACCCTTACACAAATCTATGTTGGATTAATTTGATTCTTCTGAAGCTTTCCCTGATAGTAGTTAGATATAAAGATAGGACATGTAGCATCTTGATTTTATCTAAATTTCCTCTTTATATGGTTTACTGGTGAAAAGTTCATGCTGTTCTACGTACTGAGAACAGTTTGTAAAGCTGCATATTTCAGAAGGAATTATTTTCATCTGAACACATGTATTTTGGACATGGTCCAGTCTTATGTAATTCTTTGAAGGTTTTTCTTTGCTTCATAGGAAAGTGTCTTCAAAACAAATAAGAGGTTTGTGCCTCCCATGGGAGGACTGCTAGCTTAGAAATAGCCCAAAGTGTGCAAAGTGTGTTAATGTGTCCATTTACCCCAGGAATGCTGAATCATGGTTTTTGTGTGATACTGTGCTGAGAAGGTTTGCATAATGAGGGGTTTGAAAATTCCATTTTTTTCCATCTCTTCATGGAGAGCAGGAATCCAGTTTTAGCTGGATGAAAATTCACCTTTAATGACGAACCAAGAAACCTTGGTAGGCTTCTCAGAGAAGAGAGCTTCCCAAGAAAAATCAAGGTGAAGTGATAAAGGATCACTTTCAGAATCAGCAAAAGTGCTCCAGCAGCTCCTGTTGCTGCTCTTTTTAATGTAAGTAGCTGCTTTATAGTGGTTACCTACACTTCTGCTTTTCAGAGCCAGGCTGAATTCATGCAGTGGCTGTTGGCACCAGTTATTCACTAGAAGATAAAATATTCATTGTTCCTGTTCTCTTCCCATCAGCCAGGATATATGAGAGGAAGGGGAAAGAACCGAGAGGCGTTCCCTTTTTGCTGCAGTTGGGTGGATTTAGCTTTTTTTATTGTAGGAAGAATCGTAAGGATTTATAGCTCTCAGGACTATTAAAGTTGCACGGCCTTTAACAGCTCCCAGTTTTCTCTCTCTTAATTGCTGTCCATATCCAGCTTTCCCCATCCTGCCAAGCCTCTGGTTTCTGCTTTATTTCATTGTTTTATTTTGAAGAAACAAAAACATTGCAATTCAAAAGTCTTGTGGGAAACTGATGGGTTTTGCAGATTTTTCTCCTCTCACAAGGTGGCCTGTAAGGTGACCTGCCTTACAAGCAGCCTTCAAGGCAGGCAGCTGGGTCTGTAGGCAACATTTGGATTCCCTCACTCCTCTTTTGTTGACAAAACTCCTTTTATCTTTGAGCAGCTCTGAACAGCAACATGTCATGGCTCTGTGGTGAAACCCTCCTTTTCCTCCGCATCTCCTCAACCCTCCAAACCCATCACTGGTGTGGTCCTCCCTATCCCACTGTCCCACCCTTCCCACTGCTCCATAGATGGCATTCAGGAATGCTCTTGTCCTCTGTAGCAGAGTGAGAGCTAGGGGATGCAACAAGCTTTTCCAGGCTTTGGCCTTAGCTTCTTTGTCTCTTTTCATCCTAGAGATCTGAAAGTAGAGGGATTACCAAATCCACACCCATAAGCATTTGCCAGCTGTATTATCTGTGCTGACTGAGCAGGATCACAATGGGCTTCAAATGTTGCCCAGACTGTGTGAGCATGGCTGGAAAGGTCTATACTACAGAGACCAACGCTATTAATCTAGAAAAAAAAATTAATCAGGGGTGGTATGGGGGTGATTTTTGATTCCAGAAGCAATCAGAAAATGCCAACATTATCCTTCATGTTTCAGCAAAGGTTTGTTCTCTGACTCTTACTACTTCTGCTTCCCACTCCCCTCTTGTTCCTCATTATCTTCCAAGACAGACTATTTTTTAATTAAGTGGGAGGGTAGATTTGCAGAAGAGAGAGAAAGTCTTTGTTCTTCATGTCCCAGATTGATTAGTATTCTTGCAGCTTCACTGTTTGTTTATCTAAAAAGAAACCATGGTTTGACTGAGGAAATAATAGCTTTTGCATTTTGATTTTGTCCTAACCAAAAGCTTCCAAGGTACTTTAATGATACTGGAAAAGATTCTGGGGTTCACGCGCCGTTCTCAAATTCATCTAACTAGTAACATTATGACCAGGCAGGTCCAGTAGAAGAAACAGTTGCAGGAAGAGCAAGTCATTAAAAAACCTGCATATATATTAAAAAAAAAAAAAAAAGGGGTGGGAGTCATAATGATCTTAACCTCACCTTGCACAGGGAAAGAAATCTTTATGCACAAACTCATCTTTTTAGCAAACTATGCAGAAAGAGGAAGCTCACTCATAATTTACCAGAGTGATTAGTCCACAGTGAGACACCTCAAGGTGGAAAGATAAGGCAGTGTCTAGGATCATCATGAAATGTAACTTACAAATGGAAAAGCAAACTAAAAAGAATGGTCAGCAAATTTCAGTAACTCAAAAGGATTCACAATTGAAAGCTTTGATGGATTGAGGTGTTATACAGGGTGAATGACCATAAAAGCACAAAGGAAAAGAAAGAGGTATGGTAAGAGTCTCACTGTACTAAATCACTGGCATTTCCTTGGCTTTAAGCAAAGAAGAAAGTTCACAGAAAATAAGAAAGTTCAGATCACTAAACATAACTTAGATAGAGTTGCAAAAGCATGTGAGGACAAAAACCAAAAATGCAGAATATAACCTGTATTGTAATAGGAATTGATTCTGTGGCCATGTTACTGGTAGAGAGAAAGCATAGGAAAACATTGATCTCCTGTTCCACAGAGAGGAAAGAAAATAGAGGACACTAAGAGCCTTTTTTTGTGCTTTAGCGCTCATTGGAAAGGTGTGTTTCAATCAGATGGCAAATGCAGTTACATGAGGTACATATCCAGAGCAGAATTGGGAAAAACATGTTGGAGAGTCCTGAGACAAATGAAGCATGTTTCAGATCACCTAAGCATGGTGACATCTGTCTCCAAGCTGGAGAACTGGCTGAAGCAGCCTTAAAGTCTTTTCACTTTGTGATCTTGTAAAGAGCTGTTCATACAACAGCAAATGTCACACTTAATTTTACCTAAAGGACAGGGAAAAGAGGAGTTAGGGAATATCAACCAAACTTCAATCCTTAGAGAAGTACTTGTGATTGTCTAGAAGAATAGTGAATTATAAACAATTTGAATTTATCATATGAAGCCTGTCAAGTTACACAAGTTTCCTTGACAAGAAGCTAGCAGACCTTATAGCTCTAGGTCAGTTGAGGATGCCAATTACTTTGACAGTAAGGAGACTGATAATTTTATAATCATAGAATCATAGAATCATAGAATAGTTAGGGTTGGAAAGGACCTTAAGATCATCAAGTTCCAACCCCCCTGCCATGGGCAGGGACACCCTACACTAAATCATATCACCCAAGGCCTCGTCCAACATGGCCCTGAACACCGCCAGGGATGGAGCATTCACAACCTCCCTGGGCAACCCATTCCAGTGCCTCACCACCCTAACAGGAAAGAATTTCCTTCTTATATCCAATCTAAACTTCCCTTGTTTAAGTTTGAGCCCATTACCCCTTGTCCTGTCACTACAGTCCCTAACAAAGAGTCCCTCCCCAGCATCCCTATAGGCACCCTTCAGATACTGGAAGACTGCTATGAGGTCTCCACGCAGCCTTCTCTTCTCCAGGCTGAACAGACCCAACTTCCTCAGCCTGTATACATATGGGAGGTGCTCCAGTCCCCTGATCATCCTCGTGGCTCTCCTCTGGACTTGTTCCAACAGTTCCTTGTCCTTTTTATGTTGAGGACCCCAGAACTGCACACAATACTCCAGGTGAGGTCTCACAAGAGCAGAGTAGAGGGGCAGGATCACCTCCTCCGACCTTCTGGTCACGCTCCTTTTGATGCAGCCCAGGATACAGTTGGCTTTCTGGGCTGTGAGCACACTGAAGCCGTCTCATGTTCATTTTCTCATCAACCAATACCCCCAAGTCCTTCTCCGCAGGTCTGCTCTGAATCTCTTCTCTGCCCAACCTGTAGCTGTGTCTGGGATTGCTCCAACCCAGTTGTAGGACCTTGCACTTGGCATGGTTAAACTTCATGATGTTGTCATCAGCCCACGTCACAAGCGTGTCGAGGTCCCTCTGGATGGCATCCCTTCACTTCAGAGTGTTGACTGAAGCACACAGCTTGGTGTCATCGGCAAACTTGCTGAGGGCGCACTCAATCCCACTGTCCATGTCAGCAACGAAGATGTTAAACAAGACCGGTCCCAACACCGATCCCTGAGGGACGCCACTCATTACTGGTCTCCAGCCGGACATTGAGCCATTGACCACAACTCTTTGTGTGTGGCCATCCAGCCAGTCCTTTATCCACCAAGTTGTCCATCCATCAAATTGATGTCTCTCCAATTTAGAGACAAGGATGTTGTGTGGGACAGTGTCAAAGGCTTTACACAAGTCCAGGTAGATGACATCAACTGCTCTACCCCTGTCCATCAGTTCTGTAGCCCCATCATAGAAGGCCACCAAATTGGTCAGGCAGGATTTCCCCTTAGTGAAGCCATGCTGGCTGTCACCAGCCACCTCACTGTTTTCCATGTGCCTTAGCATGCCTTCCAGGAGAATCTGCTCCAAGATTTTGCCAGGCACAGAGGTGAGACTGACTGGTCTGTAGTTCCCCGGGTCATCCATTTTCCCCTTCTTTAAAACGGGGGTTATATTTCCCTTTTTCCAGTCATTGGGAACTTCACCTGACTGCCATGATTTCTCAAATATGATATACAGTGGCTTTGCAGCTTCTTTTGCCAGCTCCTTCAGGACCCACGGACTTGTGCACATTCAGATTTTTAAGATGGTCTCGAACCAGATCCTCTCCTACAGTGGGCGCAAGGTCTTCTTTCTCACAGTCCCTGCATCTGCCTTCCAAGACTTGGGTGGTGCAGTCAGAGCCTTTGCCAGTGAAGACCGAGACAAAGAAGTCATTCAGAACCTCAGCCTTCTCCAAATCCCGTGTAGCCAGTTCTCCCGAGAGCTTCCTGAGGGGGCCTACGTTGTCCCTAGTCTGTTTTTTAGTTGCTATGTACCTGTAGAATCCTTTCCTGTTATCTTTAATATCTCTAGCTAAGTTTAATTCTAACTGGGCCTTAGCTTTCCTAACCTGGTCCCTAGCTTCCCAAACAACATCCCTGTACTCTTCCCAGGCCGCCTGTCCTTGCTTCCACTTATAAGCCCCTTTTTTCCTTTGAATTCTCCTCAGGAGCTCCTTATCCATCCAAGGAGGTCTCCTGGCCCTCCTGCTGTACTTCCTTCTGGTTGGAATGCAACACTCCTGAGCTTGCAGCAGGTGATCCTTGAATATCAACTAACAGTCTTGGGCCCCTCTGCCCTCTAGGGCTGTATCCCATGGAACCTTCCTAAGCAGGCTCCTGAAGAGGCCAAAGTCTGCTCTTTTGAAGTCCAGGGCAGTGAGCTTGCTGCACGCTCTGCTCACTGTCCTGAGGATCTCAAATCTGAGCATCTCATGATCACTGCATCCAAGGCTGCCCTGGAGCATCACATATTTCCAACGAGCCCTTCCCTGTTGGTGAGCACGAGGTCAAGCACGGCACCTCTCCTTGTCAGCTCCTCTATTACTTGCAGAAGGAAGTTGTCTTCTACACAATCTAGGAACCTCCTGGATTGCTTGTGCTGGGCCGTACCGTCCTTCCAACAGATGTCAGGGTGGTTGAAGTCCCCCATGAGAACAAGGGCCTGCGAGCGTGAGGCTTTTCCTATCTGTCTATGGGGTGCTTCATCTTTAGGTTCTCCTTCATCAGGTGGTCTGTAACAGATCCCCACAGTAATGTCTCCCATAGCTATATTCCCTTTAACCCTGACCCACAAACTCTCTGTGGACTGCTCACCTGTCCCCAGACAGAGTTCCACACTCTCCAGCCCATCCCTAACATAAAGGGCAACTCCCCCTCCCCGCCTGCCAGGCCTGTCTTTCCTAAAGAGCCTGTAACCTTCCATTCCAACACTCCAGCCATAGGAGCCATCCCACCATGTTTCTGTGATGCCTATTATATCATACCCCTGTAGACGTGCACACATCTCTAATTCCTCTTGTTTGTTCCCCATGCTACGGGCATTTGTATAGCGGCATCTGAGCCGAGCTCCAGCTGAAGCCGGCTCATTGGCTGGAGCGGCTGGGATATCTCTACATTGCTCAGAGCATTTATTATAGGTGCTGGCAACTGACTGGGTGTGTTGGGATGGAATGATGCCCCCCTTCCCCAACACACCTAGTTTAAAGCCTCCTTGACCAGTCTGGCAAGCCTCTACCAAAACTGCTCTTTCCCTTCTTTATCATCAGACCAGCTCCAATAATCAAGTAGTGGGAAACAGTTTGCACAAAACTTCTCAAACACAGATATAATACTGGCAAGAAACTATTCAAGCAAATGTGAAGGAAGAAGTTTTGGTGGACTCTGCTGGATCTGAGGCCATTTAATCTTCTTATTAACAACTTAGGTGATGAGAAGATGTCTGACTAAGTATCTATTCATTAAATTTGAAGACAGCATCAAACCTAGGGGCACACAGTAAGGAGCAGTATGATGATTAGAAATCAGAGATGCTCTTAAAGATGCAATAAAAGTGAAAAATTTTACCTGTAGGCAGGCATAACTAACTATGTAGACATGGTGGGCTGTGGCAGTCAGCCCAGTTCTCTCAAAAGTATGTGGGAATTAGAGTGAATAAGAAGCTGGATGTGAGTCAGAGATTTTGTGCTATAAGGACATATTGGTATGTAGGTAGTGAGATGTAAAAGAAACCTCCTCTGCTGATCATTAATAAGGCCTCAACTGGATTAACATGCAGGTAGAATGCTGCCCTGGAAGTACAATGCAGACTGCAAGAAAATCAGGAGGAGAAAATCTATGTGATTGGGGCATATGGTCTACAAGGAAAGACTGTTCAGTCTAATGCAGAGAGTAGGTCTTCAGATATTTCAGCAGGAGTTGCAATGGAAAGGAATAATGTGTTCTTTGTGTTCACAGTAGAAAGGGCAACAAAGACTGAGATTTGGCAGTGAAAATTCATTAGGGAAATCCTTCCAACAATGAGGACAGTGAAGAACTGGGGAGGCCACGGAGTCTCCATCATTCTGGGGCTCTGAGACAAGGTCAGAGATACAGTCATCAGGATCAGTGCTATTCCAGCCAGCACAGGCTGCCATCAGAGACCTGCCCAGACCCCTTCTTCTGAACCACTGTGGCTCAGCACTTATGTCCAGCCCTCTCCCAGACTTTGCTCCATGTTTGTGATCACAAAGATTTACAATCTGCAAGAGAAAACTATTTAGGGAAAAGAAAGGTGAACAGGGACACGCAACTAGTTTGAGAATAGCTGTAAAGTTGAGGTAAATAAATTCTGAAGACATGAGAAGCTGGATTAAAGTGTCAGAAGACTAAATCTTAAGAAAAAAAAAATATATATATATATTTTAAAATATCAAGCAGTCTTCCTCCAAACTTTTTCCAAGAGTGAGCAGAGTGAAGCAATGGAGTAAGCTGCCAATTGCCCCAGGGTCTCTGCTTCCAGGCAGTTTTAGGAAGGTGTTTGATAAGGAGTTGTTGAGATACTTGAGGTAAAGGAAACAGCTGCACTATTTTCTGTTTCTTTAATTCTCTAGGAGAAGGGAAGTGCAAAAAGTACATGGAAATGAAACAGAGAAGTGACAGCAGGAACTAGTTTATACCAGAGAAAATGACAGACTGTGCAACCTAAACCAGGAAATTAAAAATGTAGGGACAGGGGAACACAGATTTTTTGTATTATAAACAATCAGTTTGTTGCACCTACTGATTCATTCCAGCGGCATATTTCCCAAAATTCAAGCCAGGGTCTCCGGGGTTTTACTGTGTTTAGGAGAGGGTGTTGGCTTTTTCAGTGTAGGACAAAGCCAAGTCCTTGCATTGCAGGTAAGGAGGAAACTTTCCTGAATGCAAGTTGACCCTGAATATTTGGTACTTTTCCATGAAATATCTGGAAACAGCCACTGCCAGGCACAGAAGTGGATGGATTACCAATGTGAACCAGCCTGCCAACTCCTGGTACAAACACTTGAAATCGTGATGGAGCTTTCTTTCCACTCCCCCTCCACCCAGTAGCTGGCAAAATATTTCTGTGTTGAAGTCATTCATTGCAGGGTTCTTATTTGAAGACGTAAATAAATCTGCTGGTTTGCATTCAGAGCTCCAGCTTTGTTCTCCAATAATTTTACATTGTTTTGTTATTCTGAAACAGACTGGGGATTTTCATCCTTTGCGATTACAGTCAGAATAGACATCTGTGAAGAGTAACAGCAGGCATACATTTTAGACTGTGTGGAGCCTAGAGGGCACGATGATGAAAAGCTGAAACTATAAATGAAATTGTAGCATGAAGTGATGACTAGAATGAGTTAAAACTTAAAATTTCTATCTTACAGAAAATTCCAAGACTCTGAAATTTCACCTTGTCTCAGATACAGCAAAATAATCTTATCAAAAATGTTACAAAAGTGAGAAATTTATGTTATTTGTTTGACCTCCTGGAAAGATTTATTTTGATAAAACTGAAACATTATCAACATTACCTTTAACACTTTTATCTGTTCATAGTTTAAACAGTAAAAAGCAGATGTTTCTGCTTCACAGAAACAAAATATTGAGATAATCTCCATCAGATTATAATGAAACGGACTCATTCCCATAAACTTTTGAATTTAATTAAGTCTATGTTTTCCAAAGGAATAGTGCTTCTCAAGGAAATCATCAATGACATGCCATCATTTTTTAGTGCCCTTTAACCCTACAAATGTGAAAATGGTATACACTTCTAAGCAAAGACCTATGGTCAGGCAGATATAAAACCATTTCCACAGCGAAACAAAACAATTGCTTCGTATTGCCTATGAACACTGCAAGTTGTTTAGCAGCTATTTATCACATCATATCTGTGAGGAGAATTAAACAGATGTATTTTCTGTTCTAGCAGCTGCTCCTCGCAAACAGGTCTTATGAGTACTGTACTTCCCTTAGGTGGTCTGTTGTAACTCTTCATTTCATATCTTCCACATTTCTCTTTGAAATGCAAGAGTATTCTCTAGTCTCTGCTATTAATACAGCATGTTAAGCGTTCAAGGCAACAGGGAATTTATGAAGCTACTTTCCTAACCTATATGACATCACTAATTTTGTCACAGGCAAATCACAGTTCCTTCCTTCACCCTGCTTTGTGGCTGTCACAGCAGCCACCCTGCAGTGCCCAGCTGGAAAAAGCCTGATGTACTTGGCACTGTACATGTCCAGCACCAGGCAGCCCTGCCCCACTGCCTTCATTATTAGCACAGGTGGGATGGGCATCTCAGGAAACGGTTGCAGGAGGGAAGCTGAGCCCTCTACTTGCTGCTGCCAGCCCTTCAAGTCAGAGAACATGGCACTTCTTAGCTGGTCTCTAGCAGTGCAGCAGGGGCAAGACCCCTCAGCAGCCAATTGAGCATCACGAGGCTTCCTTCCTCTAGAGGAGGAGTCTTCAGGTGGGCTTGTATTCAGTAATGACTTCTGCTGGCTGCTGTCTTCTGTCCCAAAAGCAGATTTCATGCATGGACTAGCTCTCCTGCCATGCTTGGTGTTAAGCGTGAAGTAAAGCAGTGTGAGAATGTGAGGTTCCCACAAGGGGTGCTGGGTGTTTACCATGGTAGGATGGTGCCTGACTTCTCTAGAAGTTCCTAGGACCTAAATCCTACCAGGTCACCTTTCCTAATAGTACTAGTGCTGCCTCCTCTTTCCATGTCTTTCTTTATGCATAGTGATCTTCTATCTAGAGACTTAAACTTCCATCAGCTGCTCATTTGAAGTTGAGAACAGCAGAATCCCACAGCATTTCTTGTATGGAAAACAGTCTCCTCACTACAGCCCCTTCTGAAGACCTGTGGAAAGGGCCAGTAGCAGCCTGACAGCGTATTTGCCTCACAGTGAGGTGCCCAAAATACCAATAGTTAACTAACATACTGAGGTATATATAACACAGTTTTCACAAAATAATGTCAGGATTCCACCCCAGAGAGTGGGCGGCTGTCTCCAACAGTTAGGAACCATCCCTGGGAAGGCTCCGGTTAACCACACAAAAGTATTTTTATGTCCCTCACATCCTCAGCTAAAACTGGAAAGAGGCTGCACATTTCATCTATTTTCAGACGTGGGACACACAGGTCACCTGCCACTCTGTGTGGCGTGGGAACAGGCTGCAGTAATGTACAGAGCATCCAGGCTCATCAGAAAACACTGCTGCTTTAGCCTTGAGGCAGAGTGGAGTGCCCTGCTGTCGTACTGAGCTGCCTGTTTGCAGGCAAAGATGACACCAAAGCTGCACCTGGTCCTAGGTCAGGAAAGCATTTCAGCACAGGCTTCTGATAGTCTTACACATATTTAAAATGTTCCCCTGAATCAAAAATGTTTCTTATAAACCAAGACCAACATGAGGAATCCATGAATAGAAACAACTGAATCAGCATGCTTCCCAAAAGCTTACCCAGAATGACACTGGACTATTTCTTCTCTTATAAATACTATCACTAAATTAAAGAGGAAAGTCTGGTGGAAATCAAGGACCAGGATGTCAATAAGCATTACACTGAAGCATGCTCAGCAGACATCAGAGCTCATTTTGGCAGAATTCTAGACATTCACTCTATTTAACATATCCCCTTAAAATTATCATTAATAAACATTGCCTCCCATCCTCTGGGGAACCCCCACAACCCCACAGAGCAGCAGCCCTGCAACTGATGTTTCACATTACCAATATAGCCTTCTTCTTAGGGTCTGGAGTTTTAACACTAGCTTTCTGCCTTCGCGTGCTCTGGTCTCACTGCAGCCCTGGGGTTGACTTCTAGATGACTCTGACCACTGGAGGTTTAAGATACAAATTGCCAGCTCATAGGCAACCAACTCCACATCTGGAACAGCTTCTTCCCTGTTACAACATTTACAGCTGGAGAGTTCAAAATCTTGTTTTTAATGACTTTTAATGACAGCTATTAATAGCATCCTTCTTGCCATAGGATACTAGTGCATGATCAGTCTAGTTGTTTTTAAACCAAAGACATGTAGGCAAGAACTGTAAGTACAACATATACAAAAATCACCATTTTCATTGTATGTTCTAAGTGAAAGGCAGAATGCGAGGAGTCACTGCAGGCGTGGTTCTCCTGATGCCTCAGTCAGCGGAAACATTGCTTCCATTAGGGTTTGTATCTTGCAGAAATCATGAAGACAACCTACTAGCTAGAAAGTAAAGAAGGCTCTACCAGCCTTGTTATATTCATCTGCACAGTAGATTGAGGGTAGTGGTTTATAGTCGTCATTTTAGTTCGGCAGGTACGATGTAACCCAATGAAAACCAAACCCTGGGCTTTCTCTTTTTGCCATGTTTTAAAGTAGAAAATCTTGGGTTTTGCTAGCCGAAACCAGATGTATGCACGGACAGCAGGACACAGGTTTGGATGGATTGATGTTGAAAGTTATTTGTACAATAGTGCAAATACGTGATCCCAAAGACTGTGGTTTATGGCTGTTTTATCGCTGATGTGATAACAAGGTGGCTTGCATTTATTTGTCTTACAATGAATGTTAGCAAGATTAATATTAAGGAGCAGCTCTACCTAGTATGAAAGATAAAATCGCATATGTTACAATAGCAGTGCCAGAGAGGCCTATGTTCCTAACATCTGCCACCAGATTTTGATATCCATGTCTGTCCATCCACTGAGGGATGTATGCTATGATCCCTCAGATAGTTATATTCAAGAATGTGGGTATTCAGACTTCTAAATAACAAGAACACTTTTTTTTTGTTTAAGGAATTGACAGATCGCCGGAAGGATTTAAAGCAATAAAACCTTCTGGGGAAAAAAAATGTGGAGCAAGAAGAAAATAATTTTGAGAACAAATCTGGATTTTATCTGCATGCAAGTAATGCTACTGTTGTATCATAGTTTCCATTCTTTAGTCTAGAAAAAAAATATATCCATCCTCCACTGAAATAATCCGAAGATTGTTTTTTTCATAGCAGTGTTACAGAAGATGTTTTCTATTCATTAACATGCAATAATAGAAAGTTGCTTTCATGTAACAAATCCTAGCATAATTATAAGGATATAACAATAATTCTTTAAAGGAGGAAAAACTCCATAAGAAATTTTTAGTCTCATGCTTTTACAGTTGTTTCAGGTTTTTGAAATATCAACCTAATGTTCTTTCAAAGCATGACATAGCCTTTTTGTATGAGTTGGCATATCTGAGAGTCTCACATCTGTAGAACATCCTTCCTAGACTGAGGACACTGCAAGGAGCAGGAAATGAGAATTTTGATTCAAGCCAAGTAATTATTTTTCATAAATATGAAAAAGTGCCTCACACTAAACCATGTCACCCAAGGCTCTGTCTAACCTGGCCTTGAACACTGCCAGGGATGTAGCATTCACAGCTTCCTTGGGCAACCCATTCCAGTGCCTCACCACCCTAACAGTAAAGAACTTTTTCTGTATGTCTAACCTAAACTTCCCGTGTTTAAGTTTGAACCTGTTACCCCTTGTCCTATCACTACACAAGAGGTTCCACTTAAACTTGAGAAGAAACTTCTTCTCAGTGAGGGTGACGGAACACTGGAACAGGCTGCCCAGGGAGGTTGTGGAGTCTCCTTCCCTGGAGACATTCAAAACCCACCTGGACACATTCCTGTGTAACACTATCTAGGTGTTCCTGCTCCGGCAGGGGGATTGGACTAGATGATCTTTCGAGGTCCCTTCCAATCTCTAGCATACTGTGATACTGTGATACAGTCCCTAATGAAGAGTCCCTCCCCAGCATCCTTATAGGCACCCTTCAGATACTGGAAGGCTGCTATGAGGTCTCCACGCAGCCTTCTCTTCTCCAGGCTGAACAGCCCCGACTTTCTCAGCCTGTCTTCATGCAGGAGTTGCTCCAGTCCCCTGATCTTCCTCATGGCCCTGCTCTGGACTTGTTCCAACAGTTCCATGTCCTTTTTATGCCGAGGACACCAGAGCTGCACACAATACTCCAGGTGAGGTCTCACAAGAGCAGAGTAGAGGGGCAGGATCACCTCCTTCAACCTGCTGATCACCCTCCTTTTGATGCAGCCCAGGATACAGTTGGCTTTCTGGGATGCGAGCACACACTGAAGCCGGCTCATGTTCATTTTCTCAACCAACACCCCCAAGTCCTTCTCCGTAGTGCAGCTCTGAATCTCTTCTCTGCCCAACCTGTAGCTGTGCCTGGGATTGCTCCAACCCAGGTGTAGGACCTTGCACATGGCATGGTTAAACTTCATGAGGTTGTCATCAGCCCACCTCACAAGCGTGTCGAGGTCCCTCTGGACGGCATTCCTTCCCTCCAGCATATCAACCAAACCACACAGCTTGGTGTCATCGGCAAACTTGCTGAGGGTGCACTCAATCCCACTGTCCATGTCAGCGACAAAGATGTTAAACAAGACCGGTCCCAACACCGATCTCTGAGGGACACCACTCGTTACTGGTCTCCAGCCGGACATTGAGCCATTGACCACAACTCTTTGTGTGTGGCCATCTAGCCAGTTCTTTATCCACCGAGTGGTCCATCCATCAAATTGATGTCGCTCCAATTTAGGGACAAGGATGTTGTGCAGGACAGTGTCCAACACTTTGCACGACTCCAGGTAGATGACATCAACTGCTCTACCCCTGCCCGTCAGTTCTGTAGCCCCATCATAGAAGGCCACCAAATTGGTCAGGCAGGATTTCCCCTTAGTGAAGCCATGCTGGCTGTCACCAAGCACCTCGTTGTTTTTCATGTCCCTTAGCATGCCATCCAGGAGAATCTGCTCCAAGATTTTGCCAGGCACAGAGGTGAGACTGACTGGTCTGTAGTTCCCCGGGTCATCCATTTTCCCCTTCTTTAAAATGGGGGTTATATTTCCCTTTTTCCAGTCATCAGGAACTTCATCTGACTGTCATGTTTTTTCAAATATGATGGACAATGGCTTAGCAACTTCATTTGCCAGCTCCTTCAGGACCCGCAGACGGATTTCATCAGGTTCCATGGACTTGTGCGTGTTCAGGTTCTTAAGATGGTCTTGAACCAGTTCCTCTCCTACAGTGGGCCCAAGGTCTTCATTCTCACAGTCCCTGCGTGGTGGTATGGTCAGATTATTTGCCAGTGAAGACCGAGACAAAGAAGTCATTCAGTACCTCAGCCTTCTTCAGATCCAGGGTAGCCAGTTCTCCTGATAGCTTCTGGAGAGGGCTCATGTTGTCCCTAGTCTGTCTTTTATTCTCTGTGTACCTGTAGAATCCCTTCCTGTTATCTTTGACATCCCTAGCCAAGTTTAATTCTAACTGGGCCTTAGCTTTCCTAACCTGGTCCCCAGCTTGCTGGACAACATCCCCATATTCTTCCCAGGCCGCCTGTCCTTGCTTCCACCTTTTACAAGCCTCTTTGTTCCTTCGAAGTTTCCTCAGCAGCTCCTTATCCATCCAAGGAGGTCTCCTGCCCTTCCTGCTGCACTTCCTTCTAGTCCGGGAGCAACACTCCTGGCCTTGTAGCAGGTGATCCTTGAATATCAAAAAAAAAATAAAAAACTAATAGAAGCTCTATTTTACCTTTCTCCTGAAAAAACTCCTATTTTTGTGCAACACCTGCCAGTTTACTCTCCCTGTACCCACTGGCACTGTCCTGCATCTATTTCCTAATCATCTAGTTTCTAATCTATTACCTAATCTTTTAGCAACCTACATCGAACAACCTATCCTTGATCCAAAACTGGCATTTCAGTGTTGCCTGGTCTTTCTCAAGCATTGTGAAATAATGTGTGTTGTCATTTATTAAACTCGCACATGTTGTTGTATCATTACAGCATTTGGGATTTTTTTAAAAAAAACATATATAAATTTGAGGCCTAGAAAATTATTTTTGTCCTTAAATTAGCTGTGGAGAAATTAGCCCTTGAAAAAAGGCTCTTCTGGTGATTCTCCCCAAAGCACATCTGATCACGAAATACCCAGTAAAGACAGTCTGGTGCTTAAGGCACTGAGCTGGGAAACAGATAGATCTCCATCTCCCACCTACAATGTGATGAAGTTGTACTCAAAAACCTCTTATGATGAAAAATAAGCACACTTTTAAAGCAAACCCAAGAATTTGTTGTTAAGGTAATCAAAATTCTACCAATCTATCAATAAAATTATTTTTAGTTTCAGTCAAAGTATTCTAGGAGGGGAAAAAGGAGTAGTATTACATAAAAAGTCTCCCAATAATAGTTACAACTGATACACCTTCCTCGCACCTGCCCCTTTTTCCGCTCTTACAGTCAGTCTTCCACAGCCCTTTTGGATCAGTCCTGGAGAGAGTTAAAAGATATGCCAAATTACCAGAATCTCAAGCTCTTCATCAGGGCAGATAAAAAATTCAGGGCTGATGGTGAAGTTTTCTTTCTTTTGCCAAGAGGAACGTGATGTAAACTTTAATGATTACCTTCTCCTCAGTTTTGACTCCACTTGATGCAATTCATGTACTCTGTCAGCCTTTCCACATCAGAGAGCTGCTCCATTTCTCTGATCATTTCTGTGGCCCTTTTCTGGGTGGGGTTTTGTGAGAGCAGATTAGAGGGGAAGAATCACCTCCCTTGGCCTGCTGGCCATGATCCTTTTGATATTGTCCCTTGTTCTGTGTGTTGTTCCTGAGGCGGTTTTGTGAAGCTCTATGTCTGTATGCCTTTGTCTGACCACTGCAAATTTGCTTATAGCTGTGGGATCTCCAGGGCCAGACCACCATATCCCACCATACCCTCCTGTTTTCCTGTTTCCCTCTTTCCAGGATTCAGCTGTGGCTTCAAGCCCATCTTCTTTTGCACTGAATCACTACAGTGGCATCATAAGTATTTGTATGGAAACAACTTCTTCCTGCTGCTGACTGAAAAAAAGTAGCTGCACCATATGATTATATAAACATGCTCAAAAGTAAGACAAATGGAGCTATAGACAGACCCTGACAAGTCCTAAGGGCCTTGCAAAGCTATTACAAAGCCTGGGACCCATCACTAGCAATGGCAATACTGTATTTATTGGGCTGCAGGGCTACAAAGCTAATTATATTTTGTTTCTTCTGTCCATAACCTATGTAGACACACAAAAACACATATTGAAATAGCAAATACTTCCAGATGTACACACTTTTATATTCACTGGGACTAATAATGCCACTCTGAAAGACAATATGGTATCCTAACATTTGCACATCAGGGCTTCAAAGACAGTTCAGGAGAATGTGGAACATTTTATTAGTTACCAGGCTCCAGGTTTACAGCTGTTCCAGAGACAGGCTGGTGGACATGAAGAAATCACCCTTGAGGCAGGTCCAAGCATGTCAAGTAAGTGTTCAAAAGATGAAGTGCATTCATTCTGCTGAAGATAGATAAACTAGTGGACCATGTGCTTAGCCGACTCCCAGCATTCAATGAGATTAAACTGATGTTCACCAGATGATGATCTTCCAACCTTTCCCTTCCAGTTTTCTGAGATACCTCTAATGCAACAGGGCAGCTTGCTTAAAAACATTTGTGCCTGTGCTGAAAGTGGAAAGTGTCACTGGGGAGGCCAGAGTCAGGTGCTGGCACCTGAAATGCCCAAATACTGTGCTGCTCACATTCTTCATCATTGTACCCCTGTCTGAACAAGCACAGCTTATGCTAGAACAACATGATACTGGCTGCGAGTTTCAGAGTTGGCTGTAGGTGCAGGTAAGTTCAAGGGCTCTTTAAGCAGCCACAAAAAGCTACCAAAATCCCTAGATGTTTATCATTGCTCTCATAATCTGGCAGCCTCACAGGAGATGCAGGAGAGTGAATGGACAGTGCAGCTGGTGCATGTTCATCCGCAGGCAATCAGTCCAGTCTGCTCAGGTGCAAAACATGGTGGCAGGACTTTAGGGTACAATGCTTTGCATTGCAGCAGTTTCCTTTCTACGACTATCAGTCCATCATCATGCAAAATACAAGCATCAGCTCTCTGAGATCTTGAAGTTATTAACACATCACTTTCCCATTCCCTTCCCCATCACCAGGGGTTTGTCAGAGAAACCACCACTGAATACTGAGGAGCCAAAGTCTCACTGCTCCTCATGAGGCTTTATTACTCCCCAGTTGCTGTGGTGCCCTTCGGCTGAGCAGTTCCACCTGTCATTACCAGCCCAGCAGCCAAGGACACGGTGCAGTGGAAACTTGTGCACCGTCCTCCCACTGCCAGTGTAGCTGGATTTCTGACTTCCCACAGCAACCCAGCACGCCAAGCTCCCTGCCATCAGCCATGCTCTTTCTGCTGCCATCCTCTCCTGCAGCGGTTTTCCTCCGTTCACCTTGAGGTGGAAAATGCTACTAAGGTGTGTGAGTGCTGGCGGGTAGTGTGTGAATGCGGAACTGTTATAATAACCGAGCTCGCTAGATGGCTCCGTCCACTGCAGAGAAACTCTTCCTCCAGAAATCCCCCTTGTAAAATCCTCATGGAGTAGTAGGAGGCTTTTCATCATTATTCTTTTCTGATTTTTAAAAATCTGGACCTGGACCACCACCTTGACTCTTCACCGTCTGGTAGACCTGTTTCTGTCTCCTGGGCAGCATTTGTCTGTCTGCAGAGCAATTCTTTCAAATTACCAAAGCAAGCCACATAGCACACAGCAGGAATGGAAGCAGAAAGGGAAGCTAGTATGTGACCTTCATGATAACACTCTCTTTGCACAGACTGGTGCAGGAGCACACGTCAAGTTTAGCATCTGGGACCATTCTGCAGCTCTCCCTAGGCCTGTGGAAGTATATTTAGCATGTGTGTCTGAGGGTTTGTTTTATTATATTTATTAGGAAAAAAGCTCTGCTAAACAAGCGTTTCCTACACTGTGATATGGGACTCCACACAATCTGTTATGGGAAGAAGCAAGGCTCAGCAAAGGAGAAATGCATGAGGGCAGACTAAGGGAAAATGTCAAAAGAGAAAATAGCTATGGGATGTGCAAGATGTACTAGACATTCATCACTCTTTATTAAAAAGTTGGATCTATCTGTGGTATTTTCTTGCCTGCCCTGGCCACAGTCTTTGAAAATACTCCTGTCAAGCAGGTGCTTACTGTAATACTGATTTCAGGGATCAGAGTTTGAAACAGAAAGTGAAGAAAGGCTCAAACTCATGGTCAAGATACCAGAGTGCATCACCTTACCATGTTCCAACTGAGACATGGTAACGAGCCACAGTGCTCTGCAAATGTGGGGTAAAGGACAACTTCAACCACCTTCCCAGATGATTGAGTAGCCGCAGTCAGGAAAGGTACACCAAGCCATCTGCTGGCTTTTGGTTGCCAGGTTAGCTGGACAAGCTACAACAGCTGGACTTGTGTTTCTGGATGAAAATAATCCATCCACAATTACCTACATCATGTGCATGGACATGAATAAAGTGAACATGGCTCTCCCTAGTTCTCACTGGTGTGCTGTGGGAGAAAAACACTCTTCTCCTTTGTCCTGTGTCTTTTTTTACCGAGTGTTGGACCTCTTCAAGTTTGCAATTGTATTAACCTGTTCAAAAGCAGCAGCATCCCTCTGTTTTTTTTCCCAACTGACTGTGACTCCAAGAAAGCAATGATGAGGCAATTTGCCTGGTACCTTTGGAAATAGATTCTACTTTCTGCCTCAATAACAGCTTGAACCAGTTATGGGCAGAAATAATGCTGTGAAAATGTAATGGTCAGAGCTGTTCCACAAGGCCAGGCAGGAGCCATCAAGTGCAACATCAGAGCACCCACTGAGATCTGTGTGGGACTGCAACCAGTGGGCTGAGACTTCACATCGACAAGTGCTGCATGACCAGCCTTTCCAAGGCAAGTAGATGTTCCTACCCTCTTCAGGTTCAAACTTCAAACCATGCAAAAGTAGCCTGAATCAGGCAGCTCACATTTCCCCATCTAAATTGTGGTTCATTTCCTTCTACAGATCAATCCATGTTAAGTCTTTGTAGCTCAGCAAGAGGTTGTTCCCAGGTTTTCCTGAACAGAAATTGAGTTTTTCAAGGACTTCTTGGCTTCAAGGCTTTGGTACTTCCCAAAGACGACATGCCAGTGAAGAAAGCAGAAGGACTTTATGCAAGAGGACATTCTGACCTTGATGCTGCAAGTCCCAAACACGTAGCAGGAGGCACACAGTAGGACAGCAAACACTGACCAGAGCAGCCCCATAGCCAGAAGGCCACAAGAGCACTCAGTTTGGGTTTGGATCACTGGGAAAAAGCCAGGGAGGCTTACAGGCATAGTTGGTTTAGGCAAAACAATGCATCTTTAGACTGTACCTGCTAACCAGTGTTAGCGTAATATAAGGTGGCAAATAGCAGTCCTTTACCAACATCAACAAAATGCCTCTTTGTGGCTGATCACACCATCTGATGTGAACATTAGGAGACAAAAAAATAAAATTAAAAAAGTAAAGGAGAGTGTAAAGAAATGGTGCCGTGGGTGTTTCACACTGCTAATAAGGCAAATTTTGTTAGAGATGGGCATGCCCACAGCTCCTTCAGGGATTGTCACGCTGACAGGAGCTTGCATACTGGCTGCAGGGTGTACACCAAGGGGGCTGCCAACAGCAGAGCTGAGAACCGCAGGAAGAGCCAGGGAGCTCAGCCACAGCTGATGCCAATTACAAATGAGGGAGAAAGCATTTTGACAGTTGGTGGTGTCCATCTGGTTCTTAGTGACTAACCTGCCAGCCCTTTGGCCAGTCATCTCGACAGCATGCATTTCCAACAGCCCTCATCTAGTGGTAGTAGTAATGCAGCCAATGCCATTCCAGCTCCAGTGATATCAATGCTGCTCTCAGTTCCTATGCCTTATTTCAAACAAGCCCTTTCTAGTTTAATTTAATTTTTAGTCTGTACATTCCAAAGCACTGGGACAACATTCCTACTTTTGAGCTGTCTTCAGCAGATTAATGTGGTTACCCTTTAGCCCCAAGTCAATTCTACAGATGTGATATGGACCAGCTCCCTTCCTACCCCAGCCATCATTACCACTGGTCTGGGCATGGAGATTGTTTACACAGGCAAGAAGACCGCTGGGAGGACATTTGCATAGTCATGGGATCCGCTGAACCCGCAGAAGGCAAATCAGCTCCTCACAACCAGCCAACCCTCCCCAGGATTGTAGCCAGGAACCCACCAGGCTACACTTGGCTTTCCTCAGCTTGCTGCAGAAAGAATAATGAACTGAGCACAAAGTAATTTATTAGCAAGTAGGGGTTACCATACTGCTAGATGTCTTTGACTTTCTGCTTTATGATACTTACTTTTAGAAATGCAGTCCCATGCCACCTCGCTTCTATGCCCTATGGCCAGCTTCAGGCCAACCATCAAAATGTAGACCCTTTCATACTTTTAAAGGTTCTCTTAGAAAGGAAACCTTTTCTAACTCATGCTGGGCTGTGGGTGCTCTACTGACTAGTTTTTGCTGTCCTGATCCAAGTCAGACCAGATGTCTGCTTTATTCTGACTTGGAAGCTCTATGGCCCTTGAGAAGTCCAGGGGTCAAGAATTTCACTCTCCCAAGACCCACACAGGCAAGAAGTCATCAGCTGACTCCTACCACAGACATGCAGTGAAAAGTCAAGACAAACTTCACAGCTTCCCACAATTAATTAAAATTGTGCCTCATTCCAACTTTCCGTGAGGCAGGAAGGGGGACATAGGATCCACCATGGAACATAAAAAGGAGGGAATGCTATTAAACTCAGTCTCCTTTTTTTTTTTTATTCACACTCCAGCACCATGAGGGATCAGACAGCAGTGACTCAGGTGTGGCTTTATGTTAGCTAATGTGGAGCAAAGGGCCGGAAAATCAAGCCCTGAGCAATCTTAGAGCAATTTTTCTCACTCGTTTCTTCATTCACACAGCTCTCTGTCTGGCTCTGTTCACCAGTACAACTCAGAAATGACGCTACACTTCCAGGGATCAATCTGCAGAACTACAGGTGCTGTCCAAGCATAGATTTGATCTCACGATTTCTACACAGCACAGGAAGTTCTCTTACACTGAAGATGAAAATGGAAGATGGGTACATGATTACCTGAGCAAGTGGTGGTGCCTAGGAATTGTTCTTCTGGGATTTCCAGTTGAGAGTGAAGCGTGAGGAGTGCAGCAATCAGCTCCTTGTCAGCCTTACCCTGTGCAGGTAAAAATGTATGAGATGCATCTGATGAAAGAAAAACATAGGCACGAAAAAATGAGATATGGACATTGTTCCTGGGAGACCTGGGTAGATATAACTGCTCTGGTTCTCTGACAGTATGATGGACTTAGACCATTGTAGGTGACCTTCTGAACTTCCCACAAGAGAAAACCAGGCAAAGATAAAACTAGAACAGTCAGTCTCTAGAGTACTGTCAGTATTTCCTCAGCTTTCTACAGGTTTCAGTGAATCCCAGGATGCTGTGGGCTTGCTGCTTCCATTTATCCACTCTCTGCTTCTCCTGGAATGTTAAGCAATTTCTTCAGCTAAAATTCAGTCATCATTTTATGGCATGATTTCATTCTTGACAGTCTGAATGTGGCCAGCGGGAACAGGCACTTTGCTTTGCTCACTGGGATGTAGTTACCACCACAGCCACACCTTCCCTGCGCTTGTGTGCTGGAAATTTATAGTGGGAATCTGTGAAAGGAACAACACAGAGCTCTTCATGTGCCCAGGAGGACCGGAGGCCTCCCAGAAACCACTGCCAGTGGTAGCAGCACCACCCACCAACCCGGTGGACACTCAGAGAAAATTACAAGAACAATAGCAGGAAATGTTTAAGGGTGGAAACAACAAATAGAACACAGCCCACGTTTCTGGGGGCTTCCTCATTGGCTTGATTTGCCTTGGCAGGAGCACTTCAGATAACCTTGGAGTTACCCCACCAGGGCAAAACCTCTCCCCAGTGAAGCCATGTTTGATCCAGTACTTTCTGGGTCATAGGGATGCTTGCTGCCAAGAACAAATAAATAAACGAACATAGCATAAAAGCTCTAAGGTAGATCAGATGGACAAAGCAGGACCGGGACACTGCTGTCATTGTGCACAGGGCAGCAGCAGCATGGTGCATCCCTTGCTGTTCCTGGTGGAGAGTCTGTCCATTCCTACAGGATGCATTTCTTGCTTCGTGTCAGCCTTCACCCTGGAAAAATGGACTGTGAGTTCCTGTAAGCTAATGACAGCAGAGGACAGATTTGCAAAGCTCACATCCAAGAAACTGTTTGCATCAAGAAACAAACAAAACAAGTAACAGCTCCTACTGGGTGTTTCCACTTCCTGCCCTGCTGTTCTTTTTCTGTCCCTGCCGTCCAAGTTGCTCTTGGCAAGCAGTGCAGGGGAATGCATTTGTGTGTTTGTGAGGGGCGCATAATATCGAGAACTTTTAAAGGGACCTAATAGAGCTCAGTGGCTCAGGCACACCAGGTGTCAGCTGCACATACCCATCTAAGTCCTTTGTCAAGGGCTTCTGAGGGCACTTAGAAGTTCAAGCAGTCATGACTAAAGCACAGCATGAAAGAAAGGAAAATTTCGTTAACAAATGTCTGAGGGAAGCAGGTGGGATTACTGTAAGTAGCACCTTTCCATGGTAATAAGGCTGTTGTGCTCTAACAGCCACACGACAGCAGGATGCAAGGCAGGTGCCATCACACCAATTCTAATGTTTTGTTTGGGGTTTCAAGTTTTCAGTGTAACAGACTGAATTCTCTGGGGCCCATTCTCATTTTTATTATTATTCTCAGACTATACTCAATCAATCACATGGAGTACCTTAGGTCAGAGTGCTGAATACTGGGCAGCTTTTACTTCTTATGCCTACAGGTAGGCATTTAAGTACCAAGTTCCTTGAAACAGCACATTTTAAACAACCACTACAGAAAACAAATAAATAAAACCTTGTTTGGACCAGAAGCCAATCACAAAGTCCATGCAGTCATTAGCAGCAAATCTGAGTTAAGTCAAACCAAAACTGTAGAAACCTCACATGTACAATGACTATCTATAATTAATAATACCAGCTAACAGGTATATTAGAAATAAGCATTGTCTGTTGTTATCAATGGACTGTATAAGACTGACAAAATGTATTGGATCAAGCCTGGGAAAATGGAGGCAAAGTGTTTTGCTGGAGGCTACAGCAAAGATAAAACATAAAACTCTAGCAAATGATTGCTATTTTTGTCAAAACTGCTTTTCTAACAAGTAACTGCAGAGCCTTTTCTGTGATGACCAGATGGCCATAAGAAGGAGTCACTTGAATGTGCTTTAGCATGTCACATACGATGGGGACAGGGCGAGTAACTGGAAAAAATGAGGAAAACCCAAATGGGAAACCTGCAAGGAGTGAAATCCTGGTTTGTCAGCAGTAGGGAACAAGGTGCCATTGACTTTGCTCTACCTCAGCAGAGGAAGAAGAGTCAGATGGAGCTTGGTGTGGAAATAACATGTGCAGGAATTCAAGAACACAAGAAATATCCTAGAGGAGGAGAGGGGAAGGCAGCCTGTACCAGGAAAAAGCTTGTCTTTCACTCAGGGTGCACATATATATTACATATATACATATATATGTTAGGGGAAATCTGCAAATCGAAGCATTTTCAGATGTGCTCTCAAGTATTCCTGATTATGCTTGGACTGTAATATAACTAACATATGTATTAACAACTAGTATATACTTTCCTTAAACTTCCCTTAATCTTCTCATTGACTTCATTGGCATTACAGTAGGCCAATAATATTGTGCTTTTTGGTGCTGGTGTTTAGCTAAACACCTTGTGTGAACAGTAAGACCAGAGATATTACCATGCAGCACAGTGCATCATTTCAAACAACTCTTTCAGAAGACATAGAACACTTGCAGTGAGTTCCAGAGTGAAACTTCAGTGCACATCTTCATGTGCACCATAAAGAACTTCTGCATCTTAACAACACAGACAGAAATCTAGAACTGTCTGTGGGGTTTTTTTCACAGCTGTACTGTTCATCTTCACAATGATCTCAAGTTTGCTCTCAAGAGCGATGTGGCACTGCAGAGAAACAAAATACTGGTGTAACCACTGCTAAATTGTATTAGCATCTGTTCCAGGCAATCTAAGTAATAGGTACGTCAGAGGAAGAGTAATATTTATATTGAAAATATTTATATCCTTAAGACTGAAAAAAAAAAAAACACCAAAAAAACAGCACCCAGCAATCTTTGGCCCAAAACGAGTGCAGAGTTGTAACTACAAGCTGAGCAAGAGGGGAAGAATGCAGTTCAGAAAAAAATTCAGAAGGGAAAATCCAGCAGCACAGGCTTTTGTCTGCTCCATGCAGACTGGCTATTGGGAAAGTCCTTGTTAGGTCAGTTGCTAGCTCTGTAAAGTGGCAGACGTTCTGACAGACTTTCTTTTTCTTCAGGAAGTTTGGACATCTGTATCTTTGCTGGTATTTGTATAGCACTATCAAAACAGCTTTTCTGAGCATCCCTGTGGAGGGGCTGTGTAATGCACCAGAAGATGAGTGACATTTCTTAGGGAATTATAGCTATATAAGGTACTATATGTACGAAGGAGCTGCACAGCTCCAGAGGGCAAATCTGAATTCAGGGCAAGGTGGGAAAGCCTGTCATGCTTCTAAGGCACCACTCAGTGCCTGCTCTTGACTCCTGTGTTCCACACAAATAACAGTTCACTTGCTGCCCAAGCTTGTTCTGGGGGTGCTTCAGGAACAAAAGTATTCCACTGCTAAGACAAGAATTGCCAAGTCCCCAGACATTACTTTGGGTAACCACCAGAGCTCACATCCTGATGTCCTGGAGCTCTGTCAGGTGCTCCTCTTGTGCTGTCCCCTCTGCCCCTGCCCTTCCCTGCAGCAGCCTATGGGTGATTGAGAGGGGCAGGGGCATTTCTCTCTGCAGGTCTCTGCGCAAGACCCTTATCACCTCCCTGGAAAGAGCATGCAGGAGCACAGGCAGCACCTCCCTCAGTCTCACTGTCCAAGGGCAGGAGGCCAGGGCAGAGGCTGAGGAAAAAGCTGTAGTGAGCTGAGGTCCCGGTAGAAGAGAATGCACCCTCTCCTGCCTTAGCTAATAGTGTTACCTTTAATCCCAGCCCCCCGTGTGTTTTGCTTTTCAATGCAGCATTGCTTGTACTTCAAGCTTGCAGAAGTTTATTGAATTCTGCTGTGGCCAATCCAGAAGCAGATACAATTTTCAGTAAGAACAGAAAATGAACAGGTGGTACGTGTCTGAAGTTTGCTGTGGATGGCCATTTAACCTGGAAGTTACAGAGCCCATGTTGCAGCAGCTGGCTGCTGTGGTATCCTTGTGGCCATTCTGCTGCAACTTGAGGAGTATAAATTTGGTGTTGTAGAATTATAGAATCATTTCGGTTAAAAAGCCTTTAAGATCATTGAGTCCAACCTAACACTGCCAAGTCCACCACTAAACAATGTCTGTAAGTGCCACATCTCCACATCTCTTAAATACCTCCAGGGATAGTGACTCCACCACTTCCCTGGGCAGCCTGCTCCAGTGCTTGACTAGAACAATTCAGTGAAGAATTATTTCGCAATTTAAACTTCCCCCTGGTGCAGCCTGGGGCCATTTCCTCTTGTCTTACCATTTGTTACTTGAGAAAAAGAGACCAATCAGCCATTCACTAGAGGTCTCCCCTTAGCCTCCTTTTCTCCACTTCCTTCAGGCAAGAGGCAAGCGTAAGACTTGTGCTGCAGACCCTTCACCAGCTTTGTTGAACTTCTCTGGACCAGCTCCAGCGCCTCAATGTCTCTCCTCTAGTGAAGGGCCCAGAGCTGAACACAGGATTCGAGGTGCAGCCTCACCAGTGCCCAGGACAGGGGGATGATCACTGCCCTGGCCCTGCTGGCCACACTGTTGCTGATACAGGCCAGGATGCTGTTGGCCTTCTTGGCTGCCTGGGCACAAGCTGGCTTATGTTCAGCTCCATCAGTCAGTGTCCTGGGTTCAGCAGTAGCAGTCATTTTTCTCCTCCTTGGTAGCTGGTGCAGTGCTGTGTTTTGACTTTCGGCCTGGGAACAGAGCTGATAACAAGGATGTTTAGGTTTGGCCAAGGACTTTGTGAGCCTCATGCTCTGCGAGGGAGGAGGGGAAGCCAGGAGGAAGCAGAGACAGGACACCTGACCCAAACTGACCAAAGAGGTATTCCATACCACAGCACGTCATGCCCAGGATGTAACTGGGAGTTAGCCGGAAGGGCTGGGACTGCAGGGTTGGAGGAGGTATGGGTCAGTGCTTGGTTGGGCTGGGGGGCAAGTTATCGGTTGGCTGGTGGTGAGGTGTTGTATTCTCTTCCCTTGTTATTTCCTTTATCATTACTATTATTGGTGGTAGCAGTAGTGATTTGTGTTATACCTTAGTTACTCAACTGTTCTTATCTCAACCCGTGGGAGTTGCATTCTTTTCGATTCTCCTCTCCGTCCCTCCAGGAGTAGGGGGAGGGAAAGAAAGGGGGGGAGTGAGTGAACGAGCTCTCTGGCTGGGTTTAAACCACTACAGTCAGCAACCCCAGGTCCTTTCCACCAGGCAGCTTTGCGTGGCTTATTCTGTGCTGTGAGCTCACCGTGACCCTTAGCAGCTCATTTCTCATCTGAAATTGTAAATCAGGGACAAAAAGTCCCTGATTATTCCAAGACTGTACATGGGAGGCTGAAATCTATTCAGCGCAAATACTTCTAGTGATTGTTTTGGGTTGGTTTTTTTTTTTACTTCCCTTCATTAAAATAAGGTGGAAATAAAACTTACACCCTTTTCCAGTCTTCCTGTCTCCATGTAAATGTTGCTAGGTAACTGAATGTGTATCTCCAGGATACTAGTACATATCGGAATTGCACAAAAACATCCTCCTTCCTTGACAGCTTGAGTTATGGGTGCTGTATAAGGTCACACGTTCATTTTGATCGGACATCTCTACTAACACTGCATAACGCAGTAGTAAGCGCTGCTGCACCATGCAAGAATGAGCACTCAACAGTCATCCTCTGACTGCTCTCCCTCTATTTCTTGGACATCTTCCAAGACACAAATAACACAATCCAGTGTACAGCTGAACTGCTGGCATCTGTTGTTAAACCTAAATGAATTTTCATGTGCCTAGGTGCATTGTGCCAGCAAACTTTCATGGGGCTGGCTGCACCTATATTGCTTTTCTAGTCTCTGGGTGCCTGCTGCTGTGTCTGGGGCCTTTGTGCTGGGGAAACTGCACATGTGACCCTCCATTGCTTGGAACACTTCTTTCAACGTACGCGCTCTGACATTAGGTCCCACCACAATCATTGTGCTCTGTCTAGAGCTTACTCTCCCTGCCCAAAGTGCCCAGGCAGTCCCCTGAAGTACAACTCAGTGGCAGGAGCAAATCACAGTGTAGGAGAGGGAGGAGATTTCATGACAGCAAGCCACATGGATGTGTTTGTCCTGTGTATTCTTGTGTGTTCTCAAGCATCCCAGGGACAGCTCCTGGTGCTTCCTGACAAATTTACTCAAAACCGTGGGAAAGCAAGCAAATTCCTGAAGGGTTCAGTGTCTTCTATGAGTCTTTGCACCTTCACCTTCAGTTACGAAGTACAGCACATGTGTCCCCTCTCAAATGGCTATTTTATCTTCCCTTCCTTTCTCCTGACACTCCAGTTGGTACCAATCAATGAACCATAGGGAATGTATTCCTGTACTTGCAGTGTAAGTCCCATGCAGCATCTGTTGTGACTCCTCATCTGTCCAGACACAGAGAGCTGCACGTCTGGTTTTGTGCAGCCCAAGTTTTTATATCAGTTGTGGTTCTCACCTCACTTACTTTATTTTAATGTTTTGAACAGTGGACCAAGAGGGTCCAGAGGTAGGAGGCTTTCCATCTGTCTGGGCTGGGAGGGAGAACAATGTATAGCAATGGTGAAGAGGAGAGACAAAACCCAGCTTCACCAGGAGGAGCTTTTGTATGTACTTTCATCTCACAGGGCTGCACCATGAAACCAGGACATTTGTGCCATTTGTTTAAATAGAAGTGCTCCAAGAGCTGCATGATTCAAAGACTAACTTTGCTAGAGAAGGTTAAGCTACCAGGGTCTTTTCTTGGCTGGTCAGTGAAATAAAGGGATTTGGTAAGCTCTGCAAGGTTCTGCCTAGAGCCTGGCCAGGAGCAGAAATGAGAGATTTCATATCCAAACATGCTGGTGTGAGCAGACAGGGAGAAAAGAGGACTCTTTGCTCTTTCACCTCTTTGGTCAATGGCCAGGGGACTGGGCTCAGACCAGGGCTTTTTTTTTTTCCTTTTTTCCCCCCTCCATTTTCCAAAGGAGTGTCAAGCCACATGCTCCTCCACTGTAAGGGCAAGCATCCTAGGTATAGCGAGTCATTGATTTCCAGTCAGTGATCCATCCTTTCCCGAGGTAAGTTTTTAAGGTTGCAATCTCACCTAGGCTGGAGATATCCTCCATTTGAAGAAGACTGGAAGAACTTAGCATTGGAAGGCTCACACTTGTAAAAGTCCACAACAAGTGTGGGCTATAAATACAATGGGGGCAAGAAGTTATATGTTGAAATGATATGTTAAGAATGAGGTAACATCCTTCTTAAATAGAGAAAAAGCAGGTTATGAAAAAGTAGTTCCAACTGGAGGAAGAGTCACACCTGAGAGTGCTGATGATCCCGATGCTTGGAATATTTAACGCTGCATCAGGCAAACATCACCGACAAAAATTAATACACAGTATTGCTTTGGGAAGGAAATGGATTCAATCACATAATTTTTGCAATTCCAGGCAAAAGCATTTGTGTTACATTGACACTAAGCCTTCCACACCTATAGCAGGCAATATTTTACCAACTAACTCAGGGTAATGATTATTGGGTTTTATATCTCATAATGTTTAGCTCAGGAAATCCTGTGATTTTTCTAATCTAGAAGGGTTTTGACTAATTTAGCAGGGATTAGCTTGGTCCTAAACCAGGCAGATGCAAAATAACTCTTTCTATGCACATTTCCTTCAAACAACAAAGGTGATTATGGATTTTTTTCCTTTCTTTCCAAGTTCATCAGCTGGTCCTGGGAAGTAACTTTTGCTTGGTGAAAGGGATGGTTTCCCTTCCTGTGTATCCGGAATATGCATCTAGATTACCAGAGCAACAAATTCAGCATTGTTCCTGAATCTCATTTCCAAGCATTGATTTGTGTTACGTATTCCCAGTCTTTCAAGTCACAGAGGTTTTGCCTTTTCAAAGATGCTAATTAAGTTTGCTGCTCTTGATTATCAGCTGCACTCTGTAAACAACAGCCTTTGGAAATCACAAGATGCGCACTGCCAGCTTTCCTCTTTGACGGTAAGCCATTCAAAAGGATGAGTTCTTCAGAAAGACTAAGCTAAGGCACTGAATTACTTAGCTCTGGAATCCTGCTTCAGATCCTGCAGCAGACAGGCAAGTTTCTTGCCACCAGCACTGGCTGTGTGTCGATAAACAGACATCCACAAATGGTCTACCTGGCTTTGGCACAACTGCCAGTGTTTGCTAAGCAAACTAAGCCAATGCCTTCCCTACAGCAGATGAAGTTCACGGTTGTGGTATGTGGGGTTCAGGTCCAGTTTCCTAGACATGTTGGTTTACAGCCTTGTTGCTGATGCTTGGCAGCTGATACAAGTTTAGAAAGCATGTAAAGGGCTGAGGTGCTGGGCTGGAGTTTAGGGTAAAGTTACCCATATCTTTGTTGTGCTAGTTATGCTAGTTTAAAGATCCTAAATGCAAGACTTGACTTACGCATCTGGCTGGGGAAACCTTACCATTTTCCCATGTAAGTTCATTTTCCAAGGTTATTCTGAACCTCAGTGAACTAACAAGTGCCCTGCTGCCCCAAAAACCTTTATAGTGACCAAGAAATGGGAATGAGAGGCCCATGGGGTAGAGCATTTTTGCCAATGCTCTTTTGTGCTGCAGGAAAAGGCACATTGCTCTGTGCTTAGAGGAGAGTGGACCCTGCAAGTTAAGTCTCAGTTTCTGGTTTTGCTGTGTGGTCAAAAGCTTCATCAGGGCAAGCCAAATCATTCCCAAACTTGGGGTTCAAATACCTGTTTAGTAAGCATCAGAGGGAAATGTTATAGTTTTGTGCTTGTGAATCTACCAATTTAATACTATCTGTAACACCTCAGGATGTTTAGCTCTGAGACCTGGCACCAATTACTGATATTCAGGCCCACGTCTTCTTTGTGCCTTTTATATCAGGTTGATTTAAGCTGTCAGTCAAGTAACAGCAAAATAATCAGTTTGCAGCTGAGCTGTCCCCCACCTTATCTATGCATCCGTCACCTTTTCCCTTCAAGTGTTTACTCTGATTAGGTCTTTCCTGTTTTTCTCTTGAGTTCTGAATACTTGTATATTTTCCCTATTAGTGCTGATGAATGTTCTTTTCCCACTGACATGTCAGTGTGTATGCTAAACTTCTCTTACATTTCTGTCTTCACTGCAGAAATGACATGAGTATTTCTCAGGTGCAACCCACCATGCAGAGCTAGTACAAGCTAAAGGAACTGGTTCATAAACTTGCAGCTGTTCTCTCTGTTTATAATGTTGAAACCATCCTACCCTGAAAAACAAAACATTTACAAGCCAAACGTAGGTATCTCTAGAAATCATGTCTGTCAGAGTTAATTATCTTGATAGAGGAGGCTGTTTTCTCCAGGCATACTTATATTTACTTGGGATTTTTATGCTCGTTTTGCAAAGCTGTGTACCTCTGTACCTGCTGTGTGAGTGCCCTGCATGATCCTGCCTGGGGTGCCTCCCAGGGTCAAGATAAAGGCACTTCGTGCCAGAATAACCTCTGCCTTTCAGTAAGGAGGAAAGTGACAGCCCAGGTCTGCAGGTTTCAATGTCTTAGTGTAGAAACAGAGGAAATCCTTCACCTAGAGAAAGTTCATTCATCAAGTTCAGTCCGGAGCACAAAACAGAGCCCTATATCCAAATGTAATGCTTCTTGGGTACTGAATGCTTAGCATAACTGCACACGTACACATACCAAATTATCAAACCTGTCCTTATGCCTCTTCACCTCTTAGACTTCCCTTCTTATCTCCACTTTTCATCACCTAAACTGAAGCCTTCTGTGCTGTCTGACAGCTCCTTTGGTTCTTGTTCCCAACATCTCTGCAGAAGGGTTCATTTACTGCTTCTGCCCCCAGTCCTCTCAGAAACTACTCTGCCCGTTTTGCCTACGCTCATGTGGCAACCTGCTTATGTCAAAATCCCAACAAATATACAGACCAGGCTTCCTTTAGCAAGCTGGTGCATACCCTTCCCCTGTATTATTGAACTGTTCTGGTCTGAGTTTTGTGGGACCTGATGTCTCATAGCTACAGATTGTAAAAGAGAAATCTTGTGAGTAGCCTTAAGTATTCCGTAACTTCCCCCACCTTTCCTCTTTGCCCATCATTGCAGAATTCCAAACCCCAGCTGGAAGAAGCCATGAGCATCCTGGCCTAATCTCATGGCTGAGCCTGTTTTGAGCAGCAGGTTGGGCTAGAGACCTCCAAAGATCACTGCCATCCTGAATTATCCTACAAGCCTGTAATCTCAATAACCAAGGGATCAGGGTGCCCCTACCGACAGCAAAATGCTGTCCAAAAGACAGCATCCCTTCTGCTGTTCATGCTTTCTTCTCCCTCATAGTAGGACAGAACTATTAGCATGAACATGAGGGTTACCTGGCTTAGATGGGCAACTCTTCTCAGCTCCCCTAAAAATCTTATGCCCTAAAAATCAGTTGCTTATGGCAGCCGTCCATTAAAGAAAGCTGCAGGACAGATAGACTAGCAGCAAGGCGGGCTTGGCTTTCAGAATGGTGAAATCTCCCTTCTTTGTTCCTGTGACATTTGGGGAAATACGGTTCTGTACACGTCCACTGAAAAAAAACATGCCTGTGCCAAAGCAGCTTCAGACTCCCTGACCCACTTTTTCTCCTTATATAAACAATTTAGCAAATCCCAGTGATCAGATAACAGCTTGGGCTAATAAGCAGCAATACTAGTGGTTTGCTTTACACCACTTCTGCCTCATCTGGATCTCTGTTTTCATTCTTATTTTTTTCCCAACAGCACTCCAGACATTGTAGTTGTTTATTTAACTGGCTCTGTTGTTGTGGCTGTCTTTCAAACCAGCCTGAAATCTGCTAAGAAAGCAGAAACCAGTGAATTATAATGTTTCCTTGCCAGGTGTCAAATGACAATTAAGGCACATTGTTTTTAAACTGTGCTAGAAGAAAAAGACATTATTCAATATTTAACAAGTTTACACAGGAAGAATGTAGGCACTTTGTATATGTATGTACCTGTACATGTGCACTCTTAATGAATTTATTACTGTTTAAATCATCATGTAGTATGGCACTCAAAACAGATGTGGTATTAATGAACTTCTTTTATTCAAACCAAATTTGCATGCCTCTGTTGTATCTTCTTAAAAAAAAAAAAAAAAAAACAAAACATGCAGATCTTATCATTTAGCAGTTCTGATAATATGAAGCTCACTAAAAAAATAAAGCATGCAAAACAACCTTCAGTTTGCATTATGATTTTAATTAATATACTACTGGCCCTTATGTAAAAAGGCAGTTCAAAGGAAGTGGTGAAGACTCTAGGACTCGATTTTCCAGTGAGGTCTGTGGTGCCAGGTGTTTGACTGAGGAATGTGTACAATAGCTCAAATGGAAACTGTGCCCTTGAGTATTTCTGTTTCCTTAGTGCCTCAGCGGAATTATCTCAGCATTTAAGCCTAAAGAGTACAGACAAAAGTGACATAAAATGACCTAAAAGGTATGAAGCAACTTTCTGCTGATATTAATGATCAGTGTATAACCCCTGTGCTATGTAACAGGTACATTCTGTCTGAATGATAGTATTTTTCCTGCCATGATTAGGAATTCAGACCCATTCTATACAAGGCCTAGGAGACTCTCAGTCTGTCTGCACTGATTACAGTGGAAAAAAGGGAAATTTACACCTATGGGATGAGTATGTATGCATTGTTGCAGCATCACATAGGAAATCCTTATTCCTACCAACTTCACCCATGTCTTTAAATCCTGGCAACTCTGTCTCCATCCCTTTCCTCAGTAGTAAGTTGCTGTTAATACTGCTTCTAAAAGGCACTGAAGAAGGGATTTGGGTTGGGTTGGGGGGGAGGGGACAAAAGACTACCAAGATATCTTGTTGAAATAGTGTCATCTAATGTTCCATCTGCCCAGCTTGTTTTGGTGGTGAGGGTAGGATGGCACAAAGGAGACAGAAACAAAGGAAGTGAATCAGGAAGGGAGTACAAAAGAGACATTAACAAGTAAAAGCAACAGAGCAAGTAGCCAGAAAGTAAGAAAGTATAAATCAGATCAATTGCAAGGTGTGAATGCGCAGGTGTATATGTGCGTGCATTAGAAGAAGACTTTCTATGGAAGACCCAAAAGTTCATGGCAAACCTACAGTTTTGAGCTGGTGCACAAAAAATTGTGCACTTTTGATTGCCCCCAATTACAAGGAGTCTACTTGCTTATTACCTTACTCAACATCAAATTAGTTGCCTCACCCCACCTATACTCAGTTTTTGAACCAACAAAAATAACTAATGTTCAATTCATTCCAAAAAAAAAGAGACTTCCTTTTTCCCCTGTATTTTGCTGTCACTAAGTTCTACGAATTCCCATTTTCCAGCCTTTCTATGATCACACTGAGAGCAAAATGTACCAGGCTACAGAATATGTACGCTGGAAATGCTGCTTAGTGATTCACTTGGGAAGAAAAAAAACATATCAGTAAACCCCAACTCACCCAGCTCCACAATGTAATTTCACCAGAATGCATAGTAGAATACTTTAAATATCCTTGTCAACAAGACATAAATGCATGTGTATCTACTAATTGTTCCTAAGCATAGGGAAGGAAGAAAAGCCACCTTCCTGTTGACTTCTAAATTCATGAAGCAGGAGCATGGCAATGGCTGGCTGCAGTGTCAAGTGATTTTTCACTTCAGTAGGTATTAAAAAAAAAAAAAAAAAAAAAAATCCTGGGAAGAAAAGTCAAGAAGAGACAGTATTCTTTGTAAACTTTCTCCCTGAATCACAACACGAGAGGAGAAATTCATCCTGTATTAATTGTTCCATTTATGCAGAACAAGATATATTGTTCCAAAATAGTCTGCATTTTTCAACTTTTTCTATTAGTTCTGAGAAAACATCAAAAAAAAAATCATGGCTTGGAGCGGTACTTTCCAACTGTGTGATTCAAAAATCACAGCAATTAAGCTGTTTTAACTTGGAAATGAGGGGGTTGCCTTTAAGAGAGGAAAATGGCAGTTCTACAGGCACCAAGGATTTGCTACTGTTAAGTATTCACATACTTCAGGAGAGCAAGTATGCCTTTTTCCATCTGCAGCAACTTGAGGCTGTGACACTTTTGCCTCCCTCTAATGAAAATATTTATCAGCAAGTGCCACACATCTTTCACCCGTGCGCTATTAGAAAGCAGGGAAAAACTTCCCAGGTGGGTTCCTTAAGTTAGACTCCCGAATCTATATTTAGATACATGAATTTCACAAGTAACTCAAGCTGTCAAGTCTCTGAAAGGAGCAATCCCTGCCTCCCTACTCCCTACCTGCTCACTGTCACCTTCTCCTTGCCCTTTGCATTGTGATAGAACAAGTATTAATGAAGTCCTGTGCTGAGTAGGGCTGGGAAAGAGCAAAAACATGTCACTTAAGACTGATCCTGATCCTCAGGATCCTTCACTTGAAAAGTGGTAGCACAAAGGCAGTAGCAAGCAGCCATGGGTAAGGAAAGCACTGGGTGATGCTAATCTGTTACATTTGAAGAAATATGGTCCAACAAGCTGTGACCAGCTATAACTCTTTCTGTAGACAAAGGAAGTTTCAAGTAACTATCCTTGTTCAAAAGAGTTCATCCTAGCTCATATTACAGTCGGATTTTTTTTTATTTTGGGTTGTTTTTTTCCAAAAGTGAGAAAATAAAGATTATGGTATACATAAAAATAGAGAAAGAGGGAATATTCCTGCACCTGCATAAGTCAGGTCAGTAAAAGGAGGTTTGAGTTAAAGTAATGGAGAATCTAACCCTGATTAAAGTGTATATCTCAAATCACAATCAACACATCTTAAGGAGCAAGTGCCATTAGGTCTCAACTAGAGAAATGAAAATGCTGAATGCTTACTGCATAGGAAAATATGTTTATTTACTAAGCAGCCTGTGTATTTTGTTACCTGAAACCTCTGGGGTTCCCTGTATCATGCAGTAACGTAGAAAGCAGGGGTGGATAACCCAAAGAATGATTGTGAGGAGCTGGCAACATACTGGTTCAAGAGAAACACCTAACACAACAGGTTGACTGCCAACTGTTTCCAGTTTTATAGTCTGGAATACAGAAGCATTAGAAGACACCTATTCCTCTAATTATTACCACATAATTATGGTTATATCCCATATTGTGATTTATAAAATCAAAGGGCATATCTGAGGGATGTTATGGGAACTGGGATGAAGCAATGTTAAGGCATACTTTTAGTTAATCTGTACATGCTTTTTCAGAAGTGAATAATAAGAGAACTACTGGTTTTGTTTAAAACAGTTTGTCTGTTTTACAAATATATACAAATAAGCATATGCCCGGCATGCATTAGGAATGCAGTTGTGAATAACAAGAGTGAAAGTTGTCCCTGATGATATTTGAAATGCTATTTAATGCCCAGGAAACTATGGCTCATTGAAATAATTCTTACATGTTTTATCTTCGTGTGTATGTGCATGTCTGTCTGTCTTCCACAGGCTGGAACAAGAAATACAGAAATTAGAAAGTGAGGAATCCCAAATATCTGCCAAAGAACAAATCATTTTGGAGAAACTAAAGGAGACTGAGAAATCCTTTGACAACTTGCAAAAGGTATGAAAAAAAATAAATAAAACGACACTTGGGCACAGATTGAAACCAAGGTAGACTCCTAGCACTGTTTGAAAGCAGCAGGCATAATTCATGCACTTATGGGAAGAATGAGAGCAGGTGTAGAGCATATAGCTCAGGCCAGGAGGAACAAGACTAGGAAAGATATATAGAAGATATACAGAAGAAGAAGATATATAGAAGACGAGGAAAGAAAGAAAACACAGATACCTCATAGGAAAGACTAGGAGGCATGAGATGTATTTTGGTTGGGTTATTTGGATTTTCCTTTCCACTCCGATTTTTTTGAAGTGGCTTTTAATGAATTTTAGAGACTATCTCCCTAGCTTATCTGCAGGGAAAGAGTGTGAGTTTTTGGCCACACCGAAAGATGTCAGCAAGACCCTAAAAAGGCATATCAAACTTCCCTGATCCCAGTAGCACACACATAGTGTCATTTGCCACTTCCGACCATTACAGCCTGCAACAAATAGCAGTGTTCTCCTTTTAGTTATGCTACGTCCCTCTCCCTCAGCCCCCAATGGTACCTGAACCTGAGAAGCTACGTCCCCGTTAACTTATTTAAAAATTACAAAGCACCATAAAAGCAATCCTAGCTTAAAAATCAAACTTTCATATAAATTATTCCCCAAGTATAATAGGTTTAATCAAATATCTTTTTTTTCCCTTCACAGAATTTCTCACACCAGGATGGTGGTAAGTGCCTTTTTATTATTGTATAGCTTCGGATTTAACAAGAATTGTTATTATAGCTTTGTTGCAAAGGTTTACAGATTGGGGGTTCTTCTTTTCATTGTATGTTCCTGTTTTATTGCTAGAGCCATTACCTTCTTCTTTGGTATTGCTATAGTGCAAGCAGAAATATTATTATTACGGTGAAATAGTATTCCTTTGGCAGAGCTCCAGCTCTTTTTTTGTGCATACAAGGGGAAAAAGCAGCACAGATGACTTAAAACAGAGATAATAAAACTTCTATGTTATCTTTCACCACATGACAGCCCTGCAGTGCAGACTCCCTTTCACCTCTCTGTGGTCAATCTTCTCCATTGCATGCAGTCATGTTCTGTTAATAAGCAGAGTTAATGAGTTAAATAGGAAGTTAAATACAATTTAATGAGTTAAATAGGAAGTTAAATACAATAAGAACTATTCCTAATATACAGGAACAACTGCTTATATCAGATTTCTTCACTGAAGAATTATATTCTTGGCATGATGATTCTTACAGAAGGAAAATGTTGCATAGGTGGATGAGGGCCTAATAATTCCTAGTTTATGAACTCTATCACACCATGTGTGATCACTCTAAACATTGAGCTATAAATTTAGGTGTCTGAGTGAGCAAATGAGATGTTTGGTTTCCAGGAAGCTAGACAGACCGTCGTAGTGCCTCTCCAGGACCTTTAGGACCAAAGAAGGATATCATGCTGATCCATCGGCAGATAAAACTTAAATCCAGATGCTCATTCTCATACACGTCTTTGAACTGATGAGATTCAAACTACTGAGCCCAAGAATAGCTCCTCCAGCTCCTGACAAAGCCATGCCCAGCTGTATTGGAAGTATTGATGAAGAGCATGTAGCATGATCCTAACATTAAAGAACTGGATGCAACTGAATGTTAATATGTAGTATATGAACTGACTTGAAGTTGTCTTTTTGAAGTGATTAATATTTCTCAGGAAAAGGGTTTTCTTTTTTTCAAGTCAGAGATGTAGTTCAGAAATTTTCACTTCTGCTAAATATAATCTAAGTTTTACATTAAATCCCATTGTCAAAAAAAGAAACAAAGTCTCAGATAAGATGCTCCATGTTCAGAACTTACTCTTCCTTCCTCCTTGAGCATTTGAAATCAGCTATCACAAAGTACATGAAGATCCATAATGGCAAATATTTTATACCTATAAAATAGAGTTTCACCATGGTTGTTGGTAGGTTTCCAAAAGAGGAGTGGTGCCTAGAGGAATTAGCTCCCAAACTGCGCAGGAGCTTTTATGACTCCTGCAAGACATGGTCTGCTCTTTATGCACATTGTGATAAAACAAGAAACCAAAGGAAGCCCCAGCTAGAAAACAGGAAGCAATAGTTTCCTCAAATATATTTTCTTGTAGGAATTTAGTATTTCATTGGGTTCAAAGCCTCACTGTTATCCAGATTTTGCCTACTTCCCGTGGATCTCACCCTCACAGGCTGAGTCAGAAGCAAGGACAGTACCTGATTTCTGGAGTGTAACAGAAAACTGCAAAATTAAGCCAAAGAGAAGAGTGTCTCCAGAATAAATGTGCAATCAGAGGGAGCACAGGGCATAACTTAAGTTAACTGGTACCTCTTCTCTTCCAGATCATTTGCTTCATGTATCTTGTTTCTTTCTCTCGGCAGCTGCTCCCTGTGGGCTGAGGCAGTCCTGGGTCAACCTTTAAGCCATTCTGTACTCTGTTCCTCTAGGGATGGTCAAGGCTGCAAGCTGTCCTGTTAGCCCTCCCACTGTGGACATGATGTGACTGTACATCTTCATATGGTGAAAGCTGAACAGGTCCTCTGTTTTCTGCTCTCTGACAACAGTCTGTGAGGGTAGCTGATCACAGCAGAAAGAAAACACACACACAGCTAGCTGCGAGCACTTTGGTACCATAGACTTTTCCTTCCTTCAAAAACATGTAGGACTTGCTTCATTGCAGCAGATCAGCCATCTGTCTGGCAGCCATCTGTAACACATCCTGCAGAGGAAAGTGGTAGGAGCCCTTGGATAATACAGGAAGACTGTAAAACACTGACACAAACCAACCCCAATCTATTGGACAATTTCTTCAATTGCTTCAGATTGTTAAAAGACTTCGAGTTCCTAAATCTCATGTTAATTTGCTTTGTGTCCAGCCTTCCACTTATTCTAAACAATGATGCCATAGAACATGATTTATCTCCACGTTGCATACCTGTGCCTGGTTTTGTGCCATATATACAGTGATGACGGAGTTTTTGAGTGTGCAGAAAGCACAACTAGATCCCTGAGGGGTTCAGGCAAAGGCTACAAGGAAAGGGAAGTAGTGGTGGTGAACACCAGTGGCTGATCAAGTGACTCTCTGTGTCCTTCTCACCCTTCCCAGAAAACAGTTGTTTGGCAATGCATACTTCTGAGCTTGCAGTCATCCAGAAACAATAAGTGCAAATCCCATGTTTTCCAAGGTATAAACACACTTTGCCTTCATACATCATCACACAGAGAAAGCAGAGCTGAAATGCTGAGGCTGAAGTCTGGTGCCCTCTCACCTGTAGTTGTGCTTCTGCCAGCTCCTTGGTGCCTTTGTCACTGATAAACTCCCTGTTAAACAAGACCTGAGACGATGCTAGGAATGACATCATCTGTTGCTGCTTAGGTCAAAATTAGTCATTTGGTAGTGTTATGCTTTATGCACATCATGAACAAATGGAGAGAGCTCTTGGTCTGCATGTGTCTATGTTTATGGCTCAATGTAAATATAAACCCAAAGACACATTAAAATCTGATGTAACTCCCTTGGCTGTTGAATTTGCCTCAGGGGTAAATTCATTGTTTGCAGTCTTTGGCCATCTATATGCAACCACATGCTACTTCAGCCAATGTACAAAAGCCACAATTACATTAACTCTGCAGTTTGCATAAAACTCTGTTTGAATTTGATGTGTATTAGTGTATATTTAGCAAACATGTGGCTCTGAAAAGATTAAGTTCCCAGCATATTGCTTAGAGACTTCTGATTTTCTCTCCTCTGATCTTGATCAGCTGTGCACCCAACAAAAAATCAGACAAACGTGCCCTCAGAGGAGTCAAGTACACATCTTTGCAGAGTGCTTTCCATGTGCCCTGTAAAAATTCATCAGTGATTGTTTTTCAGTTGCAGTGTTTTAAGTAACTCTTTAATTTGGTCTGTATTGATGGCTGCCACAGTTACACCACTTCTGGCCACCTGAGTAAAAAACATTGATCATCACCCTTTGAGTTCAGCCTGTTAGCCTTTCCTGCCCATCTCACAGACCACTTATCCAATCAGTAACTTGCCTGTTTGTCCAGGAAAAGGCTGTGGGAAACAGTGTCAAAAGCTCCGCTGAAGTACAGGTAAACAACATCCACTGATTTCCCCATGTCAACAGAAGATGTTATTCTGTTGTAGAAGGTAATCAGGTTAGTCTGTCATGATTTGCCCGTAGTAAACCCATGCTTACTTTTCTCAATCACCTGCTTCATTTAGTTTGTAGCAGTTTCTAGAAGGACTCATCCATCACTTTCGTATGAGGTGAAGTAAGACCAATGTGCCTTTACTATCCTAGGTCCTCTTTTGCTCCCTTCCTGTAGATGGGTATGACATTTTCCCTCTTCCAGTCATCAGGGACACACCTTTATCTACATGACTTTCAAAGAGTATAGAAAGTCTCCTTCCAACAATGTCAGCCATTGGAGAGATCTTTACAAGAGGCCACAGACCAGCTCTTTACCCATTAATGGCAGGTCAACATATGAGTTATTGTAGCTACTTGATCTTATCATTTGGGGTCTATGCCAGTAGGGACAGGGGCTCAAAGAAGGTATTGAGAACATCTGCCTTGGCAGCATTGTTAAGGACTTATTTTCTTGTTGTGTTAGCAATGGGGCTGTATCTTCCCTGAGCTTCTGCTAACTGCTCACAAATCTGAAGAACTTTTACTTCTTGTACTTCACATCTTTTGGCAATTTCAGATTTGGCTGAGACCTAGCATTCCCGACTGCATCTCTGCATGCCCTAGCAAGGATCTTGTAGTCCTCAATCGCTATTTGGCTCTCTTTCTATAGTTGGTATGCTGCTTTTTTTTTTTTTTTTTTGCATTTAGTTAGACCTAAAAACTCATTCTTAAGCCAAGGTGGTCTTCCATTCAGCCTTCTTCCTTTCCATTTGTAAAGGATGCACCATTCTTGTAGTTTCAGCAGATATTCTTGAATAACTCCCATCACTGACAGGCTCCTTCACCATCCATAGATGCTTCCCATAGAATCCCTCACAGCTGGGCTCTGAGCATATTGAAGTTGGTGCTTCTAAAATTCAGGGTCTTTGTCCTACTACTGGTCTTCGGTGTGCTCAGCGGGATCTTCAACTCCGCAGTGCTGTGGTCACTGTATCCATGGCTATCGTTGCTATTTACGTTGTTAAGAAAGTCTTCTCAATTTGAGAGCAGTAAATCTATCAATGTGCTGCTCCTAGTTTGCACATCCAGCATCTGTAGCAGGAGGCAGATCTCATAGCATTCCAGGAACTTCATGGACAACTTGTGTGCCATTTTTTTTCTTTTCCCCCAACAAATGTCTGGGTAACTGAAGCCACCCATGAGGACCAGGTTCCGTTGGCCCAAGACTTCTTTGATCACCCAAAGTAAGGTTTTGTTGGCTTTGTCATCCTCACTGGGAGGTATACATGCACTTTAGGTGGCTGAATTTAGGGTTCTTGCCTTTGGAAAGGCTTAGGGAGCATTCCTTATTGCTCTGTTAGCTGCATTCATCCACCCTATTGCTTATAGATATACAGGTCAGCTGTGAAATCTACCCCTCAAGTTAGTTGTTTAAAGCGTGATTCACTAAGTCAGAAACAGGCTATTCAGCTTTTAGCAAAGCTTCTTGCTTAAACCTTCTAGTCTCAGAAACGTGGTGAGAGGGTCATAATCTCGGTTGTACCCCTGTGAAGGGCCTTAGGGTTTTACATGTGGAACAGCCCTGCCCTTGGAGCCAGTATTTACAAAAGACCTACCACTGATTTTAGTAGTAGTCAGACATTTTAAAGACAATCCAGCCCTTTGAAAATGAGCTCATCTGACATTTGGCCACAAGCCTCTGTGTGGGATTTATTCTGAGCAGTTCTGAAGGTTTAGTTTTGTGTAAGCACCCTTGAAGGATTATTTTACCCCATATGTTTTCCTAAGCGCTTCGCTGACAATATGGAAGAGTGCCATAGTCCTAAAACAGTTTGTTGTAAATAGTACAAAAAGCCAGAGAACTTGTTTTATGTCATCCTTAGATATTAATAACTCATCAAAGGTTGAAATGAAGTTATTTAATACAGTCAGTTCAAATGCTTTAATTTATGTTCTGCCTCGCTTCTCATGAGAACAAATTGCTAATTTGCATCTCACCCACTCCTTATAAAATGGATCTCTTATATCCTTTTTAAAGGTGCTAAATGAAACAGACGTTGTTGCCAGTGAGAAAAAGGGCAATGAGCATGCTCACTTTCTTTTAGAGGGAGGGAGGGCAAGAAAAGAACTGGCAGGATCAACCAAGCCCAAACTTCTTCTACTCAAATAACCTGTTTTTGACACATGCCAGAAGAAGAAAGTACATGAGAATCCCATGCTCACCCCCCAAACCCCTCTCCCCCAACATAGTGCTTCCTTCTCAGGACAATAATTAGAGGCTGTCAGGAGCCCTGAAGCTGATTTTTTAATATTTTACTCTAACTAACATCAAGAGAAGTTTCTAAACTGAGTCAGTATTAACAGCAACTAACACTTACCAAAGTATTGTCTCCTAACACAGGAGGAAAAAAAAAAAAAACAATCAAAAACTTTCTAAGATCCACAGACATACATGTACATCGTTAAAACGAGGGTTTCACCATCAAACTATACAATGGATCTTGCGTACTGCTAGACATCAGCAATGCTGGTGTCCAGGCTGGTCAGCTCAGTTCCCTGTACAGGCACTGGCAAAACCCAAACATTTTCGAGGGTTTGCCTCCTCAGAGCCTCAGGATGAGAACTGTACCCTAACCATGCCTATTTATTCTCATTGACTTCAAAAGAAGTAAGGATGATTAGTTAAGAGGCACAAGTCTGCGCTGATTACAGCCACATGTAGACAGATAAGTTTGTCACTCAAGCTGCTGGATGAGCATGTACGGAAACCAGTGTTTCAGCAGTATGCTCCATGGGATGAATAATCAATAAATTTCTGCTGTTTTCAGAATACAAACTGCCTTCTTATTCTGGCCTAGAAACACAGTCCCTACTTTTTTCTTCTGAGAAATTGCTTCAGTTTTCAATAATGGCCTGCTCATTTTCTGATGATATTTCCCAGAATAACAACATCAAGCATTGTACCAGTTTCTCATCAGATGCAAGACACTCCGCAAAAGAAAAAAGCTATTGCTGGCTGTTCCTCAGTCAGCTGTGTCCTAAACAATTATTTCTCCTAGGCTCCACTGTTAAAAATAAAAATTTTTGAGGAAACTATGCATTGAAAATATAAAAGCACAAGACTGCCATTTGTCCACTGAAATATGATATATATGGGTGTTAGCTATAGGGAACGTGATGAAAGTATCTCCCCTCACCAGATGCAGTCAAGCAGCCTACAGCAGGACATTTCATTTTCTCTCTCCTTTTACCAGTTCACTTTTATGGTCTGGACTGATCTTCTAATCTCAGCTGCCTACAACAAGAGGCACCAAGGAAGGCAGATTCTGCCTCCTACCTTGACACATGGACTAGGCTGCACGAAGGGCTCAGCAACTTAAATTATATATTGTAGCAGCAAAATACCCTTGGAGGAAAAAAGATGCTCTGTTTCACACCAGATAGGATCTTATGTTTGAATAGAAATTAAACCTTTTCCATACAAAAAATGAAAACACTTCCAGTTGATGGGAAAAGCTGTGGGTTTTTGTTTTTCTTTTTGGTTTGGTGCCTAAACATTAAGTCAGTTATTAGCACATCTCTCCTCTGAGATTTTCTTTCAGTTCAGCCACTGAATCCTAGCATAACAGTATATACTATATAGTTATATTTAACCAAGCCACAAAACATCTCCTGGTAAATATTTGTATATTTATTTAATCCCACTTCTAAAAAACATATTTCGCTTATTCAAAACAATCATAAGCTCAAGTGTAAAACAAGTCAGTCCTTTAAGATAGCTTTCTACTAGTCCATGTTTTATGAATGAATAATGGCACTGCAGCACTGGCAGGCACTTAATACCTACTGAAGGTCATAACAGGCAGCCTATCAGTATCTATATGTAATTAATTTCATTGCTAACAAGATTTCAGCTTTAAAAACAAAAAGCCAGTGCAAAGTGGACTTTTACCCAACTCAGTCAACACTACCATTTTTAGCCTTTTGTGTGTATTTGAAATGTCATGTATTCTGGGTATGACGTTAGGTTTGCTCCTTAACTTCCTCCACTCTCGCTCCCATTTTAAAGGTCATGGACTTCATAAATCCAGAACCTCCTGGCAAATAATTTTATGTGTTCAATTGACATAAGGTTTGAGTCATCTGGACCCATTCCCTCCTGCCTCAGCTAGTCTATTGAACACCAATCACACGACAGTGACTCTGCACTTTGTTTGCTTTGATCCAATTATCTAGTACAAAGCTCCAGTGACTATTGTCAGGGCTGACAACACTGCTGTCTAAGCAATAAGCCACTGGAGCTCAAAGCACGAATCTAACTGTTTCCTGTTCTCTGACACCAGATGCAGTAAATTACATTTACTCCCAGATCCCTGAACTCCCAACCCTCTATTCACGAACAGCAGAGCCAGTTCCTGGGTGGGACGCAGCAAGCAGAGTAGCTGGTAAGTCTCAAGGAACAAAGTATTATAATACCAGTCCAGTAGCCATGAACTTTATTTGTTATATTACCTTAATGGGTTTGGTGTCCTGATATCATTTAAATGCTAGGAAATGCCACTTGATTTGTATTTTGTAAATAAATCAAGGCTTTTTGAGCAGTAATGAGTACTTTCAAAACAATGTACTACTTTCAAAACAATGAGCTACACAGAAGTGGGATAGGAAATGTGTCCAGGTTTTTACATAGAAACATTCAGTTCTTTCCATCTCTTCATCAGATACAAATATATGGTACCTAGGCCAAGGTTTTGTCTCCTCCATTGTATCCGTGCAGCTCCCATTAAGATGAATGAGAAAAAGAGATACTCACAGGACCCCACATGTGCTTCAAAAGTTTATGTTATTTTATACTTATTTATATGCCATTCTTTCTTATTGGGGAAAAGGTGGGGAGAATTATGACATGTTTTGTGCTTGGAGTCATACAGAGAAATTTCTAACTTTTTTTGTTTCAGATTCAGTACATGTCTTAAATGTAACAACATGATTGTTAAAAGCTGTATGTTTTTCTCATTTTCAAGATCCTTCTTTTTCTAAACAATGTATTCCCTATCTCAAGACCAAATTGTTGGTGGCTACTTAAAAGGTGTCCTAAGGAGTGGGAAGGATACTTGAAGGATGGGTTAACAAGCATAGCAAAGCTATGTCTGGAGCTAAGACACTGTATACAGCTACAGCATATGTCATTTTGTTCAGAAGTCATGTCGCAAGCCGTTCCAAAAACTTCCTTTCCACCAGTACTTTCCCTAATCTGTCTTAAAAGCAAGCTTTTCCCTGTGTGTTTTGTGCTATTTGTCAACACCAAGGAAACAATTTCTTTCATTCTTCAGATGACACACAAGACTTTTTCACATAGTCCTTGATAAGAGTATTGTGTGGTGCAATAGGGTAAAGAAAAAACATCAGCATATGTGCCTAAAAGTAGACTGTAAACATCCATCTTAAAACAAGCTCAAAGACTATTGAAATTTTTTTTCTTTGAAAGAACAGCCTCTGAACCCACAAAACTGGCAGAAGCCAGCTCATTCCATCTGCATGTTGGGATCTTACTGTCATGAAGTACTGCATCATGTTACTTTCTAATAAAAGCTTTTGCAGAAAACTCATATTTGTGAATACAGACTGTCATCTTCAAGTACTGCTTTCTGTCCCAACTCAAAAACCAGATAGTTTTGTGTTGTATTAATAGAGCACATTTTGCCATAAATAAGCTCTAGTTAAATAAAGACATTTTAGAAATCTACATTAGTTCATTTTTCAGCTACTTTGACAAGCTGGGCTGCTAGGTTTTCCTGCAGAGATTGAGCACTATGCATACAGGCAGGTTAGCCAAGTTCAGTTACCCACTTCTCCTATGGCAATGTATTTCCCTATTAAACAGCTTTCTAAAAAACTTGAGCATGCTATGCATTTACTTGCACAAGTAGCTTTAATGTGATGCCTATGCCAGGTGATAAACCACATGTTATACCAATATCTAAAACACTGCTGCTGAAATCATGGTAGAAATGAAAAGAAAATGTTGCTAGTGGAAAAACTTAACCAAATGAGCCAAACATAAGCTGCACAAGGACCATACCTGTTAACTTTCTAGATCAGGTCAGCCAATAGGATGTCTAATCAGTGCTAGAACTTGTTGGCCAAAGTCTCCCTAGTAGGTAAGATGTTTCTTACCAGTACTCCATGCCATAGACAAAAAGATGTATCTTGCAACTCTTCTGAAACGGATATGGCCAAGCCCACGTTATTTAACTATCAGATTTTCCCTGTTTCTGAATTCAGGCCCACTATACAAGCTTTCTTTTAATGCACACTGCCGGAAGAAATTTGTTTCGTCAAAATAGGGGAGGCCTGGCAGATTACACCTTTTTCTGCACTAAAACTAAGTGCAATAACAAGGCACTCAACTATTTCACAGGAAATTAAGCAGTCTTTACTGAAAAATCATGCCTCAGATAATACTGTTATTTTTCAAAAAAGAGGAGAAGCACATGATCTCCACAGGGGAGCTCAGGATGCTGCTTCTCATCAAGAAGAAGGTGGGTGGGTCAGTGAGCTGGCAGTGCCTCCTCTGCAGGGCTGTGGTGTTCAGGACAAATGAGGAATGTTTTTGCCTGTTAGAGATGATTTTCTGAACATGCTGTTGCTACCTCATCCTTCATCTCTTCAGTTCAGCTGGCTGTCACTAGAAAACATGCAAAAGTGTCAGCTTTAACCTCTTCACCATAGGCTAGCCAACCTCTATACTTACCTCTGCAGTGTTGGAAGTTATTGAACAATATATGCCTGAACAGCAATGTTCAGGGTCCACTTCCCCATGGCTTGGGGTAACAAGCCAGTAAACATAATTCCTCTTCCTTTCCTCATCCCTCTCACCCCTTCCAGAGAAATTGCCCCTAGAAGGGTACAAATTCCAGGGTGATGGCACCTACATATTTTTGTTTCATTACCTCTGTAAGTTGAATTAAAGGCTTCAGGGCAGAGGTACTTGCACAAGACTTGCAGGGCACTCACCAATTAGCTCCTGGGCAGGAACAGTCCCAAGCAAATGATCCATGCCAGCTGCTCTCTTAGCCACACCATGGTACAGTCTGCCACAGCTCCTCAGAGCAACCTCCTTCAGGGTTTAATTGCTTCCAGCTCTGGAGCGACAGTGTTTTTCCTTATTTCCAACCTAAATTTCTCCTGTTCCAGTCCATGATGGCTGCCACACACCTTGGAGAAGAGCCCAGCTTTCACCCCTGCAGCCTCCTCCTCCTCCTAGCTGCTTGGCCTGCTCTGGGGCAATCAGGCATGAACGCTTTCAAGAAAAAACAGATTCGGAGGGAGATCAGAAAACTGAAATCACAGAATCATAGAATCATAGAATGGTTTGGGTTGGAAGGGACCTTAAAGGGACCTAGTCCCAATCTTCTTGCTATGGACAGGGACACCTCCCTCTAGTCCAGGTTGCTTAAGGGCCTGTCCAACCTGGTCTTGAATATTTCCAGAGATGGGGCAGCCACAGCTTCTCTGGGCAACCTGTGCCAGTGCTTCACCACCCTCACAGTAAAAGTTTCTTCATAATGTCTAATCTAAATCTCCCCTCTGTCAGCTAGCCCTGCTTCATTGTGAAAATGGGCGACCTGTGCTCAGGGTCATGACAGCTATGGACACAGTTAGCCCATAAACCTTGCAAAGCAGTGGCAAAATGTGGTCCTTAGGGATATTTCCCTATCTTGCAATAGCCAAAGTGAGATCCACAGCCCACTCCAACCTTCAGCAATGCATCACTCTCAGAGGCAGCAAGGCCCCTTCACCCCGTGGCACCTCTGTCCTCTGCCTCCATGCAGGAGTTTGTATGGTGTTGCAGTTGGCCAAACCAGTCCTGCCAGGGCTGACCAAGGTCTCAGCAGATGCACACAGCACATAGACGGACAGACCCCCCGTTTGGCTGGGCTGCCCACTAGACAGCGCACCCAGGGGCCAGAGGAGGCCACCTTGCAGAGGCCAGCATGCACCCAGTTAAGCAGTGCGCAAAGTCTAGAACTATGGGGGGAATCGTGGTGCACAATCATAATAAACTTCCTTTTGATGATTAAATACTTTGCTTTAAAGATCCAGAAAAGAAAATACTATTCTGTGTGAATAATAAGACTAATGGAATCTATTAATGCAAAAGTAATTTTTAATTCATTTTTTTAAAATACAAGCATACCAAGCTACATTGGTTTTTGAGGCAAGGATATTCTGTACTCAGTTGAAAATAAATCAGGGGAAAAAAACAAGATGTCAGTTTGCAGTGTCCCCAGGTAAGACAAATCACAATTATAAGGTTCATTGGTGGAAACGGTCACCATAAGTTTCACAAACACTTGTCACTGCCTGTGGTAATTTGTAATTATGTGTCTGTGGATGTCTGTCCAGATGCCAAAATGTCTTCATCTGCATATAAGGAATGCTTAAAAACACAACCCTTCTGGAAAGTCTGTGAAACCTTTGCACATTTTTCCTTGAAAAGCTGTCTAGTGAGATGCCACCACCTCTCAAAATGGGAGTTAGAGCAGTGTAGACTGCCCACCTATTGCTACTGTGTGGTCTCTACAATTTTCATCTTGTTACTGCGTCTTTCTTAACTGATACAATAAAAGCTTCTTTGCTATTCTAAAGCCGCATTCCTCACACACGTTTTCACCTGCTGTTTCATGACGCTTTGAAAATCAGTTTATTATTACTTTTTCCTTCATCTTTGGCAGTGGTGCTTAGTACACCAACTAAACAACGGAGCACTTCTTGGCCATTTTGTACATTCTCTTAACTTGCAAGCAGAAGTCACTGTCACTGTCAATGCCTTGGTGGAAGCTGAGAGAGTTGCACTGCCATGCATCTGAGGGAGAATTTATCCCATTGTGTGTGATTTTGTTTTCCCACCTGTAGAACAGGGTAAACAATGTTTCTTCTCCTCTATAAAATGTTTTGAATGCTTCAGATGGAAGAGTTAAGCAAGAACAATCATTGATAGTAAAACATTCTGGGGGTTAATTTGCAGTAAACAAAACTTGTTACCAGCTAACTTGTCAGTTTGATGGCAGAGAATGAAAAAGAGAATAGTGAGGCTCCTGGAGATGAGCTTCTATCTGAATTTTGAGGCAAGTCCAGAAAGGTTGAGGGCAACCTGCATGCTGTCACCTTCCTTTGTCTAAATTGCACCTAACCCAAGTGCTCTTGGTGCTCCTGATTGATCAGAAACAGCTCCATGCAGATTGAGCTGGAAGACTAGGTCCTGTTTGCCACAGGTATGCTAGCCTCCAGCTGCATAAAAAGCTATAGTATAATAACTGTTTCTGTCCACAGTGTTGCATCCCACCTCTAACGTAGAACGCTTGGCCTTTAGAAGCAGGAGGTAGGAAAAGGGGCACCGTAGTTTTCTTTGTCTGTTTGGCAATTAACCGTTCACTGGCTTTTTTTGTTGTAACATGCACTTCCTCTCTTGTTTTCATTTAAGCTTTGTGCACCATGGAAATTAATGTGGAGAAAGACAAACAGACAGGAGAGACCAAGATTGTCTCTGCTTCACCTATTGGCCCAGATGAGGCCCATCAAAGAGGATTCAAAGTCTATGATGATGGTACCAAGGTAGTCTATGAGGTTCACTCTGGTGGCACAGTGGTAGAAAATGGAGTACATAAATTAAGCTCAAAGGACGTAGATGAACTTATGCAAAAAGCTGGACAATCAAGTGTAAAAGGAGGGTATGAAACAATGACCGTGTCAGACAGAAATGAGGTAGCCGATGGAAACCTTAGCCATATGAAGGAGCAAATGCTCTTCAAGGAGGCAAAGCTGGAAATGATACACAAACCCAGCAAAGGGCATGCTGTGAACCCTCAGACCCAAGACAAACCCTGTGGTGGTGAAGCCCCAGAGGCCAGCACAGACCAGCCAGTGACAATGATATTTATGGGCTACCAGAACATTGATGATGAAGAGGAGACAAAGAAAGTGTTGGGCTATGATGAGACCATCAAGGCAGAGCTAGTCCTGATTGATGAAGATGACGAGAAGTCATTGCGAGAGAAGACAGTGACAGACATCTCCACCATGGATGGGAACGCTGCTGAGCTGGTCTCTGGCAGGCCCCTGTCGGACACGACAGAGCCCTCCTCTCCCGAGGGTAAGGAAGAGAGCCTGCCTTTGGAAGCTGCCCCAGGTACACAAAAGAAAAAGCGCTGTCAATGCTGTATTATCATGTGAACTCCTTCCCCACTCCGGGGAGCTCCTGCTCCGTCACTTACCTAGACCTCACTGTACTTCTAATTGCAATACTGTGAACTGGAAGTGAATGCCTCCATTGCCTTGCAGTTGGGTTGCTTTGCTTTCTAGTTCTTCAGGAAGAGGAGCACACAGTTATTTTTCCAGACTTACTGTTTGGGGTTTGGGAGGGGTGGGAAAAGTTGCTTCTTTTTTTGTTGTTGGCTTTTTTTTCCCCTTAATATTGCAGAGTGAGAGATTAATGGGAAATGGAGCAAATGTTTTCATATTTATTTGATTTATATATATATTTTATATATATAATGGAAACACTTTTTACATTTTTTGTTGGATATCTGGCATGCTTGATCAGATTCCTAGGATTCTGTGGGACTCTGAGCTTCACAGCAGCCAGATACAGAAGCCTTAAAAAAAATATTGCTTCTCTTTTTTAAGAAAAATCACATTTAAACTTTATTTTATAGATCCTATTTTTTATTTCTTGGGGGAAGGCTTAGATCATTTTACTGTTTTACTTTGCTAAAACTCAGACTGGTCTTTCCCAAAAAGTTTGCGTAGTTGGTTTTCTTTTTATAGTAACTTTCCAATTTATTTTGCCATATCAGAAAAAACCATCAGCCATTTTGCTTATTGGTGATACCAAAAATGGACCTTAATTATTCTTTCAAGAAAACATATGAATGATGATTTTGCCTTACATAGATCTTCCAGATTACAGTATTGTATGTGTACTTTATCTCCCCAAATTACAGTTGGAATTAGTTTGACATGGAAAAAATGCAGCTGTCACACTAACTGAAATGGAGTCACTGATCTAATTACTTGCCTTTCAGTAACTCTGCCAATGTTTATACATGAAGTTTTTCCACTGAACTCCAGTAGATGAGAGATACTTTCTGTTTCCTTAGAATATAAATGAACTTCTCTCACAGTCTGACCCTGTTCCCAGCAGATTCAGTTCTGAGATTCTCAGCACTGGAATAGGGGCAGGGCAGGGCCAGAGTTCTATTTTCTCATTCTTAGGGAAGTGTAGCTTCTCATAGAGCATCTCTCCAGTGCATCTACACAATGAAAGGTGATCAGTGTGATCCTGCCCTACTTTCCCAGGTAAAACTCCTGTGAAAGCCCACTGGAGTTTTGTTGGAGCAGCTGTTTCTGGGGATCCTACAGCTGCAAGGCTAACACTTTCAAACACCACTGGTGGTTTTGGATGCTTCATTTTCCCATGTGTGACACTTCAAAGAGGCCTGAGTTCCAAAAAAATCTTTCTTCACCTGTCCTCTGAAAATAAGGCCTGTTAAAAACAGCTCAAGGTGTAAGTCTAAAAAGGGAAAGGCATCCAAAATCAGTAGATGTTTCTTTGTTTCTCAGTCCTTTGATTCTTCTAACTACAGTGAAAAAGCAGACAGCTTTTTAGCACAGATATTACGATCCTGATTCTTGTCTCACACTGGTTTTGCTTAAGTGCAGCCTCATTCACTTTGGTGGAGTTAGTCTGGATTTATAACTACAGAAGTGGGATTAAAAATCAGGATTTGTGTTTTCTGATAGTGTTAAAAAGTACCAAATATCATTTTGAAGTGTCTTTGAAACTATCAGACTTCAAAAATCAATAACAGCAACTGAAACAGAAAAGAAAAAAGGATTTAAAAAAAAAGGAAAACAAAAAAAAAACCTCTTTTCAGTCTGAGGTGGTTCCTATGATATCTTTGTTCATTCTTGGATGGTGCTTTTACTGCATTAATTGTTAGTTCAGAGCATCCGATTAAAGAGTTCTCGCTCTGTACTCTTTTCTTTCTGTGCCACTAAAAAAGACACTTGTTCATGGTGGTGGTAACATGAGGCACACTAAAAACATACACACAAAATCATGCAAAGGCAGTTCCTGTGTTAGATTACTCAGCTGTCAGTATGGAGCTGGTCAGTGTAACTTCTTACCACTGCCCAGGTGACAGTCATGAAAAAGAAAAGCAAGCAGATAGTAGGAAAAGACAGCCACATCTGTATGACATCTGCAGAAATTTTGCTGGCCTCCATATCACTGCAGTGGCTAGATTTAACAGACTTCTGCACACTCCCCCCACCTCCTCCAGGGGCTTTGGGATGGGAGAAGGACCAAATTCACCCAAAGAAGCTCTGCATATCATCCCTTGACTCAGGCTTAGGTGATTCGGTTTTATCAAAGAGGGGAATGGCCACAGAGCCCCTCATTGTGACAACAGATCTGGTGGCTGTTTGTTGGAAACTAGCAACCTGTATTTGGGGTTTATTCAGTTGGATTGTATGGGTGGGTTTTTTTAATTTTTTCCCCAGAAATCTTGACGTTTCTTAAAACAAGACCCTGAATTTTCAACAGGACTGGCAAGGCTGTCCCCAGGCACATTTAGGACCCTAAAGCACTGCAACATAAAGGGTGAAGCTCTTTCCATCTTTCCCCAACCCATGAATGCTGTAGGAGCCAGGCATGCTTTGCAATAGTTCTCTCACTCTGAGGACTGTTCATCTCATCAGTAATGCTCAAAAATAAATACTTCAGCCATCTCCTCCTGGCCTGGCCGGTCATCTCCTTGATTACCACAATTACCACTCTTTCCTCTCCAGGTGTGATGCCACCTGGCCTCCCAGTGTCTACCCGGCCCAATGCTTTTTGCCCTGCTGCTTCTCTCCCATATGCACATTTTTTCCCCAAAGCCTTCTGCTTGGAAAATTCAGGGTGTCATCTCTATCCTAACCAGCTCTGTCCATGCATTTCTTCAGCCATGTGCTTCCTTGTCAGATGACTTTCTGGTTCAGCACTGACTCAGCATTTTGGGGATGACTCCCTCAGTGGCCGGCTCTGGGAGATGCTTGCTGAGGCTGGGACCAGAATGTCTCTGAGACCACTGCACCATCTGAGGCACAATGTGGCAGGGAGATAGTGGCATGCAAGAGTCCAGAAGTGGCCCTTTAGTGGTTAGAAGCAGAGCACAAGCCTTAAACCTTAATACTGTCAAATACCTACTTCTCAGTACTTGTAGCTAACTTTGAGTGCCTAGGAAGGCCCGGTTTTTTTTGTATATTTATATGAACTTCATGGTTAATGGGCCCTGATAGATCCAGAAAAGCTAATGGTTTGCCTGCATAGAGTTTGTCTTTACCGGTCAAAGGCAGTTCCATGTCTGAGGTCAGAAAAAAACACAAAACAGAAACAAATGAGTCTGAACTTCGAGGGCTTTAGCTACACCAGCTGAAACACGCTTACTCCAATCATCCTCCTCCACAAGGACAGCAGCCATGCTTTGACATCAGCTTGTCCCTTCTAGCCATTAGCCTGCAGCCAAATTATGGGGAATTCAGATGTGTTAGCCTAGGCCGATGAATGTAAACTGGTTTTCCAGGGCTGCTTTGGGCTTCAAAGGGGTTGGTTTTCCCTTTGCCCTCAGATAGGAAGCTGCCGGTGGAAATTCATGTACAATCAGGCACAAAGGAAGAGGTCTGCTCTGTGGTCAAGCAGAGAGAGATTTTTGTAAGGAACATTAAGGGAGGGTTTTTTTGTATCATTTTAAGCAAAACCCCTGTCTGTTTTACTTACATCATCACATGTACATTCTCAATTTCATTATTAGGGAATACAAAAAAAAGTAGAGTCAGAAACTGGTTCAGTGATAGCATTTTGCCACAAAAAAACTGCTCGCCTTAACTTTTTTAAGAAAAACAAAAAATCCCTCTTTTCACTGTATCTTTTCCTAGACTGTGAAAAAGTAACCTATGAAACTTTTTTATATTTAATATTTTCTAAGTTTCTATGAACCCACTTTCCACGTTGTCCCTCATTTGCATTCAGGAACTATTTCTTTTGCAAACCACTGCAATTTACATCCATTCCTTCTTTTATTTTTTTTTTTTCCTAACAGAAGAAAAATACAAATCAAAAACCACAGCATTATGATTAGTGGCTAGGCAATCTCTTTCAATTACAAGAATATCAATACAGAAAGAAAAGAATTACAGGGTTGTTTTCTTATTTTAATTTCCTGTGGCTGATGTACTGTATGGTATATGTTTACAGAACTCCTCTGTTCTGCCTTTGTGATGTTATCATCTAAATGAATGACAAAGTAGGTATGATGTGCCATTTAACAGTTTGCCTTAGCACTCTTGAGTTTCCTTCTTCTTTTTCTATCTTTCCTTTCCCTATTTTTCTTCCAAAACATGCAGGCTGTATTCCAAAGCTGTATAAACACAACATTATCTTACAATCCCCATCAAAAGAAGTGTGTGCAAGCCCTTCTCCATGAAGCATACCTTTACCAGTGCAATAGAAGACTTCAGCAAACAAAAACACATACACCCAATTCTGCTGTGTGTAGACCTATTTCAGTTAACAGGACTACCTACAGTAAGAATGTGTGTAAATGTCTGCAAGATCAGGGCATGAATGATTAACACAGTGTGTAGTTTGGCTGTTATTTGTGTACCTGTACCTATTCTATGCACTGCTGAGTTTGCCCAGGGTGGTGTAATCCTAGAGGTTAACTCTGAGTATTGTTGCTTCTGCTGAAACAAAACGAAATGGTGCTTAGCACCTGGTAGGATCAGGTCCTGAGTCAGCATTGCTACCACAGCATGAGCAAATATTAAGTGGGACTTCCCAAACAGTTAGTACATTAGTCCCCTGCCACTGTACCTAAGTTCACTACTGATTCTTCATGCTTAAAATTATAGAAGTATAAGAAATTAGAGCAGAAAGATAGCATACAGAGTTGCTAGAGAAATAAAAAGTGTTATATCCTTTGATGTAGCTCAACATCCAAATTGCATACTTGGAAAGTATGTGGGGATATAATAGAAAATGTATTATTTTACATTTGTGTATTTTTTTAAGGAATAAATATTTTTGTAATGAGATACAAGCCCTAAACAGGGATTGAGTTTCTGAATATTATCCTTGCCATGACATTGAACCTTTGAACTTTTTCATACATTTATGACAGTGCCCAGCTTCTTGGGATCTTCTGTAGACCTAACCACAATTTTCTTCAGGAATCAGGATCACAACACTTTTTAAAGAGTAAAGTTAGAAAAGTAGAATCCAATATACCTGCTATGAACACCATTAAATAAGTAAATGTATTTCACAGAAAGAGTTGGACCTATGCTTTCTATAGCTAAACAAATTTATCTAGAAGACCAACACGGTAGGCAATAGTAGAGACGTAAGGCTAAATAGGAGAACTATAAGTTTTTTCATTTTGTCATACTTTATCCAATATTAGATTTCAAAATGCAAAAGATGGGCCACTGGAAAGAATAGAATTAAATCATTTAGACAAAGTAGAGTATTTTCCCACAGGCTGAGACGTGGATTCTTTATTTTTTCTGAATTCACTCAGAATCAACCAGTTCTTTCTGTCTATTAGAAAGTTTAGGATTTGCTTCAGATTATGTTTCATGAGCCTTCTGGGCAGCAAGAGTAAACCTGAGTTCTGAGCTTAATCAGGGGTTGCAGGCTATGACAATATCCAACAAAAATGTGGACTGTAATTTTTGTATCTAAAAGAGTAAGATATATGAAAAAGCTGAATTTACTTAGTTCAGAATATAAATGGATTGTCATCCAGTCCAAAGAGAATATAAATTCAACTTGTAATATAGACTTATAATAATAACTTAGCTTGTAAATAGTGACAAGGGTGCATGAAGTTCTTCAAATGTCCCACTTGTATTTAAAATGAAACCATTATAAAATTGAGCTCTTTTCCTCCTGGATTCAAAGAGTCTTATAAAATCTAAGCTTTTTTCCTGTGGTGGTTTCACTCAGGCTGTTCAGTGGATTAAGAATAGGCTGTTTGTTTTAAGGGCAAACTTGTGAAGAATTCTGAGCCCCTTCCTTCAGTTCACCAAAGCTTCTCTTATTTTGAGGGGCTTTGCTGGTTCTCTATTGCAAAGCTTCCCTGCAACTTTTTCTCAAATTCTTCTCAAATGAAGATTTAGGGGTTTGTTTTAAAAATTAAGCTATTCCAGAAATTTAAAAAAGAAAAAAAACAAAGAATTTTAATTAATTTTTTAGTACTAGGTGAGTAACTCAAGTCCACCCATTTGGGTATATTTGTACAGTTTTAACTTGCATTAGTATGTTAGTGATTCATACTGGAATTTAGACCTTGCATATCTTTTGAGTAGGTCTGTAAGACCTAAAGACTTGCCTGTGAGCATAAAATAAGGCACCCAAACAGCACTTCTTAAGTTAATGGGATGACCCAGACAAATGAAATCTAAGCACATGCACAAAAGCCTATAGGGTCTGGTCTTTAAACAATATGCTACAAGCAAGCCTTATGCTGCTTTATCTGTGTCTCCTCATTCCTTTAATTAGATAGTTTTTAAAAGATGTTGTGAAACTAGTGCACTTTTCTGCAGAGGCAGATTTAGAGCATGGTCTCCTTGCTGACTGTGTTTGAAAGTAGACAAACACCCTCCAGGAACTCAAAAACCCCAGTGCCTGAAGAGGGTGACGGTGAATTTCAAACCTGCACACATATACAACATAAAAAAGGCAGTGTTAAATTTTAATTCCAAAGTTTTTCCTCTGCACACCTCTATTCCAGACTCTCCCTCTCCCCTGACTGTGTACTTGCTGTCATTCTGGACACTATTGCTCAGATGCTCCTTTTTTCCTCCTTTCTCCGCTTCCCTTTTTGTGGTCTTTGATGACCAAAGATAATGAGAGGTAAGAAAAGAGATTACAGTTAAACCTCACCTCAGGCCTGTTGCTGTGAGTCCCAAGTAAAAAGAAATTACAGTATTCTGTCCTTGGCATTTGGACATTTTCCTATACTTACCTAGATTCCTAGGGCAGGTTTCATACTAGAGGAGTGCTCTCCATATCTACTCCCTATCAATCCCATGGGTTGCCCAAACAGTGGGTTCTACTAAAATCTCACTATTTAGGTATATCTGCTGTCTTTCTTTCCATTTCTGTGGGAATACACTAAGCCACCCAAGCCCATATGAGCTAGATATGCCCCAGTGCATAAAATACCGTCATTCAGAAGCCACTTATAGGAGCAGAAGACAAGCCACCCCCACTGATTGTCAGGTTGCTGTTGGCAGGGTAAAGGTTTCAGGAGAAAAATGTGAACTTCCCCACAGGCTGATCCGGCATGCAAAGGCATTCTCAGTAAAATCAGCTGCCAAAATGCTACTGGTGCTCCTCCAAGGCAATGTGCTGGTCAGAAAGAGGTAAACTCAAAAATAAAGACAGTTTTGTCCAGCTGTATAAATTCCCAATTGAATGCAACACTTAAGCTCCACTAATCTTAAAACCTTGCTTGAAGTGTGAAGCACTGTGCTGGTTAGAGATGGCCTTGAGGATATGTCAATATCCCAGTGTCTGTGATTAAGGTATTTTACTGGTGATGGGGTCAAGTTTTGTCGCTGTTATTTTGCAAGTATGGATGCAGGCACTGCTTACGGGTAGATACAGGAGATGAATCCATTTGGGAGGTTTTTGCTTTTCCAGTGGCCACTGAATCTGAGTGCAGCAAAGGTAGCCAAGAAAGAGCAGGTCAGGGCAAAGGCAAAGAAAACATTTCTAAAGGTTTCCTGTCCCTCCCAACTACTTTCACTTCATAGACAAAGAATGACTTTTTTTAGGGGTTCAAGAAAATGTTGTGTAAAATGCAGCTTTTATGGTGAATGTAGGTTGTGGTTGAGATTTTTTTTTTAAGCTTTAGTCTCCCACTTTCTTTGTGAGCTAATGTAAATAAGATCCCATTTTGTTGGGGTAAAACTGCTGTGCTAACACTGGATTAGAATTGCTGGGGATAGCTGCCGTACTTTGTAACCTGAAGTGTACTTTTTTGACTGTTATGTTTTTTTCTTCAGATTAAAAAAATGAGTACAAAAAAAACCACAAAAATAAAAAAACCAAGAACACTGCCAGCAACAGCCATGCTGTAACTATGGCTTCTCTCTTTTTTTGTTTTTCTCTGTACAGTATTACTAGTAAATAAATCTGCCTTTTCACTGCGCCTACTTCTGTGTCTTTTTACTGTGTTTCTCTCTAACTACCACTCTTCAAGATGCTCTGTGATCTCAAGGACGTACAGCACCAAGCTGCCTGTATCAATAACAGAATAAAAGTACTAACTCCACAGCAGGGTTGTGTTGTTTTTTTCCTTTCCTCCACTGCTGTGCCCTACTGCTCTGAGTTATTTTTATTAGATGCTTCAACATATTAACTCTTTGTACCTGTTACTGTCTCATCACTGTTCCCTTTCCTTCTCCTGTGATACTTTGCCAAGCATATTGCAGAGCTGGTTGCTCCAGAAGCACATGGCATCTTCTCATATCTGTGGGACATAAAGGATTGGCTTTGGTCAGCCAGGCTGTATGTCCTGAGTCAACTTATTTCCTAACTGAGGAAAGCATTCCATATGGTATACAAAATTCCCCAGAAATAACTGCTAAAGAATTTAAAGACTTCTGGAAGGAACAGTGGGCTGCTTTCTTCCAGGGTTTATCACAGGCAGTGCACTCTGTGTTTCAAGACTGGAAGAAGCCTGCCATAGTCTGACTTGTAAGGAAAAAGGAAAAACCCTTGTGTAGTTTTTTTTCCCCAAGATGTTCCATTTACCTGAGCTTAGAACAGTGCTAGGATGGGTGATGCAGGCAGGCATCATAAACCTCCTTCTCAGAAATTTAAAAATTCATCTTAAGCTCACCACAAATCAACCATTGCTGTGTAAGTACTCTCTCTGCTCATTTCACCCGGTAGCCATACAGATAAATGTATATGCACACACACATGTATCTCAGCCTTTGCAATATGGTACTTTTTAACATCACAGAAGGGAAAATGGCCAAGTGCATATAAAACTTTGCTGCTTCATAGTGCAGTCCTGAAGTTTTGCAGTAGGTGGGGCTTCAAGTTGGGGTTTTTTACTACTCATGTTTGAGTGACAGAAAGTCAATTTTACCTGTCCTAGAAGATTCTGTGAATGACTGGAGAATTGTATGTTTCTGAAACCAAAGGACCAAAGGACTAGAACTGACTCAACTGACAGCAGTGATCATAACTGTTTAAATTTCTTTGGGTTTGCAAAGACCTTCCTAATTCAGAAGGTGTGTTAACATAGCAAAAGGAAGGATCGTGATCCTGAATTAGCAGAAGTATCTGTGTGAAGACCAGAAAAAAAAGAAGGGCATTAGTATGTGCAACTAATTTGGACACTTGGACACTTAAGGTACATATTCCATTTGTTGATGCATACCATAGCCTAGTACATATCTTATTTTCATTCCACCCCATTTAACCATATGAGAAGGTTTTCAGCTAAATGAAACCTCTATGGATAATAACTGTAGGATTGAATAGCAAAAACTTGACAAGAAATAATTTTTGCTGTCCCAAGACCCCTATTTGCAATGCTCCTCTGCTGCAAAAGGTCTGCTCAGATGTCCACTGCATTGTGCACAGTCACATATGAATCCTCTGTAACTGCTCATGAGGGAAACACAGGCTGGCCCCTAAAGGAGTTTACAAAACTACAGAATATGGCACCGCTGTGCAAAACATCATCTGCATTTACCCCTGATATGAAAACCACCTGCTTCATAGTCAGAAGTGTCTAGTTGACAAAACCATCTTCTCAGATGAGACAAGGAAGAAAATACTTGCATAGAAATAATTTGCTACATCAGACTTGAAGGAGGAAACTTCCCAGCATCAACCCGCGAAAAAAGAATACAGTGAATAATCAGGCAGCAGAGAAAGAGGTTGGGTCACTCCAGATTAGGGGTAGGGAGTTCTGTTGCTGCACAGACACTGGCCTGCAAACCAGCTCAGTTGCCTCAGAAAGAAAGGGATTGGCTCCTGTCTTTTATACGCAGCATTTTCTCCCAGTGTAAGTAAGCAACCTTTCTGGACTCACTGAGCACTAATAAAGACGCTGGCCCAGGTCCTTGGAAACATCATTTCCAATTGCTGCTGCTCTAAACAGTACAGCAGACCTCACAGAAAGTTCCCTACCTCCAGATCTACAAAGGTACGCAGAGACAATGTTATCCCCTTGATTTAGATGGGAAGTATAGGTTCCTAAATACTCCGGTGGGTCCAGGTTTTTTCATATGTTTTACATCTGTAATTTAAGATTATTGGCACTAGCCTGCCTCATGGAGATGCAGAAATGTGTCTTTAGTGTCTGCAACAAGACTGCAAGAAAAGTGGGGCTTACTCTGCATACACAGCAGCACAAAACGTACATTTTTGGGGAGGTTCTGCTTGCAATGGCAATGTCAAACCAGAAAAAAAATAAGCTATACTGCAACCAAAACCAGCCATTCACAGCACTCAGGCACTTGCTAGGAGTGATGGATTTGCTATGATTTAGGAAAAAAGGATCTAGGAGTAGTACTTTTTGTTACTTGTAGACGGGAGAACAAAGGGAGAAGATCATGAAGAGGGGGAAAAAGAGAAAAAAAAAGTGACTCAAAAACGGGTCACTTTCTCAGACATGACAAATCAGTTCAGTTTCCTTTTTTGAGTGCTCTATTGTGTGTAACGCATCACTGGCTACAGATTCCCTGGGACTATAGTTGAGTCTGCTCCAGCACTGGCAGCAGTATGGTAGCTTTTGTGGGTGCTGGGAGTTGGATACGCTAATTAGCCCTGCTGTTCACTTGAGCATAACCCCATGCTAAAATGGTTGTACTGCTTTTTAGCCGATGTGGTTACCTCTAGACAGCATGGCATAGTGGTTTGTAAGCATCCTATGTTTTAAAAAGAAGGAGACTGTTTTGTACCAGGTCTTGATCATTGTATTACACCAGTACCAGATCAAGTACCAGAATATCTTGATCATTGTATTTCACTGGAGTGTGGTACACGTACTGTTTAATTTAAAGCAAATGAGATTACCTAACCCTGACATCTTTTTAATTGTGTTGTGCTGCTCAGTTTTTGTTATGCTGTAAAAGATTTCTTCTTAGCATGCTGTGCTAAGCTGTACAAGCAAATTTATTGCTGGAGAAATAGGGGTTCATGAACGGATCAGTGGGGAAACAGAATAAATGCTTCCTTTTGCTGACCAGGTTAGCAATTTTCTACTGCGAAGTGTGGCTAAGTTACCAGTGAGATGGAGTAAAGTGATGGATCTGTTAAACACCACATGCACTCTGAGAGCAGGGCTCACATCTGGAAATTCTCCAGTGCTGCAATTTCAGTCTGGATTTTTTGTTACAGAAGTGGGAAGTTGTCAGGGGGTTAGTAAATTGGAAGAGTTAATTAAGATAAATAGTTCCACTTAGACCAGCCTGGGAAGGAAACAGACCTTAACTTAGCATGCGAGAAGTTTCCATTTTTGCTGCTACAACTTGAACTGAAAATCTAGTGCTATTTTTTTGAATCTCCAACTCATGGAGTCAACCAATCCGGAGAGAGCCTTTGCTATCATTTGAAAGAGACTAGAAGAGAAACAGTATATTCTGGCCTTCCTGGCTAAGGATGAAATCTGTAAAATACTTGCTGTAGTTTTATGTACAAGCTCTGCAGAGCTGTGATATTCTGGGTCTCCTTTCTTGTGGCATTTAAGAGACTGCAGACACTATTCTTAAGCACTGCTGATTACAATGAGGAAATGATAATAAGATATGTGGAAAAGCTACTGAAAGATCATACACTGTTTATTCTCCTCAGTTATTTTACATGTAAGGATTTAGGATTCAGAGCTGGAAATACTGAGATTTGTTACTGATTTATCTTTACAGTGTGCCAAACATTTGCCAAATATAAACAAATGGAGGACCTACCATGGGGGCTGTAGCCTGCCTGTCTCCATTTTCTCTACTCATTACAGCTCCTACAGAGAAAACATCAGGGCTGAAAGCTTTAGACAATATTCAAGAGTATTTAGAAGCTGTAATTGAAAGTGGAAATAAAAAGAAAACAACTCTTTCATCCATTCTAATACACAGACTAAAAGGGATTAAATCCAGTCTGATGTTAAAGGACAACTTTCACAGCTTAATAGCTGCAAACACTGCAAGCAGGACCGCCAAACCCCTTAGAAAACAACCCACATGTGCCTTCAGGATCAGGACCATATACCCCGAGCCAGCCCAGTGAGTGCAGAATGCCTGTGTGGGAAGTCAGTCAGGGCAGACGTTTGCCACAAAGCACTAAGGAGAAGTATTGCAATTAGTTCATAAAAATGCTCTCTGATGCAATAATGTTTTTAAATGTCCCTTGGTGCCAGAGAGATTGCAGGCTGTAAATAGCCAGCCCCAGTAAGACAAACTCGAGGCAGCAGCACAAGCTCTGATGTAGATACCAAAGTAAGCATACCCAGCTTACGCTGAAGAAATGCACTACCTGTCACCAGCAGCACTGGAGAAGCAATTGTTTTGTCTTTTACAACAGAAAATGAGTGACACACAAGCAAGATCTGTTCAGGATGGCCCCTGCTGTGGGCAGAACTTCAAATAGCAAATTTGTTTAGAGCAGCAAGAGCCAAATGGGGGTCAAGGTTCAAGTCACACTGCCTGGGGTACCTGACATGTATCAAAATTATGCACTATAAAAACACTTGTCTCCCCACAGGCTCCAGACATAATTTTCTTCTTATTTGTTCAATTATTTTAAACTCAGTACAATTACGTTAGAGAAGTTTGACAAGAAGATTTTATAGAAAAGCTAATAATTTTTTTTCGAATGTAAGCAGTTAGGGTTAGTGAATTGTGGTGGCAGAGGTTGCTGAAAGCCGTGCTTCTCAACTATGAGAAAAGAAAGTCCAGTCAAAAATAAAGAATACTTCTAGAGCACAGACATGCAAAAAATAAGTTGGAGAAAAATGTAGCCTTTCTACTAGTCTTTGAATCCCCAGGAATATAATTTGCCCGAAAAATATCAGACGTGTGCTTGAATTTCATAATATGGGTAGTCAAACAGATCTGTTTGTATCACTCCATTTCATTCAACACTTCTTCATAAAGACCCAAATAACTGGGAACAGCAGAACTGTCCCCCAGATAAGCTATGCCATAAACAACCACCGGTTTTGGAGAACAGGCTTATTAAACAGTACCAGGCAGACAGCAAGGTAATGATGAAATGCAGTTAAGTGCTCCAATGAACTCATCTGCTTTATCTGCAGTGGTGAAGGTCTTGCTTTCTATGTAACTAACAGCTTCTCTTCCAGGACCTCTATTTTGCAGAGATACCTTCCTTGGCCCTCCACTGCCTGTGGGCTTGGAAGCCAACCATGTATGGTCCTTCAGAGCATGGGGGGCCAGGGTTGTGCTGGGCAGGAAAGGGAAGGAGGCAAAAATTATTACTGCATGCTGTTTTATCTGAAGGAGGATGAGAACACTGGCATCATTACAGCAAAGTAAATAATACTGGTTTTATTCACTGGTGAAAATGAGCAATCAAAAGCAGAGCAGAACATTCTACCACACTGAACCCAAACTGAAACGTTCTGAGTTAACCATTTATTTAAAATAAATGTTTTTTTTTTTTCCAAATCAGAAGTTTCAGTGCCAGCTGGAGGCATTTCAAAAAACAAACACACAAAACCCACACCAAAAGAAACAACAAACAAAACAAAACCACACAAATTGATATTTTATTTGAAATACATTAAAAATATTGCTTTGACATTACCAGAATATTCCCTTCAACTTTTTCTATCCAAAATTATTATTAGTGGAATTCAATGAGATTTCATTGTCTTAGAACTCATTTGTTTCCAGAAACCTTGCTGTTCAGATTCAAAAGCAAATTTCACTTGGCTCCAGCCAGCACTGCACTCCTAGTTGAAGCCTGGAGGGCTGACACTAAGATTTCAAGCCTAGTGTGCATGATAATGAAGGGCTCACCATTGGCAACAGACCCACAGCTGTATATTGTCAGTACTGGATGATGCTCCTTTCTCTGCTGACTGTGGCCACCATCTGATTTTTCCTTCCCTCCTGCCTGCTGCCTCTCACTTCAGCCACATGCATATTTGCACAGCACTCCCTTGAGCACTGCTGCTCTGTGTGGGTGTCTCTGAAGCAGAGAGCACTCTGATGCAGGTTGATGCTACCACCAGTAAGGAAGACTCAAGTGTAACATCCATTATCAGAAATAAGAAGACTAGAATGCCCTTTAACAGATGCTAAAGCTTCTCAAGAACAAACAGCTGATGAGGAGCGATTGCTATTACTGGACTCATCCTCCCATGGACACAAATCACTGTTTCAATGTCATACGTGCATCATGGAAAACCTAGGCAACACTGATGTCTGTAGGAAAAAGAGCTTCCAACCTGATGTAATGTCAGATCCCAAAACAAACTCCTTTTCTGACTGCCGCTGCCCAAAGTAAGGAAGACTCTAACTGGGTAGTTGATGCAAGAATGTAAGATGTTTGTGCCACAAAGATCTTAGTGAAAATATGTGTTTGAGGTCCCTTAGCCCTCCAGAGAGGTTTATGAGGTGAGAAGCAATCAGAGAAATGTTCTCCAGAGAGAACACAGAGGCTTTGGTGTTTTTATCCATCTCTTAGGTCATCTGAGCTCTCTCCCTTAACATACCTGTCTAGTTTTTCAGGTGGAGACAATTGTGCTTCTTAAGATAGAAATGCAAGCACTAATTGCTGTTTATAGCAACTATCTCCAGTAGGTTGTAAAGCAGTTCTGGTGGCTTCTGCCTGTTTCAGTATGAATAATTAGCACTGAGCATGACAGAATTACCAAGACAGAGTTGTTAGCTTTGTTCAATTAATTTTGGTCTTTATGATGAAATCATGGAGTCAGAATGATTCTATGATTTCATCTATGATTTTTGAAATCCTCTCTTGAATAAAATCTGTGTGCTTTGGTAGAGATAGGCTGGCACTCTGTGTCCATATAAACACATGGTGCTGTGTAAGTGCCAGTACTACTGAAAGGTAATTCAAGGCCCATATGTTGATCAACCATATGAACCGGATAGATTAGAAAATGGTGCCTGGCACTGACAGGGAACAGGATTCCCTCTCTGTTGAAGCAAAGTGGCATCAGTGGTCCCCAGCAGGCTGTGAGGTAGGTGATATTTTGTCGTTCAACACTTTCACATTCCCACTCTGACTCTTGCGGTGGGGGTCAGCAAAGACAGACAAGTGCCTAGTTAGGCAAGGCATGGCAGACATCTCCCACCCCACCTGAGTGGAAAGCAAGTCAGTCTAGGAGAAACCAGACCTACAGGCTGAAGGGAGTGAGGAGATAAGAGGCAATATCTGTAGATTTTCTCTGGTCTGAGGAGATAGGAAGCATCAGGCAGCACAATAAATTGCAAGTGGACAAAAAAACAACTCTTCACAGCAATAATGCTGAACATGGGGTGTGGGCTCTAGGCTGCTTGGCAGTCCATCAAGGAGACCTCATGCCATTTACAAATTAGGGTCTTTATTTTCTGAGATCAACCAACACATCATTTAGCCTGCAGTAAAAGTCAACAGCCAAAAGTAAACTTGGGAAACACCCCAGAAAGCCTGCTTTTGACCATTTTTTGTTTTGCACCACAGCTTACTGCAATCCTTCCTTAGGCCAGAGCTCTCAGAGCCCAAACATGGGTCTGCTGTCCCTGTAATTCAGAGAAGAGAGGAGCATAGGCCACAAAGATCAGGAGCCAAGCCAACCTGAAACTTCAGGGCTAGGCAAAGCATGGGTTTTGCAAAGGGTGAAAGTCAGCCATATGATTTAGAGCTGGACCCACAGCTTCCCCCAGAAATTGGTGAGCCAGCACCTGTGGTTTGGGGTGGATCTATCTGTGTTGTTTGTGTAGGGCTGTGCTGTACAGAGCATTATGTCCACACCATACCCGCTATTTACCAGACCTGCAGACAAAGTGCCTGCATAACATTAACAAACACAGAACACCAAAACCTGATCTAGATAAGCTGCCAGACCTCAAGGTAAAAGGCCAGGCTCAGCCACAGTAAAAATGGTAGCGTTCAGGTCTCCAGATGTGAACTTCTCTCCCATTTGCTGTTTAGGTTTAAAAATAGTCTCTCTGTGGAAAATCGTTGCTGTGGAGGATCAGCCCTTATTAGTTTTGTTTTGAATGCTTCAATCAGCTTCAAAGATTCATTGGCTTTATGCTGGAGCTTGAGCAGGGAGATCATAGCCATGAATAGTTCTATACAGGAATTCTGACTTGTGTGTGTGTGTGTGTGTTCATGTATGTGCAGACAACTTTCCCTTCTCCTGAAACAACAAATACAGGCTTGATTTTATTAAAAAATATTTTATATTAATTCTAAATAGTGTATCCTTTTCTCAGTATTTGCCTCGGGGTTTCTCACACTTATTGAAGTCGGCAGTATACCACAAGTATCCTAGAATGTGGCAAGAAAAGGGCAAAGGTAGAAAAATTCTGATGTCTCATTTCAAAAAGCTGGCCTCAGATCCTACATCTTACAAAATATGGTGAACTTTCATCTCTTCAATTACTACCCTCTCTGGAAGCAGCAGCTGGAGTCCTGTCTCTGCTGCAGTCAATAGGAGTCTTGTTTCTAATTTCTTGGCACCAGGATACACAATGAATCTGTGTGTGTAAATCTTTGCAGGCCTGGATCCTAAAAAATTTAGATGGAAGGAGGTAATACTTTACATAAGCCATAAATTTAAATAAATATACTAGCATTAAAAATACCTGCTTTCCATGGAGGAAGGTTAAGTTTAAAAGAAAAGTCTATTCTGCTGCCATGAGGTCCTGTAAAGCTTCCCAAAATATAAAAGCATTTACAATTCTATGAATAGAGTCAGTGTAGTGTATCTCTTTCTCCTAGTAAAGAGATACGAGAGTTCAGTCTGGACATCAAAAGTTTATGAAAAATACATTAAAAAGAGAACTTCCAGCACAGCCATGAAGGATAGCCTGCTGAAGGTATGAAAGAAATTTTACTTAGCATTTGTTTACTTCTTAAAACTCTGCCTATATAGACTTCTGCCTATTTGACTCATTGATCCACCTTCAAGACTTTTCAGTTACATCTGTGCAGGCCTAGCTCTGAGATGAGAAACCTCAAATTCCAAAATTTCTGAAAATGCAAATTGTCCAAAGAAAAGTTAGGATGATGTTTGGATTAGTTCTTATTTCCAGCAAGGCTGGGTGGTTTAGTGCAAGTTCGTCTTTTGGAGTTCCTCTTTTTCATTTGTATTTGAATGAAAACCGTCATTTGCACAGTACTGTGAAAGTTTCAGAAAGATAGAGAGCAACATAGTTTGTGCGGCAATGTATATAGCTCTTAAATAAGATTAACATTGAGCAAAATGGATGGGGAATGAGGGGGTGATGTGTTAGATGTAGTAGGACTGCTGGTAGAAGTGAACTGAAGGGTCTGTAAGATAAAAAAAAAAAACATCAAAACTCCTCCCAGAAACTGTTTAATCAAAAACTATTAGTATCATGAAAGTGACATTTTAGAAACAATATATGGTTCCAGAAATCTATAATTTTTGTTTTCAGATAAAGTAATAAACCCAAGGTGGTTACAAATATGAGCCTTTCCTTGTCAGCTGACACAGTGTAAAGTTAGACCTCCCTCAAGAATCCTAACTAGTTTAATGACAATTTAATACTGCTAATAGCAGAGTGATAGCATTTTGTATTATAGCACATGTGCCTTGTGCAACTGACTCAGTACACTTGATTTTACTCAATTACTAAACAACCTAAGCATCTGCGAAATACCCCTCATTATTTTTAGACAGTAAGCGAAGAATGCAATGGAAGTGGTCTTTAACAAATTAAGTACAAGAGATGGTGTAAGCTGTATTTTAACATTTAATGTGTATTTTAAGAGATGACCAAGTTGTTAGGTGTAAGGTAGATTGCTTCTCAACCTACGAGTTAGTGACTTATGATTGTTCTGTCAAACAAGATTTCGGTACTTTAAAATGCACTTCAAATCACGCCTTTGCACTAAATAATATTTGCATATTCTGAACTATATATTTTCACTAAAATAATCCATGGTTTAGAGTTCTTCTTAGGATCGGAAGGCAGAGGAACTGGATTAAATTCTTGTGGTCCTATAATGCAATTTTCTAAAAACTCCTAAGAAAGCAGTAAAATAGTTCCATTTCTCCTCCCTGAAAGGCCCAAAGTCTCCAATGCAGTGAAATTTCACAGCATCCGATCAAGTCAGAAAAGTGCTATCATTTTTATATGAAAAATGAGGAACTGAGGCAGATGAAAATGAAGTGGCCGCCTCTGACGTGGAAGCCCAACTAATCCCTCAGAAACAAACATTTTCCAGTGCCAGTGTGGCTCTTCACTGTTACCATGCATGCACATTTCATCTGCACAGAGGACAAGTCATGAACGGAAAAGCTACTAGGCATCTTCTCATCTGCAGGGAGCCTCATTGAAAACATGTACACCTACAGGGTGCCCAGCACAGGAACAATTACAGACCCCAAACCTCCTATACGTACAGTTACATCCCGTCAGCTAACACTCTGCCTAGCAATGACATAGCAGCCATCAAGAGGAAAGCATCTGCTGCCCCATAAGTGTGCATCATTGGCACTGGGAACTGTTAGGTGTGGAGGCATGTCCTTTCAATTTTACAGACCAGGCTGTTCTGCAGAGTGTGCTTACACAGAGCTGAATAAAGATTATCTGCTGTTGTTTTATGGCTGTATTTGTGCTGGTACACTGTTACAGGATGGGAGGGAAATACCATGGCACATGCACATGTACCATTGCCATACACAGCACAATCATGACTGTTCCCATTATAGAGGCATCTTTTACTGCTTCCTTGTACAAGAAGCATCCTGACAATATTTATGGAGGACAGGAAAAAACCCCACAAGAACACAAATGCTAAATGTCTTTCTTTCTTTCTTTTCTTTTTTTTTTTCCATTTTCTGCAATATGCTGGTAGCTCAGTCTCAACTAACACCCAGTTTTCTAACGAGGATTACCCAAGTCACTGATTTCCAGCAGGAGCATCCTGACAGAGGCAGGCAGGACAATCAGTATGCCTGAAACCACAGTAGCTGGAGATGTTACACAGCAGCATATACAAGGTAACATCCCATTTTCCCAGGATAAGATCTACCTTTTAATTTTATAGGCAAAATAAAACAACAAATTACAAACCAGGATGTGTTTGGCAAATACTGATCCATTAAAAAGGAAAAGAGGAGTAGCCCCCCCAGCTGAAGACAAGGGGAGATTCTTTGGTACCCCTATAGTTTCCCTGTATGGTTTCTCAGATCCCCCGTAGCTGAAAGCAGCAACACAGAAGGGAAAAGCAGAAATGGTGAAATGCTATCCTCCAATGCTCATTCTCCAAATGTTTATTTAGAAAATTAACACACTTCCCATTATAATTCTAAGCAGAGATTGGGCACCCAGCAGTGACTCTTGTAGAAACACAAAAATTAGAGACTTAGCTCAGATTCAGGGAACAAGGATTCATAGTCCTATTACACTCATATCACACCGAACAAGCCTCTACTTGTTTCTCCATCTGTTTACTTCCATCATGTATATACAAAGCCTTAGGCCAGGCAGTGGTCTCAACTGTATTTGCATTATTCAGGAAACATCTCTGCTTGTAACATATATTAGTTTTTAAAGCGTAGGCCTTAGGAGAGCACTGAAAATTTCATAGCACCATTCTTCTTTTCTGAACTGAATTCTATCTGAACTCAATTATTCACCTCTTTCTGGTAAATAGGGAAGCAAATTCAGCCCTGATACAAACCTGTGAACTTCTCATTGACTTCAATAGCCATTCAGCTTAGCTATGTCAAAGCTGAATTAGGCCTTGGTCTCAAACTGTCTTGTCTGCTCTTGCCATCTGTCTTTCTTTGCTAGCCTAATTCTTTATTAAATAGGGTGTCCGGAATGAACATGAGCCTTTTCTGCTGATCCTTCCTCTGCAACAAACATTGCTAGAGGCTAAAATTCCTGAAAGTTATGACTACTTTGTCTGCCTCTGCTTCTGGATAATATCTGAGGCTCTTTTAAGGTGGTCTGAATGTTTAAATTCCTAAACACTCAATCCCTTTGCAGTCATACCTTAGATATTCAAAATTAAGATATTCAAAATTATTAAGCCATATAGGAAATCATAACTTACAACAGTACACCGATTCATTGTCCATCCTTCTTAGAGGTTTCTGAAGTGGTAGTGCTAAACAACACAGTCGTTCACATACCATGTAGATGGTGAAAAAAAAAGAAAAGAAACCCAGACAGATAAATGTCTCCATTTGAACAAACTATTGCACAACTGATCCCATAGAAATATTAAAGTGACAAGGCAGAGATTTGTCCAATGACACCCATAATCTAGTGGTTTGGACGCTGCAGGAGGTACAGGAGCAGATCTGAAGATACAGGCTGGGTGCAGGTGTTCTACGTATATGAAATCTCTTATTGCTGCTGTCAGAGACCATTGTTCTGGTCCAGTGGGGCAGTTCTTCTGTTCTTAGAAACTGTCCTTACTGAGCTAGGAGAAGACTCACAGCTGTTCTCAGAAACCAAATGTGGAAAATTCAAATAACCTGACTGCACACCTAAAATAAATTAAGCATGACAGTTATTTTTATCTGTTACTCAGTGCAGGTTGTGAAGAGAATACTTGAATAGCTTGAATAAAGGAAGATGCAGCCATGAATTTAATTTAAAGTCAGACTGAACTATTCACAAATTGAGAGCTGCTGAGGATCAAGTCATTTTGTTGTCATTTAAAGGGAAAAAAGTACCACAACCCACCAAAAAAAAACCAAAAAAACAACCCAAACCCACCTCTCATACCTTCATTGTGTCTCCACAATTTCATGCTGCAGGCAAGACTTGACATAAAAGCACAGTAGTTCTTCCTAAAAGAGTCTTTCTAATACATTTCTAATTTCTAGAAATTTCGCAAGAAATTTAGCTTGCTAGATTTCAACAGGAAACATTTAAATGTGCATCCTGACATTTGAGGGCTTACTCTTAAACCTTTTTAAATTGCCTGATCTTTGTTCATTTTCAGAGCTACAAACTCTCCACAAGGTAGGCTGTCCCTTTAATACGTTATAATTTAAAATCCTAGAAAAGCAGTAATAACTCCAGCACACAAGCAGTAAGTATTTGAGTTACAGGTAATATTAAAGTTAATTGAAGCCCTAATGTAATTTTATTTTTCATGCTCTATTCCACTGGTATTATGGGCTTACTGTCAAGATGAGAGCTGTGAAAAATTACTATTGGTACCCTGGTACAAGCTCTACACTGCTTTTTATCAAGGGGGGAGCTAATTCTCTTAGGAAGATCCTTTACTGAATCAACACTCCTCACTGTTCACGCTAAGGAAGAGTGGAAGGAACCTAAAAAATAGGACAGATAAGGGGAGATACACATACACCTACAAAAGCTACATTTTAAAAGAAGGTCAGTTTTGTTTATCACAGCTTTAACATGCCCCCAGCTATGTTCAGGCCTCAAGCTCTGAAAAAACTCCCCAGTCATATATCCTGTCCATGCACTAGATTTGGTGCAGCCTGTAGAGACGGACTGCCTCATCAGGCAGGGAAACCCATCTCATCAAGAGACTGCCCTGCATGTGAGTTCTGCTCCCAAAAGTTAATGAGAGTACTGTAACCTAAAGTCGTAAGGGCCCAAAAACTAGAATGCAAGCATAGCTACCAAAGGCAAAGCATCAGCCTCAGCTGCTCTTTGATGCACCATAGAATGCAAGTGCTTGAAGACATTCCTTGCCTCAGGAATGTTTTTAATTTCAAATTTAGACAATGCACACTGTGGGACAGATAAACAGCTGAGGGGGAAAAAGTAGAACTGAGCTGATAATTTCCACAAGTCTGCAAAAGTCATCCAGCATTTTCTTATTGACTTTGGATTGTGCCATAGCTGTTTGTTCTACCCTTGATGAGCCATGTTTAGCATACTGTGAACACAACAGTCACAGGTTTTGCACTGCATCAGCAGGGCATGCTTTACGAAGCACATGTTGTGACTTTGAAGAACTAAGAGACAGCAAAGCCAGAACCTTGTCCCCATGGGAATATATGGCTGACCTGTGCTCATTTAGGAAGCACAGATAGAAAACACCTCCTTAATCTCCTGTCACGTCTATTAATCCGGGGGTTTGGTGGGGCTCCCAGGGAGAATCCAGGTTTTATGTTTCAGGATGCCATATTTACATGAGCTGCCAAAGTGTGGGATAGACAGCCTATCTCTGTGCAGCAGGACCCAAAGCGTACTCCTGGAATGTAGTCTATTACACGTCTCATAATACTCTAAGTATTGGCTGGAAGGAATGGATGTGGCATCATTTGACATTGCACATTAACTTGTGATGTTTCCTTATTTATTAAACCTTTCATTTGCAAAATACAGCCCAATATCATGACACCAAAATCATCATTTATTTTCTTTCAGTTTAGCTTTTGCTTTTGAAGCCCTGCATCTCTTCCTTTATTAGAGAGCCAAGCATTCCTTTACTGAACTCTTTAAAGCATATGGCTTGGATAAGAAACACCACTGGAGTTTTGACCAGCAAGTCACGCCTCTTTTGAATGTTGTGCCTAGGAAATTAAATATTTCACTACCTATTTAAGATCTGGGGAAGTAGTAAGTGAATAACTGAGGAGGATATACCATATCTGGATATTATGTTTGCTTGCATGCTAGTTTGCTTTTTTGGGAAAACAATTAGTGAAAGCAAACACTATAATTTTTTCTAATTATATGTCATTTTCTAAGATTGCAAGCCTTATCCATGGAGGCCAGAGGTTGATGCATCTTCTCTAACTGAGCAGTAACATAGTCTATAAGTACTCCCTCTGACATGACAAACCAATTACTATACAGCACAGCTACATTTAGATGAAGGCAGGTGTCTTTAGCCTCAAACATCTGGATCTTATCTCTGATAAAAGGATATCTATGATACCCTTTTGTTAAAAGTCAGATAATATCAACCTTACCTCAAGCAGTGATTTAAATTTGACTACACAGTTACTAACCCTGTTCAGCGATCTGGATCTCTTCTTGAGGATAACAGATCTATTCTCAACTTCAGGTGAACCAAATATCTAGCCTGAAAGGATCCACTCTCTGGATTGCATGGCTTTCCAGCAGTTTTGTGGTTCATGCCATGATAACACCAGTTCACCTACATCTTTCCACTCTCATGCACCTGTATAGGGAAGGGCAAGATTTTCTCTGCTGTTGCAGAATTTACAGGATTTGAACTAGCAACATGTGTGCCTAGTACAAATGCAAGGACAAGGTGGGTTCTTTCCTATCTATCTGGCACATTACTCTTTACTCTAATAGAGGATAGTGGCAAAGCATTCATTAGTACCACCTTCTATCAAGCAAAACTGCCAGTTTTAACTTTGGAATAAAGTGTTGATACAAATCTGTCTGACAGAAAAATCATGCATAGCTTCAAAGCAGCTGACAGTACAATCTTAAAAGTATACAAAACTGGAGGTCAAACGTTAGGCAAGTCCAGATATTTTGGGCTAGGTCTCCCTTATTGCAGTTTTGCTTTCAACAACTACAATCTAATCAGGCAGATGAGCCCACTGTCAGTCTACCCAGGGGTCTTGCTGTTGCCTTGTCAAGGACTAAAATAGCCCCCTTGTTTTATTTGCCTAACTCCTGCATTAACTGTGAAAATCTTGCAATATGGCTTTTTTAGCAGTGTGGAAGGAGGCTTCTCGGAACAACCTACACCTGTTTATTCCTAAATCCACTAGGTGGATGTGTGCTGGTCAATTTTCTGGACTGTGCCTTCAACGAGCCTGCCATTTTTTTCAAACCAACAAATGTAAACTAGATCCAAAATGTCATCCCTGAAGGAGACCATGAGGTGTGAGAGGAAAATTGACAATGACAGGTCTTCTCATATGCACTCTATTACCTGCAGCTAAACTTCAGCAGGGTATGATTGTCCCTTCTCCTCCACAGTAATACAACCCAATACGTAACAAGGATTTACCCTGTTGAGACTGGCTGGTTACTCACCACAAGGAACAGCAGAAAAGCATAACTGGAAGAGTCATATAAAGACAGTTTGCTGAAAAATTGAGATTGCTTTCCTCCCATCCCCACCAGGTGCACTGCAAAGGCATGGCCCTTTACTTCAGCAACAGTATCCACTAATGGGGAATGTCCTGCCTGCTGCTAAAAGTCACTGACAGGAAATTAGGATTAATTAAATGCATTAGAATTAGGATTAATTGACTGCTGGAAATGCATCTGCAGTATCTTCTGCATGCGCATGTAGCACTCCTAACTGTTGGTACAGACAGCTGCGGGTCTAACTCCAGGTAACAAAAGAGGTCATCAAAATATGCCTTGTCTGCTTCAGTTCCGGTGTGATGAAGACAGGAGGTAAACCGTCTCATTTTGCTGCTAAGGAAATTGGACACACCTCTTGCAGTCCTCTCTGCTTGGCTGTGCTCTGTTGAGGTTAGAAGCTCATCTTCGCTGTATTTTCAAGCATTTCTTGGGGGCAAGAAATCCTCTAGTGCAGTGAGAGGAGCACCACAAGTGATCTGTCTTCCCCACTGCATGACAGACATACACTTCCATGTTTGTGCAGTTGATGCCTCCTCTTTCTGCTAGCAGAGAATGGTTATCAGTAGCAGATAATCTTTCTGCTACCTTCTGCTTTCTTTCTGTGGTTGAGCTTAAGACAGAAGGCTTAGAGCAGCCTCCAGTACCTAAAGAGTACAACAGGAGAGCTGGAGAGGGGCTTTTGATGAGGATATGTTGTGATAAGACAAGGGGGAATGGCTTTAAACTGGCAGAGGGGAGATTTAGATTAGACATTAGGAAAAAAAATTCTTTACTATGAGGGTGGTGAAGCACTGGCATAGGTTGCCCAGAGAAGCTGTGGCTGCCCCATCCCTGGCAGTGTTAAAGGCCAGGTTGGACAGGGCCTTAAGCAACCTTGTCTAGTGGGAGGTATTACTGTCCTTAGCAAGGGGGTTGGAATTAGGTGTTCTTTTTAAGGTCCCTTCCAGCCCAAACCATTCTATTATTCTATGTCATGATTAAAAAGAATATGTATGAATCACTTGTGCTTCCCTTCTTTATGTCACTCAAGGAGTTCTCTGCTAATTTTAAACCCTTGTGCAAGGCAATGAATTCATTGTTTCACTCCACTGCTGCCACATCCAAGAACTAACTTGGACAAAGCTAGGAGGCTATCTGGTCTTTTAATGATAGAACACCTCTTACTTGGCATTTCCAAATAAGAGAATGTACTCCACGGCAACTTACTACTAGTAAGCGAAATAAAATTCACAGGTTTTCCCTGCCTCATATCTCCCAGTTCATGTCCAAATTTTAGCTTATTTACTGCATACATTTTTTCCTCCAAAAAACTTCAGTGTTTCTCTCTCAATTTCATCATAAGCTGCTCACTGTGAACAAGATTGCTAAGACTAGGAGCAATTTTCTAAGCAACATTGCAATCTCATTATCTCAGAATAGCTTTAACCTTAGGGCTGCTCTATACTTAAGGTTTCATTGCAAAATATATATAGATTATGATTCTGAAGCCTCCTTCCTTGCTTCATAGCAGAAATGGTGAACTTCATAGAAATTATTTTGACCATGGTTAAATCTGCAAAAAAAGGCATGCACAATTGGAATCAAAATTAGTTCATAGCTGCTGATCACCAGAAATTATTTTGGTAGGTAGGAAAACCTTGTTAAAACAAGTAAGGGACAAAATTTGAGACTGGTATTGCATGACCTTGTAGTAAATGGCTGAAGATACAGCTGTTCTCCCAAGGTGCTATCACTTCCCACACAGTTGAGGCATGCAAAGCCCATGTCAGACTATTGCTAGCCTGAACTAGTCCAAATCACTCCTGGAAGCCTGACTGACATGAAGAGAGCTAATCTATTTCAGTGTTGGAGATCTCCATTGGCTTTATCTACTCCATCTGCAACCAGCAATGCAGGTTTTTTTAGGTGTTTCCCTAAATGGTGCCAGACTACATCTGCAACTAAAACATGCATCTGAATTTTGGAGACTAAGACTTTGACACCTATTTCTAGTGAAAATGCAGCACAGTACTTCTGTCACAATCCAACCAGCTCCCTCAAAAGAATAACACCAGCCAAGTCTCCTTTTTAATGGGGCATAAATAGGTGTGACTTCCCTCCAACTAGCCCTAGTAGGGAGCTATTTGCCTTATTTGTATTTAATTCCAAAATACATCACAGTGTGAAAGCTGGAAAGAAAACAATCATCAGGAAGAAAAAAACAAATCAGCAAAAGAGAATTGCACCATTAGCTCTGTAACCTGTGCATCCAGTCCTGTGAATAATACTGCTATCAGATGCAAAAAAAAACAGATTATATGAACTAGCACTCTTAAGACAATTGCTATCAGGGAGACACATCACAAGAGAGGTGGCATCTGCAGTACTCTGTAATAGTTTTTCTCAGACTGAAGATTCTATGAAAACTGAGACTAAAATATGTTCTTAACTCTTAGAGGTGAACCTTCAAAGCATGATTAAAAGGGTGAGAAAGTTTCTGTACTATTTTTGAAAAATACAGTAAGGATGTAATGTCTAAACATAGTGTATACTAAAGCAAAGTGCAAAAAACAGATAAATGAGTAGTTTCATCACCCCTTAAATTATTCCTTTGTCTTCATGCTGATATGTGACCTCACCCAATCTGAACACCACAAAGTCACCAAGCCATTTAGTGCTTCAGTAAATAAACATGTCAGCACTCTTGCTGAAAGGTTTCTTTTCCTATGCTGTGTCTCTTCTTTTCCCTCCCTCTCCTTATATGAGGATTTTATTTTTTCTGAATGACCTTTATTATTCACAGGAATAATTGGTGACAAACTCTACTTTGTAGTTTAGCAGGTGATCTGTCTGCTGGCTCAGCTGGGCACTGCCAAGGCACCAACACGAGGACATAGTCTGGCTTTTTTTTTTTAGTGACAAGTCCTATGTAACTGAATGAAAACAAACAAAAACAGCAGGAATCCCTGTGGTTCAAGTCAAATGAAAACAATTGCTGTAATAAAATGCCTCCTTGGCCTGTTCAAGACCAAATGGGCCAGTTTAGTGATGATCCAGGATTTATGTGGCTTGAGCCAGCCTGTTTCCTTCCAATCTGAACAGGGCAGCAGGCACTTAGTAGCTCTGGGATGGTAGCACCCTGCAGCAGCCAGAAGGCCAAACTGGGAACACTAGTATGTGCTTTTGGCACGTGTGCAACCTGCCTGGGCTCTGAAAAGGGATAAAATTGCTCCTACAGACAACCTGTCTCAGTGGAACAGAATAATAAATCCTAAACTACTCCAGCTGCCATGCAAGTGAACAATTGACTGTGCCCTAAATTTTCATAGCAGGTCTAAATGCCTGTTGTGTGAGAAATTAAGAAGGCTTGATTTAGTATGATTCCATCACTGCAGGAGTTTTTCTGGTGAATACCTGTAAGTGCTTTATCTACCTTTTCTTTTGAGGACACAAATCTTTGCCCTAAAGGCATTCCCTGATTCAACTCCTCTTTATGTTACAACCTGTCCTTTTAGGGCACCAGGTTCTTTTGCAAGAGGACGTAGGCTGCCAGGCTTTAGATGGGTACAGCCTACCCAGTGTTAATGGTTATATGGTACAGGGCTCAGAGCTGTTTCCTGACAGATTAACAATAAAGCAATGGAGTTTACATGCTTAAAACACAGAGCACTCTGTTGCTAAAACAAACAGCAAAATTAAGATGCTAAGTCTGCAGTTTCTGGGTGATTTTTGCATTTGTGAAGGGTTTTCTAAGGGAGTTGTGAGCTCCTGTAGAAAGCTGGCATATACTGGTAGCTGAATTGCATCTTAAAGTTTCCTTTCTTTGTCCAGGTCCTATAGAAGCAGACCAGAAATGGGTGACAGACAGAGATGGATAGAGCAAGCACCCCTGAGATGAGTGTACTGCCCCAGGTCACTGCTAACCAATGAGAGGTGCTTCCCCCATCGTAACAGTGCTGACCATGAAGAACTGTGATTCAGGAATGAACTTCTAAAATCTCCCCTTTTTTGCTAAGAGCAATGAGTGGGTGTGCACAACAGTTTTCCAGATCACTCATCAGTACCTCTATTCCTCATCCATATTCTGCAGTTTCACTGCCAACTGTATGACCAGGATCTGGGCATCTGCCTCTTATACTCAAATTTCATCCTTTTTGTCTTGACAACATCCATTCCTTTCTATTCTGGCTGATGGTGGTCAGCTAAAAGCCCAAATTCCTCCTCATTATCTGCACCCTGACTTCTCTCCTAAGTCTGCACAGATATGTCTCTTAAGGAAAGAGACTGTTAGCTCAGCTTCATTCCTGTTCTATTGTCTGGTCCTCTTTATTGTTAAACTCCTGTCATCCATCAAACCCTATTCACAGTTGAAATCAACAGCAAATAAAAGGAAACAAATAAGTCAGCACAGTGCTACACAGAAGTGGAGCTAGCATGCACAAAGATGAATGAAAAGCCACTGAGCCCCAGTAGTGCTGACGGAGCTGCCCTGCAGCTGTTCTGGTTGAGTTACTTTATCACTGCTGTATACAGACGATGATAGATGTAAAACTTTAGCTGTGATAATGGCAGTATGAACTGGTACTATGTGCAGCCTTTACAACATGTCCACAGACGTGAACATGCTTGGAATTATTTTTTTTTAATCCAAGGGTCATTATAAAGTTGCCATGTCCTTTATGTAGATAAAGTCAGAGGCCCATGCTATATGGCAGATACGGTCTGTCACCAAATACAGGGTGTGGAGGTGAAGTCTACTGCGACTTATGGTATCTATATTTTTTTTTGAGATTTGGGGGAGATCTATCCTTTTCTTGTGAATGTTAATTTCTAGGCCTTGGACTTCCATGACTTTTTTTTTTCTAGTTAACTGCTTATATTACGACTGACATGCTCTAGTTAATCTTTCATGTGTTGCCAAAGGCAATGGGGAATATCACTTATGGTTGGACAGCTTAAGTCAATGCCAGGTCCTACCAAGAAATGCTAGTCACAGGTGTGAAATGAGGCAACCCACATTTCCATATAGTATCCTAATCACAAGACTGCCCTTTCTTGATGGACATAGGTTACATATACATCAGCGCTTTGGCAGAGAACAGTAGTATGTTTTTTAATGAACTCATCCCTCTTTTCTGAACCACACCTGAAATTGATTCAGATGTCGAGCGATGCACACTGCTTCCACCCTCTGATTCACTCCTACGAACATCCTGAAGGCTTCACAATTCCAAATACACTTCAGAAAAAAGATGCACAGGGTCCTGAGTGTGAAAGGATGCTTTAATAAAATGACACAAAAAGGCAGACAGTTCTATTTTACATCTGTATTTGAATAGCAGGAGAGCATATAGCTATCAGTAGCCCACTGTGTTGAAATACTCCATAGACATATGACAAGAAGAGTCCTTCAGCCTGAAATTAGCATGGATAAAGCTATCAAAGTGAGCTGGAAAGAAAAAAAATAATTCCGAAACAGCAGAAAAAAGTAATGGGGACAGAATAAACTACATGCCTCTTCTGCAGCACCGCTTCCAAAGCCGCAGTGCTCTGGGGGAACCCCAGCAGAGGTGAATGCAAAAGAAGGATCAAACCTGTGGTAAAGTCACGCGATCAGACCTCTGGCTTTGTAGACTTCTCCAGAGTGCTGAGAGCACAACAATTAGAAAAGGTCCCAATTTCATTATTGTGCTTTTCCACTGGTTTTAAAGCAGCCTTTAAATCTTGCTGGGGCTGCCCATTGGCTCTGTCGACTATGTGGACCCCACAGCTCAGCACATAGGAAGAGGAGGATGCAGCTCCAAAAAAACTGTGCAGGAGGAAGTCAAAAGCACCTACAGGATTTTGGCACATAGGTTTCACTGATGTTTTTAAATATGCTTCCCCTAGAGCAAAAAAATCTGATGTACCAAAAAGCAGGGAAAGCAGCCAATATTGTTAGAAAGAAAAATACCAGTGTGTAGTCAGTGCCTCCAAGCAGAGACAGACTTCAGATCATGCTAGCGCTGCTGGTATGTGCCACTGCCTGCTGGAGCAACAAATAAAGAGCATCTCTGATTCACAGATCCTTTTGTGTAGGTAATCACAACACAACTGTGGAGTACACACAGCCAGTAGTGGTCTGAAGACAAATGCTCAAGATTATAGAGTGAAGTAGCATCAGAGGGCATGAATAACTGCCCTTGTATTGACCAAGGACTGAAGAGCCATTTCAAGCTGTATTATTACATGAGCCATATTTCAAATCTAGTAGGTGCACACAGTGCTGTGGTAGCACAAAGAACACTATTCACTGTATTCTCACTGTGAATGTGTACATTCAACAGTGTTACTGGAGATATCTATAAATCTTTATACACCCATATGCTCCATAGTGGAGATCATGTAACCCCTATAATTTGATTTCACATCTTAGAAAATATTCACTGATTTAATCTAACTCTAATCCACTGTCATTTATTTTAACTATTGCCATTGCTACCGAAATTCCAAAAGTAATGCTGTCTGTGGCTAGCTATACTTAAGCAAGATTGTACCTGGAGGTGAAATCAGCAGATATGTTCTTACCTTAGTCAGAATTTAAGCTTGATGTAGAAATAGAAGTGCAGAGGTTCTTCCAGACCTGCCCTCACCCCATAAGCAGAGGTGATTAGTGACTGGCTGAGGAACAGTGTTAACTAATGAGATGCTCTGAGTTACGATCCTAGATGCTCTTAGTTACAATCCTAGATGCTCTTAGTTACGATCCTAGATGGTCTTAGTTATCCTTCCCTAGGGATGCACAGAAGTGCAGAAAAGCCCTATGGCTTCTCTCCTGGGATGGTGTGAGCGCGGGCATACCTTCAGCACCATAACACAGGTGAGCACAGAGGAACCAGTGCCCAGGCGACTCCCTGAGGGTGGCAAAGCTGGACCTGGCAGCCAGGGCCTTCCCACAACCCATCAGGGACAGGGCAGCCACAGCCCCAGTACTGGGTACCACCCTCAGGACAGGGATGGCTGCTGAAGGGGAAGTTGACGATACCCTTCCTGAGCCTTGGTGTGCTGTGCAACCTGCTAAGCACCCGCTGTGTTCTCTCCCAGTGGCAGCTGCCTCTCCACAGCATGCAGAGCTCTCTCCAGCTGGCAAAGATATTTTTCAGTCGTTATTTTTCTACCCTTTATGCTTTCTTTAACAACACTGATGAGATACCAGGCTCGTGACAGAGTGTGGCTGCTAGAAATGGATCCAAGCAAAGCAAAGCAACTTCTCGACCATACATATTCTCCCATGGGCAATAAAATGTCTTTGGTTTTGTAGGCGCAGAAGGATCAGATATGCTGCCAAGGGACCCGCCGGGATCCTGCTCCTGTGAAAGTCCCGAAGCCGAGGAGGGTGCAGGGGTAAGTCTCTTCCCACCATGTTCTTGTGGGAAGCACAGGGATTGGACCTGTGCTCAGACATAATGCTTGTTGGCACTCTGTTAGGTGGCATAGGGCACATCTTCAGCTGCAAGGAGGTAGTCTGATAGCTCACCTGGTAGCCTGGGGTGGCTGGGAACCCACCAGTTTGCTAGAAAATGCATGATGGGAATATTCCTTTTTCATTCTCAGTGCAATCATGTGCAGCCATGTGCTTTTAAGAGCAGCAAATGAATTTGTCAGTATGATGCTGGGAGTAGAAAGGAAGTGAATGGGCAAGTGAATTTCCACAGGGCCAGAACATTCATCTTCAGGCCTGCTGACACTGCTGAGTGTGAAGCACATATATCTAAAGACAAAACCAACCGTATTAAAAACTAAAGGCCTCTCCAACAATATTTGTCATAAACTGTTCTTTTAAACAAAACTGCAAACTTGGATATACATTGTCCATATTCCTGCTTAAATTTACTTTAATCTTTCACATTTCTTTAAATAAATCAAATTAGTAATCAAGGTTGTTAAACTGATTCAGATTAAACTTATAAAGCATATTTCAGACTTCTGCTATAAAAGCAGTGGGTTGGGATTTTTCATTAATATTAGTTAAGTTTAGCCCAATAATTAATTCTTTTGCTTAGAGAGGCATTTAAAGATAAAAATGCAGCAACTTCATATCTTCTCTTGGTCTGTGAGTGAAAACTGGTGTAAGAAGCTCAGATCAGCTAGCTTTAAAACCTTAGAGGCCTTGATGAATTATCAGCTAAATCCAGCATCTGCTAAAACTTCTTTTTTTTTTAATGAGCAAAAGGTAAACACAAAACATGTTTTGAAAAGCTTTTCTTTAGATTTTTCTTATCATATTTAGTAGTTTCACCTACCATTAAAAAAAAAATAACAAACCAAACACAAAACACACTCGTAGTTTTCTAAAAATCCAGGTTTCCAAGAGTTTTTATTTAAATACTTATAAAATCCAAAAGGTGATGGACCAACATAATTAAATATATATATATATAAATGAAACAACAAAACAAATCTGCTAATAAGAAATATGAACCTCACTAAATGTGCTTAAAAATTTAGAATGGACAATGTAGCACAGAATTTCATATTCTTAGCTATCAAGAAACAACAACCAAATTTAAGATTAAATCTATATAAAGCAGTAAATCAACATATCCTCAGGGGTATCGGTCAGTGAGAATCCACCTTTCTTTAGGCAATTACTATACAACACAATAAAATTGAGGTTCAAATTGATAATGCAAAACTATCAAAACAAAACTTTCATGTTATGATTAATTCAGATATTTAAATCATTCTGACAGCATCTGGAGCATGGACTTGTGCAGACATTCCCAGACATTTTTCACTGGTTGCTAGCAGCGCTGTGCTCAGTTTAGTATCATTTTGTGGTAGCTTGTGTATCACAAGCAGGACCTATAGGACTGCTGGGAAAGCTCTGAGCTAGAGTTTAATCAGTTCCTAACTTTCTCTGGTTTAAGTTAAGGTCATGCTTAAGAAAGGGGAGAAAAAAAGTTCAATGACCCTGGAATGCAATTTGTTTTAATAACACAATACCTCCAATGCTTGGGAGTGTAACATCACACAGAATAAAACCTGACGTAGCACCATTTTGTCCTTGGTTTTAAAAAACTGGTCTCTTTTTTTAATAACAACTCCCCACTGAAGGAAAAGGTTTAATGGCAGAACCTTGTAAGAGGGAGGCTGACTCAGGACTGTCACTGATGCGGCATGAGCAGAATCAGCAAAATGTTGGCATGGGAAAGTCAATAAAGTCCAGGAGAGTATCCTTACCAGCATGTAATAAAATTCGTTTAGTCATAGTAAATGACAAAGTGCTGAAATGTTCTTTAATAACTTGCTAACAATTTGTGGAAGTGTTAAACCTGGTGTTCAAGGCAAAGACAATATGGAGCAGCTGGATAGAAATTCTTCTAGGCTTGCATTTGCTGAGAGAGACAAACACAAGACAATTGTCCTTTCTACTGCTAAACAGTCAAATGGGCAATGTTATTTTCATGTAAGAAAAATGTCAGTTCTAGACTAAAGCTGAAGAGAATATATGCTGACCCAGCTGAAATATGTCTTTTTTATCATATCAAGAGAAAGTAGATCTCAATGAATAGAAATCAGGAAACAGAACTTTGCATAGCTGTTATTTCAACAGCCTACTTTCTCCAAGTGGAGACCTGGGCCACCATGAAGTTCCCTTGAACTTTAACAAGCTATTAACAAGAAGCAACAAGCTACCTCTAGGTCCATACTGTGCTCTTGACAATATGGTTCAAGTCAATGGTAGTTGCACAGTTTTCAGTAAAGCATAGAAAACTCTTACATTTAATAGGTAATGACATTCGTGACCAGTGAAGACAGCGTATGGATTAGTAAAAAAAATACTACACTTGATCCTTGTCATGAAGCAAATCAATGCTCTTCCTGACAAGAAAGGAAGGAGCCACTCTATGTCATGTGCTCAGAACAAGACAGGCTGGACCTGTTGTTGAACATGACGAAGTTTATGAATGTTCTCAGAGTTTTTTATGTTTCTTCCTTCTTTTCTTAATAGCAAAATGCTGCCTCTTCATTGTTGTGTTTAAAACACATCCTGTTATGCCTGTAGCTCTTTTTGGAGTGCAAGTTCAGAATACCATGTACTCTATCACTAGCAGCTTTTGCTTTAAAAGGAGAACAAATATGTGTGTGGGAGTAGCATAAACTGCAGCTGTTTTTCTTTGTTTCTACTGTCATTACTGCTGACTGGTAACGAGGAAGAAGACGTAAATATACACCACAAGGAAGAAGATATACAGGAGCTTGGGAGATTGTCTTGGTGAATTCCTAATTTTAACAAAACTTTTATGACTATAAAAAGATTAGAATAGGGTGAAATAATTTGTTTTGCAGTGGAAAGGATGTTGCTATCCTGTCTGACATGGAATATTTAATCAGAGATACAGAACTTCAATTTGCTCTTTCACTGGCTTTATGAAAGATTGTATCATCAAAGAACTCAAGTGAGTTCATACATCTTTGAAAAGATTAATTAATTTCACTGGGCAGCTGCTTAAAAACAAACAAAACATCCAAATAGATGCAGGATACAACCTCATCTCCTCATTCTCCCCCTTGCCCTACTGCACTGTGGCTGAAAACTTTACAGATAACTCAAAATCACAGACGTGTGGTATTTTCAGCACTCTGGGGCAGTTTAAAAGCAAGATGTTCTTTCTGCACAGCACAGGATTCTGAAGCTTGTGAGTCCAAATGACAAAAATCCCTGGTTATCTTTCCAAGCATAAGCCTGCATGGTCTTATACCCCCTCCTCTCTTACCCTTCAATGCAGTTTAGGATGTATATTGCTGCCACAACAGCTATGGAGGGGTACTGCTGAAATTCATAGGAAATTGAAGTGAAATTCAGTAACAATCCAAGGCACAGCACACAGCTCCAAGGCGTAAAACAGCTGATGCTTTCTCCAACTAGCTCCTGCCAGCTCTTATTACGGGTTTCTCAGGTCATGCTCTTCACCCCTGGTCCTGGCCGTAGTTCACATCATGTTTAAGTCAGCAGAGCTGGGCTAGCTAATGGAGAGGAGAATTCATCTGAGTTACTGAACTGCATGTCATAGCACACAGCTAAGAGTTCATTTCCAATTATGGTCTGGGCTAATTGCTCTCCTGTGCGTCTTCAAATCATGACCAAGGCAGGCAACATTGGTTAGGGAAGCCAGAGGATTGTTAGTCATTCAAAGCCATCAGAGACATTATGTTTGACCTCTGGCATTGTAATTTTATTTCTGTGGCTCTGCACGGAAACTGCCAAAGCAAAGTAACAAGACTGCCAAGCTGTGGTGCCTGTGTAAAACATGCCCACCTACCTTCATATATGAAGACAAATGAGATTGCCTGCTCCTACAGTATGTGAGCTGGACATTGAAACACATAGCAGTTTCATAGTGCAGAGCTGGATTTCCACAGAGAATACTGTGTATTTTTAATTAGCAGGCCTACAATCAACTTGTCTTATCACCTCATTACACTTTCATTTTGCCTGATTTCACTTCTGATGATCAGAAAATGCAGTGAAGCTAAGACGTCAGCTTACTGCAGGGACAGCCAGTTCTTCAGGCTGGCCACAGGTTTAGTGATTGGGCCTGCTGTCTTTCTAATTCGAGAAAAGGATGCATCTTTTGAAAACTTAAATATGTTGTTTGAGGAGCAAAACATTTTTTGTCATGGGACAAATAATTTCTGTTTTGACTATGACCCACTTGTCTCTGACTTTCTGAGGACCTTCAGGTAGGATCGGTTTTCTCACTTACCGATTTCTAGTGTTGCCATCCACCCTACAGCAAATGACACATCCCAGCTGGAGGCATCTAACACCACTGTGAAGTAGCACTAGAAGGAACAAGCATCCAGTCTTGAATATAGGGAGGGCTCGGTAAAATGTGTGGAGAAGGCAGTCTGATTGCTGGAGATTTGTACTTCAGTGTGCAAAACTTAGAAGATCAAAAGATATGAAGAGCATGCAGGACCACTCCTTAAGACCATAGCAACATATAGGTGGAAATATTAAAAGTATGGTAAGAGGGTTTTGCTGTTCTTCTGTGAAGCAGTGATTTCAGTCCATGGAGGCTGACAGGATTCCCCATGTGGGAGTAAAAGCAAAGGCAGAAGCATTTCTCTTCTTCATAGTTCTCTGAGCACACCTGTGGCAAACTTCCAGAAAAAGATGGCATGACAAAATGTGCCTTTCTGCATTTAGTTAATGTTTGGACCTGAAGTAAGCATTGTGTTTGCTTTGTGTGATAATGCAAAGTATTTAAGAATACTGTCTTGTTTCTGATGCTGCTACTTGTGAGCTGAAAAAGCGATGAACATTTAAATATGAACAGGTAAAATTTAAATGGTATTATTTTTAATAGTTACAGGCACAGTTTTGTATAATAGTATTTGTCCGCTTTTGATTCTCTTCCTACATAAATCCATGAAGGTGTTTAAAAAAGCCCATCCTGTTTTGTCTGCTGCTTGCACCCTCTCTCTCCCACTAGATGTCTTTACAGGATCTACCCAGACGTCTTGAAAGCCTCTGATCAAATTTCTTCCATATTTCGTCTCTGCTGAAAGTTTCCCACCCAGATTAGTTTCTGCTAATTGTTCTTTCATTTGCTGCCACTTTTGCTTCAGTCTGGTCCCTTGTGTCTCCCACAGCTGCTTATCTCCCTTGTCGGCTCTTTTTCCTGGGGTGACACTGGCCCCACTTTTTCCTGCAGGGGCAAATGTCTCTGCTCCTCAACACTCATTATTGCTTGCATTTTGATAAAATCTACAGGCCAGATAAGAAATTATTATGTTAAATGAGATAAACTTACTTAAGGGAAGCCTGTCTCTAGTCGAGGTCTTAGAAAACACTTTGGATCCATCTAAAAGCCATGACATTAAAAAAAATGCCAGCTCGCTCTTCCATTGCAGTTTTGATGATTAATGGCAACCAACCACTTCTGTGTTATCTTTGTTTGCGCAACTGGAATTTGTAGTCATGTTTATTAACTCAGTCCTTGCAAATACTGGGAAGTTGAATACTCAGTGAAATACACTGTGTTTGGGTGTATATGGGGAGATATTTAAATATTTCTGCTACACAAACAATTTTACTAACTCTATAGGACTTTCTTTTATTTATAGAGCCTAATGTATTTAAGCTGCTGCAGGACAACACTGCTTTATTCTCTGTAAACAACTTTATTCTTTGTCTTGTCATTTTTATTGTTCTAGTGGCAGTGAATAAAATGCTGCATCTGTTCCTCAGGAAGGACTTAATCCAAAGCTCATCGAATGCATTGGAAGAACCTCCACTGGGCTTTGGATCAAGCTCCTTAGTTCACAAACAAACGCTCTTTGTGAGAATCTGCTATTCAAGTATTGTACAGAAGAGTTACAGAGCTAGAGTTCCTGATTTCTAAAATAATGATTGCTCTTCAAATCTTTTTTGCATTGCCTGTTCAGTTGGAGGAACAGTATCCAACTGTACATAATTGTTGAAGTACTGTAGTCTGTGATTATCTTGCCCCAGCTGTTGACGTAAACGTAGAACATGTAAAGCTGTGGCGAAAAGTAATGCTATATTTATATAGCTCCTCCTAAGCACACAGTAAGTCAGAAAATTATATAGACTCCCTGCCCCTGCTGATCCTCAGGCTCAGTCAGGCAAGCTGGACACGGGTGAGCCATCTTTCAGGACTGCCTTCTGTTGATGTTACTGATGAAACAGACTTAAAAGAGGGATTTGTAGAGTTTTGAGGGATACTACTGAATGGATTTTTTTTTTCTCATGTGCTTAGCAAAAGTAACAGACTGAAAGGAGACACAAAGCCCACAGCAGGGGAAAGATATGTGAACTCTTGTGGAAGAGGGTACCAAAAGAGTAAGATAAGGCAGGAGTAATCAAAGCAGAAACATTATCTGGAGTTAAGACTGTAAAGAGCTTTAAGTGACATCTCAGAGCCCCAGATTTGCAATGACTGCGTTTTCCAGAAGAAGGAGGAAGAACCATGAGTCAGTTATGCAGCGGTATCCCCATGAGCTGCAATTAAAAAACAATATTCCTTACAGCATCACAGGGAGTGAATATTTCCTTGGACTTCTCATGAAGGGGAACTAACAGTTCCCATGAACTGAAAAGAACATAATGCCACTGAAACTGGACTGTTTCTGCAACTGCAGAACAGCGTAACTGCTTCACGTGGGTGTGGATTACACACAGTTACTACTGGGTATTACTCCTGTGACAGAGTAATAGTACTGTGACAGTAAAATAGTCTACACAGTGTGGTAAGTGCTGGCACAGCTATGCATGTAGTTTGTAAGCCAATGATGACTAAAAGTTTATGGAGCCAGTACTAAAACGTTACTTACTCAGGAGTCACATTTAAGTCAATGAGTTTATTCATGTTGCTAGTTGCTGATACAGATCTTGCCAAGCTATTTCACCACATAACAGAAATATCTAAACGAGCCTGTTAGTCAGCTAAGTAACTTAAGAAAATAATTTTTAAGTTCGTATTACATTAGTATTTGAACTCCCCAACCACAGCTGAGGTCCCGTTATGTTCTGCAAACATCCATTAACAGGCAGTCCCTGTCTTAAAATTCATCAACTCATAAAGACATATAAGGGAACGTGATATGCATTTGGTCACATCTCAGATCACCAGCAACACCAGGAATGGAACAGGGATCTCCAGTCACTTCTCAACCAGCAGCTCCCTACTTCTGTAATACCTGACATTTCATCCCTGTACTGAATATAAAGCATTTATGAATGTGACCTCCAAACTTCCCACAGCTCTTCTGCTGACTGATGGATCTCTGCATTCATTAGTTTTATAAATGCATAGAGAATACACACAAGTACCATTTTCATCTCACATGCATTACCACAAGCCAGTGCATTCCCCCAGCCAGCTCATGTGCATGTTATTCTGCAGTCAGAGAAGTAACCAGAATCACAAAGAATGAAAAATTAATCTAAGCACAAAATTTCTGACAGCTAATCTTGACACTCAAAATTCTGCATCCCAAGCAAAACCCCATTTTTTATACACAGTGTGGAGGCTCCCAGATCAGGCATCATCTTTCAAGACTGCATTTCATTTTATAAATGTTGTAAAAGCACCTGATATATCCAGCATCATTATCACAGTATTCTTTTTCCTTTCTTTATTCTGCACTACTCTCAGCATCTTTAAGAGTTCATAGAGAACAAGAACAGTATGCTAGGCTGTGAGACAGCACCCTGAAGGAATTTCTTCCTAATAGGAAGAGGTACACCCTCTGAATTGTTCTCTATTTGAAGGTTTGCTGTATAACAGTTAAAAGAAAATAAAAATCTCTCACACAGAAACTAGGGTCCAATATACCAGCAAAGACTCTGAGTAAATCCTCTGTCTCCTAGATACTTCAGGGGCAGCAGATATGGATATGACTTCTCTGTCTTCTCTCCATTTCTCTCTCTTCTCCTTTAAATGTCTTTGTGTTTCATTTCCTTCTCTTTATCTCACCATCCTGAGCTGCCCTGTGTCTCTTCCCCTTCCTAACTCCAGGCACTCTTCATTGGCAATGGCTCTGCCTGCCGTCTTTCTGCCCATGGAAGAGCATGCATCTGTACAGAGGCACATTGTGAACTAGGTCAGCTTATGTGGCAGAGAAAAAAGAGCAGAAATAAAAGCCTTTTTGTATAATAACAATGCCTCACATAACCACGTGGCCCAGTTATTAGAGGTGTTTGGTGTCTGCAGTTCCCACTAACTTCAGTGGCACTAGTCCTCTTGTTCACAGCCTATGTATATAGGAAAATAACTTAAGCTTCGAAGGTCCCTACAAATACTAGTACAGACATGCAGTCACACTTCCTTGAGCTTTCCCAAGAATGTCACACAATCTCAGGATTTGTTTTTGTCAATTTTTCCTACATGTTCAGCACAGCCTTGGGATGCATGTTTGTCAGTCACTGGAGGAGGAATGAGGTAATACTAGGAATAACATATCCCTTTTCAGTTCACAGGGCACATAAAGCAGGCCTGAAAGGGAATGACAGGCAAAGAACTGTCATTTGAATGTTTAAAATAACAACCTTTATTGACAAAAGTTGGCTTAATGCAGCTGATCATTATACATTTCCTACTTTCAGAGATTTTGGGACCACACCTACTAATCTTACAATTCATTATTTAGATAAAGATATTTTAATTTCACAGCAAAAATTAGGGAAGGCTGCACCGGGGCAAAGATTAACTCCTTCTTCTCCCTACCTGAAGCCCTCTGTCATACTGTTCAAAAATCACAGAGCATTAACAAAATACATGTTTAAAACAAACTTTAAGATAATTTTCTTCTGCTGTTGTTACTGTTGAAAATGAAAATTAGAAGCCAATAGGCAAAATTCACTAAAATACACACAGTGAAATCACATTTGATTTCCTCTCTATTAGTCATGTGCTACCTGAATTATTACTAAGTAAATGCATCTCTGTCATAAGAAAAAAAAAAAGGCAAATAAAAATTCAAACAGTATCAGCGTCATTAGATACTGCTTTATCTAATGGAAAAAAATCTGTGCTGCAGTCACACAGTTCAGTCCAACCCTGTATGAGGGCAGTAAGCAGGATAGGAGCAGAAGGTAACTGTTGGAACAAAAGGGCAGAGGGGTGGGAACCCACTAAGAGGAGCTCTGAAGTTCTTCCGTTGGCAGTGTAACATCTTTGGTTGCAGTTATCACAGATCTTTTTCTACAATGCAGTATTGCCAGTCTCCAAAACTTGAGACCTTCAAAAAGCATGAGACTGACTACGATTATTTTAATTATGTTTCTAAGGCCTGGAGGAGACCTTTCTGCATAGTTCTGAAGGTTTCAACAACTAAATAAGCCCGATATATTTTTCTCCCTCCCTTCCTTTTGATAACTGGCTTGTTCTATCAGCTGAAGTTTCTAAAAACCCAACAAACATGGTCAGACCTCTGAAACACCCAAAACGGATGCAACCCCCATGCTCCTCTTTCTCTTTCACCTGCAGCCCCACACTGCCATTTGGATAGCATACCTACCTGTGGCAGCAGAGACAACAGGGCAGGCTGGTGGGTGTGAGCAGTGATGCATGCCCATGCATAGCTGCTTCAGTCAGATGCCAGAGCTTCTCATTGCTCCCTGCCTGCTCCCTGCAAATGGGCTGAATGGAACCATACTACAGTTCTAGCACATGCCGGACACACCTGTATGGATCCTAGAAGGACAAAGGGTGGGAGTCCTGTCTTTGGGCAGGTAACTGAATTGCAGACATTCCTGGGAACAATCCTAGATGGTGCAGCTCAAACACCCCCTGCTCAGAGTTGGTCTTCCTTCTTCCTTCCCATGCGGTATGCTAGTGTCAAGTAAAAAATGTGCATTAAAAAGGGCCATTTTTCATCTGGAGAATTTACAGCAAAGTATGAAAGAAACAAAATAGACGGCAGCAGATATGGAGTATGGCAACAGCTTCCTGGGTCAAAGACATTGGAGGAGTCTTGCCTGTACCATACTCTGTGCTTTTGGATTCATGTTTGCAAAGGTGGTCATGGATACATACAGTTAATCACTAAGATAGCTTCTTACTTTCATTAATAGCACTGACTTACAGGTCTACTCTTAGGTATGTATGCATCTATTTCCTTATACTATTACCTTTTTTATAAGCCTTTTCACTGTCACAACATTCAGGTAGCAACGTGCCTGTCTGTGAGCACCTATGTCCTTGAGTTCTCACCAGAGAATGCAGCAGCTGAATTATCAACAGCAGCATTTAACTTCCCATTTAAAATACTGGCACCTAAAGAGGTGAAGGTGGCAAATGTGCCACTAAACTTCAATACAGACTCTGGAGAACTAGAGGTTCACAAGCCTCATGCCTGTTCTGTGCAAATAGAGAGATGCTAATTGGGTTAGAACTAAAGGACACCTGGATTAATGCTATCTATCTGAGAAGAGTCAACACTGCAGCTGTAAAGTCCTGCCTTAAACAAACATCTTGAAGGTCTCTGAAAGGATCAACAAAGATGTGGTCAAGGTGATCTAATTTCCATTAGACTGGGTTTCTCAAAGGCTCTTGACAAAGGTTTTTAAGGAGACTGAAGAACTGACAACAACAAGAGGGAAAGCCCTGGTATAGTTCAGTAATTGCTTAGAAGATAAAATGCAAAGTACAGGAATAAATGACCAGCTCCCACAATGGAGGGAGGTGCTGAATGGTATAGGCGTCTGCACAAATCAGTGCTGGGACATGTGCTGTTCAGTGTACTCATATCTCACCAGAGAATGAAGTGAAATAGCGTTCATTAGTGGTATTAAGTTAGCAGTAAGAGGAAAGACTGAAGAACTACACAAGGACATTATGAGGCTAACTGGACAATATGTGAAATTCAGTGTAGATTAAGTAATAATGAAACAATTGTGTAAGACAGTAGAGTCTGAGCTGATCATCGCATGAACAAAATCTCAGGTTTACCACAGACAGTTCTGTAGAAACATCAGCTGTGTGCTCAAAAACTCTTCATAGAATACTAGCTTTTAAGGGAAAAATAACACTGTGCCACCATATGAATCCATGTTTTGTCCTCATCTTAAATCTTGTGTATTTCTTAATCTCCAATAGGATCGATTAGATCAGGCTGACATTCAAGAGGGCATCTTTGATGATAAAAGGTACAGGACAGTCTATGGACAAAGCGCCTTCTTGAGGAGCCTAAAACTCTTGAGCCAGGAGGAGTGATGTAGCGGAGGTCTACAAACTCATGAGCAGTTCAACGAGATGGTTAGGACCTCTTCCTCATCTCCAGCACAGGAGCTGAGGGCATAGTAAAGTTCTTACTGAAACCAAAAATAAAAGGGAGAGGTTCTTCACGGGGGGGGGGTGACAAACCAGTGGAAAACCTTGCCACAGCCTGCTGGGAATGCTGCAAGCGCATTTGGACCCAAGGAAGTCACATTCACTTTTGTATATATATATATATAGATTATATTCGATATATTTTTATGTATTTATATAAACAAACAAAACCCCAACAAACAAAAACCGGAAAGATAAAAATCCCCAAACCCCCAAACCCCCGTATCACCGATTAGCAGCAAAACCCCGCGGAAGCCCTCGGAAACCCCCGGCGCCGCGGTCAGGAAGCTCACGCCGCACAGCCCCGGAGGCGGGCCGCGGGGCCGCGCTGCTTCCCGCCGGGGCTCCGCTCCCGCCCTCCGGCCCTGCGCGGCGCGGGCTCCCGTAATAGGAGAGGGCTCGCAGCCGGCCGGGTAACCCGACCGCGGCGCGGGGGGAGGATGCGCGGAGGGTCCGCGGGGGCGCAGCGCCCCGCGGGACAGTACCCAGCCATACCGGGACGAGGTGGGACAACGCGAGGCGGGGCGGGGCGGCTACGGGGCTGCCGGCGGGTTAGCCACCTCTTCCTGGCGTCGGTGAAGGGGGCGGGCGAAGAGGGAAGGGGAGGAGGAGGAGGAGGAGGAGGAGGAGGAAGAAGAGGGACCCGGCGTACCGGGGCTGCGCTTGGAGCTGGCGGTGCACGCTGCGCGCCGGAGGAGCGGGAGCGCCTTGGAGAGGTACCTCCGCTCGGGGCTGCGCGCGTGTTTGCGCGTCCTCCTGCCAGCCTGTCTTGTCTGACTGTCTGTCTGGTGTGTGTGTGTGAGCGCGGCTCCGGCGGGAAGGAAGGCGGCGGTGGCGGCTGCGGCTCCGGCAAGTTGGCCCTCGGCGGGCTGCAGCCGGCAAAGGTGGAAATGAGGGGACGGCGACGGCCTGAGGCGGGGGCTGAAGCGGGGCGCGGGAGGTGTGTGGGGGGGGGTCGACAGAGATGCGAAGAAGGTCGGGGAAAGGCTAGTAGGGAAGATGAATAGGCAGGGAGGAAAGACTAGGTGGGGATGGGGGAATGAAAATGTGGGAGGGGAAGAGGCCAGGAGGGAAGGGGGGCTGTTGGAGGGGGAACGCGGGCTTTGCTTTTGCCCTCACTTACCCCGCGAGGTGCGCCCGCCAGCCCCGCGCCTGCACATCCCGTGTGCCGGGGGGCGCTGGACCCGGAGGGGACGAGTGCGGAGCGGCGGGTCCGTGCGCGCCCCCCGCCGCGGCCCGCAGGGGCTTTGGTGAGATCCTGAGGAACCCGTGACGTAATTATTTTTTAATCAGCATGTTTTTTTCATGGGCATCTCAGTTTTTCCTGGACTCCCCGTTTTGAACAGGAAATCTCCCGCATCTTTGTGCCAAGTCTGTCTATTTTTAGACCCCTCAGTAACGGCGAAGCATGAGTTTTAAGTATTTGATTTCTTCCCCTTTGGCTCCTGCTTAGGACCACTGCAGTGTGAACTACTCAAACGCTGGTGTTTCTTCCTAGAAAAAGTTATTCAGATTATTGCTGAGGTGGGCAGGCAGGCGGCTACTGTGGGTATCAGTGTTTGAGTTCCTGATAACATTAATCATTAGCCATAAGGAGCAGTCACTATGCTGAAGTTTCTTTTTTATCTTTAGATGAATCGTCTGTCAGCTCCCAGAAGATGTACGTTAGGACAGAAAGTACCAGCTTAATGTTGGAAGAGGTAGAGCAGGTCCCCCTTTTGTGATTTTATCAATGAAATAAACCTGTTTTATTTTGAGCTGTGATTAACAGTTCAATGTTGCAATGATATCCTCTGATTCTAGAATTGTCTCATAGCTCTGGTATGTCAATTTGTATTCATGCTGTGTAAGTGTTTTGCAGAGGTTTTGCGTATCTGACACGGATTTATTTCATTTTCATAATTACATTTTCTGGTGTCACCAGCCTCAAGGAAAGCGCATGTACATCAGTGTCTGTGGCAGTACATGACATTCCTCTATGAAGTGCAAGTTATTTTGTGTGTGTTTAGATCACAGCTTTTATGTCCCTGCGCACAGCAGAAGATGAAGTTGCATCTCAGATGGAGAAGATTTTTTAAAACAGCCTGATGGTCCACATAGCCATTGTGGCTGCCTGCAGGAATCTAAATGTTGACTAAGATGGCATCTCAGGGGCCCTTCCAGTACTGTAATTTTCTGTAATCAAGTGACAATCATGGTAAATCAGTACTGATGAAACATGCACAAAGCTTTAAAAAAGATGCATTGCACACAGTAACTTTTAGAGACCACAGATCTGTCCCTCCTTCCTGAAAAACAAGTCTCAATCCTCAGTGTGGAAGTTTCCCAGCTATAAAACAGAACTCTTCTTTCGTCCTTTTTCTTCTCTACATTAGCAGATCTTCAGGGCTGTTATACGGTCTTTGCGCAAGCACAGTGTACCAAAACTGGAAGACTCATCCTAGTTTGTAAAAAAATCGTACCCGTAACTACCGCTCAAAAATATGTATTACAGAAATCCATATTTTGTCATTTGTTTTTGTGTCTCCCAAATAATCATATTCACAATAGTTGTTTTTTTTCTGGGATTATGACAAAATGAACAGAAAAATATTTCATATTGAAATTCTGTGTTAGCAATACAAATTATGGGCTTCTTTTTGATGATGAACAGTATTCAGCAGTCCATTACAAGTGTAAATCATGCCATCCTTAATTTTTAGAAAGAGGTCCTTTGACTTAAGTTTATAATTAGAGCTCAGGAGTTTCACTTTTTGTTCATTTGATGACAGTATGCCACTGGGTTTACAGAAGAAAGCAGAACTGTTCCTTTAGAGTAATTCTTCAGAAATGTGGTAAAAATACTTATGTGTAGCAAGACTTAAGTGTTTTCATCACTTGATATGGTATTTACATGCAGTATACTGCAAAACTGAGAATTTTCCCTAGGTATTTCATAGCAGAGAGAATGATTACTTTAATCCCGTATTAATAACAGAGAAAAACAATCATTTATTGAAAATACAGCAAATTCCCTTCAAAACATGTATACATCTTCAGAAGGGTTAGGAATATTACTTTAAAAATGTGTGTAAGTGCTTGGCAAAACTTTGGTATTTGCTACTGAATGACGAAAACGTGTCCTGTTCATTGTAGAATTTTCCAGCTTTGCCTGATTGACTTTTAAAGAGATGATTCATGGTCCATGAGTAAAGGATGCTTTCAAATATTTGTTTGCTTTTCTTTTTTTTTTTTTTTTTTTTCAAAAATCTGTTGATTTCACTAATGGCTTTTGTGGCTTAATTTCCTCTTTTCCTATATTCTGAGTGTTAGAAAGGAAAAAGAGCAGGAAACTTGCTGTATGTAAATTGCTAAATTCACATTATTGCATGTACATTGGAAGGGAATGGTTCTCCATGTTTTACAAGCTTTTTTGTACATGTGTTTGTATTACTTTATATAACATATGTTTGTATAAAGTATGCATGAATCAAGAAAACTTTTTAAGGGTGCAGTGCGTGTAGTACTACCAGTAAAAGGTGTTGTGTATCTGTGTCATTTCCCTTTGTAGCAGCTGAATTAGTGAGAAGAGCTATCTCCTGCATTGATAGTTGCAAAATACCTTAAATGGAGACACATTAGGACTGTAACGATTTAAATATAAAAACCAAACATCACACCAAAACCGAAATCACTGAGTAACTTAGTAAGTAAAACTATTCTGCTGACTGGGCCTGGGTGAAAATGCAAATACAGATGAGGACATATGTAGCTGCCTTCCTAACAGTTCTCTGTGATTTGACATCACAGTTGTTATTTTTTAATCCAGTAAATCCAAGAATTCAAGCGGACATCTTGTGCCTTATTGTTTGGGCCAGTGGCACCAGCATTATTGAGCTTTGTAACAGCCATTTCCCCCCCGTTACTCCAGGGAAAAATACATCTCTATCTGTATACATGCTTAGAGTGTCGTATTTCTGTGTCTTGTTAAATGTGGGGCAAGTTTAGTAGTGCCAGTTGAGAATAATTCCCTTATAGGAGTGCTACTACACAACCCAGATCCTCCTGTCTTTGAAAAAAACTTAACTTTTAAGAAGTTCCCTTATTGTTTTAATAACTCTCCTTGGGCAAGCTTCAGAAGACAATAGACCAGAAATAGGAACCAGCTGACACGTACACCTGCATCAGCATCCTGCACCAAACCCCACTGTCAAACTAATTAAATCAGTATAAATCTGTTAATAAAGGTTGCAGTTTTGCCACAAGAAGAAAAGGTTTTGTTAAAGCAGGTGAGATTTACCCAGCAGTTTTTGTACAAACCTTTTGTCTCTTTAGTTTTGTTCTATTAGAAATTTGTCACAGTACTCCTCTAGCTTTGTATGAAAGGCAATGTGAAGCCAATCTCAAATCTTTAGATACAATTCTATCAACTTTCCTCATAAATAGGTCATTTTATTTCCAATTTTAGAGTTATCCATTAGCTGCTGCCCTGCCCCAAGAGTGAGCACAAGAAAAGGTTTTTGCTGGTGATGCTCTTGAGAACCCACGTATTGGTATGGCAACTACTATCAATAAACCCAGTCAGTTAACCTGATTTTAAAACAGTTAAGATACATGCAAGGTGAACACACCATTGTGATTTTTTGGCATGGTGTTCCCACTGTCCGTATCTTTTCAAAACTTGTTTCGCACCAAAGAGAGGAGGACTCTGTCCCAGAAGCCCAGGAAGGGCTAAAGGACTAGGTATATGAAGAGGAAATGCCACAAGAGTTCAGACACATTCTGGTCTCCACAAAATATTGTTTCAACTGTTGAGAGCCTGTGGCTGGAACAGGGACACACCAGGGCAAGATCCCAGCCGCACTGGGATCTTGACACAGCTTGGCTGAGCTTGGCAGAGCAGTGAGACCCATCCAGTTCTTTGTTGTTCCTTGCTCCTGATGCTGGTTGCGATCATCAAAAATAAAATTCAGCCAAAGCTGTGCTCTGATTCTTTTAAATGTTTTCCCTTTCTCTGCATATTTTCAGTATTTTCATAGAATCATAGAATCATTTAGGTTGGGGAAGACCGTTATGATCATCAAGTCCAACTGTAGCAATTCTGTTGTGAAAGCAGTGGATGTAGTGAATATACTGAAATTGGCTTAATCGAACTGATTGTTTTGGTTAGTTAGTTAGATCTAAAGAGCAGTGCAGAAGAACCCGTCCTGGCTTTAGATACTGCTGTTTATTTGGAAAAATGAAAAATACTGTAAAATACTGGCACTGGTTGCCCAGAGAGGTGGTGGATGCACCATTCCTGAAGACATTCAAGACCAGGCTGGATGTGGTTCTGGGCAACCAGATCTAGTTGAAGATGCCCCTGCTCATTACAGGAGGGGACTAGATGACCTTTGAAGGTTCCTTCCAACCCAAATTATTCTGTGGTTCTATGGTTCTACTCTGTGATCTGATAGGAGTCTGTCCTGTGTCCATTTGATGCTCCCAGTGGCCATGATGATGCTTCCCATCGCTATCTTTGTCCTACCTGTAGTTTGTACTTTCACTTCTGTTCTTCTTGTTCAGTTCCTGGCTTTGTTCAATTTAGAAATGTCAAACAGACATACTAGCTTCCTTCATGTATCTCCTTGACAGTGCAAGCTTGATCTTTCTCTCTGATTTTCAAGTCCATGTGAATCCCCTACAAATCCCTGGTGATCAGCAGCTCTGAGGAAGCACAGTAGCAGCCACCTGAAATGCTTTGAAATGCTTTGAAAGAAGAGCCAGCATAGACTGAAGAAGAGCCCATTCACTGTCTGAAAACGAGGCCTTTTAACAGCATTTTTGATGGGTGCTCTTCAATTGTGCTGTTGTCTGTTTGGCTTTCTGGGGTGATGCATCTGAAAGGCCCAAATTTATGTTCATCACGATGTATAAACTGTGTTTATCAACTTGGTTAATGAGAACAGAGGTGTCGCGGTACAGTGGATCAGAATATATATTGACAAAGATTTCTAGGGAATAGCCCTCACTATTAAGTTAAAAATAACTTCTAATTACTTGATCGTTTTGACCAGGATATATTTTAAGCCCTTAAACTTCTTGAAGATCTTTTTTTCCACCTAATTAGTTTAGGGGTAGCATGGGGAGCTCAGGTAATTTTGAAATTTCTAGGAGGATCAGCCTTGGGGGTGAAAAATGCACGCTTGAAATTGTTGCTGGAAAACTGACAAGAGCTACTGGCATATTTAGAGAGTCCTGGAGCCAGTTTGTGAAACTGTTAGCACATAAGCAGGACCTCCAGAATTCAGTTTTGAGTGGCAACGTATCCCACAGCAGTTTTGCTGATTTCTTGGAGGTGAGTGAAGGTATTACAGTGGCCAGTGTCATGTTTTTATCCCAAATAGTGTTTCACAGTTGAGACAGAGTGGGATTGACTGGTGCATAAACTAGTCTTTCAGAATCAGCTGTGCTGAAAGAAAGAACCTGTGATAGAATTAATGTTTCTGATAGGGGCGCTTCTTGCTCAGCTCGTTTTGTTAGATGCCATCAGACGTGTTCTGCTCTGAATAAAATGTTTTATGGCTATTCTGCCTCTCATTCATTCTCCAGGCCTCTCCATAATTCAGGGCTTTCATCTGCATAGCAGCAATGATTCAAAAGCAAAATTTCCTTATTCGTCTCTGCTTCTTGTGGGAAGAGTTCAGCTCTTGAGAATGTCTTGCCTACTGTTCTTGTTGACTCTGGCAAGTCAGCGTATCCTGCTGGCCTGTGTAGAGGACATGACTTCTCTGTGACGAGCTGGATAGGGTTTGTATTAAGCCATCTCCCTTTGGAAACCCGTTTTCTCTCTGGAAGAAAAAGATGATAGGACTGTTGTCTTGCATGCTCCAAGACTCTTGATTATTGCAAGCTTTCTGAAGGGAAATCAAGCCAACACCCTATGTTCTCAGCAATGTGAACTGTCAAGAATGGAACTTTACCACAATCCAAAAGGATATTGCCAGGTGATCAGGAACTGCCTGCTCTGTAGATCTGTGGGGAGAGGGGAGCATGTGCATAGTATTTTTTAAGCATTCCTCTTCCCATGCCTGTGGGAAATTTTTTTACAGAACAGAAAATAAACCTGGGATCCTACCGATGCAGATGTTGCAGTGAGTGTCTCTGTCATCACACTAGGCACTGGTAAGCAACCCAGAGGCGAAAAAAACCCTAAAAAGTATGTAATAAAGTCTCGTCACATCAAGAACTCTCTATTAAAAATAGTGGTGAGTGTGGAAGAAGGAAAGTGAGAGGAGGATACTTATTCCAATATTCATTAAGTCCAGAGCTAGATGGCATTTAGAGCTGTGGCCAAATTGTGTTGGCCAGAAGTATTCATCTTCAGATACAATCGATCCAAGATAATTAAAGACTAAACCACTTCTACCAATGTAGCATGGCTGCCATTGCCTTTATGTTAGCCTCATGACACACGGACAGCATGCACACAATGGTGAGTGGTCTGTGGAGGACCCCGCAGGTTGTGCACCTCTCTCAGTTTCATGGGAGGGATTGATCCTTCAGTGCTTTACTCCTTGCAGACACACTTCTGCAGAAAAACCATGAAATGTCAGACCAGAGGTCTTTCTGTTCACACCTTGCCTTAGGGGGTTTGTTCCTTCTAGGCACAGTTGTAGCTGCTGGTTCAAACTGGGGGAGTGAGCAGTGAACGTCTGACCAGTTAAAAGGCCTGCACATACATGTGTGCTTTGCGAACATCCCACTGGCATTAGCCGCTTGACAGAGTGCTGCTGCATTGGGAAATACATCATGCCATATAAATCTTTCTAGATGGTGGATCTGATGAATTCTTTTAATTTCCTTGGGAGACAAGGGAGTAGGGGGGATAAAAAGGGAGAGAGTGCAGGGCTTGCAGTTCTCATTGTGGCAAATGTGAGTTTGAAATAGGATACATGAATTTTTTAAAGAAGAAAAGGTGACCCACTTTCCCGGCAGGAGGACTTCACTTTGCTAGACATGATGTCAGGGTTTTGTAGTAACTGGATGGTTTCATTCTTCAAGAACATGGTGGTAGGCTTCAGCACCAGAAGCAATCCTTTGTGGAGTGTCATGCTGACAAAACTTATCAGCCTATTCTAGTCAGGACTATGAGCATTCTAAGTAGCTGGTCAGTATGCAAAAAGGCCTGTACTGCTCTGTTGCATTTCATGTTTGGGTCTAGATGCTGGGAGATTCGGTTAGCTTTGGGTTGATGAAACAGATTTTGTGTATATATTGTGTTGCTGAATTTTGGTGAGCTGCAAAACAGCAAACAGTAACAAATCATGCTGTAGAACGTCATTCAAATGACTTTTTGTAGTAAATTCATATTTACTTGGGTTATGTGTTCTTATATGAAGCTTGCTGTAGATTATGTAAATTTCTCCACAGAAAAAAGATGTTGTAAGGAGACTAAAAACAAATTGTTCTCCAGCTTAAGGAGTGAGTAAAGTCCTCTCGTATTCAACTGAAGAGTAGCTTCGCTGATAACAAATTTTGGCTTGCTATCAGTAATTTATTTTTTTCTCTTTAAAGTTTCAGAACATTTCCTGAACTGAAGAGATAAAAACTAACAAAAATATTTAGATCTAGAGTGTATTGTAATGATCAGAAGAGTCTGGAAGAATGACTTCTCTAGAGCCTTTGTTCTTGTGTTTCAGACACTGAGGTTTATACCCTTCTCTGAAAAGCTCTGGTAGAAACTACTCCTCCAAAACCACCAAATCCTTCAAATCCAAAGCCCAGGCTTTGAGTAATGATAATGGTGGGTATGGTTTGGCAAGAGAAGACCCTGTGATTTTCCTCTCTGCTAACAAACACAGATAAGCAGAGAAATATGTTAATAGCGTTTCTCAGTATTTCCTGCAGTCTGTGACAGTGTTGCCAGAGTTTCTTTGGTTTGGCTGTTGCAAAGATAACAACAACAAAAAAAAAGCCTTCCTTGGAGTTGGGGGGCAGGGTCCCACTTCTCCTGAAGTCTGTGATGAGAATGTGATGTCTGTGATGGGCACAGAGGTGTGCGTAGTGTCATTCCCCTGGAGCAGGTGGCTGCTCCAAGGACTGGCCAGGGGAGTCGGCTTAGCCACGGCAGTGGCATTGGTTCACATCCTTGCTCAGCGGCAGCAAGCACCTTTTGCACCAGCGTATTTTCCAGTTTGGGTCACCTTTGCACTCTCCCCTTTTCATCCTGAACACCAGTGTCCCCAGTCTCGTTCTTCAGGGCAAAATGTCCCCTCTCTCCTCCTTTAACCTGCCTCTTGTCAGCCACCTCAAAACTTACCTTCTTTCAGTGTTTTATAGATTTCTATTTGAAGTGTTTGGTATCACTGCGTGTCAAGGGCCTAAACAACAGTAAAGAGTACATATCCTGCACCCTCCCGAGCCTTGATTTATGTGAGGTGGAGGGGAAAGTTGATGCATTTCTTCAGGGAAGTCCTCTGAGTGTTCAGTTGTTCCTGGAGGTTTCTTGCTCACACAGGCTGTGTGTTTAAAAAGTAACAGGAGCAGTAGAAGAACCCACAAAAAGGTTATTAGCTGAACAGAATTCTGCTGCCAGGTCTGCGCCAGTGAGAATCAGTAACAGCCCCAGCTGCTGGAAAGTTAATAAAGATCTGGTGCTGCAGCGGAGAAGACAATTTTGACCCTTGTCACCATGACAGTTCAGTCTGATTCACCACAAAATTACTTGCATTGTACTGTAGACCAGCTTGACTGAATTACATCTTTGCTCCTGAGATATTGCCTACACTTACAAAAGCCTTCTTGGAATGCAGTTACCAGGCAAGTCTTTTCACTTCACTGATGCTTCGGTGTCTGCATTTTCAACATCAGATACGTATACGTGGCATTCGTAACACTCATCCAGAACATGGAGCCAGGAGGAGGAGACTTAGAAGCCTTAGCCTTAGCCTTGGTGTCTTCCCACAGTGCTGTTTCCCCTTGCAAGGGGTAGACCAGGAGCAGCGCCCCGGTTTTGGGGAGGAAAGCCTCAGGGTCTCACTTGACACAAGCTTCTGCAGGGGTTAATGCAAACAGCCAAAAGCAATTCATTCATGCCTGTTTCCTTCTAGAGTGTTAAGCTCTCTGAAACAATTGTAAATCACTGCATTACCACTGATTATTTCAAAGAAAGAGCAGAGCTTTCCAAGCAGGAGCAGCAGTTGGCCTTTTCACCATCAGTAGACATTACCAAGAGAAGCAGCTTCAGAAAGAGCTTTTCACTAAAGAAAACCTCTTCGAGGAAACTAGTAAGAGTAAAGATTTATTCTTTGTTCTGAAATTCTTGCCCTTTGATGTTGCACTATTGTTGCTGCAAGCCAGACAATTTATTCACAGCACCTTTTTAACAAATAAATTTAAAAAATACATTTAAGAATCCTTGTTAGTCCAGGCTTACAGTGGGAATGCTGCCCATGTGCTGCTACTTTCTGGTTCCTTGCAGTGGTAAATTTGGCACTCTGTCAGAACAGGGTAAGCTCTTGCTACTTGCTACTTTTGTGAACGTAATTCTCTGAAGTCACATATGCCTTACCTCTCACTTTTAAATTGCTTTGGTCTTGTGCTTATGCATTCCCTGGATCTTCTGTGAGCATTCCGTGGGTACTTTTCCTGAGGTCGTTAGGTCGTTGGGATTTGTGATTTCTTACATGACCAAGGCTTTTGCTTCTCCTTTGCCTTTCATATGTATGTGGCTTTTCTTTTTCTTTTTTTTTTTTTTTTTTGGTCTTTATAAAATGAAGTCAACCTGCTGGGATCAAACTCGTGGCATAGAAGGAAAAAATGTGAGATGTTTCCTGCAAACAATTGATGACAAACTCATTGTACTAAAGCTTGTTGAAAAGGAACTTCTTTTTGGGGGGGGGGGGGGGAAGGTGAGAGTAAAGGAATTTCCTCCTCCACCCTTGTGTTGTTGAGCTGTAAATTGATATTGTTGAGAGGGAAAAAAGTAGCAAGGCTTTAGTTTTCCTCAGGATATTAACATGTAGTTTTACTGAACACTCTTAAAGGTACAAGTTTCATTGCAAGGGTTTCAGCAGTTCCATTCAGAATTGAAAAATTAGTTCTTTGCTAATTTTTAATTTAAAGCACAGTCAGTCCAGTTAGCTTCCACAGAAGACATACCCTTCTGGAGATTCAGGTATTGCTCTGGCTAATTTTATTGTTCAGTGAGAACTGGATTTTTTTACGGTGCTCATTGTGAAGCAGTGTGATTATTATTCCAGCAGATAACTGAATTTGCGCTGGCAAACACTGAAGCCATGCAGACTAAGTCTTGTGCTTCTGAGGAGTCTGACTACAGCTCGTTTTTTTCAGTCAGTAAAAATTACATATTTAGCATTTTGGCTTTTTAGTAGAGGTTTCTTAACCAAGTAAAAGTGTTGCTGGTGTGTGACACCTACTGCAAGAAGTTCATTCCTGGTCCAGCCCAACTCCCACTGCAGGAACTGGAAAATGTTCTTTAAGGATGGTAGTGAGGTGGGGGGTATTCCATTCTGTTTTTAGTAGGCAAAATGCCTAAGCTCAGGTTTAGTAAGCTTTTTTTAGTTTGTGTTTAGTTAGTTTTATTGAAGTGCATGCTTAGCAGCAGAGTCTGAATCCTGTCGTGTCCTCTGCATCTATTTTGCTTTATCAGACTGTGATTAAGCCCACCATCCCACCTTTTCCTGTTTTCCTTGGTACCCATGGGATTTCCCACAGACACAAGCTGTTTCAGGAATGCAGATCGCAAGCTCTTGTTCTGATATTTCTCTCAAAACGTCTTTAATTTATTTCCCTCATGGTCTAGTTCCTGTTACCACTCAAATGAAATAGCAGGGATAGGTTAATGCTGCTCTGAATATTATTAATAGTTCATTATTGCATCGCCAGTTAAGATAGGAAATTGGATTTAAGTAATTATATAAACCCATTATAAGATATAGTTTCTGTCCCAAAATTTTAGGTAGATAAAACAGAGAGTAAAGAAAGTGGATACAGCTTATTGTTCAGTGGATGGGATCACTACAGATAGATTCCACAGGGCTGCCAAGTCCCAGCAAAAAAACAAAATCATTTTCTCTTTGCATACTGGTTCCAGTAAAATTCAAAGGTAAAACATTTTTTACTGGTTTGTGGTTGACACACTGAATTTCTACAAGTCTTGGTTTGACTCTTAAGGAACAAGTCAGCTCCACAAATGAAGAGGAGAAAGATGTAAAATGTGAGGTAGGTTCTTCATCCTCCTAAGGATGTTTCTGTACATACTTTTAGAAGTCATAACTGTATCTCCCCTTCAGGACCAGCCAGTTGTGTAAGTTAGAAGGAACCTTCAAAGGTTACCAGCTTTTTTCCCATTGCAGCAGGGTTGGATTAGGCTTGTTGCTTATCCAGACTTTTGCACTACTAGAATTGGGTATTCCTTGGTTGTAGGTGAAACAAATATTAATAGTTTAAAACGTGTAGTGGTTCTGGTGGTTCTGGACTTGCGTTACTCCACCCTGAAACTGTCGTAAGATGAAGCCTGGGAAGTAGCCGAAGGAAACAGCAAGGCAGAGGCAGGGCAAAAGGAAGCTCTCACAGTCTGAGGCTGGGATGATGTCAGGAGGAATAATTGTTTTGTACTTCTAATTGCTAGCTTGAACCACGCAACCCCAGTTGACATGGGTGGGGAGGTAGTGACAATGTAGTGTGCCACAGTCACACTGACTCATGGGGCAGCAGTCACCTGCCTGCTCACTGGTTTTTGGCTTACTATGAAAGATGCAGGGGTAATATAAGCAGGTAGTGTAGGCTAATCCAAAATCCCTTTGATTTGTTAGCTTGGACTGTGGCTCAGTTGCCATATGTGGTGATAATCAAAGTAGAATGGGAGGTCATGGCTTTATCCCATTTCAGTGTAGTTGTAGGGTGAGCTTTCAAATCTGCCATAGCCTCTCTAGAGGCACATGGATAACAATGACTTAACGAGAGCTTATATTTAGCTCTTAGAGCTTTCCTAAAGCATGTCTGTTACCTACCAGATGCTTTGATCTGTTGAAGAGGAGTTTAAAGAAATATGATGCATTAAGTTCAAGGAGTTGGTTTTAGTTACAGAAGTTGTAGAACATCACCTTTATCCTGCAAAGATAAAATGTATGCAAGTAAAACCAAACAAAAATTAGCCTTTTAGATGTGCTATATACTCAAATTGGTTGTATTTTTAGTTACCTTATTTGTGTGTACTGATAAACCCACGTAGACAAAGTCCAAAGCACAGGGATTTGGACTCTGACTCAGACTTGGGGAAGATTTAGCTAGAACAATCTTTAAGGGGTTCTGCAAGAGGAGGGTATAGGGTTGCTTAATTTCAAAGTAAGCTTCATCTTAATTTCCTTGACTGAGGCTAACTTTCCCAAAATATGAGTGGATTCTGGCTCCTTTCTCAACATTAGACTTTTGCATCAAAACATCGTCTTCATAAAGCTGACCGTGTAAAGCAGATTTGTAAAGGCATTTCCATGTTGATGCGTCTCTTTTCATACAGTTGGTTTTACTTTAAAACGAAAAAAAAACAAAACTCGTGTTTGTTTTTTTGTAATTGGAGAGTGCAGATGAGTATTTTGATTTGAAAGTTGTATGTGTATGGTACACCATTTTATTGGGTCTTAAGAACACTCGTAATTGGAAAGGGGTGCATGTGCCAAACGTTTGGTTAGCAGCATTTTAGCTTCCTTGAGTCAGTACCCATTTCAACATGTTCTTTAAAGCCTGTTTTGTACTAAAGCAAGAGTTGCCTAAAAAATGGTACCTGTGGTATGTCCTACTCTGGAAGGGTTTCCATCAGTCTTGCCAGCCCTTGGAGTTTGTGCAGGAGCAATGAAGCCAGTAAAAAAATTTATGTTGATTTCAGATAGATTTGGATTTAATTGCAGTTCCCCTACAGATGGCATGACTGATTTAAGATAAGAAACTGAAATCAGAGTCAGGGGAGAGAAAGAGAAGCAGCCTGGACTAAAATCTGATTAAGGCCACTCACTGCTACTTTTGATCAATCTGTTGGTGCTCTAATCAGAAAATAAGGTTGATCAAGTTCATAGGAAGAATCTAAGGCCAGGAAAAAATGTTGTGTCATATAACCCTTACTGTTTTCTAGTCTGTTAAGATAACTCATTGGAAAAATTTTGAAATTTCCCTAGGGATGCATAACTGGGACAGTATTGAAGGTGCAGGGGAAAAAACTCTTAAAGGTTGACATCTCTCAATAGAAGCTAAATGGAAAATATGTGGGACAGCACTGGCTGAACAAAAGTGATGAAAATCCCAGGGGTACAGCAGTGAATAACACAAGTTTGAATCAGTAGGGGCTCATAAACATGGGAGTCACAGAATCATAGAATGGTTTGGGTTGGAAAGGATGTTAAAGATCATCTAGTTCCTGCCCCCACCTGCCATGGGCAGGGACAACTTGTTGTACATGTTGTAGCTTTGTCAGTTTTCTTGGTTAGGGAAGTAATGCAGTAATGGGAGGATTCTACTCAAATATGGTTTCATTTGCCTTGAAACTTAAGGCTTTTTATCAGCAACTTCAATTAAATGTAATCCTCGGTTTGGAAATTTCACCATTGTCAGGCATATATTTTCCAGCTCGGAATCTTACTAGCCCTCAATACATCCATTACTTGCTAGCAGTTCTTCACATTTTTTCCATACGGAAATTCTCCTTGAAATCAGATCTGAGTTTAAGTTCACTTGAATTTCAAATTATTCTCCCTAGTTCAGTTAGTAAAGAGTATCTCGGTCAGAATCCGTTTGTAAGAAAACCTGAATTTGGTAGTCACCATTATCTTGGAGTCTTCCTGATCAGTGAATTATCTTCTGCTGCTTGTTTTTACACACTGTTTTTTTACCATGTGTTGATACAACTTAAGTCTGTAAGTGCTGTTACAAAGCTAACATACTCCTTGCTCAGCCAGCTAATTAACATGACTTTGGCAAGATGCCTGAGGTCTCCAGTTCTGAATTAATTTACCTGTACACAAGTACTTAAAACTAGAACACTGAAATATCAGTGTAGGAGTAGACTTGGACAACTGGGTGAAAGAAGGAAGGAAAGGGTCTAAGAGAAAGGCATTAGCAGGACAGAAACTATTTCTTGCTTAAGTCAGCATTTTGAAAGAGAGCAGTGAGTTGTTAACAGCCTGCTCTTCTGAAAACATGCTTTGCAACTGTTGGTTCTTCATTTGCAAAATGAAGACAATTGTGTCTGAGGTCATGCTTCCTTATGCTTCTGTGCACATTTGAAAAAGACCCCTCAGGCCCAACATTGCCAAGTTTTAATCCTTGGGGTTGAAGCTTACACCTCCTACCCTAAGCACCTTTTGTCATCTCAAGCAGTCACGGGATAGCTGATAGCAATGGAATATTAGTTGCACAGGACAAGAGAGAATGTCACACACCCCAGATGATCTGCATCTCTGGGCAGAAAGGCAGTCAAGGAATGCAGCCTGAGCACAATGGGCCTTAGGCCCATCAGAAATGCTCACGTGCTGCCCAGGGTGAAACGTGTCAACAAATGGTCCATAATCCACATTCTCTGCAAAATCAGTCATGTATGTATCGTAATCCAATAATAAGTGATAATAACATGTTTCTTGTGCTGTTCATAGGACTCTCTGCCTTCCGGCAAGCATAAACAGACCCCCCCTCTGCTTTCCTCTTTCCCTCTCTAATGCTGCCTTTATGCAAGGTCAGAAAGGAGTGATCTGTGGTGTGCCAGGAACAGACAGTGCTCTGAAGACCCATAGGAATCCTTTTATCTTGCTCTGTCAAGCTTTTCTAAGTTTACAAGCATGCCTGCTCTCCCTTCAAGCACTCTCTGGGTCTTGCGGAGTAGACAGGGCCCTTTGCCATTTATAATAAAGATTATCCAGGTCAAAATTTGCTGTCAGTTCTGCTGCTGTGACCTCAGCCAGCATCCAGTCCCACCACCCAAATCCAATGTCAGGAGGCACTGACAAGAACAGATCTAACATAACAGTCCTATTTTGGTCATGAATGCTGCTGGGATAGTGATAGTCCACATGGAAAGCCATTGTCCTGCAAGAATTCTTGTTTTTATCCTCTTTACTCCATAAGGCAGGCAGGCAGGCACGCACGCAGGCATACAGGAGTCTGTTTCACCCCAGAGCAGAGCTGTCAAGATAGGAGGGAGTCTAGCAAACGCTGTATGTGCTGATATCGTGGTCCAGTTTTGATCGTGAATACGTTCAGGAATAGGGATGCAAAACCAGACATGCTGAGGAAGGTGAGAGCAGGCAGTTCATTTTTTGTGTTTATGTTCCCAATGGTAGGAGCTTTCCTAAAATGTGGGAGGTTTCAGAGTATATGGACAGGACTGAGAGAGGTGGAGAGTGTGATTTGCAGCCTGTTGCTTCCCAAAGTGGGTTGGTACCAAGCGTTACTGCCAGCATTTGCTTATTTTCGGTGTCATGTTAAGGAACAGTAGTTTGCATAGGTTTTGGAAGAGAGAAGTAAAAAGAAGATTCCCACTTGAGGATAAGATCAGCTGGGCAGACTTTCAAGTTAGGCTGTCATAAAGTTTAGAGTGCTCAAGACTTCAGACTAATCTGAAGAGCACTGCATGTTTAGCCAACACAAAAATTGGAGGTAGCACCCTCTCCTACATGGCTTTTTTCTTCCACTGTGTTACCAAATCACTCCATACATATTTACTGCATAGTGGTGGTGGTGAGTTTAACCCCTAGTGTGCGCCCATCTTTTTAAGGATGGTATCTGTGATTCTCAGCTTCACCCTGGAAGTTGTCTGCTCTGCCTGCAGGGAAGTCTAGCACAAAGAGAATAGGGAAGCATAGCTGGGCATGGAGGTGGCCACTACAGATAACTGAATGTAGACCACCATCCAGGGAGGAGAGTCCAGGAAAAGCTGGAAAAGGAATGGTTGGGTTATGATGGTGGCTTTTTCCTCACTGGAAGAGGCCAACAAAGTTTGGAAATAGGGCTGCTTGGCAAAAATTTGGCTGTCTGAGCAGAGCAGAGAGACATGAAGCCATGATCATGGTGTATAAGAGTTTCAAGAGGGATGTGGAAAGGCAAATGAGGGTTGACATTTGAGCTGGCAAAATCTGGAACCAGCTCAGAAACCACAACCAGAGGTTTTTGTCTCTGCTGTGGTGCAAACAGCATCTTCCCACTCCAAACATTCACTTCCAGTAATATGAAGGAAGAGGTTACTCCCACTCTCCCCACCCCTGTTATGTCCTCTCTCCTCCACAGCAAAAGTTAGGGGGAAGTTTATTGAGCTGTTTGATAATACAACAGAGCTTGGACCACCATCAGAGCTTTCATCTGATTTAGTAATTTATTGCTTAATTAAGTTAATACCATATTCTGAACTGGATATAACAGCTGTCAAGGCACCGCTTAATTAAGTTAATATCTTGTCCTGCACCAAGGCTGCAGCTATTGCGGCACAGCCAGCATTGCAGCTGGAGGAACGAGCAAGGAACCAGTGGCTGAGGGGATGAAGGCCTGTGCAAATGTGTCCGCATCAGTCTGAGTTTGCCCTCGGACACAAGAGAAGGCCACTTCCCAGCCCCCAGGCTGTGCTGTGCTCTGGAGAGGATCCTGCGAACCTTCTTCCATATCCCTGATGGACGCTGGGGCGTGCAGAGCCGGAAGTGAGCTTTCCTCCCCAGGGACACCTCTGTGTTCTCCATTTCACCTTTGCTCCGAGACGACTTACTGCTTTTGCTTACCTGAATGGCTCACAAACACGCCCCAGAGAGTGGAGAGGTTCATGCTCTAACCTGACCATCAGATGCTCTTTTAACTGCTGCTTTATTGCGAGTGCAACACTTCTCTTCCCGCATGTCCTGCAACAGCCAACAGCGCAGTTGCACAGAGCCTAGCCATCTATCCCTTTGTTCTCCCTCTCTCCACAATCTCTTTGGTTCTTCAGCCACAGGTGAAGGACCAAGCAATCAGCAGAGCCGGAAGGAACTTAATTTGTGTCTAATCTTCTGCCATATCTTCTGAACTTAGTTCAGTTGCATACCCTTGCAAAGTTGACCGTCATCAGTAGGTCAAAACCATTTTCCCTAATAGTAGGAAACTGAAAGCAAACACATCCTGCTTAAGTTACTGAAAACTTTAAATCAGAGATGTCCCAGATGTGATTTCATTTGTAAGTAGACCAATTTTATTCTGTTCTTGGGCTTGTTCTTTTTCTTTTCTCTTTTTTTTTTTTTTTTTTATTAAGGAGGTAAATATTTAAACCATTCCTGCATCTGAAGTAAAATTTGTATGACCAAGATTAGCATGTGTGCAGTTTTGAGTGAATTTGGCCTAAAAATAAACAGCATTCTTTTCCCTGGGGTAGACTTAGTGGGCGCAGTGTCACTGTTACACCACTTCAGTGGATTTCCCCAAAGCTGAGGAAAATACTTCTAACTCATAAGTTTTAATTTGCACTATTAGAAGTGTACAGATTTCAGCTGCAGTTGTTGCCCTCTGTAAACAGTTTTGTTCTGGTCTTTTTTTTTTTTAATTAACTTGATTCACTTGTGGCAATGGCAAGTTTTAATGGGATTTCTTTTTAATTAAAGCGAGAGCGTATGAATCCCAGAGGGTAGATCCTGCTTCTGCTGAAAACTGCCCTCATACAAATAGGATGCTGTTACATTAACAGTACTGCAAAAAATAGATTTGAGGATTATCAGCAAGGCTTGATGATAGCGCAGTCCTGCTCTAAAAATGTCTTGAGAATGAGAGAAGCCCTTCTCCATCTTTATGTGCCTTTTATGAGAGAAGATAAAGGCAACTAAACATAGTGAGGATGATAGCTGCAGCCATTGATGATGGAAGAAAATAAAGCCAATGATCTTTGTTATTTGTGAGAATTTAAGTGCTAGGATATCTTTTCAGTCCCAAACTAAATGCACATCTTTGCTAAGCCTGGGCCTTGTTCTTGCCTCCTGGACTTCCATGTCAGTAAGAAGCTGAGAATGGAAACTTCACGGTTGGGTACATAGAAAGCAGGGTTTAAGAGCAAAATACTTTATCAGGGTTTTTTTTTCTCATCCGCTAAAAATACCATCCCTTCACTTTGAAGAGAAGAGAGGCAAGAAACAGATGAGCCCAGAACTGGAGGAACCTGCCCAGCTTTCCCTGCTTATCAGCTCTTGTGTCTTTGATGTGCTGCACTACCCTGGAGGCTAGCAGAAACACTGGGTAAAGCCCTCACCCTAGTTCAGTTAATGGCAGATACCTCATCCTCTCCACTGTTATCACAGAATATCACCTGTTGCTGGTGATGTTCTCTGGGTACTTTGTTATTATTACCATGTGCCCCTAGGGTGCTATGTACCACTTACATTGTTAAGCTCCAATTCCCAGAATAAGGCCTATTCTAAGCTTAAAAAAAATAGTAATTTTGTTTATTAGGTAAAAGGGAGAAAAATCAGCTCACATATATGGGAAAATCCAAGATAAAACCTGCCAGAGGAAATTATATTATGTTTTTGTTAGGCTCAAAGAGCTATGTTTTGTATTGTGCAAACACAAAACTGTTTGCTCTCTTCCTGCACAGCTTGCCATCTTTTTTTCTTTCTTTTTTTTTTTTTTTTTTAATAAAGGTTAGGACTTAGAAAATGCTTGTTTTCTGGAACATTTTTATTTCAGGAGTTACAGATTTAATATACCTAGAAATACTTACCTCAGATTTCCTTTTTCTCTGGCAAAATTAAGAAAAACAGTGATTCACAATCTGCCTTTCTTGTGCAACAGTATCGCAATCACTTAGCCTTTGCAAGTCTCTTAAATTCCCTAAATTCCCTATACCTCCTTCTTCACCAAAATGCAGGACAGATTTAAAGTGAACACGGACTTGATGTGGAGAGAAAATCAGTAACTGCTGAGTCATGCCTCATTTTCCTGTAGTCCCAGCTGCTAACCTGTTCTTATTAATCAAGTGACAGAGGTCCCATCTCTGTGTGTTTAGGTTTTGCACAATACTGCATATGTTTTGATGGAAATCCCATGTGAGTTACTGGATTTGTTTTCATCGGCCTCTCCTGTGGTTAATGTCTTGCTTGGAGTTTACAGAAACACACAGGTACAGAAGAGCACTGCAGCCAAAATAGGTTACATTTGGCCAAGTTGGCACGCTGCTCTATTACGTATTACTGTGATTGTAATCCAGCATCTACTGCGGAACTACTTGAGCAAGAAAAGTCACCGACCAGGATGGCTAATCTTTTAATTGCATGCTGCCCACATATGAGCTTGCTGACACTTCTCAGTGTTTGCAGAGAGTGGAATACAACATGGTCTTTCCCACCTCCAAACAGCGCCCTAAGCAATGGGAAACCCCAAGAAAAGTGTCGCATAGTCTTTGTATGGCAGGTTTAGAAGAGGTAAGTTTGGCACCTAATACACCTGAGGGCTCCAAGATAACTAAGCTAACTATGTCCTTCAGCACCTCAAGAGCCTTCAGTGCAGCATGGGGAGTCGTCTGGGATAGTCATGATTGTAAATCTGGGAGAGGGGAAAATGCTGTGAAACCAATGACCACAGTCTGAAATGAAAGCGGACCTAGAACTCATGAGGAGTTCTGAATTATCCTGATATGCACAAAGTATTCTTAAACTTTTTTTTTTGCATTTTTTTAGTGAAATACTTGTTTGTCTTCTTGTTGCAAGTGTCCCTCCAGTGGATAAAATTGCACCATTCTCCTCATTCAGGGACATGTGAACGGAGGGTAGATTGTCATATAGAGCAAATGTGAGCATGCACTGGAGATTTCAGTGTGCTTACGGAGCAGAATTTAGCAAAATATTACCTTTATGTTATGCAATGAGATAATTCCTACTCATTATCTCTTTTACTTAGTCCAGGGGGAAAGATTGCTGTTGGGGTACTGTCAGCACGAGTCCTGTCCTGTACATTTTGTACTGTTCTTGAAATGGGAGACCCAGAGCTATGGCATATGGCTAAGATCTCCAAATTTTCTTAAAGATACAGCCATAAGGAGTTCTTGAAATACATTTGAGAACAAAAATGGGTCAAGACATAATGTTTTGCCTTAGTAATCATTTGGTTGCATATGTTTAATATGATAAACCTGATTTTATTCCATAATATTACCTTTACAGCTTCTGGGTCACGTACTGCTTTTGCATACAGCATTCTCAGGTCTTGCTAGCTATACTTGAGAGCTTTGTGCTTTGGTTTTGGAGGGCTACACTTGGCTGTACAGAGAACACTGACATCTATTTACACACGTGATTTCTGGGTAGTCATGAAGTAGTCCTGATGCAGGTGAGGATTTTCCTCTAATTTGAGGCATTCTAAGGCATATGTCTTGGAGAACAGTTTCTTTCTGATTAGGAACAAACAGGGTATGTTTAAGTAAATCAATAACTTGTCATTGAAGGATAAAAACTTCTGCACTTTGTTGTAGCAGCTAAGTTCAGACTCTTCATGTGGAACATGTTTTCTTAGTTGCTTTCCATGTGACCCCAGGATTTATGACCTGATTATTACACTACATTTGCAACTGTGAATTGCAGAGTCCATTAAATTGCTCAATGTTCTCTTACTTTGACATTGCTCAAAAAATGCAGCAATGGAAATGTCATTTTAGGCAGGACTTAATTGCATATGGGGTTGAGTTGCTTTATTTTTATTTTTATTTCAGAAAAGTTTTATAAGCCTGTCAGAGCAAACTGTTGGATTTGTGCAGAAATCTTAATGGATCTTTTGCCTTTGTTCAACAAATAGAACACCTGTTCTTGACAGACCAAGAGCAGTGATTTCTTGGTGTCTGCTTCCAGGTGAGTGGAACAGTTTTGAAAGGCCCCTTAAAATGCATACAAGTTCAGGGTTAACTAAATGCCATCAACAGTTCGAGCAGTTCCCAGTATAGTCTGCTTAGCCTATAGCTGATCCTTTCTGCAAAAGATGGGTACATGGCAGGTCGGGGTACATGACAGGTCAAGTGGGTTGAACAGGGAGAGCTTGAACAGTTCTGATTCACATGGGGGAATGTCAGGATTGGCCCCCAGGCTCAGGTGATTCAAGCAAGAGTGGGTGTGATGTCTCCTTTGGAGGCACTCAGGCACTGTACACAGCCAGCATCTCCCTTTCACATGGATGAATGGCTCTGGCAGTTTGTACCCTGCCGTACAGGGGGACCACAGACTTTCCCTGTCACATACTTCAAAGCACAGCAGTCATACCACAAAATAAAGGGATCCCATCCCTCTCTTCTGTGTATGTGTCTGCCCCTTCAATCTTTTGAGTTAGGTGGTAGGAGATGCTTATGTAGTGTTTAGCATGCATCCAAAATATGACAGGGGTAAGAATACAATGAGAAGAGTGAGAGAAGTTAATTAAAATAAGCAGCTTAGCATTGGGTCATATCCTGCCACATAACTGGGGTGCTGTCCAGCACGCCACCAAAATGCAGATGTCCTTTCTTGTAGCAGCAAATATACATTCCTTCTGCATGCCAGAGTGCACATTATGTGATGCATACTGTTCTAAATGAGGGTCAGGGCCAAATGAGAGTAAAGGTTGTAGTTTGCATGTTTGCGTGGTGCATAGGTACATTACAACTGCTTCCCAGACAGAACATCAGAAAATATGTGCAATCACATGCCATACTGCTTACCAGCACTAAAAGGTTCACGCAGGACAGACAGAAACATCAGTGAAACATCTCTTTATTTTATCTTCTTTATTTCAAATGGCAGAAGTGGGTTTCAGTTGCTCATTGCTTTGGTGGAATGAAGGACTATTGTGGCAGGAATCCCTGGAAATTTACAGGAACTCTTGAAGTGAAGAGTGTTTTGGCAGTCATACTTCATGGGAGGATTGTTCAATGTGTGAGAGGCAGCAAAAATAAATTACAATGTTAATGGGGCCTGGAGAAGATGGAAGGAACTGCCAGGACTAAAGGCTCATAGTAAGATAATAGCTTAAGCAGCACAGGAGATGTCAAGTCATACACACTCTTAAGAGACCTCTGTCAAGCAAATTTGGTTGTCTAAATTGAGACCTGATTAGCTGGTGGGAGCAGTGCTTTTTGCAGATCGTACACTGGGCCACTTTTGGCTACCTTTTCCAAAAAGACATTGGGAATGGTGGTGTACTGGAGAGCCCTAGGAGGCAGTCAACTTGCTTGCAGTGCTTCATCCAACAAGAAGTTGGCTGAGTTTGGGTAACACCAGTTAAATGTCATTTTGCCATATTCAGAGTATCACTTTTAGTGAGGTTCATCTTCCTGTGTCTTGCGAAGATCAAACAGGAAAGAGCTGTGCTGCCAATCAGACACTGAAATACTCGAAACTTTAAACATACTTGCAATTTCTGTCAGAGGTCTCAAGCAAGGAAGAGGTGAAAGATTGTCCGGATGGCGTGATGCAACCTTTTAATTCTCTGGAATATCTTCTTCCCTCAGCACTTTTAGCTATCATGTCATTGTTCATATCATTGTGGGATTTCTTTTTGCTGTAGTGTATCTGACTCTGGAAGAAGCTGAGTGAGAGCACAAAAAAACCTGCACACTGAGCTATCAAACCAAATTACCAGTCCTTTAATTCATACCGGATGGTCCTCTCCAGGGAACTTTCTTGGAAGGCAGCAGGATCACAGACAACCTTTCATTTCAGCCTTTGTTCTCAGCACAGAGCACACCTTTTTGCATTTCAAGATTGTGGTTCATTTACAGACTTCCAAAAGCACATTTATATCGAAAATCATTGCATAGAAAATCAGAGAGCAAATGCTTCCATTATCTCGTTATCCTAGAGGAAAGAGATGTTCACAAGCATCTGTGTATCGGCTAGTACAAATTGGAGCTGAGCTCTGTGCTTCCTCCTGGTCAGGAGATGGGTATGTGCCTTTGTTGTGTAAGATATAAAAGAGTAGTAAAAGATAGCTCACCACCATCTAGGTGACACATCTGCATCTAAGTGTGCCAGAAATAATAATAAAATCATTTACAAAAGCTTTTTTCATACCAGCACCAAAGCATGGACGTTCCACGGCCTTATTGATTACCTCTGCCTTGTTGAAAGGACCTTCAAAACAAGGGAAACATTGTGAGGAATATAGATCAGTCTGCCCCTGTGAATGTCCTTTTGAGATCATTCCTGTCTCCCACCCCATTCACTGGGAGGATGTGCTGTCCTTCGGTCACTCACTTGTGCTCCTCCTGCAGTTTCAGGCAGTGTTTGCTTTGAAACAGGTACACCGTCATCAAAGCACACAGTCTAAGGCAGACAGAAATTGTAAAATGAGTGAGGAGGAAAATAAAGATACAGGAAAAAAGTCAGTTGTTTCATACCACTGTCAGCTTCAGAAGGAGTGGATGAAAACACTTGGGCAGGATCAGCAGGACACTTCAAAGACAGGCAGAAGATTTCTTCTGTCCTTTTTGGACTTGCAGTTACTTGCTTGTCATAAGGCTGTGTTGCTAAGATAGGGATTGGAGGTTGGGCAGAGAAAATTAAAGTTTTCTTAGGTACAAGTGTTTTATTGTTATGACCCCACAGAACTGAAGGGACACAGAAGGGACAGACACACGGAAGAGAAAGTATTTTCCTAGCACAACTGGAGAGATTGTGAGAAACAGTGAATCTTGTCAGTTAGGCTTCTTAATTTAACTGGTTCAAGATCCTAACCATGTCTGGGAATATGCATAAATGTTTGTTCTGCAGAATCATTCATTTTAGTCACTGTTCAGTGTCTTCAAAGCACTAACTCACAAGAAGACCCATCCTTTTCCTAGATTATTTTTTTGCACTAAGTGCCCATGAATGAAATTAATATAAACAAAGTCACATTCAGATTTTCATGCAATTACGCTTAAATAAGAACTTCTGTTTTACAAGTTACTTCACATATTTTCTCAAGAGCATACCCTTCTCTTTTCATACCATTAACCCCGCCTGAATATATAGTTTTTCCCTTAAAGGCACCTGAAGTGTCCTTTTTGACTAATATAATTGTAATATGCATATAAAACTCTTTTAATGGAGCTTAGGAGATCATAGAGGATGCCAAAGAGTGAAATGCATCACATGAGAGCAGAAAACAGTAGAGCAGTTGTCACCAAGAACAGCCCTTGTGTGTTAAAATACACTTGCATTGTAATTAGCCTACTAAAATGTCTCAGTAACACTTTAAAAATGCTTTCCTAGTTTATTTTGGCCTTGGAGGCAGTCACACAGGTCAGTCACATGCCTGTGGATTGAGGGAAGGGCTGCCGGCTTTACACTACACACGCTCTGGGGAGAGTTTGGTAGACACAACAGTGTTTAGCATAAGGAAGTGGTGTGGGGACGAAGGAGAAACCTGGACAGCAAACCATGTGTGCATGGCATTACTTAACATGGAAGGCCCTTTGTCCTGTCATTTTGCAATGTTAAAAAAACAGAATCCCCCAGGACTTAATGTCTGAGAGGAGGCAGGCAAGGGGAGGTTAGGTTGCTGCCTGGATACACTCTGGTCTTTCTAGTAGATCCGCAGGCACAGCTTTCAGGATCTCACTTCACATGTTCATTTCATATGGAAAAAACACAGGGTTGATCTGCCCCAGGAGTGCCATGGGCACTCTGGAATTGCCTTTGCCTGTTTCCTCCTGTGTAAAGTGGCTGTGGGTTTAGCAAAGGTGCTTAACCTCCTTTGCTGTGTTCCCACTTAAGTTAGGTGAAGTTCTGCATCCAATTTGATGGGATAAACTGTGATTAATGGATTAGGCAAAATTGGCTGATGTTGGTGCTTTTGAAAAGGTTTCCTCCCACAGTGCTTCTAAGATGTATCAGAAAGCATTTCTTTTCTCTGGCAGAGAGACCTCTGCCTGAGCAGTGCGAAAAAAAAACAGTGAAATCAGGATTAACAGTCCTGGTAGGGAGGGCAGCAAAGAATGAGAAAAATGGGGATGGGCCTGACAGGTTCTCAGCAGGCTTGGCTGGGAGTGCAGCATTTCATCTTTCTCCCTCAAGTGGGTCTCTGTCACATTAGATGTACCAGCCATTCGTGCTTAATTTGGGGTAAATCCCCATGCTTTCTCGCCATTTAGCTTGCTTGCCAACATATGACAACACCTCCAGCTGCTGCCTGTAAAGACTGGACAGAGTCCTGCATCTTCATGCAGTGCAAAGAACTGTTCTTCCCTGTGCATGAGCATTTCTTTGATAAATGTCCTTTAGAGAGAACATCTTTCCTTTTGACTTGGCAAACAGACCTCATTGTGCTCAACATGGGATGGTAGTACTCATTATCAGGTATGATGAAGTGCTGTCCCAGTCCTTCACCCTGATAAGCCAGTTGTGATGAGGTAACAACAGTGTAATAAATACACTGTCAGGAGGAACTGGAGGACTTACTTTATGTGGTAGTTTACAATTTCAAGTATTTACTGCCCCTCCTAAACAGGTGGCTGAGCTGCTTGTAGAGCGTTTCATGAGTCCCTGCCCTTTGCAGCATGGTGCCCCGAGGCCATCCTTAACCACAGAGCAGTTGCACAAGAGACTGCCATTATTTGTGTATAACTGATTAGCCACCATGTAGAAGAGGATATGAGCAAAAGGCATCCTGTCTTCTTAAAGGCTTTGCCTTTGTCTGCTGAGTGCCTGCTCTGCCTGTGAACAACGCATCTCCCTTGTTCCAGTGACTTGGGCAGTGCCCAGTTTGCCTACAGCATGGATGTGCTCTGCATTTGCATCAGCTCAGTTAAATCTTCCCTGAGTCCTTTCCGGCACTCAGACATCTGCATAGAATCTGGATTCCCCAAAACGGTGGCCTTGCTGAAAGTGGTGCCATGCTGAGTCATGAGCAGTGCTCTTTCATGAGAGGAAAGGGTGTCAAGCAGTTCCAACTGCACAGAAGTACGATGTATAACCTAATTATGCTAATAATCCAATCTGGTAGTTCACAGGAAAATTCATGAGTCTATTATAAATAAGAAGATAGTTTCTGGTGGTTGGTTGGTTGGTCTTTTTTACCACTAACATGTATGAACATATATGAAGGCCAGGCACTATAGGTTACTCTTCATTATTATCTTTCAGAGAAAGTGTTTGTGCAGATCTGCCTGCCATTTTTGTTCCTTCTGGCCATAAACAGTTGTCTCCTCAGCCTCAGCGGTTATTGGGGAAATCTGCAGTGGGGCTGTCATAAGAATTTATGATACCCAACAAGCAGATAAAGCTCAGCCAAGAAACATAAGGTGGAATGTGTTCCCCGCTTTTTCTTTGTTTTTATCTTGAATTGCTCAATGGTGAATGCTTCTCTCCAGCTGTATGGAGTTCTTTAATATCTGAGTTAAGGCTATATACAGTGTTATGAACGCCATCTTTTAATTAGTCTTCTTGCTCTCTTTTTCCCTCTGTACACCCTCATGGTCTTAACATCAGCCTTTGTCACCAAAAGGTGTTGTGCCTGTTGCCTTTTGGCCTTTCCTCACCTATGATGTTCCAGTTTCTGCTCCCTCCGTCTGTTAATCAGGACCTCCAGAGGGAAGCAGGGAAAGGGGTCACTGGCACATCCACATCATTGCACTCTTTAAATTGTTCTCCCATGGACTAAGGTGTAAACCTAAGAGGAAGCATGCAAGGAGCTGTTCTTGCAGCCTTCCTTCCCATGTTTAGCCTACTGAAAATAAGGACATGAGCAAGGTTCAATGACAGCCACAGGGAAGTTCTCCAAGTACAGTGTTGTTTCGTGTGCCTCCACTTCTTGCCTTTTCTCACCAGCACTGTTTGAAGGAAGACACCTTACTGCTCGACTGTAACAGAAAAATGTTTCAGTTAACTACACAAAGAAGTCCTGCAGTGACTTTGACTTGCCTTTGCCACAGTTGATACGAAAGGCACAGGAGTAAAAGAATCATTAAAACCAAGCCACAGCTGTTCAATGAATAAATACAGATGGAAAACGGAAATACAAAACCAGTTGGGGCATGATCTGTGTCTGCATCTTTTAGGGTACATAAAATGGGGTTGGACAGTCTTTCAGGAATGGGTTTGTTTCCTAAATTAGGGGAGAAACCACTGGAGAAACATCAAAAGCTGAGAAATGGCATCTCAGGGAGGGAAGATGGTGGCAGCAGAGTAAATTTACTGTCTGTAAAGATGCAGGTTACCCGCTGCTTGCTGCTCGCTGTCTTGTAGCCTTGTTGGTAGCCTGTGCTATGCGTGGCAACTGATTTCCGGGATCAGCTTCCAGCCAGAGGTCTGTTAAGCAACAAAATGGTTGCATTTCTCCCAGGATGTATGCAATATCCTTAATAAGATGTGCTTTATGGAGAATACCTTGCTGGGAGCAGTGTAGAGGGAGTGGAGAGGGAAGCCTGTGACCTCCAGGCAGGGAACAACAATGGGTGGGCAGGAGAGGGTGTGAAGTGTTGCTATGCCTGCGGGATAGCCTTTGGGTGGGCTTGGCACACCTCAGTGCCAGGCCATCCATGCCTTCTTCCCATCCAATGCCTGTGCAGCACTGGGGGGTGAGGAGGGCTCTTCACATGAACCCCGTGGAGGGAGGTGCTTCCTGCTTTCTGGGTCACTCTGCCCTGTCTTGGCTTGCACTGGCTGGCCCAGGCACCATCTGGGTGGCAGAGGCTGGTGTGCAGGCTTTACAACAAATGTAAATCCCCACATACTTCCACAAAGCCCATTCACATAAGCAGTGCAGCAGCGGAAGTGCGTTCCTCAAGCCTGGGTGTCTCCCTGCGGGTAGACCTGGAAGCACAGGAGAGCCCAGTTTCCTAAGAGAAATTCTAGGTGGGGTTATGTGCTGAAAAACTTGTTCAGGCTGCAGCCAGCGTTTATCTTGTTTTGATGGAATTATTTTTTTGTGGTTCTCCTTAGAAACCAAGTGACTGCTTCCTTTCTGGCTCCACTAAGCACTCTTAAACAATACTAATCGGTGTCCTTTTAAATATTGCTTCTGACTCTAAGAGGTGGGCTGCTACTCCCAGCTAGCACCATGGCTTGTTACACCCAAAGGTGTTCCAGTTAGTAAAATCATCTGTTTCCATGCAGCTCTGATTCTCACCTGTCCTTTGGTTTTGTTTGCACATTACACAAGGTAGGAAGACAAGTGTTGTGTTTCGCCTTACTTGCCAACAGCAACAGTAATGGGAGCACGCAGCGTGGTCTTCCTCAGCATGAGGGCAGGAGGGTCTTTGAAGTAGGCTGAAGGGATATATATGGGCAACTTACAAAACTGCAGTGCTGCATTTAAGATTAAGGAAGAGGAATCATTAAATAGACCTTTTTTCTGTTTATAACCTTTCAACTGAAAACCAGATCGCATGCCTCATATTTGCCTCATACTTTTATTTGTGCTCTGTGATTACTAGCCACCAGATTTTAAAATGCATGTGGTTGGTTTTGCATGAGCACATACTGATAGCTGAATGATCAGCCGCAGGAATCTTGACTTTTGTGGATTGGTTCTATAGAAGTTTAGTCTTGCACATTAGAAAATACCTTGAAGTGAACATAGCTGTTTTCCAAGGACAAGAGTATCTCTCCCTATGCAGCGCCACCCGCTTCTGGGAAGTTGGATCCCGGGTGAATGTTGGTGGTTGTCTGTGAAGGGCAGATAAGATCAGTCTCTCTATCTGAATTGCTCTGATCTAGCAGATCTTCCTTCTTTTTATGTTATACCCATCACTGTGAATGGCAGCTTTGAGCGGTGATAAAAAGGCCTGCAAACAGTATCATACCTTAGCCAGAAAGTTTTGCATGTGTAAGAAGCAACCTCTTGAACTGAATATGGGATTTTGGTCTAATTTATGAGCATTTCTCTTCACGTACTCAAATGACAAGTGTTTCAGCCATAACAGTCGTCTATGGCAGGCACAGCATGTCTCAGTCTCTTGAGCCAACGGAGCCTTTGTGGCTGTGCAGTGAATAGCCGCTGCTAGTATCCATAGAGCACATGCAACCAGCAGGATGGAGGAGCTGGTGCAATAACCATATGGCACCAGTTAAATACCAGTAGCAGATACTCTGTCTTAATGTGTTACGGCTACTGAGTGTGGGAAAAAAAAGCAGCATGAAACAAATGATGCTGCAAAGGCATCATCGTATGGCATTAGTCAGGGAATTAGTCCCACTGCTGGTTTTCCAGGCAGTTGCTAATGCCTGGAGTGCTTTCATCCTTAAAATGCTTCATATCTTAAGTGAGACTTGCACAATAGCAGGCTTTCTCCATCCTGCCAGGGACAAAGTGAATATTTTTGCAAGCAACATAGAATTACTGTTAGCAGTAACTGCATACTACTACAGCAGAAACCCACCTGTGGGCACACGCAGCAGGAATATATAGCCTTGTGCACCAACATATACACACATATGTGTGTGTGTGAGCGTGCAGACATCTGCATGTTGCTGGGTGTGTGCACCAAAGCAACTTTCTGCCTCCTCCTCTGCAAAGGTTATTTCCCATAATTGTGCCCTACAGCAGCGACATCTGGCATAAGAGAGAGCTCTGAGTAGCTTGGCCTCTGTCTGCTCTGGGCAGGCACTCGTTAAGTGTGCCATTAATTAATGCCATGAAGGGAAAACTTCAGTTGCCTTAAAGAAAACCCAGATTGTGCTGCATATTTGGAGCGGTCTAAGTGGGAGAAGGTTCTTATTAGTGCTAAATAGAGGCTGCTGTCTCACAGCCTCTTGTCAGCGGATGGGAGCAAGATGTGTATGCACAGGCATCAATAGTTATTGTCAGGGAAGGTCTTTTAGCAAAAAGCCTTTAGTGTAAGAATTTCTCTGGGGGCTCAAGGGGCAGTGCAGTAACTTTTCATAGCTTATATAGAAGTAGTGATCCATTATAAGTAATTAATGAACAGAAAATTAGGGGATTTGTACAAATCCTGTTAGAAAATTTCTCCCTTTTTAAAGGGATTGGGCTAAAAGGCAGAAGAAAAGAGCCATTGTACTGGAGAATTAGAGGGGAAAAGTGTGCCCTAAGGCAGTTGAGTGCTTTGCACATGATGGGAGGCTGCTGTAGCTGCTGAGATTTGAAATAACATGAGACTTTGTGTTTTGATAGAAAAAGAAGAAATTACTCGGGCAGGCTAGGGCAGTCCTGAGCATTCAGCAAAACTCTGCATAAAATACCTGACACACCTGGAGGGACATTGGATCAGAGCTGAATAAACAGAATATTTATTAATTGAAATGACAGGGGGAAATCTGACACGTCTGTATATTTTTATTGAAGTTTGTCCAGCCAATTTTTACCTCTGTGAAAACCAAGCTGCCAAGACCATCATGTTGCTATTGTATCTATTCTTCTTGAGACTTATTTCTACATGCAGCTTTGTCGTGAATTGATGGAGCCTTGTTCCTTACCCACCAGTGGTTCTCCAGTGGTCTTTATCTGAGGATACGGTGCCTGAATAAGTCCTTTGGAGCCAGAGCTTGTCTTCCAAAGACCTGAACAGGGCAGAGGCCATTAGCTGTGGCAGCTCACAGGAAGAATATGAGCTTGGCAAGAAAAGGCAGAATATGAGCACAGGAAGTGCAGGAAGAATATGAGCTCGGCAAGAAAAGGCAGTTTTGCATATGGATGCAAAACCTACCTGCTCCAAGGAAAAGCAGGTAAGTTTCAGGCTGGTGTTTCACACTGCCAGCTTTTACTCCAATGAATTGTGTGATCCAGCACATTATTTGGCACAAGTATGGTATTACTCCTATACCTAGGAAAAAAAAACATGTAACATAGAAGCCATAATAAAGCTATACCATGTGAACTTTTTCACATAGCTGGTGAACCGGAACATCTTCGTGTGGCTGGGGCTGCCTGGGACTTTCCAGTCCGGACTGTGTCTTTCCGTTTTCTTTCTTTCAATTCCTGGAGCTGTTGTAGTGAAAAAGTCAATACACATGGGACCCAGAAGTAGCCTTCATGAGATGTTTTAGGAGAGAGGAGGATACGGAGTGAGAAGGGGAGAGAAGAAATCCTCCTCCATGCCCAGCTTCCCAGCCCAGAAGAAAGCACACCAAGAGGCATGCGTTGTTCTGCAGGCACCAAGACCTCCCCCACCACATGTGAACAACCTCTGTTACACCTTCGCAAGGCCAGTGTGGATTTCACTGCTTCACAGCCCTGAAGTAAACACAGCAGAGAGCCTCTAAGTGCTGCGAGTACCATAAGCACTGCTCGCCCATGCCTGATGCTGTGCCAGCACTGCCCAAGCTATGCTTGGCTGTGAAGAGGAGGTGCTGACAGAGGGACTAGGGCACAGAGGGGAGTGGGGTGCAAGGAAGGATGGGGCTGCTGGGCGACAGGAGGTGGCAGGAACTGCTGCAGGTAGTGGAAGGGTTGTCGTGCTGGATTGAGAGAGGCTTAGATCAATATTTATGATCGCATTAATTATTGCACTCTGCAATACGGTTTGGCAGGGCAGTGTCTGGGAACTGGTGTTCTGAGAGGTGGTTGATTTTGTGACTAGGGTGGTATGGGCTGCTCCAACATGAAGCATCAGAACAGTGTGAAGGGAGAAGGGGTTTTCTCCCTGTGTTCCCTACTGAATTGTTGAAACTTTCTATGTAAACAATGTGGTGGTGTGAGCATCGTGAGTTTCGTTTTTTTCCTTTTGATGCCGTTTCATGGAAAGGAAATGAGCTGCGTTTAGCTTGGCACTGTAACTTTGGTAATTGTATCCAGGGCATAGAGTAGCATGGGCTAGTGCTTAATCATTCACTCATTAGCTCAGTGTCTGTTGAGCTTGGAAGACAAATAGAGGGTAAGAAATTGTGTCAGCCTGTCTGAGAGTAACAAGTGTAAGATGGTTTGGGAAGGATGACATGCTTTCTGGGCTTCTTGGTGTACTAGATCATTGCCTTTCCAGCACAGCTGTTGCTGCTGCTGCTGTCAGTTAGGAGAAAACATCTGTATTTGAAGTGCCCATCTGCTGGCAGCGATTGTCATCTTTCAGTTGGCATAATCCTGTCAGATGAGTGTAGCAAAGCTGTGTCTTCTGCACTGTCTTCGGACTGCCAGCAGCTCCTGTGTCATGCACTCTTTCTGTGTGTACGCTTTCTGTATATAAATACCACCTTTATCTGCCCAGAGAGTCCCCTGAGGGTTGTGTTATATGTCTATACAAAGAAGATTTTTTCCCCCTCTGGCTGTGATTACTTGCCAGTCAGGGCATTTCCAAAAGGGATAGGAACACATGAACACCACTGTAGACAATGCTGGTAAGGCTGTACCTGAAATACTATGTGCATATCTATCCACTCGTACTTCCAAAATGTGGCTTGACACTGTGATGGGTGCAGGAAGAAGTGGCATAGACAGCAGGGAGATGAAAGCATGACATGAAATTTGAGATTAAAGGAGTTTTGCTTGTTTAGTCTAGAAGAAGGCCTTCTGGCTTATATCAGAAGTTTATGTATGCATCATGGAAAGAAAGACCAAGAAGGGTAATAGGTTACTTAACTAATATGGTCAGTACTGGAAAAAGAACAGAGTTGAACTAGCCATTAGTAGATTCAGACTAGAAATTAGAATTCGGCCCATAAAGACCAGAATAACCTCTCCATGGCAACAGTGGGGACAAATTTTCTGAGCTGTTTTGAAGACAGGACCTAAATAAGTTCGCGAAGAGGATAAGCGAGCATGCTTTCCTGCCATAAGGGATGAGGAGACCAGATGACACAGGACATCTTATTTCCTTCTTGTGTCAGTCTGTTCACAGCACACATTTATTAAAGTTCCTGCAGAAGTTTTGCAGTGGAGCCTGGGACATTGCTAATGGAAAGCACATTCATGGGTTTGAACTGTACACAAACTCTACTTCAAACTATAAGATGAACAAGTTTCAGGAGATTAGGAGAAGGATGCCTAGCTTGTGGCTTGGCAGCCGATTACCCAGAGTAAACATGGTGCTTAGGAAACTCCAGTGCGAGTTTGGGCTGGGAGATGTTTGTGTTTGTTCAGTTGGAAGCAGAATTCAGGCAGAAATTAAACACCACCTTTTTTCTTTTTACTGAGATTGCTTTTCAGCTGTGTCACTAGACAGACAACCAAAACCAACATAGCCAGGGAGGAGGTAAGCAGGATTACAGCAGCTCCTTTCAGACTGCCTTGTACTGCCATGGTTGCCTGCTCTCCTTGCATCAGTATCAAACCACAGTGCCAGTACCACTGAGAGTGCCGTTGGGCTAATGAAAAGGTTGTTTTTCCATGGTGGTGCTATACATGATCCCAACTGTGTTTATGTAAGTGCTTGTGACATTTTATGCCAAACTACAAAAGGTTGCTCTTTTGTGATTAGTGCATAATCTCTTGTGTAGACAGTCCAGGTTGTGCATATTACCTACAGAGGGACACCCTAGAAGAGCTGAGAAGGAGAATTACTAGGCAGACAGTGTCTTCCAGGACAGCCAATTTACATCCATCCCAGACTACCTTCTGAGGCTGATGTGTTCCTCCTTTTCTGCTTGTATTGGGTGTCTCAGAGATACTGAGTTAGGAAGCAATATATAAATACAAAATTCAGGTTACGGTGAATAATTTAAGGGAGTTTTCTCTTCTACTAATTGTTTCAGGATTTTTGTCATCTTTCCCACTTATAAAAGTATTTGGCTTTTGGTCTTTCAGAGGTTAAAAGGTGGGTAAGCAGCAGTTGGATCTGATTTGAAAAGAATGTGAGAATTCAGGATTTCCTGCTTAGGGAGAGCCATGTAAATACCAATGAATGAGCCCAGGCCAAAGCTCATTGCACTTTACAGTCAGATACCCATTTAATCCTGTGTGCTTAGAACTATGCCTTAAAAACACAGATTGCTGAGATGCCAGACCTAGACTGTGGCTTGCAGCCTGTCTTCTTGCTGCATTTTTGGTGGCAAGATTTGTTTGACAACGTGGTAGTAAGCTCTTACAGATCTTGACTCAGCCAAGTCATTTCATGTATGATACGAAAATAATTCATGCCTCTGTATCGTCACTAGTTGTATGCAGCTCACAGAATGCTGTATTCAAGGGAAGTTTTGCATCCAGTGACTGATAAGATCGTAGTTTTTATGATCTCACACATTTCTTCTGAGAAATGTAGTCAAAAGAGCCACACTCATGCATAGTTGTGTTGCAGAACATTTAGACAGACTACCTTTTTATTACACCCCTTCTTACTGCTTTTCCTTTCTAGCAGAATGTAAAAAGTTGTGCTTCTCAAGTTTCTGCTTTTCATGTGAATTAGTCTTTCCAGGCAGTGTTAATTCAGCCCATAGTCACCTAGTTAGCTTCTTCCCCACCCCCTTTTCAGAATAAAGGCTTTTTCTCTTGATGGGGTAAGCTTTTCTAAGTATTAGGAAAATTATTTGGTACTCAGCAACTTCTTGCTTATGCTCTTCTTGAAATACTTCTTATGTCATTAATCCTTGGAGCACCAAGTATCAGCTGATGATGTAATCACCACATACTATGTTTTCCTAGAGATGGCACTTTATTGTTAGGGGGGGAGTGGACAGCGTTTTGTGTATCCTTAGAAGTTTACCAGGCAACATGGGATACAGGTTTTATAGAAGGAAGCAGTATCTCCTTAGACTGACTGAAAGAAGAGAAAGATCAGTGTTTTGGGCTCAGCACCCAATTATCAGCTCATGTGCATTGTAACTTAACTTTCTTCCACAAAGCCATAGGCTGTTCCACAGGTTCGCGTACTCCAGGCTTCCCATCCAGGCCCAAGATAAAACCTTGCTGGGTTTTTTCAAGCTTTTTCATTTGTGTATGAAATTATGCTTAGCCTTTGGGATATATGATTGGAAAAGACAGACTCCTCGTATTACTGCATGTTTCTGGTGTACTTTCTGAGGTCTTGTGTAGAATGCCTTGTGATAGAACTTCAAATCTGATCTTTTGTGTTGCATACGAGATCGGGACAATAAAATGGTGTGCAACAGAAGACAAAGGTAAGATGAAAAAAGTGATAAATCAGGAGATTTAGAGAATGGTCACTTTAAAACTTCTGGCTTAGTCCTTTCCAAACAGGAGGTAGGAATGGAAAAACAGGTCTGTGTTCCTGCAAGAGGACTCTTGTCATCCAGAAGGAGGAGCAGTACAGTGGAACCATAGTAACAGTGGTAAAAATAACAACAATAATAATAAAACAACAAATACTAGAAATATTTGTCACTCTTTTCTGAGAAGCTCACCAGGTTCAATTCTTGGGATTTCTTACTCAGCCCTGCAGTTCTTGTTATTGCTTTCTTGTGCTCATGAAATTTAGTAATTATACACTGAGACTAGGCAGGATTAAACTCTAAGTACTTTTGCCCAAATTTCAGATCTTTAAACCATGTATTTTGCTATTGTCAAAACTTGCAATTACTTCCTGTCTCTGGGTGATCACTTCCAGGACAGAAAGAGCCTCTGGCTCCCATATAGCAGTGTGCTGTGCCAGCCAGGCTACATTCTCTGCAACAGGTATGAATCCATTTTTCTGTCTTTTGTGCTGGAAAAACAGAGCAGAATGATGCATTATCTCTCACACTGGTTTTGTGTTTGCATAGACAAAACCAAAGGCATTTCTGGAAATTCCCAGTATCTTGGTGTCAAACATCAGAAGTGGTGAGCAGAGGGAGAGAGCCAAGGTCTTCTTCCCACTGCTGTGACTGCATCTGCAATAAACCCTGCTGCATGAGATACAGCATTTCAGTGGAGCACTGAGGGACCAAGAAAATGTAGTGAAACATTTTGATGGAGAGTAAGATGAAAAAATGTAAGTTTAAAATCTTGGGTGTCGTTTTCTCTTGGGTTCTTTGAATATCAAAATTTAAAAAAATACAGTTTGGGTACTTCTCTCACACGCTGCTTTTATATTAAAGATTACTTTTCCTGCGTTCTTCAAAGAAGTAAAAAGTAAAAAGATGCTCATTAGCATCTTTTTTGCACATAACTCACAAAATGTGCTATCAACACCTTTCTGATAAAAAGCATAGTGAGATTAAGCGACTTTTACCAAGACATCGGAGCCTGGGATTGGATTTGATCTCATAAATTCCAGTCTAGTATTTTAGCTACATGCATTTCTCACAGCAGGAGGTTTCATCTCTTTGATGCAGTGTCTCATCTTCTTTGCTCATGGACAACTGGAAGACAAACAACTTTTATGGCTTCATCAGCTTGAGTAAGTTCTTCACCTTATCAAAAGGCTTTGTATTTATTGGGAAATAAAGGGAGGTGTAGAAAGGCAGCACTGGTAAATACTGTGCTGTCAGAATCTCACAGGAAGTTGAATGACCCTTGCTTGAGAAACACAAACCACAGAATGTGGGTGTGATATTTATTGGTATGTGCTTTGCATTCTCCTGCAAGGACTAATTGCATTTTGCATTGCTGCCGTAAATCCTTTTCCAAGAAGATTTTGCCACTAACTCCTCTGAAAATGACCCACTGGAGAGAAATGCTGTGAGAAATATTGTGAGAGTTAGTATTTTGGCTTCTTACTGAATCCTGGAAAGCTGTCCCTTGGTGTTAATGATTCCTGATAAGAGGGGGAAAGAATGTACTTTCAGATGCTTTGGGCATTTGTTAGCATGTACCATCACTGTCAATAGACCCCACTTAGATGTCACATTCATATCAGTTTATGGTTTCCCTTTAGTGTATCTGTTTGTTCACTGTTTCTCCCTGAAGACAAGTCAACAACCAAATTAATTTTCGAATCTTGGTATGAGAACGTTTATATTAGTTCTGGCATCAGCAGCTTTTGATCTCTCATTTAAAATCAACTATGGAAGGAAGCTCTTTCAGTAGTCCTGATTATTTAATTAGAGAGGGTGGAAAGCCCAAAATGAAAGAAGAAAAAAAAAAGCCAGTTTTTACAGAAAATAAGCAGATTATATTTTTATGGGTGCAAGGTCAGAGAAGTTCAGATTATGTATTTTTAGCTGTTTACCTGTATGAATACTTCTTGTGGCAGATGTAAAAGCAGCTTTAGTGTGTTGTTCACAGTTAATTAACTGTCCTAAATATGGCTGATATATCAGTAATTTTGGCTAGTAATGTCCAAGCTATTCAAGAGCACTCAGGAAAATCAAAGATCAGAAGTCTTCTTTCTAAGAAGCTTGTTTAATATTCTATATTAGGCAGAAACATTTTGTCATTAGAATTTTCCTTGGGATCGCCTAGTTTTTTGGTGTTTTGCAGACATAGTCCACTGTTAAGTTTGCAGAATTGTATCTTAGTATTTAGGTTGATCTGTTCTGTACTGTATTCACATTTACCTTCAGAATTAAATCCTGTAACTTCATTATGTTGACAATGAGTAAAGCACACAACCTTTAACACAAAAGAGGAAGATGTTAAGTGGTTACAAGATGGGAGATTCATGTGGACAGTCTTGTTTCCATTCCATGGCAGTTGTTTGCAAAGGGTGTTTGTTCGAAGGATGTGTGGAATGGCTGTTTCTCACAAAATTTGCATGTCTACCCTTGGCCATACTGAAGTAACTCAGTTTCACTTCAGCAGAAGGCATATCATCTATTTTGTGTTTGTAACCTAAGTCCTCTTGTAATCCATGTTAAGAGTCATGTCCAGATTGTTACTGAAGAGCAGGACTTGTCATTTGGTCTTCTTCTGGTTGTTACAAAAAAAAAACTAATTGGTAAAGTACTAGCAATGGGTTCTGTTTTAAATCACTTTCAGTTACTGAGGAAATAACAGAAGTAATTTGCTGCTTCCAAAATTGACTTCAGAAGTGTCAAAGCAAGAGAAATTCAAAATACAGAGAGAGAGCAAGGAAAAGATACGTTCCCATGACTGGTTATTGAACAAAGCCACCTCAGAATGCTGAAGAGAATCCAAGGCTTTATGTATTGTGTATTTATGTGTGTATTTATATATTTATGTATATGTATCAAGGTCGTATAAACATTGTTAAAGCCACTGCTAAGTGGTGTATGTAGTGTGTAATTCTGATAGTTTTAAACAGACCAGCACTTTTTATTTTTTTAATTGGCACCACGTTCGTGTTAATTGTGTGTGTGCAACTAAAATGGGTATAGTAATAAACTTCCTGGTTGAGCCAGAGCTCAGGTGTGTGTTTGTTGTTGGCCAAGTATTTGGTGAAATCAGTACTTTAATACTTCTCTAGGGTTTGTTTTGGTGGTTGTTTTTTTTTTCCACAAAACCACCAAGTGTGTGAGAGGGCTTATGTTGGTAGTAGTGCTGTAGCAGGACTTGCAGAACTGCATTACAATTGTCCTCAGTGCACTGAGCTAATGAGGGAGCACTGCCTCAGTTCTCTTCTAGAAGTAGCTGTAGAGAAGAGTTTTGCACAGTTCTTTCTGCATCCCAGTAATTAATTTGAGTGGGATTGCAGCAGTGCAGGTACTGGAGATAAAATGTTGAGGATCACAGAGACAGATTTGAGTCAGTATAAATCTAAAAATTAATTCTTCCTGTATCAAAGGAACAAAAAGAAGAAAAAAGGCTGGGATAAGTTAATTACTTGACTTGTGTGGCTGGATTCACATCGGTGGTGGTTTGTGAGTATAAACAGTAGTCATATAAGAAAAGCAAAGATGGTGATGGTATGCATACAGCGCACCATTTTCTGAGCAGCAGTAGGGTACAAAATTATCATTTAGAGTTTATTACTGAAATAACAAATGTAGAAAATAACAGAGCTTTAGTCTTTTACCAGTTTCAGTTCTTGGAGACTATGTCTTGGTCTCTGACTGAAAAACAGTCCATTAAGGAAAACTTAACCACAAAAAAGGCTGCAGCTTATATTTCCAATATAAAGTAAAGAACTCACTTCAGTGTATTTTGGAGAAAACCTTTCAATCTCATTTTGGTTGATAATTTTATTTACTATAGTGGTTTTATTGTGAGAGTGTTTATGGCAGCTTCCCTGTGAATTTGTTCATCAGAATCATGCCGAATGCCAAGTAGGGGTCGGGATCCAGAGACAGGGAAGGGAAATCCCTTCTGACAGGAGAAAAAGGGATTTCCTTTCATCAAGGTTAAAAGATAATAGCAAAAATAAGGAACGCAAAGCTACAGATGGTCTCTGATAACTGCTTCTGGACTTGCGAAGCAGAATCAAATGCCAGCAGTGGAAATACAAACAAACTCGAGATTTGCAGGGAGGGAGGGAGCCACCCTGCCTCGACGTGCTGGCCACCATCAGCTCCTCTGAGAGGAGTGGGAGGTTCAAAGGTTATCATCCTATTTATGCTAATTGAGTTTGAGCTAAGCTTTTCCCAAGTAAAAAAGCCTCTTATTGAATTAGTTATTCAGTTCCTCAGGGTGCAAGTGGAATGGTTGTAACGCTGTCTTAGTCTGCTCACGGGGCCCTTGAAGAGTAAAGCTAAAGGATTTCTCTCAATTTAAGCATCCCTCAGATGAAGAGCAACCAGGAGACTTGAGAGACTTGCGTGCCTTTTATTATTTAGTCTGCCTACAGAAGGGGCCAAAGATGTTCAGGTACACAGCACCCTGGCAGGTCCTCTGCTTGTCCATGGAACAGAGGCTGAGGGTAAGAACAATTTATTTTCATGATATTGTTGAACAAGCATAACTTGTAATATTAAGGATGTGCTATAAAGGGGAGGCAGCATCAGAGCTACCTACACAGAAAATGAAGGATCTGGAGGGATGTGCAGTGTTTATTCCTTCATTGTGTATTTCCATGTTGCTGTTACTTGAGGAAACAAGTCAGAAGTAGTTACGTGAAAACATACTGTGTATGTTTATGTGTCTCTGCATTTATATTCATACAGCAAACACAGGCCACTGTATGCCTGTGTATCCAGGAAAACATTGTTAATAATTTTAATTTCCGTAGACCCGTCTATCCCTAGGCTTTTGAAACATTTATAGGCGCAAATTAATTAAATCTCATAGGAGAGTTAGGAAATGCATGTGAAGATAAGGATGCAACCTGGTTGAGGTAAGTGTTTTATTCAAGGTCATGCAGCAAGTCAGCAGCAGATAGGGGAATGAAATACAGATCTTCTGATCCTGAGTCCCTTTAGTTGCTTAATACCTGTTAGTTGTCTTCTAAATTAGATTTTCTTCAAGACCATCAGCCTTGAAGACTCATGAAAGTACATTTAAGTGTAGCAGTAGACTTAAGTATGGGCAAGACTGACACCTGAAGACTGTAGATTTAAATCAACTTGGCCTGTCATTATTTGTATACTTATTCTTGAAGTATTCTTTTTATATATTTGTATTGTATAAGTATTTGTATACTTATTCTTGCAGTATTCGTTTTCATGAAAGCAGTCTACTAGTCTCTGATGGCATTTAATATGAAAGAGTTACTTTGCAATTCAAAAATACCTATTACGTTTCCTCAACTCTCCTGATTTTATCACAACTCTTGAAATATCTGGTGTGGTTTTTCTTTCCAAAAATGCCAGGTGCCAGAAATACCCTTAATTTTTTAAATTTCTAGCCTCCAAAGTTGTAAAGAAATACTGAAAAGTACGGTTCCTAAATACTATCCCCCTGATTTACCTCTTTCTGCCTCCCCCAAAGTTGCAAATTGAAATTAAAATGCTATTTGTATCACTTTGTTTTTACAACATGCAAGAATTGCATCTCCCTAGATTTTATGATTTTTGAAGATTGATCTTATTTATCCGTCTCTAGAAAGTGCATGCTTGGAAACGGAATAATCAAGGTCTGCATACAGAGCTTGTTTTCAGTACAAGGATAGTTCGCATTCGTTGTTACTAAGTCCACTTTGATTATTCCCTTTCTAATCCTTTTATCTTAAGGGATTCAAACTGTACAGATTGTACAGATCACTTATCAGTCATTATGTAATCTTCTTTGGGATGGAGGTGCTGTCAAAAGGGTGGCACCAGGATTTCCAAAGGTCTGGTATTTGTGCAAAGCCCCCACCCTCTGCCATGGGGTCTCTGGAATGGTTGTAAGATCTCCTTCAACACAGGTTTTAGTTTTTTTTAACTGTACCAACTGTATTATAAAAGCTTACTTCTGGATAAATATAAATCCACATTATACACGGTACTGGCTTTCACAAGCACTACATTTTTGCAGAAGCATCTCCCTTCTTTCCCTCCCCTCAAGTGTCTTAATCAACAAAAAAAGATATTCACAAAGTCCGTGAAGTGCTTTTCTGTACCATTTTGACATGGACTGGTCTGCAGTCATAAGTTACAGCATATCTGTGACAGCCAGTATGTTACCAGAAGTTGTAGATGAAAAGAAAATTTGGCCATGGGTCTGCTGAATCTCTGAAAGCGTGGCATTCTTCATTGAATTTTACAGAGCTGTTCAAGTACTAAAGCGATGATAATAAATTTTGTATGTTTGGATCCAAATGCATTAAGGTGTCAGAAAGCAGAATGCCAGCATTGGCTTGCTGTTCAGTCTCTGGGCTTCAATTCAGGGTATTTCCTAAGCCAAAAATTAAATAGGCTGTCTGGGGAACACTCACATCAAGTGAAATCAAGTGCCCATTTTCTGTCAGAAAGGCTAAAAGATTGAATAACTTTACCGTCCTTGCAGTACAATCCTGTGGCAGTGATACCAGCTCAAACAGGAATATGTATCTCTGTTCTAATTGAAATCCATTGGGCAGATGGCCACTTCACTGAATTAAGTGGAGCCTTAGTTTTCTTGCCTTCATTGCTTACCCAAAACCAGGCAGATATGGCTTCCCTATAATAAGTGATGTTGCACCCCCATATGGACAATGAAGTCATGCCTGCTACAGCTCTGCCCGGTTATGACATTGTAGCCTGCTGCCTGTATACCATGTGTTCATTCCACCTGCATGGACAACTCTGTAGTATCAAGCTGGGAAGTGTTACATACAGCTGTGCTCAGAAGGTGTGAAAGGATTTTTGCTGGGTAGCGCTAGGACACTTTGAAAAGTCAAGTATGGCAATCATGTGGAAGCTGTCCATAGCCCCTGGTTTACAGTTCTGCCTTGTACGTACTGAAAACAAGCAATGCAGTTTAATATAAATATTTGTTTCTGAAAGTAATTTGCATGTCTGTATTGCAATTAGCTAATTTACTCAAGCAGCAGCTGTTGTACATTAATATTTATTAAATCATATTAATCAGCTGATGAGGGTACACCACTGACCCTTCTGGAGTATGGGTGCTGTATTCATCACTAGTCTTAGGTAAGCCTGTGGTCCATCCAAAATTGCCACTTAGCATTTCATACCTGGAAGATAGTCCAGCTCACCTTTGACTTGCATGAAAGGTGTGATCAGCATGCAGGCTTATAGCCTGCTCCTGCTGAAGTCAGTGGCAAAACTCTCTGTGGTTTGAACTGGTGCAGTGTGGGGTGTAAGAAGGTAACATGATGGTGTTTGAAGGTACTATTTATAGTGATATCAAAAGTGTAGAAGTTTTGCCAAAACATTATTGCTAGGGGCTTTGGACTTAACACAGGTAAGGTTAGTGAAAAGGCAGGTCCACCTCTAGTCTCTTAGTACATAGCAAAACTGTTCTAAGACATTAAGGGCACATTCAGGCAGTGCAACATTACTAGTAATTTGATCTAATGAATGCTGTAATTTGTGCTCAGCCCTTAGGAAGTAAGGAGGAACTGTCGGAACGTAAATTTCCTAAAGCAGAGGCACAGCCTTTCTAGGTGTGTGACTAAAAGGACATCATAAGCCTTACAAGAAATAAATAAAGACTGCATGTAAATCATTAGGGTTCTGCAGTTGCACTGTCAGGTTTGGCATACTGAATTTTACTGAACTGTTGAGTGCTGTATGTTTGCACTAAATCATTTTGAATTTAATATAGATAAAAAATGAAGAGGTCTTACCAGTAAAGGTAGATTTGAACCTTTATTTCATTGGGGTGCATTTTACTTGGCCGGGTGGTGGTGTTCCTTTATACTTACACCGTCTGTTCTAGCATCTCTGGATTTCAGTACTTTACTAGGTGATGTGGTAAATGACAGATTTGGAAGAACTATTGAAGTTATTACATGCAAATAATCTGTTTCTAGCTGATGGTTCCCAGATTCCAAATACCACCTATTAACTCTGGCACTGAAAGCAAGAAAATTGTCATATCTAACCAAAACTGTTCTCATTATGTCTTCAGTGATTCAGATTGAATTAATTCATGGCTTTGTTCTCTTCAGAGTACAGAGCTGATAAAATTTTCTGGCATTTTTCAGGAAGGAGACTCTCAAGAGTGGTACCTAGCATAACTCTCCAGCGCTTATAACAACACGCGTTCCCAGGCAAATGAACAGCCCTGCGCAGTGAAAAATTAATCATCTGGTCTTACAGCTGGAGTGGTGCTATCAGACTGATACTTTGTTTTGGTAACAAGGAAATACAAAAACATCCTAGGAAGAGCTGACTTACACTTTATGTTATGTGGTAGCAGGAGATGACTATGCATAGATTTGGATCAGGTATTGACAGTCATCTTCTCAGCATGCAAGGTCCTAGCAAAGCACCTCAGTGTCCTACAAAGTAAACAGAAAAAAGGACAATGAATGCCCACTGTAGCTGGGTGATATTTGGTTGCACATAAGTGGCTCTGTCCTCCTCTGTACTGCCAGGTTTTTTGCTTGTGAGTGTTGGACTATTTAGCATTTCTCTGAAACTTTTAGTTCATGTAATTGAAGAAGCATAGAAGAATTTCAGCTTGCTTTAAAAATAATTGAAGTTTCTTGCTTTTTCTCATTGCAGAGGAAACTTGAAAAAATGTCAGACTCTCCTCTGAGGGTTGAAAAGGCATGAGGAAAATACGAAGGACAATATAGCTACATTTCTGTGCTTTTAAATGGCACTTCTTGGCTTTCTGGGACTTTAGTAATGATGTCTGAGCAAATAGAATTATTTTTATTGCTATGTGATTAGGGAGGTTTAATAACATCAATTGCCACCAATCCCTTTGTGCACGTTATTATAGTAACATGGGCCATTTTATCTTTGCTGTTGGTAGTCACTCTGCTGCAAACTGCACTTAAACCACTTCTAGCTTCTTGTTTCGGCTGCCATGTGATGCCCATAATTCTGCCTTTCAAAAGTGATCCCAGTTCTCTTAAGCTTCTATTTTCCCTCTTAGTCTTTAGCCTTTTAATGTTGACCCCACATGACACAGGTCTGCCCAAGGTTTAGAAGCACTCACTGCCCTTTGCTATAGCATTTGAATAACTGCCTTTAAGGATTTTGTGGTGGTGTTTCTAGGCAGCATGTTCAGCAAAAGACATTTTCAGTTTTCTCTTGAAAACTACAAATGTTGTTTGTTACACAGTTACTTGTTTATTGTACATTCTGTATCTTGGAACTTAAACCTCGTAAGAATTAGAATTTTAAAATAAGATTTTTAATATGATTGAAAAGGAAGAATACAAGCAAGCATACGTTAAATGAAAGATAGTTAACTGAATGCAAGAGGTTAAGATCCAAGACTGAAGTGTGTGATTATTTAGCTGGTGGCCCTTGAGTAGGCCAGCAATTTCAAACCAAGAAAAATCAAGAAACTAGAAGCCAAGAAACGTGAGCTCCAAACATCCACAGAACTTACTACAAACATAATAAAAAAAAAAAAAACAAGAAAAAAAACACACACAAAAAAAAAACAGCCTGTCATGTTGCAGAATATCATGCATTCATCTCAGTTGATGAATCAGCCTGGATTTAGGATTTAAATCTTAACACCCTGCATGTAGGAATCCTGTCACTTGTCTGCCATTGGGGCAGAAAGGAAATAATGGTGGCAGCAGACCCTAAGAAAGATGGAAAAACAGAGGAACCAAAAACAAAGGAAGGAGAAAATGAGGGGGAAACAGACCTATCCATCCGAGAACAGAAGGTATAGATAGGAAGGTCTTTTATGACAAAGAGTTCCCAGGGCCCTTGGTGTAAAGAGACTGCAGAAGGCAGAAGAAAGGGAGTAATGATTAGTTAAGGAAAAGAAGAAATTATGGGTTTCTAACTGATAACGAGAAGCTGGCCAATAGAGGTGTCTTAATCTGTTTTGAGCTGACAACTGTTCACTGTCCTCATTCAGGAAGACAGACTTTGAGGGCACATTCTCAAGATAGTTGTAACTATACGTTTAAACATGCTGCTCTATGCCTTCACTGCCATTTTCTGGCAGTAATAAGAACCAGATTATGATGATGTGTTCATAATTTATTCTGGGACATTTTGGTATAAATTCTAAATAATTAAAAATTGACGTGAGTTCCCATTAGAAGATCTCATTTTATACTGCGAAAGCATACCTGGATTTAAGGACAAAAAATGGAGCTTTGGCTGAAGTCAATATTTTTATCATAATTCCTGGAAGAACTTTTCCAACCCATGGCAATCATCAGGGAAAAAAAATAGTGAGCAAAGTCACAGTAAAATGCATCATTAATTATAACCCACCCACATCCAGACACCATATCACCAGACACTTCATTGGAGGAAGGAACATTGCTGTTGGTATTCGTGACTCATTATATTCATGGGTTATAAGGTTAAAGAGTCAGCTGTGATCACGTTATTACTGGCATTGTGACATAGACCACTGAATTTCCCTAAATTGACTTCTGTTTGGATTAGAGCTTATCTTTTAGAAAAACATCCAGTTTTGATTCCACATGTCCTGCAAGGGAGCATTCATCACAGCCTGTATTAAATTGTTCCCTTCATTAATTATACTGCTAAAAGCTTCCTGTTAGAAGATACACATTATTTTACTCTTGATTTCCCTGAATACTCTGCAGTGCAGACAGAAATGTCTTGTGCTCCATTCTCTTCTGAGGAGCTGGCTTTGTTTGAAGACTGTTGAGTGATTGCTTTTTTTCCTTGTATAACCTGTGGGCTTGGAAGAAGTTGTGATTTATGGCTGTAATTGCAGTCTCTCTAACCATGTAAAAAGCCTCCTCAGTGTCTTCCTTCAAGTCTCACCGTTGTGATGCTAGTACACACCTGTGACTAGGAATAGTTACGTCAATGGCATGCGCATGGCCTCCACTTTTCTTCCATACTCCTTTCACCTTGTTGTCACCCAGTATAGCACCCTATCTTCATGTCTCCACATTTATTTAGCTCTGGCTGGAGGCGTGACCAGGTTATTATTGCTGTGTTAAAACTAGGTTAGTGTGTGTTAGTTACACTGAGGTCCACATCTGGCCTGTACCTAGCGCTTCTGAGCATTAATCAGATTTCCTGATGAAACGACCAAGTGAAGTGTCTTTGTTAAGAGTTCTTTTTGCAGTTTTGGCATAGTTTGGGGCTGTATGTACGTTACTGCTTCCACTGCAAAATCAAAATGTATGTTGACGTCAGAGACTTGCATCCTCATCCCTTCGGTCAGGTGAGGACTGTTGGCAGTCATATGCATTCCTTGCTGCAGAACAGGCAGGTTTAGAGGTGAACCCAGCCAGCTACATGGCCTCCAGCCTGTGTTACCAGCCCAGAGTTGTACTTCTGCCAAACACAGTTATGAGGTTCTTGTGTACAAACCAGAGTGGTAGCAGGATACAAACATGTAGGTGTGAGTCTCGGTGAACTTGAAGACCTTCCCTTAACTACTCTGCAGTTTTCAGCAGTATGTCTGTTATAACTGGCTGTCTCATCACCTCAGAAAACTGTCTTTTTTTTCTTGACGAATTTGAGACCACACTAATTAGTATGAAGAGATGTCAGTGCTAATGCACTGATAAGGCCACCAAACTGGTCAGGCAGGATTTCCCCTTAGTGAAGCCATGCTGGCTGTCACCAAGCACCTTGTTGATTTTCATGTGCCTTAGCATGCCTTCCAGGAGAATCTGCTCCAAGATTTTGCCAGGCACAGAGGTGAGACTGATTGGTCTGTAATTCCCCAGGTCATCCATTTTCCCCTTCTTGAAAATGGGGGTTATATTTCCCTTTTTCCAGTCATCGGGAACAGGCTGAGAAAGTTGGGGCTGTTCAGCCTGGAGAAGAGAAGGCTGCGTGGAGACCTCATAGCAGCCTTCCAGTATCTGAAGGGGCCTATAGGGATGCTGGGGAGGGACTCTTCATTAGAGACTGTAGTGATAGGACAAGGGGTAACGGGTTAAAACTTAAATAGGAGAAGTTTAGGTTGGATATAAGAAGGAAATTCTTTCTTGTTAGGGTGGTGAGGCACTGGAATGGGTTGCCCAGGGAGGTTGTGAATGCTCCATCCCTGGCAGTATTCAAGGCCAGGTTGGACAAGGCCTTGGGTAATATGGTTTAGCGTAAGGTGTCCCTGCCCACGGCAGGGGGGTTGGAACTTGATGATCTTAAGGTCCTTTCCAACCCTAACTATTCTATGATTCTATAAATAAACACATTAGCCAGGTTGTTACTTAGTTGCTGAGATGTTCACAGTTCCCTAATTGAAGGTTTATAGTACTGTTGGGTAAATTCTGCTTAGCTAACTTACTCAGCAATGTCCTGTCCAGGTATGTCTGGAAGTTATCAGCTTATGCATGATGTCTATACAGGGTCAGAACTTGGAAGATGTAGCCAAGTAAGGTGGTACCCACTGAGCAGAGTATCGGAGTTCTATGAAAACCATTTCTGCGTGGAAGAGCAGCACACTCTTTCTGTGCCCTGACAGAGCAACCCAGAAGTTCTGCCCAGGTCACACCTAGGTCAAGTTGAATTATCCTTTTGCAAGTAGGGGGTACTTTCCCTGCTAGTCAACAAGGTGAATAATGATTGTTCTTGGTTTGGAGAAATGTCACCCCTTGGACTGTGGTGTGGGTGTTTTAAATTGAGCTATCAGCAAACTTTTGGAGTAGTCTGGGTAACTTTCCTATAGAGACTGTGAAGAAAACTAAATAGTGCTGTACAATTTTCCTTTCAGAATCTGAGACTGTCACGCATTAGAGGTTATGTTGGTGATCACATTGGCCTTTTGGTGTATATTTTGTTTTTCCCCTTCGTGGGGCTTTATCACAAACTTGCAAAGTCGAACACACAAAATTCAACATTTAAATCTGAATGCATACACATCAGTAACATCTAGATGTATCAGCCCCAGAAACCACTTTTTAAGATGTCAATAACCGAATACGGGAGTTTAAGCAGTAGGGTTCCAGCATTTTTATTTTAAGGGCCTGGTCCGTAGTGTTTGTGGTTCCAAAAAACAATGAGCTCTGCTTTCAGTGCGCTGGAGCTGGTCCAGCTCTTCGCTGTTGTCCATGTGCAGGCTGCTGGCTGCTGTGCACCATTCCAGAAAAGAGGCTGATTCCCACGTTCATCCCACTTGCAAACTTCAAAACAGCTTGGTTTTCTTCAAGTTTGGTTTTTTGTTGGTTTTTTTTTTCAGTGAGTAACTTCTTAATGATACATTTGTATCTCTGTATTCACAAAACTGTTGAAAGTTCAAGGTGATTTTGAAGTGGTGCTATGATTATGGGTTTAATTTTTATTTGCCTTTTAATACTAGACCTACTAAGAGGATTTTTTTTTCACCTGTGATGTAAGAAATGTTAAACACTACCTGATGAAAATGCATTTGTTATTTATAGATAAATCCAATTATTCAGTTAACTAACGGATCTTAAAAATAGCTGTAAGAAACAGTCATTTTTATATTTGTCAGCAACAGACTGCTACCTCCCTCCATGAAAAATCATCATTCTGATTGATTGGTGTCCATTCAGCTTTGTGAAAGGAAGAACAGACCTGTTAGTGTAACTTTATCTACATGTCACAGATAACAGACAAATCAGTGCTTATTGAGCCACCATATAATTGCATTAGTCTGTAAACTTCTGGTGGCCTGGTTTCTTCTCTTACTAAACTGAATGAGAAGAGTTGGAGACGTGGTTAGATACTTGCACTTGTAGATGAGAGATTTCCCTTTTTTTGGAGGTCTGCTTTACTGGCTTGTTTTTTCTTTAAAAAGGAGACATGTTTTGGTCTGGTGTTATTTTTTGTAATGCATTGTATCCTGCGTGTAAAAAATGTTTGGTTTTTTTAAAGCTAAGTTTATTTATAGCTCGCAGATCTCACATGATGAGCACAGCCAGCTCTATGTCATCATAAAGAATGCCAGTTGAGTTCTGAGATTAACTGTTGTATTTATTTTTCTAGTTATAACTAATTTAGGTCACTGCTTTATTTTGAATGTGTCCGTTTTGACAAATGATGTTCAGCTCTTAAGAGTGCACACAGATCTGCTTTCTGTCATTGAGTTTCAAAGTGCATAAAAAGAAAAAATAAAACACATTTTTATCCTCTTCATAAAAGTTCTTTTTAAATAATCAAGTTCTTGTTAGCCTGTCAATCAGAAAGGGAAACCACGAACACTAACATGTCAAATGCAGGGAGGGGGGAAGGATTGTGCTGCATTGTTTTTGTTGTGTGAAAATCAGCCTGAGATTTTTCCCAGCATCCAGAGTTCCTAAGCTCCTGCATCAAAACTAGAGAAGCCACCTGGAGCAATAAAGTTAGGCAGGTGCTTAAGCGTGTTTTGGGAGCCTGTGGCAGGAGAAAGGAATTTTGGGCAAGGGGAAAGAGTTTTATATGGGATGCCACAGGCGCTTGTGGCTACTTCAGCTGGCAGCTGCCACTGCCCCAGCCCCTTCCTCTGGCCTTGCAGCTGCTCTTGAGAAAGTAAACAGCCGAGGTTTGTCCTAAATCTGCTGCATGACCACAGAATCCTGTTCAGACAAGAACTGGGTAAACATGACAATCTGTTAGTCCAGGCCTCAGGCTTTCAGCCTAATAATGATTACAGTTCTAGTACTTTTATAGTAACTGTTAATGCAAAAGAAGCCTAGGCATTAACCCTTTCCTGAAAGCTAAACCCTTGTTTACCAACTGTTCAGTCAGAAAAGTGGCAATAGAAAATGGAAGTAATACTTGGTCGAAAATTGTGACCCTAGAAAGGCAGATAGTGCCAAATACTCCGTGCAGTTCTCAACAGTTATGCTGTTGCCCTTTTCCATGGGTATCTGTTCATTTATGGAATGAAGAAGAATCAATATAAAACCCTAAAAAGGACTGATGCCAGCATAGGCAGTTAGGTTTCCTCTTATGGACAGAGGATGGCAGAAATTTCTCGCAAGCCCTACCCTGCATTTTACTGGCAACCATCTTTGCCTTCCTTATGGTTGTCTGTGTGCAAGAAGGTGGGAGGAGGCTTCAAAATGGGTAAATTTTGCCTGTGTTTTATGCTAGAGTAATTAAGAACAGAAGCATGACTTACATATTTCCCCCCGTGGATGGCTATCTTTCACTTGGTGATGCTCCACAAGTAATTCACAGGACGGTAATCTAGCCCTTCCTACCCGAGTTTGAAGCTTCTCTGCCTCTCGCCTTGAACTGTGTTACAGTTTTGTGGTGATATTCTGGCCCAGTTTACCCTATTACAGGAAAGGACTTCCTGCCCTGGAGGGAGAGGAGGTGCTGGCACAGAGCTGTTCACCAGCAGCTGCCAGGTAGAACGGAGTGGAGACATCTCAAGAGCCTTTATAGCACCCTGTGTGCAGTCTCATACCTAAGGCATTAGTGCCCACGTGTCTAACTCTTGAGTCTGGTTCCTTACCATGTGCCAAACATTTGACATGTTACTTATACTTATTACTCTTTCAGGCATTCCAGATTTACAGGTTGTCCCAGTTTGCTGGCTGTTTTACTGAACCTCCACACTCTTGGTAAGATGTTCTACGAGGGTGGTCTCCTAGGAAAGGAAGGCATTTTAAAAAATGCCTATTTAGATAATTTTATAAAATAGAAATAATTTCCTGTCATGTTGTGAAGCACTTGGGTGCCTACAGTGGGGTTTTAGGTCTTTGTATGGTGGGAATAGAGATACATGGAGTGTTGTTCTGTCCCATCATCCCTGTAACAGTAGAAGTAGTATAGATGGACTTTATGGGTTTCTTATTCTGCCTACGCTTTCCAGATTGCATCCTTTAATATATGAAATTGCAGTGCCATCCCATGTTTTTCAGCTGCCTCTGTGCAGGCTGTCACATTAGTCATGCAGGAATACAGGTTGGGAAGACATTGCAAGCTGGACAGCCTTTCCCAAACATAGAATTTGCCATGAGGTAGCATATATTGGCATATGCCTGGATGTGAGAGATGAAGCTCCGCATGAAGTCATTCTCTCGCCCCACAGTGGTTTTATATTGATACCTCAGTGGGAGCAGCTCACTCTCTGTTTATCTATATGAAAATGCCAGGAAGAGGGAGGGATGAGCTCCTTCTCCATGGAGGTATGATCTCTCTGACCCCCTGGTGTGTTGTCACTGGAGAGACCTTTTCACTGCTCCTAAAGACAGCTGCAGACAGGAGCACAGGCTAGTACAACATTTGGTATTGCTTTCCAAAACCCTGTGTCCTTGCCATTGTTAGAGTTTTAATTTGCTGAAGAGCTGAATTGAGCTCAAGAAATCATTATGGGTTGATTTTATTGTTGCTATTGTTGTAATAGGAGGAGGGAATTAAAAACAAATGTGTCAGTGCCGATATTTGCCTAGAGTGTGAGACAGTACATTTGTTCAGAGGCTGATAGTTACCCCAGATTGTAGCTGAAGACTTGAAAACGCCAAGCAGGAGGACTGCTGGGCGGTTGATGAGCTGTATTTCAGTGCTGTATTCAGAGCGAGATCCATACACAAAACTTCAGTAGAGGTTAGCTTGGGCAGAGACAGAATGAACGGGCTCAAACCGCAGGGTCTCACTATTACAAGATGCTACATGGAAGGAATGTGGCGTGATGCACTTAGCATGACCTCTCTTACCAAGACGTGAGCAGATGATGGAAAGAGAAAGCCAGAGGAGGAAGGGGGACAGCTGCCACTGAAGTGAAAGCTTGAAAAAAAACAAAGACCATTAGAAGGAAGAGAAAACATTCTGGGGAAAAACTCAAGAGACGTTTTGGACATGTGAGTTTACATGGGTAATCATCATTGCCAATTCTTCCATCTCCAAGAGGCAACAGCTCCCATTTCTCTCTTAGTTGTGATGGAGCAGAAAAGGGTCTCTGCCAGACCGCCTGCCATGAAGCCACTGTGATGCTCACAGCTGCTGGAGAGACAGTTCCTGTTAAGTGACAGAAATGGTGGGAGTGAGTCATGTCACAGATTGTTGTCGCAGGGTCTGGCGCACAGTTGGCAAGTCTTCTCTCAGTGGTGAGCATCTTCATTAATAAACGTGGCTTGAGCATATAGTTTACAGCAGTGCTCCTAGTGCTTGTGCCCCACACAGATGGGGCGGAGCACTTGGCTGGTAGGCTTTGGGAGACACGATATTTCTTCGCATCTGTTGCTTCTAGTCATGTAGACTGCTGCAACTGCATTTGCCGTTTCTTGCAAATAGAAATAATGAGGATTAGCAATACAGGAAGAGCTCCAAAATGAACATTGTGTTTTCATAATGTGTTTTCAAGTGTGTTTGCAACCACTGCAATGTCTTTTTATCTTGTCAAAGAAATGTAGACAAGATGTAGTGCAACTGAAAACCAATCCTGTTACAAAAGAAAAAAGTAGAAAGGAAAGGGACATAAACAGTTGTCCCAGCTAATTCCAAGGCTGCTAAACTGTCAACCAGTGGTTGTATATGTAGCAATTTCTGTATCCAGGGCCTAATTCATGCTGTCCGTGTGGAATCTCTAGTGGAAAAAAACTGACAGTTATGGCAACACAGTCCAGTAGGGTGTCAGCAACACTCCCATAAGCTCTCTGGACTTCACTCAAGAGTACAGGCTTACAGAGAGCTCTTTGCCAGTAGTCCTTAAATGAGAATAAATACATTTGCAAGAGAAGAATTTCAAAAAAATAAAAATCATGCCATCAAGAAATCATATTGTAATGCCCTTACACAATAAAAAATAGGCTCTCCTGTGTATTTTATTAATTAATCAACACACAAATAGACAGTATATGTAGCCCTCTCTTTAATAAGATTAAATAATAATAAATCTTCTATTTAAATTGATTTTTCTGTTAAAAGTCATGAGAGCTTCATAGTCTCATATACACTTCAGGATTAAGTATGTGCAAACCTACTATGCACATGTGTTGACTTTCAGAGTGCTTTGCCTTTTCTCCTGATTATGTGAAAGTTGAGCGTCTGCCTTGTCTTAGGACAAGTTGTGCTGCTTGGAATTCTTTCTCCTTGTGTGTTTTTTTAATGCTCCAATATGGAAAAGCTCCTTCAGCTTTCCTCTTCACCCCCCTCTCCAAAGTGTGAAAGGCAGTTCAGATATTTTCAACCCAGCATTTTTTTAAATAAGAAAATATTATTGCATCAGGAGGAGTGTGCTTATAGTGGAACATGGTGCTTGTTTCACTGCATTTACTGTTGGCAAAATCATTCCTGTTTTTTCCTGTTCAGATCTTTGCTTGTATCTTGTGTCTTAGAAGACAGTGGAATTTCAGAGGGATCTGGTAGCCCCAGAATTTATGTTTCATCACAGTTTCACCAGCTTGTAGAGAAATTGATAAATTGCACTGATGAACTAATTGAATAATGAACTGAGCTTTAATGCTGAATTTATGTAGGATGTTGTACTGCAATCACATCTGTACCTTTCTGCACGCTGCCATCAATTCAGTGAAGTTTATAGCAGGGAGGATTAAAAGAAATTTATAATGACTAGGAAGATAAGAGTGCCTCAAGACAAGCTTATTGGTAAGACACTACTGGAAAAATGAAACAGTTGCCTCTAAATACTAGAAAATCACTGCAACAAGGAAATGTGTGTACATGTTCGTTTTGTAATTAAAGATACCATAATATTTCCTGGTATGCCCTTGCCCATTTGATAAGCAGCACTGTGCTCATCTTTGTATGCCTGGAGTCTTGCTGGATGGCATTATCTTCTGTTGGTGCTGGATGCATGTAAAAATTTTAAACTGTAATCAGCAGACACTCTTGTATTTGCTTTTCCCATGCCTTTATGGAATTATAGGAAAGGAAGATAATGTGTTTCTAGAATGTTTTAGTGCAATGAACTGAAGCTGGGTTTTAGACAAAGAATAGCCTGCCTGTACCTCCTAATCTATTGTACAGCTGCTTTTCAAGGAAAACACAGTTCTTGGAATCCTGGTCTCTTGTGAAGTTTAGCCTCAGAATTGCTGCTGTGACAGAAGAGACTTAATGTCAGTTGGCCATTCAAGCATCATCTTGCTTCTGAACAGCCAACTCTGCTGGCACTGGGTGATATTGAGAGGCAGGGGACTAAGGGTTTGGGGTGGGAGGGAGGAAGTCAGGGAAAAGGAGTCTGGACGGTCTTTTGCGTACCATAAAGTAATTCTGTTGCTGCTACTGTTGTTTAATAAACAGAGCTACCCTATTCAGAAAAACAGCTACCCTGTTAATAAAACGAATCAGTTCTAATAGAACAAAATGCATATGTTTTGACATTTGCCAATCCATATTAAGAATAGAAGAAATGACAGCTAAGTACAGCAAAAGAAGCATTAAATGCAACTTGAAATACACACTTCTTTTCTAAGCTTGGGGCTGTTTGACGTACTGTAGTATGTCTTCTTGGTTTGTAATAGGCTAGTGATACTCAATTTATGTTGATAAGTTGCCCTGTGCTCCTTACTGGTCTTCTTCAGGTAAATGGCTGTCATGGTTTAAACCCAGTCAGGCAACTCGTTCACTCACTCCCCCCCCCCCCCCCCGCTTCTTTCCCTCCCCCTGCTCCCGGAGGGACGGACAGGAGAATCGAAAAGAATGCAACTCCCACGGGTTGAGATAAGAACAGTTTAGTAACTAAGGTATGACACAAATCACTACTGCTACTACCAATAATAACAATGATAAAGGAAATAACAAGGGAAGAGAATACAACACCTCACCACCAGCCAACCGATAACTCGCCCCCCCCAGCAGACCAAGCACTGACCCATACCTCCTCCAACCGCGCAGTGCCTAGCCCTTCTGGGTAACTCCCAGTTACCTCCTGGGCATGACGTGCTGTGGTATGGAATACCTCTTCGGTCAGTTTGGGTCAGGTGTCCTGTCTCTGCTTCCTCCTGGCTTCCCCTCCTCCCTGGCAGAGCATGAGGCTCACAAAGTCCTTGGCCAAACCAAAACATCCTTGTTATCAGCTCTGTTCCCAAGCTGAAAGTCAAAACACTGCACTGCACCAGCTACCAAGGAGAAAAATGACTGCTACTGCTGAAGTCAGGACAATGGCAAATACCAGTGAGTGCTGTTCTTACAAAAAACAGGTGTTCTTTTGTTTCCTGACTTCTGAGATTTCTCCTTTCTAATTTTCTCTATTCATGTTTAGCTAAAGTACTGTGCCTATTCAAGTCTATGGCAACCCTGCAAGAACCCCATACGTTCTTGTGTTATGCATAGAAGAACTTACTGTAAGTCTGGTTTACTTAACATATTCAACAGCTGGCAATAGGAGGCATTCTTCTGAAACCCCAGCTAAACTGCAGATAGCCTTAAAGCTTTTCTCTCTGACCTCAGACTTCTGCTTCCCTCAAAATTTGGTTGGTTTTCTATAAACATGGGGAAAGATTTGATTCCACTGAAGAAATCTTGATCCCCATAACGCTGAACTCTCTGTTTTGCCTCTGCTGGATATGTGACTCTTAAAGGTGGCACCAGAGTTAAGACACTGAGATATAGGCTGAATGAATGGAAATTAACAGGCATAACTCTTGACTCGCAAGACTGGGAGTTACCTAAACATTTTGCTCTGTTTTAAAACAAACGTTTTTCCGTTAGTGATTTCAAAATTCCCAGGGATCTTTGTTTCCAGCCACCTTATCTAAACAAATCAAAACAAACGTTGTGCAAGGTTCCTTGCTACCACAACAAATGGTTTGCTTTTAACCACTTGGGTGGTTGTAGAGTGGACTTTTCACCTTGTCTTTTGTGTTCGCCTGAAAAACACCCTCAGCATGTAGGATCATAGAACAGTTTGGGTTGGAAAGGCCCTTCAAAGGTCATGTAATCCAACTCCCCTGCAATTATCAGGGACATCTTCAACTAGATCTGGCTCCCAAGAACCACATCCAGCCTGGCCTTGAATGTCCCCAGGAATGGCAGATCCACCACCTCTTTGGGCAACATGTGCCAGTATTTTACCACCCTCATTGTGAACAGCCTTTCCCTTATGTACAGCCTGAGTCTCCTGTCTTTCAGTTTAAAGTCATCACCCCTTGTCCTGTTACAACAGGACCTGCTAGAAAGTCTGTCCTCATCTTTTTTTAGGCCCCTTTTATGTACTGAAAGGCAACAATAAGGTCTCCTCAGAGTCTTCTCTTCTCCAGGGTGAATAAGCCCAACTCTCACAGCCTTTCCTCATAGGAGAAGTGCTCCAGCACTCTGATCATTTCTGTAGTCCTTCTCTGCACCCTCTCTAACAGGTCCATGTCTCTCCTACAGGTCATCTCAAATCCTAACAATAATTAAAATTGGCCTAGAGGAAGCTTCTTGAAATCACTTACAAAGAGGCAAGAGCCTGCACAGGACTGTTCGTGTCAGGCAGCTGAGAGGGGACTGCTGAGGTAACCCTTTGATGTCCATGTACACCTAGTACATGGGAGCAGGAAGCAGCTGAGGATGGCTTGCAGCAGGACAGAGTGGCTTCCTCTTACTGCAAGTGCGGGTCAGGCTGGCTTGAATTACCTCACCTTTAACACTAAGGGGCTCATCTGCTTCCATGCCTATCCTGTGAGGGATGCTGAAAAAGTTTACTGTGAAGTGACTGTAGTACATAGCCACAGGAGTCGCAGTGGCTGGCAGTGGTGGCATCTGCTGGCACAGGTTGTGGCATGCAGTTTTCTCCCACCTCAGCACCCACAGCAAAAGCCTGTAGATAAGACCGTGCTTTTGGGAGGTACTGAAAAAGCTGAGAAAATGCAAGAGGAGAGAGGAAGTCTTCCCCCTATATATGGCTTGCAACAAACCTAAGTAATTTGTCATTTCCGATTCCTTGTTTGCTTCCTAGAGTACGTAAGGAGGTGAACAGCCAAATATTAACTGTAAGTGGAAAATGAAAACAAGTAAGTGGGAGGCTGTATGACTTTTCTAACTTGCTTTTCCAGCCATCATCTTTTCATGAAATGTTGCCGTCTCAGCCAATTGGCATTTATGGCTCCAGCCCTTGTAATTTTGATAAGGTATTTTAATGTTTGCTGTGCTGGGGGTAGTAACCATGCCACGTGCTGCATTCTTTCTGAACGGAGAATGCCCTCAAGGTCCAGTTTTCATAGCAGTCAGGTGTGAGCACGTCTTTTAAGAAGTTTAACCTGTTCAGCAAGGGAAATAAGAAGGATGAAGACCATATTTTGCCTTGGAAATTAATTTCAATATGAGTAGCATCAAGAGAGGTATTCTTTGAGTTGGGCTGACACAAACTCTTGGTTTTCACTAGGGTTAAAGGTTTCTGAGGTGTGAATCCTACTAACATTACCCAGTCCAGCTGCCAGCATTTATGTGAGTACAAGATCACATGGAGGGATTTTCTTTATGGAGAAGTTTTAGCCTTTCTCCATCATGAGAAGACACAGTCCCAACAACAAGCAGTAACAGAGCCTGGCACTTGTCCCTTGCCGTGCGAAAGTGGACAGCAGCACAGCAGCTTCCCACTGCAAATTTCCCAGAAAATGCAAAGCACTAGTGAAATGTAAGAGCTCTCTGCTCCCTGTTGAGGTTTAATGTGGCAGTTGCCTCTTGGAATATATTTTGGTGGCCATTCTTGAGTAATTCATGCTGAGCAGTTATTCTCCTGCTGCTATGGTAGCAGACCAGACTTTGTCTGAAGGCGGGTGTCAGGTGGGGTTCTGCTTTGGAAGGGAGAGCTCTGAGGTGTGGGCAACCTGTCCAGGTAACCTGTTCTCAGAAATTGGTTTTATTTCTGTCTCATCCCTGTTGCCTTTATAAGCACAGCAGGCCTGGTTACAGCACCAGGGGAAATTAAACTGACAGAGCTAATTTGTTCTCATAAAATAAATAGAAGTGACCTTTGGGTTTAAAGCATCTGATTTCCGCAAAAGGAGGAGGAAGGACAATTAAGATTGCTCACCAGATTAAATTCTTTGTAATTGCTGGCTATCAAATAGCCACTTAAACATGAGGAAATATCTAAGAAAACTGTTGGGGTGGTTTTTTTGTTTCTTTTTTAATTATTTGTTGCGAGAAAGAATTCTTGTCAGATTGGCTTCTCTGGCTTCTATGAGCCCTCTCTGATGAAAACTGAGAACTGGCTTGTGAGCAGATGTGACCTGACCCTCATCACAGATAGGTGATGATAGCACAGATAGCTGCTCTGAAAACTCCCCTCTCCTCACCTCTGCTCCCTGTATCTCCTCGCACCATGGGGGGCTACACAGAGAAAGCAGAAATGTTTAACCTGGAGGGAAGGCTGAAGACTGGAGCAATTCACTTAAATTCCAACCACCACTGAACCAGAGAGTGACAGGGCTGGCATTAAAAGCCTTTCTGTATTTTCTGTCTGTGGCAGAAAAGTCAGTCCCGTGTACATGACATCCTTATTTATCTATCTATCTATCTATCTATCTATCTATCTATCTATCTATCTATCTATCTATATTTTTATATTTTTTTTCTCTGCTGGCTTGATAAGGTAGATTTACAGAAAAGATATTAAAAATGTGAAGGAGATCCTTAAAATGTTTATTAAACTTTAGCTGTTGCACGCTTAATCACCAGTTTTGCTTCCAGCAGCCAGCCTTGTGGAGCCCTTTTCGTATTACAGTCCCAGACAAACATCTGTGGGGGTAATATAGTTTGAAGATAATGAACTGAAATGGTGCTGTGGTCCCATAAGACCTTCCTTTGTGAGTAGGAAGCTTTGCTGTGATACAGAGGAGAGAGAGAACACTTTTCCTAATGAGGTATGTGCCATGAAAAGACTGCTGGTACAGAAAAAAGTAAGGGAATACTTCTGGTATATGTTTTTCATTCTGCTGTCACATGTCGTGAGTTTAGTAGTCATCTAAGGGTGCTAGTCTGACAGATAAAGTCAAAACAAACATACATATATATATATAATATATATATATAAAGACAAATACACCTGTCTCTCTTTATCTGTGTTATCTCTCTGTGTATCTGGTCAGACAGGCAGGGTGTTTATTCCCTGAACCGGAAGGGGATGCATAAGAGGATTTGTTTGGTTTACCTTGAGCTTGCATACGCTTTCCATAAAGCGGAGCACCTCTTTTACCTTCAAGCACATGTTTCAAGAATAGAATTAGCTTTTTGCAACAGGTTGTAATGATAACCCCGTAGCTCAAGTGGTGCAGTTCTCACCAGCATGAAAATGTCTTTGGGCTGATGGGGAAGCATCCGTGTCCTGCAGTAGCTGAAAGGGCTTGAGTTTACAAGACCACTATAGTATTGTGACTGTTTAATCAGGAGGTATAATACTGCAAATCTCTGTTTCTGCCACATTTTTAAAGAATTTGTGGACCCTGCTTTGTTTAACCATAACTGCAAGTCAAAACCAGCAGCTAAAATCTGAGATGGCTTCTCCCAGAAATGCTGATATCACAGACTGTGCCCCACATCCAGTGTCTCATCATGTATCTATCTTGAAGGTTCAGAGGAGGGCTGTTTTGAGTTAAAGAAGCCTCCCAAAGTCATGAGGCTCTTAGAGAGAGCATGGTGTCACCTACATCTTTTTGTTTGACTGCTTGAGCTCTTGCTTACACATCTCATCTGCCTCTACAGGTGGCCTCCTGGCAGTGACAGAGCAGTCTTGTGTCCATTCAGCATAAAAAAGTGCATATGACCTATTTTGAGAGACAAAATTGGCTGCAGATCTGAGGATCAGATTGCTTGTCTCACACCAGCTTTTCACATACAAAGATCTAGCGGAAAAATCCAGAATCCTTGGCTTTAATGTGCATTTGTGTTGCACATTGGGAAGATTAGAGGCCTGAAACCTGTAAATCACTTTGAAATGGTCCTTTTTTCTCGGATTGTAAGATCAGTATCACTATGGCTTTCATAATCACATTAGGGGAGTGTTCAAAACCCATGTAGATTAGTCCCTGAATGACCTCCAGGGCATGTGGGTCTTTAGAAGGTGGCAGGGAGAGTATGTAAGATAAATAACTTGTGACTTTCTGCTCCTTCAGAGACCACAGGTGAAGCAGAGTTGCTTGTGTTTCATATTTAGTTAATAAGGAGCTGTAGAAATTGCATTTTAAATCCATGCACTTTTATACAGAGTTTTATTTATATATGAGGTATTTATCCCTCATCATAGTGTAGAATTCTTGGATGATGCAAGTGTAAAAAAAAAAAAAAAAAAAAAAAAAATGGGTAATATGGGTAAAGTTATAACTGTGTATTATAATATCCGGGCACTATGAGAGGTTGTGTGTGAAAACACACAGTATTTCCTGTCACTTCATGCTCACCAAAGCCTCTTAGTTTTATTTTGGGGCAAGGATGTTAAGTGTCTTTTCTTTTTTTCCTGTGAGAGCCTTATTTCCATTCTGGTTTTGTAGAATCATTCTACAGGTGACAAGGAGATTCTTACCTACCCATTTTAAAACTGAAGAGGCTTGACTAGCCTTATTTAACATGGCTCAGACAGGTGGTCAAGTACCAGTGCCTTCAAGGGCTGTCATGTAAAAAATGCACGTTCTTTTTCATCATTGCTGTTCTTTTCATCATTGCTAATAGGGGATGGCTGGGCCTTCCCTTTGCTGTGCTGCAGAAGTAGTGAGAAGGCAGATGAATATTTCATGTAGTTCTTCAGGGAAGTAAAGTACACTATTCCAACTCTTAAGTTATGTCATACATAGCAACATGTGTAAGGTGAATTCAAGCTATTTTAACCCAAAGTCCAGACTACCTTTGCCTGGGATGCCTGTTCATCATAGCTCATGTTTTTAGCTTTAACTATTGAGTCACCAGGAAACCTAATCCAGGGGTACTCAAGTATCAGTAGCCCACAGGCAGCAGTAATGAACAAGGACTGTGTTGTAGAAAACATTGTGCTTTTTTTCTCAGTCACCCTCCCTTCTTATTTTATATTTTTATACATTCCCTGTCTTCAGTTCTTTTCCATGTGGCTGACACATTTCCTACAGGCTGGACATCACTGCCCTGACCTGAGTCTTATGAAGCCGAAGGTGCCCTAAGCACATCAGTTAACTTGTAAGCCTCTTCTGTGGAAAGAATATAGTCAATTCTCTTCTTGTTTCCGAGTAGGTAAAAATTACTGCTAATTACTGCTTGGAGCTTGTGTCTTTCACAGTGGCCCTTCGTGTAATTGCTCCTTTTTCCTGCAAAGACAACCACATGCTGTGTTGTTGGGTTTTGCCTCCCCATTGTCCCCCACACCAACCTCCCCCCCTCAAAAAAAAAAAAACCTACAACTGTAAACCCTGCTTATGCTATCTGAAAACAGGTCTTTGGGGCTGTTTCCAACATGGTGATTTTGAAGTGATCTCTCAAGAAGTGGCTCGGTTACAGGTTAAGTGATGTCCTGCGCTTTTTGAGTAGCATGTGCCGGCATTTTGCTTTTAAAACAGCCTCTTTGTGTGAATGGGCTAAGCCTGTAGGCTGCCTCTTTTTTAAACCAGCCCTCCCTCAGCCTGTGACATCACAGTCTTGTAACACGGCGGGGAAGGAATTTGATTTAACAAGCCAAAGAAAGTGAAGGCTGTTCTGGAAAACAACATTTTTTGGCTTTGCTTCAGAGTTTACAGGAACAGAGAGAGAGAATGGGTAAGCAGTGATTTCCGACCTATGACTTGTATCTTCGTTGAGCCTTTATCATTCAATAGCGGGAATAGTACTTGCAATACCGTTTTTCCCTGTAATGGCTGTGGAATTCAAGGCTCTGAGACTGGTCTGTTCATTGTAAACAGTCGTCAGAGCTTTCTGAAATTCACAACTTTCTACGTAGGTATAATACAGGAGAATATTGGTTCTAGGGAGAAAAGTTTGTTTTGTATATCCTGTGCATGTGATAACTAGGAAAACGACTCACATGTTCATTTGCTATATTCTTTAGGCAGCGCTTGCAAAGTGTTTTGGCTGAATTCTTTGCTTGTTCTAGAGGCTTATGCTTCCCACTAGTTGAGTTGACACTGTAAAGCAAATTTCAGTTGATAAAGGGGCTTTTAAGTGTGTCTGCTCATCTCTTAGTTGTTTAGCAGTGACGGAAATTAAGCGTGGTACTGAGAACAGACACATTTAGCAGCAACAGCATTCCTGGTTTCTGTAGCATTTGATGCACGCTGTTGTGATAATTAGTTTATAGCCTCTGTGCATTCACCAGGATAGCACATTCTTGAGCTCCCAAGAAGTGAGGAAGAATATTTTAGGGTAACGTATCTGAAAGCCATGACAACACGATCTTTCATTCTAGCCTGTGCTTTGGTTTTTATGTACATAGACTCCACAGCTGAAGTCTCATGCAGTCATTTCAAATACTGAAAAATGAGTTACTGCTTGTGTGATGGGCTAGTAAACAATACCCTTCTGAGCAGATCTGGTTAAGCCATTTCTGTCTGGTCTCCCTCTCCCCTAAAGTGACTCAAACGGAATGTGTCAGGCTTCTGTTTGTACAGAAATGTGAGGTACTGCCTCCAGTTTAATGGGGAGCCTTTTTACAGCTGTTTAAAATACCTCCAAGTGAGTATTTCATATCAGATAACAAATTGTCTGAGAAATACAGATGACAGTGTCCCTTAATGTAACAGCTTACTTGGTGTTAATCATCTCACTAGCATTAAATGAATTAACTAGTATTTATTTCAGTTTCTATAAATAGGAAAAAAAAAACAAAACAACAAACCCACAACTGAGGGACTGGAGCAGTCAGACTTTTCAAGCAGACATGTTTGAGCTGGAATAGCCAGTAAGCACCATTTCCCCCCACCATTATCTTAATTCTCCACTTGCTGAAAGAGCAAGTGATGAATGCCTTAATCAAATAATATCCTAATGTAGTCCAGATATGCTGTAGGTCATTTAATCAGTGGCTTTTCATCAGGAAAAGAAGGAATAATGAGCCTTTGGTTGGAAGAGGGGAGGGGAACAGGGGCAGAAGGATGGAAAGTAGTAGGTGCTGAAAGGAAATTTCTTGTTCCCCAGGATTTCTCAGCTGCCTTTTTCCCAAATAAGGAATTAGGAAAAAATCCTATCCATGTCTCACTTTCAGTGAAGTATTCTCTTGCAGGAGATAGTGAAATGACTGTAGTGCTTCGTTTGTGTTACGAGCAAACCTTAGATGAAGTTCCTATTTGCTCACAACGCCTGAGTCACATGGTAGGTCATATTTATAGCCTGGGGATAGCAATAACATGCGGAGAATTTAGCAACATCCTCCTTTTTAGAGGCTGTACACATTTGGCCTCTTACTAGCAAAGCTGTTCTGTAGACCCTGTAGTCTTAACTTCTTTTTCTGTTAAATATTACCTATTTGTTGCCCATTTATTGAAAAAGTATGGGAAAGCTTAATGATAGTGGTTTTCATTTTGTGGGTATGTGTCTTTCAGTGGGTACTTTTCTACATACACCGTCCAGAAAGTTAAAATCCATGCATGCCCTTAGAGGAAAAGCCCTGTGAACTGCTGTCCAATGACAGTTAAAAGGTTTTGGCACTTGTGTAAAACCTCTGTCTTGTAGACAAAATGCTATTTTCACTGTGGTGTGTTTCTGGGAAAGGGGACTGAGTGAAAGCATTTTTGTGTGGTGGTTTCCTGATGGGCTCTGAGCATGGTGACACATTGGAGTGTGATTCAGGGCAGGTGACGTGCCAAGCTTTTGTTGGAGAGCGCATAACGCAGCTATTGGCAGAGATTTCAGTTACATCCTTTGATCACCGTCATATTTTCCCCCTCCTCGATTATGTAATTCAAGTGATTTTTGAGGTACAACTAGGGTAGATTTCCTCTTTCTTAATGTCCTCTCAGTTTTCCTTTGTCAAGGTTCCAGTGATCTGGTTTTGCCTGAGTCTGGAGGTAACGGCCTAAAACATATTTTGGCTAAAGCTAAATATAAATTCGGCCCTTTTTACGCCACTGCATAGAGACACTTTTAATGGGAAGTTCTAGGGATCTCTAGCTTTAAAATAACACCATTTCCTTGAAAAACTGGAAAGAAGGCAATCCATAGAGTGCTTAGCCAGCTGGTTGTTTCAGCTGTGGAGCTCTAACCCTCCCAAGCCTCACTGTCTGCAGTGAAATGGAGGTCGGAGTAGGTGATCCTGCCCCTGTACTCTGCTCTCGTGAGACCTCACTTGGAGTATTGTGTGCAGTTCTGGTGTCCTCAACATAAAAAGGACATGGAACTGTTGGAACAAGTCCAGAGAAGGGCCACGAGGATGATCAGGGGACTGGAGCACCTCCCGTATGAAGACAGGCTGAGGAAGTTGGGGCTGTTCAGCCCGGAGAAGAGAAGGCTGCGTGGAGACCTCATAGCAGCCTTCCAGTATCTGAAGGGGGCCTGTAAGGATGCTGGGGAGGGACTCTTCATTAGGGACTGTAGTGACAGGACAAGGGGTAATGGGTTCAAACTTGAACAGGGGAAGTTTAGATTGGATATAAGGAAGAAGTTCTTTCCTGTAAGGGTGATGAGGCACTGGAATGCGTTGCCCAGGGAAGTTGCGAATGCTCCATCCCTGGTGGTGTTCAAGGCCAGGTTGAACAGAACCTTGGGTGATATGATTTAGTGTGAGGTGTCCCTGCCCGTGGCAGGGGGGTTGGAACTAGATGATCTTAAGCTTCTTTCCAACCCTGACTATTGTATTCTATGTAAATAAGTATTGTCCTGCTCTTTGTGCACCAGGAAGAGCAGGCTGCTCTCAGGTGAGACATGCCTGCACCATGCAGTTACCCAGGCATACTTTTGTTAAAGGAGATTTTGCTGTGACAGGTCTTAACCTAATGGGTTAGAGCAGCTATAGCAAGTCGTACTGATAGAGGCAGAGCATCAATAATAATTCTTAACCTTCTTCAGCTCTCAAAGAGAGATGGGTGTTTAGACTTTTTTCATATTTCTGAGCAGAATTTGTTCCTTTAGCCCTCCCTGCAGCATTACTCCTAACTGTCAAACTCCAGTAGATCTTGAACACCGGTGCCCTTTAGAAGTGCAGCAAGTATTAATTAGGCTTTAGGAAATATTTAAAAGTGGTAAGATCTGCAGCAGTTGGCGTTTGTGAAGCAGATACATGAAAGAAAGCAAAAAATAATCTTAGGTATTCTTTGCAAAGGTTTGTAGGTGTTCCCTTCAGTTAAAGCATTCGGTTCCTACTGTATTGCCCTTAAAAGTAAATGGTGAGAAAGCTCCAGCATAGAAATAATGTATCTTTGTTCAGAAAATGTATTTATGAAAGTTTTACAGAACTGTATCTGCCAGTGACAGAATCTATATCCTCAGAAGACTTCAATACTAATACATTTCAGAAAGCCTACTTGTGCACTTAGAACAGGTTTATCTCTGTTCCTCCGATGTATTAGAATAGTTTTCCTAGCTGCCATAAGATCTGCTTGGAGAAGGAGTGAACTGTGTGGCCTTTTGTCTCCATTTACTGCTTTCCTCCTGCCCTGCCTAACCCAGATTCCTTCCTCAGAAGGTCCCTTTCTCAAGATGATTAATATGCCAGTATTTTTCTCTAGGTCTTGCATTTAAAGAGGAGGGTTGTAGCTCCTCCATTCTTTAGATGGAACAGGAACCCCCTGTCCCCAGTGAAAAATGAAGGAATTTTGGAAATCCCCTTGTCTCTTTGTTTTTTCCATGCAAGTGACCGTAAAGGTCACCCTTTCCTTGTGCTGACATTATCTATATGGGTTAGAGAGTATTAAAAGCAAGGCTTAGTTTAGCATCCTTTCCCCTCCCCACTGGGATTAGATCATGCTTTATCAGAGCAATTGTTCCATCCTCTCAACGTGTGATGCGCAGATTTCAGTGCAGTGTTTTGTGAAACTGTGATTTTTTTTACTTTTTTGCTTGGTTGGTTGGTTTTTGTGGGTACATTTGAAAGCCAAGTTCTGCTCAGCTCAGTATCCACATAGGGCACTCTGTTAAACTGAACATTTTTCTGTCCTGATTCACACAGAGAGACTAGACTTGGAATTTCTCTGCTTTACTTAACATCAAACCAGAGGCTGAACATGAGAGAGTGCTACTAGCATTAGAGCTGTGAGATCTGAGCTCCAACCCACCAGCAGTGACTGAGGAAAACCTGTCCAAGTGGATTCTCCAAATGCAGGGGTTCATGGTATAGGGCCTTATCTGTGACTTTAGCTGTGAAGAAGAAATTCTTCTTCTGTTCCTTAAGGATTGTATTGTGCCTTGTATTCTCTGCCAGGTAGTGGATGATTTTCTGATTGTATAATGCTCCTTATGTGTTAGTTCGATGTGGTGTTCTTCATTTCCTCCAGCAAACTGTTGCACTTTCTTAGGTAGCATTGGAGACTGCTTCAGGAGATTGTATTTACCATTTTAAGTGAATTAGCACCACACTCTCTGTAAATCAAATATTCCAGCTCTTGGAAGCATTCAGTCTTATTTCAGCAAAGACAGATTTTAGAGACAAGCCACAGGAAAGCCTTAGGAAAAACACAAAGGTAAAAAGTACTAACCATCTGTGGTATCGCAGTTGATTAATACTTCTAACACATTTGTATTGACCTGGAATCTAGTGCTGTGTCTCTGCAGTACTGGTTTATCTCCCATGCTCTCACACAGGGCCTATTATCATGGTCGTTCTGTCCTAGGGAACTGAGTGAAGTGATAGAAGAAACAATACTTAACTACATGTTGTTTTTTTTTGAGATAGAAATCAGTTTGTAAGTGACCAATTTGTAAGAACATCAGGAGTGGGATTTCAACTGATGAGAATGATGAGAGAAACGTTTTGCTGGATGAAATGCTTTCTTATGCATGCATTTACTGCCCTAATTCAGTTGCACTTTCAGGCTGACCTACATTACAGAGCACAAGAGAATCATCTTTTGAATGCAGGTTCTTGTACCTGAAATCGTATTAGTACCAATTTACTTATCTCTTGGGTACAGAGAGCATTCTGGAACTCCTCAGGGCATCCGCTTATGTGGGTGCTGATAGAAAACTGGGGAGCGGGGTTAGGGTGTGACAGTACAAAACCGTGCTGCAGCTTCTGAATGAAAGTTTAATCAGAGCTTCCTGTAATTTCAGAATTTCAGGATCTTGATTACTGTAGAGCTAAATGGAGCTTTCACAGCAAAGCTAACCAGCCCCAAACACTAGTATCTGAGTCTACTCCACTCAAATATATACTGCTTTCCCTATCGCCAGCTATGTAACCATCATAATGCACTATAATAACCTCTGTGATGTTTTTTCTTCATCAGAAGTGGTATTTCTTTTGATTCAGAAGTTAGCAGCCTTTTGTCCCTAGATACACATTTCTGTATAAATCTCTTTGTCCATACAGGTGCTTCATGCAATTATACAGTTTTTTGCAGGAATTAAAATATTTTATAGAAGGTAGCCAGCCTTTTTAGTTGCTGGTTTTTTGTTTGGTTTTAGTTTTGGTTTGTTGTTTTTTTTTTTTGGAGGGGGCAGTTGTTTTGTTTTCTCCTGTTGACAGTATTTGAAATCCAGTCATTAGGTTTGCAAATTCTTCACAGAGAGACTAGATCTGTATTTTTAAGGAGTTAAGAGAAAATAGCTGGTGTAAAGGAACAGTTGGCTTCCTGCCTTAGAAAAACTGTTTCCAATTCATACATCTTGGAGTTAATGGGAAGTGGCAAGGGTTATTCCAGAGTTGGATCCTGGCTTACTCAGGAAAAAACTTCAGCTGTTTGTTACTGATGGCACAGAAAATACCAGACAGATGTTTTGAAAAATTCAGTATTGTTCATTAAGTGCTAGTCATTAAAATATCCAACCATGAAAAATATGTTTATCATTAAAGTATTCATAATTTTGGGGTGATTTTTCTCCATCCTTAACGTGTTACAGCAGCAAAATAAGATTGGACTTTGATTTGATGAAGTTTTATAGCGTATCACATGGGGAAGCTGAAGCCTGTGGCTCAGCTGGAATGAAAAATAATATTGCAAAGCATTTCCCATGCTTTCTGAGAAAATTCAATCACAGCTCCCTCTCTAAAAGAGACAAAAAGGGACACACAGAAAACCACTCAGAAAATGCCACACAGCAAGCTCTCCAAGTAGCCATTTGTTAGGGCACTCTGTCCCCACATCCCTTATTATTGTACTCCAAAAGAGCCCCCCACTGCTTCTCAGGGAGGTGTTACGAAGTTGCATTGATTTTTAGACTGCACTCTTGTGATTTCTGAAGTGCTTAAAAGGAGATAAGCCAGGTTTTCTTCAAGAAAATTTGCTGTTGTACTATCTGGCTATCTCAGGCAAGTCTAAGAGCATAGAGAGCTACTTACAGAGAATGTCACTGTGACACCCAATGGTAATACATTTTAGTCTTTGGAAATAGTTTCCATCTGTGTTTTGAAGACACCATGTAGTGCACTGTGAGAGGAACAGGCCAGGTTTTGCTTTTTGTGTGCGAGTACAATTACGAATGAAGCTATTCAAGGTAGAGCCAGCATGTGCCTGACATGTCATAAATTCAGTGAAATTTGGCAACAGGTTTTGGAGATCTTTTTCTTCTTTTCTGAAACTTGAACTTTATCCAGTTTATTAAGTGAAAAATAAACTTTTTAAACCCTTCAGAGTCAGGATAAAAATATCAGGAAAAATGGGGGCTTTTCACACAGGAGCAAGAAGACAACACTTTGGATTTGAGTTTTTCAGTGGATTTTCTTTATTTTTTTATGAAAAAGCATAGTTCCTGTAGGTAGTGTTAGTAGAAATTCCCTTCCTTCCCTTGAGGCCCACATCACCAGTGCATCCTTTTCTTCCTCAGTTCTGGGATCTTTTTGAAGAGTTTTTTTCTGCTTCTGCTTTCTCTCAGCTCACCTGAAAAGGAAATTTCCAAAAACAAAGTGTTAGGCCCATTTCTTCCATACTGCTTTCTGCAGAGGTTCCCACCTGTAGCATCTTGTCCCTCCAGAAACAGGCGGTATCGCCTCATTTTTGGAGGTGTATGAGTTGGCAGCTGCCCTTTGAGAGTCTGCTGTGGGAGGGAGCAAGTGAGTACACCAGCCAGCATGAAACAAGAGCCGTCACAGTGGTTTGGGCTGTTATTCCCATCTGGGATGAGGTGGGATGGTGGCACCTTTCCGAGCACCGGTTGGGTGGTAGTGAGCAATGAACTGTGAGGGATGCATCCTAGCACCTTGTACAATTCTGCTTTTGCTTTTCTTGCTCATTAAGAACTACAATATTTCCTTCTCATACCATTCTTTTACAGAAAACAACTCAGTTACGGAAATATTTGCAGTTGCTAGCAAGAGTGAAGCTGTACCTGTGTTGAGTAGGGGGTTTGTTGCTGTACAGGGTGGCCGTCTGGAAGTGCGAGGTGCAAATAACTTCTGTATCTTTGCAGTGCTTGTGGTGGCTCCATCTGTGACACAGATGGCGACTGCGTTCTTCAGAAGGGTGAGCTGAATGAAAGCAGATGCTCTCTTGAAGGTTTGCCAGACTCAGCCCCCTAGTAAATCCATCATTTGGTTCCTCCTCCATTGCAAAGAGACTTTGAAGAGGCAGGCCAAGACAGGAGGTGAAAAGGGAGAAGATGATTGACATGAGCAGGGAGGTGTGGATTAGCCAGTCAACCATAAGCAAATGTGATTTTAGCTACGCTATTGTACTAAACCTGCTAGAGGAATAGCGGGCCCAAGAGTTAGATCCAAGAGCAGAGGGAGAGGGGAAAGAATTGAGCAAACCACTGCACCAGTGATGAGGCAGTGGGAGTAGAAGCAGGTGCAGTACAGGACATCTTCAAAGGAAGATAGAAGCCTGAGGAAATGGAAATTGTGTTATTGGTTTTTTAAGCCGTTAAATGTTTTTAGCTGTCTAATCTTTTCCTCTGCCCCCTGACCACTGTTGCTTCGGAAGAATGTCAGTGTGGCTCAGAAGGATTGCCTCCCACTTGTTGTCGTTTTGCATTTTGAGTTGCATCAAACAAAGAACGGCACTGGCATTACATTTGCTGGGTCTTGCTAGTAGCACACCCACATTTTTTTCCTCCTAGAAGAGTTGATTGCCCAAACACTTACACTTTTGTAGATGAAGAATTCAGCCAAGGAGGAAATATGCTAATAATTCTCCAAGCTGCTAATAACTGCGGTTTACTAAAGTGCAGCAGCATTGTATAAGTAACACTAATTACCCAGTTGCATCTTGACTTAAACAGAAATGAATGCACATTCAGAGACTGTGTAAACATAGCAGTAACTTCTGGAGAATCTGGGTCTAGATGAGCAGTGTATGGGAATCGCTGAACGCTGTATTGCTGACTACAATAGATGTTGAATGCAGTCCTTTCCCCATTTACAGGCCTTTGTAATGGTGCAGGCTTTGAAAAGCTGCCTCCCTGTAGGCAGCAAATATAAAGCTGCTCTTACATACTTATCACTGTGGAGCAAAAGTAGCCCCCCTGGCAAGCTTGCCTCCTTCTGCCAGACAGCTGAGGCAGGGGGTCTCTATGTGTTCCACTGCCCTCCTACTCCAAGCCTCCACCCACCTCTTGTGTCAGTTAACCTGAACCAGCCCTGTTAAGAAAAGCTTAGTTTTGTCAGCTGCTTCCATCCTTATGATCTCAGTTATCTTCAGGTAACTCATTAGTAGATTGACTTCTGCTCCTCACTGGGTTGTCTGAAGCATACTCTTATTACCATGACCTCACAAAATTGTCCCCAGACTCTGCCAGAACATGTTAAGGGAAAAACTGGGTGGTTTTTTCAATACAATTTTTTTTTCCTCCTCTGCTGTTTCTCCCTGGCTTCTCTGCCATGCTGGGAGCCCTCCTCCTTGCTCAGTTACTAATCCCCTGCAAAAAAGGGCTCTCCCTCCCCTATGTAGCCATGTTTCCTTGTAGCTTTTATGGCAAAATTGCCTGGCTTAGTACACAGTTACATGTGTCACACCAATTTCATAAACACATGCACTTTCTGAATTATATAATGTCATAAATGTGTGCCCTGATTAGATAGTTATAGATACATGTCTTAATTGTTCGCTATGGGATTACAGCTGTGAGAGGATGGGCTGGCAATCATAAGAAAGTGGTACAGTACTGCGTCTGTGGTTCTGTTCCCTAACTTGAATGCCCAAATGTGGTATGATCTGAAACAGTTGATACATTAAAGCAGTGATGGAAGTAGACATGCTGTAGTAAATAGGGTCTCTGGGACAATCAAGGGCATATTCCCAGCTCCATGGCATGGAGATACTAGAAGCACAGGGTCAGGGGGCTCTTCAGCTCTGGATTGGTTCAGCAGGCAGAAGTCTTTCAGTGGCTGTGGTGCATAGCTTCATTACGTGATTTTCTGCATCCACAGAAGATATGTTCTGACAGCCACAGGTTAGCCACCAATGTCGCCTAGTGACAGATTAGAAGCAAACGTTAGCCGGAGCATGATGAGCTTCTCATGATTTGTGTGAAAGACAGCCAGCAGTCCTGCACTGGTACTTATGTCCCTTTGCGGAGGCTGCTCCAGGAAGTAACATTTTGCACTCGCTGTTCTGTGTTTTTTAGCAGAACATCTGCTTTCTTGAATATGTCCTTAATAGGACTAAAGAAACTGGCCACGTTTAGATGTTTAAATGGTGAAAAATGTAATATGCTTTACGAAGAGCGGTGCTAGAAACTTCAGCTGCAAGATTTCTAGGTTCAACGGAAAGTAAAATGAAAGTAGAAGCAGTGAGGTATATCAAGTGTAATACATAGACAAAAGCAGGTTGGTTCTTTGTTTGTTTTTAAAGGTTATCCCAAATATTTAAGCACAGTTAAGAAGAAAATACCTAATGGCTGGAGCCAGCATGTCTTTGGCTGTGTACAACTACATAGACAGAAAATTTTCCAAGTGCTTTTAGAAAGAGAGCTTTTCTGTCTGCCTGGCTGTAATTCCTTAAGGTGCATTAAATGCATTTTACTGCCTGTATATAAACCCAGAGGCAATGTGATTGTTCAGGTCACTGGTAGGTGTCATTGTGCTCCTAGCTGATCATCTTCTGATGCAGTGTGTATTAATAGCACACAGGATAAGGGACAGCAAGGGCAGGAGTGACTAGCAGGCAACAGTGCCATTGTTGTTGGCTGCTGATTTCACAGGGCTCAAATTCTTTTTAAAAAATGATGTTGAAAACACCCTCTTCTTTTCTTTCGGGGTTTCTTTTTTTTTTTTTGCCTTTCAGGAGGGAAGAATTATTGAGAAATTCATTGACATATTCCTAGCCAAATCAGAGGTTCCTTCATACTTAGTCACAGTAAGTTCAGTGACCGGTAAAATCTGTCCATACCTGAACATAAGTAGGGTTTCTTTCAATACCCTCCTTGAGAGCAGAGGCAACACATCAGGGAGAAGTATGAATCCAGTGCATCTGCACTACAGATCAAAGCAGTGGGAGGCAGATCTTGACTCCAGTCCCTGTCATGCTCCTTGTGGTGGTCTTCATGCCATGGGAGTTGCAAACACTTCCTGTCTCCCAGGTCCAGGTGTGTGTGGGTTTCCATGTGGGATGGAGAAGGACCTTGAGTCTTCCCAGAATGATGTAATTCTACCCTGTCTTTGATGACCAGGAGTGACCCACTAAGAAATGAACATTGGCTGCTGTTCTCATGTCCTTTTTTCCTAACTTGGGATGACTCGCCTACTCTTCCTGCATGTTAGCATCTGTGTCTGTAAAACAGGGGCAGTAATACTTTTCATCTGTAGAAGCATTGTGAGATTTAGAATCATAGAATGGTTAGGGTTGGAAAGGAGCTTAAGATCATCTAGTTCCAACCCCCCTGCCATGGGCAGAGACACCTCCCACTAAACCATGTCACCCAAGGCTCTATCCAACCTGGCCTTGAACACCACCAGGGATGGAGCATTCACAGCTTCCCTGGGCAACCCATTCCAGTGCCTCACCACACTAACAGTAAAAAATTTCTTCCATATATCCAATCTAAACTTCCCCTGTTTAAGTTTTAACCCATTACCCCTTGTCCTGTCACAACAGTCCCTAATGAAGAGTCCCTCCCCAGCATCCTTATAGGCTCGCTTCAGATACTGGAATGCTGCTATGAGGTCTCCACGAAGCCTTCTGTTCTCCAGGCTGAACAGCCCCAACTTTCTCAGCCTGTCTTCATACGGGAGGTGCTCCAGTCCCCTGATCATCCTTGTGGCCTTCCTCTGGACTTGTTCCAACAGTTCCTTGTCCTTTTTATGTTGAAGACACCAGAACTGCACACAATACTCCAAGTGAGGTCTCACAAGAGCGGAGTAGAGGGGCAGGATCACCTCCTTCAACCTGCTGGTCACGCTCCTTTTGATGCAGCCCAGGGTACGGTTGGCTTTCTGGGCTGCGAGCACACACTGAAGCCGGCTCATGTTCATTTTCTCATCAACCAACACCCCCAAGTCCTTCTCCACAGGGCTGCTCTGAATCTCTTCTCTGCCCAACCTGTAGCTGTGTCTGGGATTGCTCCGACCCAGGTGTAGGACCTTGCACTTGGCATGGTTAAACTTCATGAGGTTGGCATCAGCCCACCTCACAAGCGTGTCCGGGTCCCTCTGGATGGCATTCCTTCCCTCCAGCGTATCAACCAAACCACACAGCTTGGTGTCATCGGCAAACTTGCTGAGGGCGCACTCAATCCCGCTGCCCATGTGCAGCAACAAAGATGTTGAACAAGACCAGTCCCAACACTGATCCCTGAGGGACACCACTCGTTACTGGTCTCCAGCCGGACATTGAGCCATTGACCACAACTCTTTGTGTGTGGCCATCCAGACAGTTCTTTATCCACCGAGTGGTCCATCCATCAAATTGATGTCGCTCTAATTTAGAGACAAGGATGTGCAGGACAGTGTCCAACACTTTGCACAAGTCCAGGTAGATGACATCAACTGCTCTACCCCTGACCATCAATTCTGTGGCTCCATCATAGAAGGCCACCAAATTGGTCAGGCAGGATTTCCCCTTAGTGAAGCCATGCTGGCTGTCACCAAGCACCTTGTTGATTTCCATGTGCCTTAGCATGCCTTCCAGGAGAGTCTGCTCCAAGATTTTGCCAGGCACAGAGATGAGATTGACTGGTCTGTAGTTCCCCGGGCCATCCATTTTCCCCTTCTTGAAAATGGGGGTTATATTTCCCTTTTTCCAGTCATCAGGAGCTTCACCTGACTGCCATGATTTCTCAAATAGGATGGACAGTGGCTTAGCAACTTCATTTGCCAGCTCCTTCAGGACCCGTGGAGGGATTTCATCAGGTTTGTCCATGTTCAGGTTCTTAAGATGATCTCTAACCAGATCCTCTCCTACAGTGGGCCCAAGGTCTTCATTTTCACACCCTGCGTCTGCCTTCCAAGACTTGGGTGGTGTGGTCAGAGCGTTTGCCAGTGAAGACCGAGGCAAAGAAGTTGTTAAGGACCTCAGCCTTCTCCAGGTCCAGGGTAGCCAGTTCTCCTGATACCTTTCCTTCAGGTGCAGAAAGCATTTTTAAATTACCAAGATGACAGGTATTTTGTGCTGTTTATGCAAACCCTTGAAGAACCTAAACAACCAAGTCATTAATAACTTGTAAATCCAAAGCTCGTTTTTTAGTAGCAAACAAGGACACAGGCATGAAATAATGATAAAGTGAGTATGGTAAGCCCATGGGAGATACTTAAATGAAAGTTTGTTGGTTTAGTGCCTTGTCCAGCTTGTCATAGGGTAACTTTCTGTTTTTTTATGTTAATGATTTGCCTTGCTTTCCCACACTCTGAAGGGCTGCTTTAATCTCAAGTTTGAGAAGTGCTAGGAGTCGCTTTCCAGATGGTGTTTACTCTGCAAAAATTAAAATGTTGCTTTTTAGGACTTCATCAAAGTTTTGTTCTTTTTTATTTTAGAAATCTTCCAGAATCCCTGAGGATGACATCAGGTTGAGAAAAGATAGAGACCAAAACTGTGCCAATTTCTTGGAGCCAGCTACTGTGCTTGCTACAAAAGAAGAGAAAATGGAAATTGAAGTTCCAGTTTCTGAACATAAAAACATCACCACAGTGGCTTCACCACATCCCATGGACAATCCAACACATTTCTTTTCCTCTGCTACCAGCCACAATGGTCTTAAGGAAAGGCACGAATCTCTGGACAGTGAAGTTGCTAAGGAGATCAGATACCTAGATGAAGTGTTGGAGGCAAATTGCTGCGATTCTAGTGCAGATAATCCCTTTAATGGGACATCCTCCCCTGAACCAAGTGCAGTCTCCATTATGGATGGCTCAGGAGCATCTGTTAATGTCAATAATAGTTCCACTCCCAGTGAAAGGGAAGAAAATGTAGCTGTCAAGCAGACACCTTTGGTAGTTGAACCAAGTGAAGCTAGCATAGCACATGAGAACCTGAAATCTAATGGCCATTCCTTCAGTGAACTAAAAGATGACACTAGGGAGAGTCTGAAGGTGCCAGGAAGTCCTGCTTCTTCAAACAGCTCTAGAAGATCCTCTAAGGATGGAGAAACAACTCTTACAACCCTTAAGAAAGAGGCAAAGTTTGAACTACGAGCCTTCCATGAAGACAAAAAGCCCTCAAAGCTCTTTGAAGATGAGGAAGAGAAGGAAAAATACAGGGTTCGCAAAGTGAGATCGTCAGAGGAAATGATGGAACTTGAAAAGGAAAGAAGGGAACTTATTAAAAGCCAGGCTGTCAAGAAAAACCCCAACATTGCTGCCAAATGGTGGAACCCTCCCCAAGAGAAGACCCTGGAGGATCAACTGGATGAAGAGCATCTGGAGTCCCACAAGAAGTACAAGGAGCGCAAGGAGAGACAGCAGCAGCAAGGTGCAACATCCTTTGTACCACCAGAGCCAGTCACTATCAAGAAAGAGGATATTGTCACAGAGCAGATTGACTTCTCAGCTGCCAGGAAGCAGTTCCAGCAGATGGAGCATTCAGGGCTGTCTCAGGGCCAGGCCCCACTGAGGCGGTCAGGAACACCCAAAATGTTCTCCATCAAACCCTTCTGCAAAAGCCTCAATTCTTCTCATATTGATAGGCCACTGTCCTCAGTGACAAGACCCATTTCAGTGTGTGGGCCAGCAGGACAGCTGGAGGGGAACAGTGCCACTGTTGTCAAAGCACAGAAGGTCTCCTGTACCTTAGAAGATGATACAAGTACTCAGACTACAACTGCTGACCCAGTAAGAGAGTTACCATGCACTGATAGCTCCAGAGCTGGACAGGCCTCGAAGCTGTGGGCAGAAGATGGAGAATTCATGAGTGCAAGAGCAGTCTTCACAGTGGTGAAGGATGATGGACAGGGCATGCTAGACCAGTTCCCAAAGTCAGGCAGTGCCTCTTCTCCTCCAGAGGAGCTTGACTCCGGCTTGGATGACTTGTCTGTCAGGTCTCAGGATACCACCGTCTTGGAGACCCTTTCCAACGACTTCAGCATGGATAACATCAGTGACAGTGGTGCTTCCAACGAGACCATGAGTGCTCTGCAGGAAAGCTCGCTGGCTGATTTCTCCCTGCCGCAGACCCCGCAGGCTGACACTCCAGCAGAGTGTAGGGGTGAAGGCATCTCTAAGTCATTCAGCGACCCAGGCTGTGACTCAGCCTCCTCTGCCTTGGCAGACTCCATGCTGATTGATGACCAGCTGGAGTACCATGCTGACCTGCTGGTTCAAAACGCCATCCAACAAGCCATAGCCGAGCAGGCGGATAAAGCAAGCTGCAGGAAAGAAGAAACCCCAGTGGAGAAAGAGGTCTCGGTCGAAGAGCAGCCAGCCACCCCTGGGCCAGCTCCAGCCTCCAGGGGGCAGCAGAACCCAATGTTTGAGCCACCCCAGGTGTCCTCACCTGTCCAGGAAAAAAGGGATACCATACCAAAGATTTCAAAAGAGGAAGACTCAGGACTCAGGGAAGGGAAGAGTTTGCAGCAGTCGCCTGTGTACTCCGCCAGCCAGCCGTTCCTTGTGGAGGAGAACAGGCATGAAGTCAGCTATTTCAGCAAGTATTCAGAGGCAGCTGAGCTGAGGAGCACAGCTTCCATCCTGGCCACGCAGGAATCTGAAGTGACCGTGGGCCCTTTCAAGTTACGGTCAAGGAAGCAGCGGACTTTATCGATGATAGAAGAAGAGATCAGAGCTGCCCAGCAACGAGAAGAGGAGCTGAAGAGGCAGCGGCAAGGTCTGCAGATGGCACCAAGCCCTGTTACAAAGAGCGCACCACCCATGCCCACCACCAAAACTGTGTCTTACAAAACTGCACCAGGTAAGAGCTCAAAGTGTCAGAGGGGAGGTATAATGAGACTGAAGGGTCAGGTCAGATTTGGGTTTATGTCATTTTTGAATTAATACATCATTTTGCAGGGACTGAAGGGTTGTCGTGACTTCATCTGCCTGGAAACTGCAAGTGGAAGGAGAGCATGGGAATACCCAACTTTGTCTGTTACCATTCCTTTGGAAATCTTTGGTGGTTTTTTTTTCCCCAAATGTAACACAGAAGTATTTTATATAACCTGCTGTCATTAAGAAACCCTGTGCTCTATTTGCCCTCATGACATGTTTATCACTGCTCGGACCACCCACTGAAATTTACCATAATCACAAGAAAGGACAGCAGCAGTTTTGGCAGCTGTGTGGATATTTAAAAGACAACCATACGAAGCCTTTTTAAACAGGCTTTCTGTTCTCTTTCACCTCATTAAAGAAGTGCAAAGGTAGTGGAGATTTAGAGATCTTAACATTTTGCCTCAGATTTATTTTTGTGTGTGTTTTGCTTTCTGTTTCAGGTATTTCTTGATGTTATTAATGATCTTTTCTGGTAAAAAGTTCTCCAGAGCTGTGAGCGGCTGTGTGTTTCAGCTGGTGTCGTTTACTACTGAATTAAGCAGGTGTCACAAACAAAACGTTTAATAAATTCAGTAGAAGTCCTCCTCTGACTGATCAGCTTTTGGGTCCTTGTGGTGACATTCACAGCAGTTACAGCATATCTTTCTCCTCCTTCCCTTTTCAAAATAGAAAATCAAGCACTTATGACCTCTTAATATATAAAAAAAAAAAGAGCTAAAAAAAGAAATAGAAACACAAGCCAAGCTTATTTCTTGTTTAGTAACTTTTATAAGTGTAGATCTACATATGCTTTGCAAGTACTTAGAAGTTTTTATTAACAGTGACCATTGTGAAGAAGTAGTAATTTTACCTAGAGGGATTAAGTTCCATCCTTATTTCCACTGGTGTAAATCTGAACCAGTGATGCTTCCAAAAATTGTGCATGGTGATTGTTTTCTTTTGAAAGTCGTGTCAAACTTGAATAAGGTCTGGATTTAGTCCATTACCCAATCCAATTGTGAACTTGGAGTGTTACGCAGAACATAAATAGCTAATACTTGGCTTTGTTTCTTCTGCAAAGAGGATGATTTTAACTGTGTTTCTTGCCAAAAAAAAATGTAGCAGATGTCAATAATTTCTTTGAAGTGCTATTGCTATTACTCCTATAGAATGGGATTTTTGATAGGGAACCTCCATAAGATGAGGTGTTTTGAGCAATGTCTAACAAGATGTGAGACAGGGTACTGTAGATCTCAGCTAGACTCCTTGTGTAAAGGTACTCTATTACCACTTTCAAAATCAGCATTGTCTGTAGCTGTGCATTTTGAGCAAGTGCTCAAAATGAGGCTGATAATGGTTGCTTCTTATCTACAAGTGATGTGGGAAGGGCTTCTGACACTAATGCTTGTTTTAATGGAGCATCTGGGAAAACTGTATTTCTGCTCATTCTTGTTTCTCTATACAAGGCATTTACTTTGTGTCTGATGTTAAGATGTTAACTGGAAATTACATTCTAGTGAGAATGATAAACTTACATTTATAATGAATCATTCCAGACAGTATCCTTTAAATGTGCAACTGCCATATGTTCAAGAAAAAAAGAAATTGGACCTGTTAGCTGATGACTCAAGCTACTGCAGTTTGCAGCTGGTGATGAGGCAAAGAACTAATTTCTAGGAAAAGATTAATATGTGGCAATGTGTAAGGATGTCGTTGATTAAAAAAATACCAAAGTCATTCTTACATGATCTGCTTTTGGTGATTCCTAAACAGCAGATGTGCTCAACAGAGCTCTAAACTGGCAGAAGGTAGCTTGGCACCTTTAGCATTGCAGGGTGCATACACTCAGCTCACCCCATCCTTGCTGTACCTTTGGCCAGCTATGTTGCAGTTAAAGACTGCAGGCAAAAATAGGGAGAAGGGATGCCATGCAACCCTTGAAAGACTGCAGGAAATTTTCTTTTATTTTAATACTTACAGCATCTTTAAATCAATATTTAAAAAGCCAGAAGCAAAAGGTGATTCAGCAGGGACCACAAAATCTGTCTGTATAGCTTCACTGTGGCCAGCTACAGAGGTGATTTACAGAGCAGAGAAGAAAATCTACTTGTGGTAGGCCCAGGGAGGAATATTCTGTAGAACATGTGTGATATTGTTACCTGAATATTTTTTCAAAAAGGGTAAGAGTAAGAATAAGAATGAACAGAGGTACTTCTGTCATCAGATTGGCTTACCCAAAGAAAGAATTGGCACTCTTAATATCAGGATACCTCAGCAGAAAGGTAATAGGGGGTCCAGTATAAATTTTAAAATCTGTTGTTTGTCTGTAAGTGGGGAATTTTAACTCACCAGAACAATTCGAGGAGATGCTGTAATTAACTTATTTAGCAATAGCCTACCTAGCAGGTTCTTTTTCAGAAGTGGACTGGGCAGAGTAGCTTTACCAGGACTCCCCAGTTATTTACTGCTCCTGCCCCACTTCACTACTTGGCTTTGAGTGTTATGTGGATAACAGAAACACAAAGCACAAAAAGGACTGCAGGGAACTAAACTGCTAATTTGACTGAAGTGTGGAAGATTAACACAATTCATGTGGGTGTATGTGTGAAGTAACTGCTAAGTGCTAAAAACAGGCTATTTTTACCACCCTGACATCAACTTACAGCTGATAGTAACACTGAACTTGGTGTCTGCAAACCCTTCAATACAAGCCAGCGTGGTTCCTAGTAATAAACTTATGTATTCCTAATAAGTATCCTTTAAAGCTGCCTGGGATGCTTCAGAGCAGCCTTTTAACCCATCTCAGATCTTTGGAGCAAGACACAGAGTTAATTGCAGTGGATCGACAATGTGTTGTGTGCAACACAGGATAAGACCTTCTCCAAGGTGCTCCTGGAAAGGTGAATAGAAGGACTTACATGAGCTCCTTTTGCAAAAAGTTGGGTTTCCTGCATGAGGAAATCCAAGAAAGACCAAAAAAGCCCTTGAGCTTGGCAAATTAGAGAGTCATTGTAGATCCTAAAATATCTGTGGATTTGAATGTGAACATTTCCTTGCTGTTTTGCTGCAGCACCTGCTGCCCTTCGCGAGGTGTTGAGCAGCTGCATAGCAAGCCAGTGGTTTTCTTCTACAATGTGCCAACAGTGCACCATCCCTCTTGGGCAGAGCAGCTGAGGCTGTTTGGTAGTTGATTTGAACAGTATGATGTGTGTGTGACACAAGGGGATCAAGAATACGTTTGGGAGTGTACTTCCCACATTCCTTTTATTAGGAGCATTTCGACCATGAAGAACTTTTGTCTGACTTCCTGTAGTGCCTGGCTTCTGTTTATCAGAGGAGGTGTGAAAATTACTACATGAGAGGTCTTGGTTCCGTGAAGGTTTTTCTGTTGGAGAGAAACCCTTTGTGAATATTTGCTGTCTCATGACAAGGCACGGGGAAATTTCTAACACAAGAATCTATGCCTGGGAGAAGCTTTTCTAAAGCTGCCATGTCTGACTTATTGGTGTTTGTCACCAAAGCATTGCCAGGTGAGGCAGAAGGCATGTTGCCTTCCCTGCACTCATCCGCCAGCAGTCAGACCCGTCTGCACACGCATCTGGGAGGGCTTCCCACCAAGCAATCATCTTCTGTTATCCTCAGCTGATGAAGTAGATGAGAGAATTTCAGTGAATGGCAAAAGCCCAGGAGCAGAATGAGGCTTAGACATGTGAGTGTTCAGGTACCTCCAGATAGTGAGGGATATGCGTGCGCTGTCTTCTTTGTTCTCCTTGCTTGGTTCTGAGTGATAACTGTGGAGCGTAATCCTGTCAGAGGAGCCACTTCAGCCTGAAAACCATTCTCGCTAGTAAATCCCCACACTAAGGAAACTTCCCAGGTTCATATTTGTGGCCATGGGAAAATTTGCAATGCCCTATATACATATACAGGGATCAGGTGTAATACCTGTGCATGAACCCCTTGTTAAAATGAGAATTTTGAGAAAAGCTAGAGCAGAAATGAAGCCTTTGAGTTGATGGAAGATAGTTTCCTTACCCATTCATAAGCACCAGTATAAGGGAAGCCAAGTTCATAATTCTCTTCAAGGATTCCTCTGGAGTGCTCATCACTCATTCCCCAAACACCTCCAGGAGTGCCTTATCAGAGTACTAACCCAGCTCATTTGTCATTTGGTGTTTTATTCCCTCCATAGTGGAGAATATGGATAAAGTGAGAGGATACTCGAGAGGTTCTTTCTTTAATGTTTGCTTCTTTGTGTGTTTGCATATTTGTGTTGCTCACATGATGTTCAGGAAGACACAAGAAATTCACCTTTCACCTGGGGTGGTAATAAGGCTCCATATTACCAAAGGAACTTTTTTTTTTACGTACTTCAGCTATCCCCTGACTCTTATTTAATGTCCTAAGACAATCTGTGCTGAAATACCTTATTTTTAAAAGGTTTCTCTGCTGTGCAGATGTCTTAAAAAATGCCAACAGCATCTGTAAAATACTTGCTCTTATTTACGTGATGCCCTATTTTCCCCATCTCCTTTGCACCTTCATTAACACAGCCAAGGCCATCAGCCTGTGGTACCTGCTCTTTGCTCAGTGGTGACTCAGGGTCTTATCCCAGAGCCTCCTCTCAGTCACTCTTTCTTGATACTGCAGCAAATCAGCTGAGCTCTTCTATTTGGACACCCATTAGCCTCCACAGCTTGGATAAAGTTACGATCATAATCCCTCTTGCTCTCCAGAGTTGTGCAGAGGATTTGGTTAGGAGAAATTTGTCCCTGGCTCTTACATGTCTTTGATTTTGTAGAGAGGTTTCAGGCAATGTCTTGAAGCTACCAGACTGGGTGGGACACAGCAGCAGCTGCCTCTTCCCTGAGCTTTCCCTTCCCCTCCCCAGGGTTGAGAAGGAGTATTTTCTGTAGGAGCAGCTGCTCCCTGCCCCAAATAGAACAAGGGGCAGGAAATCAAGAGATATCAAGTTCCAGGAGCTTGATACTAGATCTCTGAAGCCAGGGAGTGGAGGGAGCCATTACCAGAACTGAAGCCAAAGAATGTACTTTGGAGTCCCTTTGAGAGAGGATGAAAACAGAAATGTGTAGGTAAATGTTTGGGATGCTATCACCTGTACTTGGTATCTTGCAACAGCTCTAAAGGTGATCTTATGGGATGACCTTCCCCTGGAGGGGACGACACTGCTGATTCCATTAGAATCAAAGCACAGTTCCTTTATTACTTAGCTTGAATTTGGGCAAGGACCACTAGCAATGTCTATGTGCATCAGGTGTGGGCATGAGACTGTGGTAGTACAGAGTACCTGTGATCATCCTATCTCATGATGCTGTTATGCTGAATGACTTTTCTGCCTGAGAACAGTACCTTATCTGGATGAAAATCTGCCAGAAGGAAATGAACACAGCAACATTTCTAACAAAGTCCAAACTGGCAGAATAGGTCTGTTCTGGAGTGGAATTCTGCATCAGGTTCACAGGGTTTTCCTGTGGTTGTTCTGAAAGACCTGAAGCCTCAGACACACTGTCATCTAACCACAGCTTCAGTTATGGTTGTGCTTGCCTTTCTGACACTGTTGGCACTGGTAGGATCTCTCCCTTCTACCTGTTCTTACAAAATTTTTGGAAACTTGAAAGGGATGCTCATCTGTGATAAGGAGTTGATGCTGTAAATTCCTGAGGTTTTAGAGGAATTGAGACACAGCTAAAGTGGCTGGATAACCATCATTTCTTGTGGATACAAACCAACAAACAACTGTTCTGCTGTGGGCAAATCTCCTTACTACCTTGGTTTCTCTGTTTTTGAAAAGGAACTGTGACACTGTTCATGGTGACACTGCCCAGCATACCCAGAACGTTTGTGTATTGCTGCAGAGTAGTTGCTGCCACGATACAGAAATTGATGTGCCTTCCACCCGGGGAAGATGGATCTGCTTGGAGATACCCACTTTCTAAAACACAGATCCACAAAGCCTATGATTTGTATTGTTTTCCAGGGGAAGTGGAGTGGAAGGAGTTCTTTTCAGGTATGAGGCTGAGGTCTGAGCATCCTGTGATGTATCTGCATCCCTGGGGGAAAGCAAAAACTGGGCAGACAACTGGGCAGAGAAGCCTGATTCTTCCTATATTACTTGCATATGTCCAAGACAGTTACTTAGTGTAAGGATGAAGTAATACAGCAAGATTTCTGATGCTTGGTCAGGCCTTTTATTTTCAGCAGACTTTTTTACTCGCTGGACTTAAAGTGACAGTTGCTCTTACTCTTTCCTGCTAAGTAGTCTAAGCTGTCACGTATGGGTGCAGATGGGCAGCTCTGGACCTACTGCTGGCCTCTGCTTTGGCATCTCTTGGCTGGCTGTGGTGCTGATGATGGTGTAACACAGAGAAGAACCTGGGCCCATAGAAACTGCCCCTCAAGTCACTGATGGTATGAATTAAAGGGGACAGATTCCCAGCCTCAACCCTGCTCTGGCCAGTTTAAGCTAAGCCTGTAACAAGAAACTGATGATGCTGGGGTTTTCCATACTGGTCAGAAACGAAATAAACCAAGTGAGGGGATTTCTTGTGAAAGTCCTCTGCAGTGTCAACTCAGGTTTCACTTCTTTCTTCAAAAATAAATCTTGCTGATTCTTACAGGAGATTTCAAGGCTGCTCTCTAGTGGCTACGACTGTCATAATGCTTTTTGGAGGAGCAGCGAGGATTTTCATTGGTCTCAGCAACAGGAAGTTCCATGACAATCTGCACAGTCCTGATTACTTCACTTGTTTGTAAGGGTTTTGGGGTGTTTTTTTTTCCTTGAACTATCTTATTTCAAAAAGCTGACATGCCATGGAAAAGGTATTTTGTCTCAGCATTGCTTTCTCCTGCTGAGGACCTCCACACCTTACTCCCACACCCATGACCTCCATTGTCACCCTCATTCTTCCCACTGGGACAAGCTTGGTGGCTTGTGGCTCAGTGCCTGATGATGAGAAATGGAAGCTGCAATTCTTGGAGGAGCATGGGTTGTCTGCCCCCTGAGCTGTCCCACTGCTCACTGCTCTGGCCTGCTTTTTACCCACCTCTTCAGCTGGGGTCACTCTGCCTGACACAGGTTTCTCTGTGTGAAATGGGCTCAGTCAGAGACAAACCTGACTTCTCTCTGACTTTCATCCCAGCAGGAGACTGAAGGGTAATGTCTGAATGGGGGGTGTGTTGAATGGAGACTCCATCCTGCTCTGCTGCAGTTCTCCCTCCAGGACTGTCATCTGCGACTTGCAGGAGAGAAGTGCAGGGAATAGTAACACCAGGGACCAACCCAAAGCCTTTCACACTACAAAACAGATAAAAAACACTAGAAGGAGAGAAAAAGCCAGCAACACTTCAAAAGACGTCTTCTTTACACTTCTCGCACGTGGTCCTTGGCATGCAGTGGTGGCATGCTGTGTGTTGTGTTGTCTGAGCCAGATAAAAACATCTTGCAGTTTTTCAAAATCTTACAGACCTTTTCAGATCACTGATATGTGTCCTGTAGGGGGGAACAGGACAGATACTACTGTAAACAACAGTGGTGGGTTAAATTTGCATTGTATAATTCGGTAACCCTTCTAGGTTTTGTAAAAAAGGTTTTGCAGTGTTTTGGTGTAGTGTATTTCAGAAAGAGGTTTAAAATCCTGTGACCATGCTGATATGTGAGATTGTTTCATAGATTTCATTCCAAACTGTTTCTTCATTCAAGCCCCACTGAAAATGTTTCTCCAGCTGTCATCTTTTAGAGAAAAATTGTGAATCCTTCAGATTAGAAAGGGTCACTCTTTTTCATGCCGTTGCAGGAAAGATAGGGAAGATCAAGCCTCCTCCATCACCCACCACAGAAGGCCCTGTCTCACAGTCTGACCCACCAGCCGAGGAGCCTGCAGGAGCCCAACGACCCAAGAACTTAATGCAGACCCTCATGGAGGATTACGAAACACATAAAACCAAGAGACGGGAAAGGATGGATGACAGCAGTGTAAGTACACTTTTCATTTTCACTTTTTGCTTTCCAGTAAAGATCATGACTCATGAGAGCCAGCATTCAGACAACAAAACTGTTTCTTTCCCAAGAATCTGCTCAGATCATCTTGCAAGTGTGCAAGGATTTTAACACATTGTAAGGGCTAATGTTTTTGAGATGGAAGGATGCAGGCCAATGGAAAGGAAGAGAGAGTGTAACTGCAGTTATCAAAAGCAGCTCATATTAAACTTCATTGTAATTAATTATTGACAATGGCAGTGGGTAACTGCCCTTCCATTGGTGGACTCTGTCAATTCACACATGACCAAGACCCTTCAGTGGGTTATTTTAGTAGCTTTTTTGGACTGTGTGGATCAAATGTGTACTCACACCTGTGTTCATAGAACTCCCAGAGTCCCATCCCACTGTGCTGAGTAAGTGGATAACTTCCCCAGAAACCGTGTCCTGCAGAACAGGATTGCAGATGTCTCAGGGTCTGCATGCTGTTTCCCTCCGAGTTTGTTGTCTTTCTAACACAAACAGAAGATGAACCAGAATTTCATTTTGTGAAATGGGTGCCTGAATTTCGGTCATTACTGTAGTACAGTTTAACCCAATTAAGGTGATCTGTTTTGGAGGCACCAGTAAGAAGATCTGTGAATTCCATAGCTGGAACTATCAAAATACAGGTTTAACCATTATACAGCTTGTTCCCCAACAGAGCATGAAGTGGTTTTTTATTCAGACTCATCATTACTGTGGTTAGTGAGTGCAGAAGGTAGTGAGATACAAGAGCAACGTAAAACTTTTTGCTCTTTGCTGAAGCAGCCACAGTCCTTGAGCATTTCCCAGAGACATCAGAGCAATGACTCTAGTACCAAGGAGCTCATTCTCCTGAGAAACTGCTTTCTAGTAACGTCCATTAAAGGTAGAGCCTCATTAGGCATGTGGAAGTAAGTGAAGGTTTGTAACATGTATGATTCTCTAATCTGGCAGCTATTATATATGAATATTAAAATCAGAAGTGTGAAGCAGTCCTGTTGTATTTCTGCTGGTTAATGAAAACGTAGTAGAAGGCCTGACTCAAAATGTAAACAGATTCATTTCCACTGCACACCAGAAGCTTTCTGGTCCCTTCTCCTGCTGCAAGACTGAAAAACAAGATCTCATCATCCATCCTGCTGCCACATAGGAAGCCAGCTTGTGCACAGAAGTGTGCCTTGTTCTGTTCAATGGCATCTTGGGAAGGAGCTGATTTCCCTGTTTTCCCCAAAGACCCTATGAAATGGGGTGGCTTCATCTGCTCTGGTGGGTGCTCTTTTCTGGCATCACCCCAGACAATCTCTTTCCCTGAATGGCATTAAGAGGCTTGCAGGAGACATGTCAGACCCTCACGCCCTTTGCGGAAGCCAGGAGGAACTTTAAAAAATGAGGGATATAAAACTCCTGCCTTGCAAACCAGAACTGGTTCTCAGGAGCCTGCAGTGAGCATCTGTCAGTCTGCTGGCTTGAAAAGCAGAGAAGCTGCTCTGCTAAAGAGGCAGCATTCAGCTGGTACTCAACCCTGCGCTTCCACCCCCATGAAGAGCAGAAGTGACTTGCCCAGCTGTGAGGCAGCGGCATGTGGCTGGAATATTCTCTCCCAGCTGTGATGGTTACATGCTCTCTGTTGTACATGTTGTAGCACACAAAAGACATGCGAGATGTCATTAGACCTAACTCCTTCTGTTCAGTTAACCTGAGTGCAACTCCTCAGGTACTTGTGGAGCTTCACGTGTCCCCTAGAAAGCAGGTCACAACTGCATTGTCCGTTCTGCAGTTTGAACTGAGCCCTGATGTCCTGACCAGAGCACTGGTCTGAGCAGCATCTGACTGAGGAGTTGTGCTCCTGTCCACTGCTGCTGAAGCTGCCCAGGCACTGAAGCTGCCCAGTGCCCAAAGATGCACTGCCAGCACACGGGTGATGGTCAGACAACTTGCAGGATGGATCCTTTTCTAGGATGAATTGTCAAAGCTGGAGTGAATCTACAGAGGCCCAGTGCACAAAGAAGCCCTACAGTGTTGTGGCTTACTGTCGTTCTCCCCTTCTGCAAGCCCACTGCATACAGCCAAACAAGATTTGCATTCTTGCTGCTGCCTACCCAAAATCCTATTAGAGGATAGTGTCCTGAGAGCCCAGGGAGAGCTTCCTTGGACCAGCAGGAGTGTTTTCCCTGCGTTTTTCTGTTCTCCTTTTGTAAACAATTCCTGCTATTGACTGGGGAAAGATAATTCAAAAAAGAAGTGCTGCACTTGTATCAGTGTTAGTTTGAGCTAGAATTTTACATGCCAGGCTAAGCAGTGGTTATTTAAACAACAAACAGTTTTGATCTGTTAGCAGAGGACATTTAACCATGTGCTCAGGAAAAAGATTTCTGTAACTAGTGAAACAAAAGAGCTCATCGCTGGCCTGCTTTTAAAAGCATACAAGCCTAACTGACAACCAGACAAGGAGCTGCCACTTGGAGCATTAAGTCCTGTGAGCTAAATGTAGCTCAGCGTTGCTCTTTGTGAGTAAGGGGAACCAGAGACTTCCTTGAGTATTGGGAGCAGTCAGGGTGCTGTGGCAGAAGGGGCAGAAGGCCACAGTCTCCTGAATGGTATTGTGGAGAGGTTTGATGGCCATGGAAACTCCCCCTCATTCGCTGCGCATACCAGCAGTTCTGACATATAGAGACACAAGACACAGCAGAAGGCAGGACAGTGGTTTGAGTAGGGCATCTACCCTGTCTGTCCTTTAAACATCACCACCTTGTTTTATGTCTGGCTTCAGTGGCTAAAACACAGCCACTCTGGCTGGGGCTTGCAGGTTTTGCCTTTCAGAAACAGAGGGCAAGTCAAACACATCTTCTCTTGGAAGAACTTCAGGCAAAGGGGGCAGTTTCTTCCAAAGAGGATGTGTTACAGTAAAGGTTTCAACAGGTGAGAAAAAGAGAAAAAAAAAGCAGCAAGATAGCAGATCAAGCACTGATGGTAAACAAGACAAAGACTGGCCAAGCAACATCATTAAAAAAAGCACCAAACTGACCAATACTTATTTTTTTATGACACAAAGTTGCTTGAAATCTTACACTCTGGGATGTGCCAGTTCCTGCAATTTATTTTGTTCTTGTTTCCTAGTTATAACATGCTTGTTCAATGTACTAATGCTGGTCTTTTCCCTTTCCACCAGTACGCCTGTAAATTACTGTCTAGCAAGGTTACTTCTGAGGTACTTTTCAACTGCATATTTATTTTTGCTTTCTCTTGCATGGTGATTCCAAGTGCATGTCGCTGCAGTTTGCATTTTCATCCTGTGTGCCAGTGCTGTTTCATATCAAAACCAGGATATAAATGCTGGGGGGAGGGATATTCCCCCATGTCTCTCATCAACAAGTATTTCTGTGGCTGGTTTTCTAGCCCTTAGATTCTAGTTGCAATTTCTGGCATGGGAAGGGTTGTCATTAAAGGGATGGGAGCGGTGCCCAGTACTGGAGCATTCCTGAGGCATGAAATGAGAACTTCTCCTTAATCCCTCTTGCTGTTTTGCTGGCAAAGCTAAACTGGGGTCCAAGCATCCTCAGATACTGAGTGCTGTGGCTTTCCTTTGCTCTGATTACTATGTATTCAGTACTACCAAAATCTTTAGCGTTTTGTAAAGAGTCTGCACACCAGCCTTTCATCTGTGGAAAAAGAGAGTCAGATGAAATCACACAGCCTGTCTGGTGCATTTTGTGAACCTGTCTGTATCCATGTCTGTTATGATGTGATGACTGATCAGAGTCCCACAACTTAACATCAGAATTGGTCTCAGAGTAGAAGAAAGTCAAACTTCCTAAAGAAAAGGTATTACGGTAACATTTGATTTTTTAGTAAGGCAATAACTGGCACAGTCTGTCCTTATCCCTACAAAGCGGTACTCTGCCAGACACAATTTTAAGAGCAAGATGTTGATACCAATTACACTTTGCAATGTTTATTAGGTATGAGGTGCATAAAAATGTGGACATTTCAATTGCCTGTAATTTTCTGTGTAGATGTATGTGCAAATCTGGACTTCTGTAAGAGACACAAGCAGATTGTGGTAGTGATTGACATTTATTTGTCCAGTATCAACCCTTCCACTACTTCCCTATTCCATAACATATTTGACAAGCTACCTCAAGACAAGTATATGAACATTTTCTGTCCTGGGGAATAAAGCAAAGACACTATGCCATTTCCTGTTTATTAAATAATTCAGTGTGGGTTTTATCTCACTGATACCAGCCAGTGATTGATCTTTATGTAGAGTATTTATAGAGAAATAATCAGTGTAATGAGTATAATAATCAGTGCTTTCAGAGACCTGTTTTTAAGCAGAGGTTTGGCCTCTTCTCCCCCATAGTATCTGCACAATATTCTGAGTTACAATTATGAATGGTAAGTAGTGATCAGAGCATTTGATACTGTGTGAGAGACAGAAGCTCAGGTGTAGATTTTACATGCCCAGCCTTTGGCCTTCTGGTAGGAATAGTTGCGTGTCCACCTTGTAAAATGATAATGACACCTAGAGTAATGAGCTGGAAATGAATGTGCATGGATGGGAAAGGGCATAAAGACGAAAAAGACTGTAGGACACACAAGTTCTGTATGCAGGTGGAGGTATGCCACCTAGCTAATCCCCAGTGTTAAGGCTCAGACTGAAGAAACCATTTGATTCTCACCGGAAATCTTTAGCTGAAGCTGGGCAGTTGTTTCGGAAGAATGGCAAGTTGGCATATCCCTCTGCTCTCTACTGACCTGACAGCTGATCTGTGTCTCTTACTGACCAAAGCCCTCCTTATCCTTCTGTAGTGCAGACAGATGGCTTAATTTTAATGGCTGTTGGCAGGACTGGAGCTGACCCAGCTTGTGTCATCTGGGAGCACGGGCTTCCATGCAATCAGCCTGGCAGCTCCACTACAGTAAGCAGCAAAACCCCAGCAAGGTATAGTAACTGCTGAAGTTAACCTACATGCAACAGACTACATCCTGCTCTATTAGGTCGGTGTGGTTTTATCACCTCCAAATTGTTGCAGCCTGTGTTACAAGGATATCCTTTTAAAGAGACCACAGATACCAAGTATGCAAGTGCCTGCACTTATATACTTTGGTTTTATCCTCGAAATCTGCTTTTGGCCTTACCACTATATATACCTTCGAAATTAGGGGAGATTATCCTGAGTTTCCTTAATATCAATCATGCTGTATGAGATTCATGCCTGGAGTACTGTGTCCAGCTATAGGTCCCCCAACATAAGAAAGACATGGACCTCATGGAGTGAGTCCAGAGAGGACCGTGAATATGATCAGAAGGCCAAAGCACCTCTTCTGGGAAGACAGGCTGAGATAGTTGGGCTTGTTCAGCCTGCGGAAGAGAAAGCTCAAGGGACACCTTACAGCAGCCTTCCAGTACCTAAAGGGGGCCTGTAAGAAAACTGGGGCGGGGCTTTCTACAAGGGGATGTAGTGACAGGACAAGGGGGAATGGCTTTAAGCTGAAAGAGGAGAGATTTAGATTAGATATTAGGAAGAAATTCTTCACTATGGGAGTGGTGAGGCACTGGAACATGTTGCCCAGAGAAGCTGTGGCTGCCCCATCCCTGGGAGTGTTCAAGGCCAGGTTGGACGGGGCTTTGAACAACCTGGTCTAGTGGGAGGTGTCCCTGTCCATGGCAAGGGGGATTGGAACTAAAGGATCTTAATGTCCCTTTCAGCCCACACCACTCTGTGAGATACTACTGAGGTAGCATTTTGAAACATGGCCAAAATGCGGTATGCTACAGATCCCCAAAACCAGCCACGACAACTAAAACAAAAGACTTTCTTTGACCTGCTGTGGAGGGCTTCTTGGTGATGGAGTCATAATGGGTCTATGGACAGCCCTGATATTTGCCAAAAATATCCTAAAATGGAGATCATTTGCTATTTTAGGCAAGCAGCTTCCTGGGTTGCAAATTCAATGCTCCATTGAGGAGTCCCAATTCTTCACGCAGTCATTTCAGTTGCATAATATAATTACCCCATTGTTTCCTCTAGTGGATGTTAAACTGACAGAGGCTAGTAAAAATGAGGATTATTTTAGGTCAAACACTCTTTTCAGTTGGTTAGAAAAATAGTTCTGGACTAGCTATTCAAATGGACCTTTAGTTTATTAGTATCTGTTCTCTTATTTAAGGGGCTTGTTTAGTAATACTAATCCAGACATCAGTATTTGTTTTCGTGCAAAAGCGAAATCCACATTTAATGCCCTCACAGTATCTCTGCTGTAATTCTGGAAACAGTTTTCCTTGGAGCAACCAGCAATATTTGCAGAAGCTTCTGGGCACGTTTTCAGACAGGGGTTAAATGGAATAAACTGTTGCCATCTTTTAAAACAAAGAGACAGTGATTAATCCAAAGCAGAGATCTTCAATATTTATGGATCCTGACTGTTGCAAGTCATCACCAGAGACCATCACAGCATTGTGATTTTCAGCAAGGAAGACACTGACTGGAAACTGTTGTAAATTATGTAAAATCCATTTTCTTTTCAGCTGGCATAAATCTGCAGCCAAATTCAGCAGATCTCATTTAAATATACCACCACTCTGTGACAGTGGCAGTTTTGGTTTGAAATTTGCACTGAATTTTCTGTTTTTTTTTCATGTGAAGTTCAGTCTAGGCAGGAGAACAGTAATTTTCTGTGATTTAATCATTATCCCATACTGGTCTTGATAGTCTCCTGACTGCTAGATACTCTAGCAGTATTTGTCTGTTGCCATCAAAAAAAAAGAAGTTACTGGTTTCCCCCACCTCATTTCTAACCCTGGAGTAGCCTCTTTTCTTATTCTGAGAAGAGAAGATGATGCACTGATAGCTGGTTCCGGTCTTGGTTCTTCATTGTTCAGTTTGGGTTGTCTTTCCCTGGTTCAGGCACTCAGAATACCAGCAGTTTAAACCACTGGTCCACAACCCTGCAGTGGAAGCAGCTCCAGTACACTGCTTACATGGTGATGTCTCAGAAGGAGTTGTTTTACTGATTCTAGTACTTACTTTGTTTAATGAATTAATCAGGTTTGTGAGCAGATCTGCCCTCTACTGGGTAAAATAGAAACTTCTCAGCCCTGCTCCCCGGAGGTTGCTCTGCAAAAAACAGGAGGCATGATTTGGGGAAAAATTCAGGAAAAAAAAAAAATCCCTCTAGTGGACCTGGACCAGCTTTTGTAGCCCTGTTCAGTGCCAGGAGACAGGTGGAGCTTCAGCTCAACATTGTCTCTGTTGGCTGGATTTTGCGTTCAGTTGTTTGGCTTGTTCATAGCCACAGTCAAAACAAACTAGCAGGCAAGGAAATCATAAAGCTTGCAAAACTCCACCCTACCTTCAGCTCCGGAATGGAGGTCTGGATCTTAGTGTAAATGCAGAAGTGTGTTCTCATTCCCGTAAGCAAAGTTATAGCCTGTAATTTCAGCTGACAGTCCAGAGCTGATTTCCCAATATTGCCTGTATAGGAGCCTATAGTACCTGTATGCTTTTCAAACCACAGCTTGTCACAAGGTGAAAGAGTTTCTTTAGTCTTAAATTATTTATTTTTATTCTAGTCAAGACTTAAGTCCTCACTGCCTCTGACTTTCTGCACAGAATAAAATAGCATCATCCCTTCAGAAGGTCAGCTACACTTCAAAGAGCGTGTGGAGCAGCTTGCAGGAAGTGTTAGGGACCGGGGATGGCACACATAGTTTCAGTGAACAGTCACATATTTGTTGGGCTGGGTTTTTTTACAATTATTTTTTTAACTGACTGTGTAAACATTTCAAAACTTAACTTCTGTGGTTTAGAACACACTGAAGGTAGTGGATGTTGACAGCTTTGTAGTTTGATCATGGAGCTGTTAACTTGGTCACGAAATATCATTGTCATGTGCTTCTGTAAGAAGGCTTCAAACCCATTTATGTCTCACTCTGCTGGGAGAAGAACACCCATTGCCATGCTTTATTTGCCAAGGAGTACATGAGATGCATGTCACAGTAACACCTTTGGTTTTGTCTGATTATTTTTAACCTTGTTTAAACACATATTAAAGCTGTCTCTTACTTTTTAGTTAATTGCTTATGTGTGTGCATATGTGTAATACATACACAATGTGTATGTTTTTACATGTGTGCATATATGTGTGTGTGTCTATTACTCTGTGTGTGTATGAAAAATACGTGAATGTATCAGGGCTCATCTTGTGCCACACTCTGCAGGCCGTGGAAGTCCTCCTTGAGTAAATTTGCGTTCCCATATGCATGGACTGATTTTTCATTCCAAGAGCAGTTGATCACAGTGCATAGACTTCGCTCTTGGTGTAGCTGCAAGCCAAAGACCACAAGAAGATGAGGAGAGGCTGCCTAGTTCTGCCTGCAGGGGTAACATGCTGAAATAAGCAGCAGACTGCTTTCCAGGCTGTAAGTGCAGCTCCAGAGCAGCCTCTGGGCAAAGCTGCTGGGTGCTAACTGGCTGCTGGTACCAAAGGTGTACAGCTGCTTCTGGAGAGAGGACCAAGACCCCATCCCCTGCCTTCCCCAGGCAGGGCTAGAGAGAGGACTGGAAAGGGGCAGCTGGGGCTCACCTGAAGTGAGCTTGATGCTGCCAGACAACTTCTACGACTTCTGTCCTCTCATGGTGTGTCTTTGCTCTTGTGTGCCATCCCCACCTTCACAACAGCAAGTGCTTCATTGCATGAGCCCTCCCAGTTTGCACGATGTGCAGCACTGGAAGCTCTGCAGGAAGGGCAGGCCCGGCTGGTCCCTGCCTCCCTGGGTGCACAGTGCAGGGCAGCCTGGCACAGGGGCCATGGGCAGCTGAGTGATGTGCTGTGTTTTCCCTTTCTCTCCTGACCAGGTCCTTGAGGCGACCAGGGTGAACCGCAGAAAGAGCGCTCTGGCACTGCGTTGGGAAGCCGGCATTTATGCCAACCGGGAGGAAGATGAATAACCACACTGCAGTGTGAAGACAGTGACCAGGCACACCGAAACCAAAAAAAAAAAAAAAAAAGAGAAAGGAAGGAAAAAAAAACACAATCCAAACATAAAAAACACCATGAAAGCAGCAGCATTTTTATCCAATATTTATTAATTAAATACACAAAAAACTCGATGCACATAGACACAGAAATGATCCGACTCCTGGCAATTGTCTAACAACAGGAAAAAACCCACCTAGAAAATAACGCCCTCTTCCTTCCCTCCATCCCTCCTCTGAAGTAATGCAATGGGGAGAGTGCACGGGGTGGGAATGCATGGCTGGAGGTCGGTGTGGAGGAGCCTGTGGCCAGGGTTCATGCCCTCCTTCCCGCTGGCCCAGTTGGCAGCCCTGCCTTGTCCCTGGCATCACCATCCCCAGAGCAACTGGTCAGACACGTCTGCAGTTCCTTCACCATCCACAGCGCGGCACCCAGACTGTTGGTGTTACTTCGGCGTACTCTTATCCAGCCACAAAACATAACAATATTGCCCTGTGTTGCTATTCCTTTGAGAAGACGGAAGGGTTGGGTTTGGGATTGGGGTGGTTTTGGAGGTGGGTGGGTTCTGCTCCCCCTTCTAGTAATTAATCTGTTTGAAAGGAAAAACCAACAGGGAGGTAGTTATTGCAAATGTACAATCCAGTAGACACAGTAAAACAGTCCTCGTGTTGCAAACACAAGCCATCACAATTTAGGAGTGGAATAGATGGGGATGAGAGCTAAGCCAAATGGATTAACTTAGCTTTAGGATCCTATATGCTTGCAATATCACCTGAGCTACAGGTTCTCAGAGCATATTTACGCAGCAAAGTTTCTAATAGAAAATCTGTATTTAGTGGATAACAACTATTTTTTGATGGTGGGGAGGGAAAAGTGGCATATGTGTAAAATCTATGAAGATGGGTAATTTGAAGTAGAAAGGTAGTGGGAAAGGGATACAGATAAAGGACATTTAATTTTTAAATGAGGCAATAATTGAAGTAAGCCAGTCTCTGGCCTAGAGAGAGGTATGAAATAAGAAAAATAGTTAGATCTTCAACTATATTTATACAACATAAGAAGCCTTTGAAGTACAATGATTTGTGGAAGTCTTCACGTTTCCAGGCAACAAAAAAAAAGCTAAAGGGCATAATGGGTTGGAAGGAGTGTGCAAGGAAGAGCAGGCATGGGAAGAAAACATTAGTTTTGCCGTTCAGCCAGTGTTTTCAGTGCTACAGACAAACCATAGAGCCTTTAGTTATTGCTTAGACTTGGGATCATCAGTGAAGGATTAGTGTGGATCTTTGTGTGCGTGCAGGCATGTGTGTGTGTGTGCATGTGTGTGTGCAGGTGCGTGCATGAGGTTGGCATACCAGGAACCGTATGGTAGTGCGTGTACTCATTATTTTCTCCAAAGCTGTTTACCAGCTGTAGGTGTGAGTGCTAATTTCTTTCTTCTTTTTTTTTTTTTTTTTTTTTCCTGAACGGGGATATAAAAACAAGGCACTGAGTTAATGCAGTATTTGTGATATTAAAATTTGACCCAACATCATATTTGCATGAGTCACGATTGCAAAGTATTGACCAGTTTTGTAAGCTGACAATTAGGAAAAGAAATGTGGTATTTATTCTTGTGCTTTGTATTTGTATGTAGTGTAGAGCGGACTTACTTTTTCTTTTCACCAAGTAATATTATAGGCATATTTTACAACTAGGAACCATAATTTCTGGACTAGAAAACAACAAGTTTTGGAGGTGACAGAAAAAAGGCACTGAGTGTTTTTTCGATATTCAGTCTTTTTTATAAACGATTATTATTTTGACATGTTTTTAAGAAACCATTAGCCAGGTCCTCCCTTAAGCCTTTCCTTGTTTTCATGACCTGCTGTGCTGTTTTATCCTGAAACACTGAGCTCATTTAAAATAAGTACTGATACTGTGAACATACTTCTGGTGCTTTTCTTAAACAAACACAGAGCTTGCAACCAAATTATTCCCCACACCACCACCTCCCCACTTCAGTTCCTCCAGCATGTGATTTCTGTCCATGGACACTTAACATTTTGAGGCTCGTTTTCAGGGAATTGTAGCAAATACAATTACATATACCTGTTGACTCAGTTCTGCCAATTGTCTCCCTAAGTGCTATTGAATAGAAAACAGAAGAGCATTCACTGTGATAAGGGCAGTGAGCTTATCTCAAGGATGCTCTCTAAACCCAGGTGCATGGCAAAGCACTCTATGAAGGAATTATATTCCCAATGAAGTGTACGCATTGTTCAACCAACAGCTGTGATTCATGCCTGACTATAGGAAAAGCACCACCACCAGTGCAGCACTGTAGTGAGACCGTACATCATGGAGCCTCCGTGAGCTCTCTGCATCTGTACCAAGAGGAGTCCTGACCCCCTCCACCCTTGGAGAGAGCTTAAGTGAGACTGGGGAAAAGGGTGTTTCCTGAGCAGAAGAGATGGCCCCTGCACTTGCAGTGAGGTGGTCTTGCACCAAAATCATGGTGTTCAGAGTTCCCCCAATATTGCCCTGAAAGCAGGGCAGCCCTGCGCTGCCTTCCCAAGAACCTGCATCTTTGTTTAACCTGGAGGCCTGTTTCCCCTCCTGCTCTCTCCCTGGAAGCCAGTGGCATTGATCACCCATCACAAGACATCTCTTCAGGCTTTGCCACATCCTTCCCTCCCACCACAATCAGCCGTGAGTGTTTGAAGTGAAAATAAAATGGTTCCCCTAGAAAGGGGATGTGGTGATGGGGAGAGGACAGGCAGGAGTCCTCTGCACCAGAAACATCTGCTTTTGGCCCCTGTGACAAAAGTATTTGCATGTATCGGTCCAGGAAAGCCAAACTTTCACCCAGCAGACTTCTGTTCTCTTCCAGAAATTATGGACATGCATAGTCAGCAGCACACATTCAGCGCTGTGGTAACAGGAGTGCGATGCAGTTTACTTGCCTCTGTTATTTCATTTGCATGCTACCAAGCTTAGGTGTTTATAAGTATATGCCAGTAATACATATCTATGTAACTATCAAATGCAACAAGAGCACTATTACAGAGTTAACTTTGTCTCCACAAAAGCGCTCAGATCCTTTCCCGTGGCAAAGACTGGTTTTAATGAAACTGTGTATTGAGAAATAGTTAAGCATTAGCATTTGTGATTATAATCAGTTTGGAGTTACAGTGCAGGTTTTCTGAACAATTTTTTTAAAAAGCTGCCAGTTTGAGCTTCATCTTGCTCTGTACTGACATTATCTGAAGGAAAATAGAGTAGCATTGACATGTTTGGCAACCAGAAGGCAGCTTCCTTGTCATGACTTATCAACCAGTTTCAACAGTACCTGGCTTTCTGTATGTTAACCACTTAAATGTTATCCTGCTTCTGTTTTATAGTGACTGTGAGGCCTACAATGCAAGTATATAATTATTTTCTCATTAAAACAGAAACCTGTGTTGTGTTTCTATAAAGGTGCCTGTTTATTCATGTGTACTCACACAAGCAGCACATGGCTGGAAGAGAGTGGCTTGTGTCCCACCTCCCAAGGCAGTCCTTGGTCTCTCCCCCAGTTCTTGACTCTGCTGCTTTCTTTTTGCCTAGAGGCAGGAGAGATCTCTTTTACTGCGCTCAGTTGATATCAGCTGCAGATACAAGGGCATCCCTGAGTATTCCCTTTCCATTAACATGCTTATGGAGGGCTGCAGAAGGTAGTTCTGCTTGCCCATTGCCACAGCCCTTCACCCCCCCTTTGATGGTCAGATAGACCAGGAGAGACTGTGTCCTTCACCTCTATTAGGAAGCTGCCATCACATTTGCCTGTAAGAGCTGGAAGATGCCAGTGCGAGGAGTACATGGCAGCTGTGCACTGGCTGCAAGGAGCTGTTGGGAACTAAGTAGGCTCCTCCTTGTACCAGGCTTAAATTATAACCCTGCTCCAGAGCCCACAGGAGAAGGGGATGATGTTTTTGATGGGAGTTGGCTAGGGCCACCTAACTGTAACACAGACCCTGCCCTCCCTTGTGCACACATCAGAAATGGCTAAGGAGAAAAGGCGGGTATTGATTTCCTTTCCTGTTAGTAAAGATAGCTGAAAGTCAGGAAATAGTTAGAAAGCAAGCTGGAAAATTTATCCACCAGTTATTGTCTTTATGAAGGAAAAGAGGTTACTGTCTTTTCAAGGCAGAATAGGCTGTCTTTGCTTTTGCTTGCCCTGTGCTAAGAGGGATAGCATATTCCTATACTATGTTCCTACTGGCAGACATCTAAAAAAGATGTCTTTTTAGACATCTAAAATCCCAGTTACCCCATTGTGTAGCCAAAATGCCATGCACCAAGCTCTGGAGTGTTTCTGCAGAGTAGTTAATGACTGCAAAAGCCATTCTATCCATCATTTTTGGTGTAGTCTTATATAAGGTGGGGATGTTGTGCCTGTAATAGTTGTAGGTGGCTTTAAAAGGCCTCAGCAAAATGGGAAAGCAAATGGAGAGTCAAGAGAAGCCCTCTGCAGAGGTGTGTTTGATTAAACTGCTTTAAGTGGAGGGAGAGCAGTCATTACAGTGTTTGCAGTTGTGAGTGAGAACAGGAAGCTAGGAAAAAAAAACCAGAAAAGCCCCCACGAACGGTCTGTAGTGTGAGGAAGCCAAGTCAGAGCATCATGAGCTGTAGCGGGGGCTGGGGGACAGGGCTAGGCAGGACCACTGCTACAAATGCTAGCAAGGACATTAGCACTAAAGATGACGTTCAGTTATGTTTTAGTTATTGAATTGATGAGGATGGCCGGTCCAGGAAACTATTAGCAGTGTGTGGGTCCAGCCCTGCACTCCTCCCCAGGTTAAAAACGGAGCAGCATCCCAGTGCTCCACATGACCCAAGACCAAGGGGAAGGGCGCTATCCTGTCACACCAGCAATAGCACAGGGGCGAAAGGGAGGAGAACCACAACAAAACTAATCAAACAAAACACACAAACAACCCAAGCAGCAACAGGAAAACCCAAAATGCCATCCTGATCTCGAAGTCTCCAGGAGGAACGCTTTTACAGTGCTAAATGTGGCACTCGTGTGAGAGCTCCTCCCCAGTCCCAGGCATGTGTCAGCTCTGCAGTGAATTCAGGGCGGTGCGCCATCCGGAGCTGGAAATGCTTAGGGCCTTGTGCCAATCTAAAGTGTGACAGTAGAGGCAAGATCGATGAAGGAAGAAAAATGCGTGCAAAGCTACTCCTTCACATCCTCTCGTTACTGCGAACTGCAAGGGGAGGACCGCATGGCAGCGAATTGAATGGCAACAGTGACACCTGGAGGGCAGATTGCACTGGGCATGGGAAGACCCTCATTCCAAGGATGTCCCCTAAGAAGCCAAATCCTGGGAGCAGCTAATACCCAAGACAGATGCGCTGACTGATCAGTCTCCAGGCCCTACGAGTGCCATGCCCACTACGACAGCACTCGTTTTGCTAACGCAGCAAGCCCTCTTGGGAGTAACAACACATTCGGAAAAGAGTCACGACACATCTGGGGTCCCAGACACAAGAAGGACATGGACCTGTTGGAGCAAGTCCAGAGGAGGCCACAGATATGATCAGAGGGCTGCAGCACCTCTCCTAAGAAGACAGACTGAGAGAGTTGGGCTTGTTCAACCTGAAGAAGAGAAGGCACTAAAGGAGGCCTTAGAGCAGCTTCCTGTGCCTAAGAAGGAACTACAGGAAATCTGGAGAGGGACTTTTTACAAGGGCTTGTAGTGACAGGACAAGGGGGAATGGCTTTACACTGACAGAGGGGAGATTCTTTACTGTGAGGGTGGTGAGGCGCTGGCACAGGTTGCCCAGAAAAGCTGTGGCTGCCCCATCCCTGGCAGTGTTCAAGACCAGGTTGAACAGGGCTTTGAGCAACCTGGTGTAGTGGAAGATGTCCCTGCCCATGGCAGGGGGTTTGGAGCTGGGTGATCTTTAAGGTCCCTTACAACCCAAACAGTTCTATGGTTCTATGCTTCTGTGAACTGACAAGCTTCTCATGGGGAAATAGTTGGGATGGGGACCCTAGAAAATGTTCTGTGCTTAACATGCATAGTGCCCTATACAGCCCTATAGGGTCTCCACCGATACAAGCTTCTGGGATGCACGAGACCTCCCAGCCAGCCATTGCTGGAAATAATTGTAAACTCTGTTCCCTCAGCAGGCAGATCGGTGGAGGACTGTGGCTGGGGTATACAAAACACTTTGCAAGGGGCTGTGCTGCACTCTTGCTGTGGGAACAGTTGCTGGCTGAAGGTGTATGCAGGGCAAGGGGGAAGAATAGGAAACTGGAAATAGCTCCATGAAGACATAAGGTTTTCATGCTGGGCCGCAGCACTCCCCCTTGTGGTGTCACTTATAAGAGGCTGTAGCTCAGAGGGGAGCAGGCTGCTTCTGTACAAATGACCCCAAAAAGCACTTCTCCTTTTGTAGGATCTGGGAACGCGGAACTCTCTCGGCCTTGCCTTAAAATGAGCATCAACACCTCAAGCTGCAACTGAAACACAAGAAGCCATGAAAATGCTAGCAAAACCACATGGTTAATGACACAACCCTGGTGAAGCAGCACCCACAGAAGACTTCAAGTGTTGCAAATAGATAACCAGTGATTGGAAAGGAGAGAAAAGCTCATGCCTCTGCAAAGCATCATCTCCATGGAGGAAGGTGGAGTTTCCTGATACACAGTGGCAATTGACTTGCTGGGCAGCTTCATCACCCCTGCAGCTGCATTGTGTGGAGGAGGCTGAAAGTATTCAGCCCTACTTAATTGAGGTGAAAGAAAGAAGGTGCTAAAGTAGGGCTCTTGCTCACTCCCTGGTAAGGCTTGTTTGCTTCTAGGAGCATGGCTTTGGTGTACAGCACTGGTCCAAAGTGGATCTGTTACACAGTATTACCCTTTCCCAATCCCTGCCATCTCCTCACCCTCTGGTGTTCCATTCTGGTGCTATCTGCATCCAAACATGGCTAATTCTGGGCAGCAGCACTGGATGGCTCCCATGAGCACAGGTATCTCACCTGCTCCCGCTGAGCCTCACAGGAAGGAGAAGACCCTTGATCAGACCAGGTCCCAGTCACAGGTACATGACTGATGGCCACTGCAAGGCTCCATAAGCCCGAGCCAGGCTCCCTCCCAGGCTGTTTTCCTCTCCTCAGGTACTTAACTGGATTTGAACTTGTTTGCCAAAGCACCCCATGGAAGATGGATAAACCAAGGCCTGTGAAATAAACCATAAGTGAACCAGATCCAAATGTACCAAATCATTTAGATACCTAAATACATCTATTAACCTTGTCCTTTGAGGTTGACACTGAGCTCAGCTGACCACTGAACTTATGCCAATGCACTACAAAATGATGAGGGTATGTTAGTGGGGTTGACTTGAAAGGTTGTTGGAGGAGAGCCAGTTGAAACAAAAACCTTCTCTTGGTTGCATTGCTCATGCCGAAAGGGGGCATGATTACAGCTTTTATTTAATGTTGTGTTTGAGGAAAACAGCTTAGCCAAGCTCCAGCCACAGAGCGCTGCAAAGAAGGCAGACTAAGCTTGTATGAGATGAAGAGGGCTGTTCTTAAAGAGAAGGTTATTGTAAGTTGTGGGACTTGATGTATAAAGAAAGTGAAAAATTCAGGTAGGAATGGAGGGAAAGGGGAGCAAGCAATGCAGATCAGAGGGGAGTGGTATGAACAGTGGGAAACAGAAAGATTAACGGGAAAATCTTGCTGATGGGAATTTTTCATGCAGAGAGCCATTTACTGAGCATATTCTGAAAATAAGCTCAGACAGCATATGAGCAGGGATGGAAGCTGTATGGCAAAAAGCGTATTTAACCAAGCTGTCTGTAAATCTGCTGCCAGGTCCAGACTATGGTGGTACAGGACAAGATTGAGGTCAGCTGTCCTACTTGGCCACTGTTTACTGAGTCGGTCTTCAGCAGAAGGGATTCAGGAAATAGCTGACTGACATCATTGCTCATGCGCCCCATAATTTATTGACATGCAGACTCTTTGAGTTTATAAATTAAAAGATAAGTCAATATAGTCTGTCTAAGCTTTTTCCAAGGAATACATTATTGAGATGCTCCAGTACTAAAGGATCAAAAGAGCATTTCAGTAAAGCCCAAAAGGGCTTTATTTTTCAAATCTTGTTTAATCTCTTGTTCCTTTCCTCTATAGAAGTATTAAATCAGTGTGGCTTTAAATGTCAGGGAGGTCACTCTCAGTTTGTGCTGTAGGCATCTGCCCTAGGCTATGTGCCCTTGCAGAGGGTGCCTGAAAACTCATGGGCAGACATGACTGATTAGCTGGTAACAGCTCCCACTGGCATCTTGAATGCGACATTCAGCACAAAATCCCAGAAAGTGATAGCCTCTGACCCTTGGAAGTGGTGATATGGAAGTGCATCATATGTGGCTATGAGGTATGAGGCCACATCACTTGTGTGTGGTTCAAGCCCCGCAGCCCTCATCTATAGCAGAGCAAGCAAAGCAAGGTCTTCTGGAGGGAAGAGCATGCACTTGACGTGGCCCTCAGCTGTGTCCTCTTGCTAACAACAGAGTGTCTCAGGTCCTGCAACCTGAAAGGAAGCTCCTCAGGGGTGAGAAGTCCTTTGGGACGTGACTGCAGCTGGAGTCCTCCTTCCAAGGTCATCACTGGCACTCCACTGAGGTGCACTGTGCAAAGCCATGCTGAAATGGGCAAAGTGGCTGGGAGACTTCTCCCCATTGCCAATGCACAGTGAGCAGGAGGTATGAAGCCTCTGAGGAACTCGTGAGGGAACTCAGAGGTTGTAGTGGGAAAAAGCAGTGCTGCTCTCAACAAGTATGGGCAATTCTCAATGACACAACAGGGCACAAAATTGAAGTCTTGGCTCAGCAAAGCTTTGAACTGTGTGTGTGCTGAAATGAAGTGATGAAATGGAGCAGCAAGGGAGTAGCAAACACCAGTACCAACAGCTGTCTTGCCACACAAATCAAAATTTGCTATTGTATATTTATCCCTGCTTGTTAGACATTGAAGAACTGTGGCCTGGAAAAAGTTAGCAGCAACAATATTACTGGAATGCTGCCTGGACTTTCTTGTTTCCTTGGTACTTTTTACCAGATACCCCTCTTTAACTCCTGAATTTCCTGCAGCTGCGACAGGACCCTTCAGAGAAAGGAGAAGAAGTTTAATATCTAAGTCACAATTATATCTCTTTATACACATACTGGAGTCCTAAGGGTACACAAAATCTGCCAAGGCTGTTCATTCACTAGCTGCCTGGGAGGGTGCTAGCTGAAATTCTCCTCAATAACAGAGGAGATGCAGAGACCTGTACTGCCTTGTCTACGTGAGCATTCTCCAGAGCCTGGAGCTTTCCCCAGGAGCACCTTGCCTGATGCAGAGCTGTGGGTCTGAGGAGCCCCAGGCACATCTTCCCTGTGTGTAAAGTGGAGGTGACACAACCGCATGGGGTTGCAAAGCCCTTGCTGCTTTGCAGGGAGGGCTCCTCCAGCACCGGGGCTGCAGCTTGCCCACCCAGGCACACCTTTGCTCTCTCATTTGAAGATTACCCCACTGGTGCCACGTTCCACTGGTATCCTGCAGCAAAGTGGATATGGACATGGCCCCCCATAGCCTTCCAGCCACCCTCATGGAGGATGCTGGTGCCTTTCCCTCCTGTCCCAGGGACCTCTCCACCCTGCCAGCTCCAAACAAGTGTCCCACCCTCAGGCTGCAACCTGGATGATTAGCCAGGCGTGGCTGCAGTACTTGTCAAAAACACAGGGTTGTCCCTGTTATCATCTGCCCCTCATGATACCAGGTTGCCTCAAGTCCTCCACCAGCGCTGGGGAGTTTCTGCAGTGAGCACAGTGAAAGGCGCTGCCACGCAACCGCGTCTCTGAAACCACCCTGCGGAGTGGTCCCTGGAGGAGCTGCCTGGCGCTGAGCAGATGGTGCTCTGTAATCAAGGAGAGGGTTTGAGATCTTGTTACTGAGTTTCTTGTGGCTTTTATGTCTGAACTGCAGTGGTTCATAAACACCCTCCAGTGGAAGAGCTGCCTGCCACATGGAAATACAGAATGGTAAGGCTCCCAACTGTCACTGGAGTGTGCCACAGCATCTGCAGCTTCTGGGTTACGTATGCAGCTTCTCATGGTTTTTAAATAAAAGACCTGAATGTCTTTGACAGGATGTTGTGCATAAAATACCCTGGAAATGTTAAATACTCAAGTGACTAAAATCATGGTTAATCTTTCTTGCCAATTTCTGTGCTCAGGACCTAGCCCAGCAGTGTGAGCAGAGAGAGGCTGTGAGGAGCAAGTTGCCACCTAGCAGCATTGAGTGTCTGGGGCTGGATGTCACTGAGGCTTACTGCAGGTGATGGCTTCAGTGCTTGCTTTACCTGCCTTCACTACATACATTTAGCCATGCAGAGAGCTAACCTGGCATTTGCCAGGTGCAGACAGCTGGATGTTAAGGCAAGGATGTCTCCAGAAGAACTAAGATTTAGAGAAATATTTTACCTTCCCTCCTCTCCACAGGAAGCACTATGCTTTACATGAAGCACAAGGCAGAGTCTCTATCTTTGAGCATTTATGCTGCTTTTGATTGTTTCCACATCTCACCCTGGGAAGCGTGGCAGCACAGGTTTTTGGTGCTGCCTGGTGGTTCGGAGAAAACTCCAGGAACAAACTTGCCAGCAGAGTTTCAAGTTGACAAGCAGGTATTCTTTATTGCGGCGCCGGGAGACACGGGGGATAGCTCCTCCTAACGTGTGTCCCCGAATTGCTTACAGGTCATCCTTACATGGTCACTGAGCATATTACATCATTTTCCAAAAGGTTTCCGGCATGCGTACAAAAATGTGGTGGTCTTTAAGGGTCGTTTACTTTTCCCAACAAGCTTAATTAACATTACAGACATAGCAATCATCCTGGCCTTCTACTTATCAGTTAGTTTAACTGCTCTCATCCTGGGCATCTGCTAGTCCGGGGTACTCCCTAGTAGATGCTTACACCAGTTTAATGGGTTTATTAACAGCCCAAGCATAGCAATCATCCTGTCCTTTTACTTATCAGTTAGTTTATCTGTGCCCACCCTGGAGATCTGCTAGTCCCAGATACTCCCCATCCCCAGGTCCTGTCCTTCTATTCTGCTTTTCTCACACCTTTTGCACTGAGGTCCTGAAACTATGCCAGCTACCTTCAAGCACCGCAGTTATTTTCCATTACAAAGCCATCAAACTTAACTTTACTTAGAACTGATTACATTTTGTACTTTTGTGCCTCCTTGTTTCACTGGTCAGCCAGTGTGTGTCACAAAGGAAGACGGGCAGCGCTGCTGTTTCCAGCTCTCCCATGCTCCCAAAGCGGGACAGCCAGCTGCTTCTGGGGGAAGGCTGATGGACCTCCCATGCTCCCAAAGCGGGGCAGCCAGCTGCTTCTGGGGGAAGGCTGATGGACCTCCCCTACCCTGGCATAGGATCACCCTTCCTCATGTGTTTCAGGCCAGCAGACCCCATGAGGTCTCTCCCTGCAGCAAATCCGTTTTCCAGCTTTTCTGCAGCCTGCACACTGCCCTGGGCTTTGCTTGTGTGGGGCAACACGTGAGGCCTCAAGGCATGGGGGAGTGAGGCACCATGTGCTCACCCTGCCTATGGCCTGGGCTTCCTCATCCTCTTGTGAGCACATGCAAGTAGATGTTCCCATAGGTGATCCCAACATGTCTGGTGGTGCTGCACCTCCTGAATGCCACACTGCTGGCCCAGGGGTCTCAGTGTATGGAACACCCTCAGCTACACCTGTTAAGGGCATGGTCCTGCATTTTATTACAGCAATGTCATGCTACAGACACTGACACCAGCGCTGAGAGTTTCCTAACAACCTGGAGGTTGTTTTCCAGAGCCCCTGAAACAGGGCTGCGGAGGTGGCCTTTTATATCCAGGCGTTAGCATCTGTCAGCAGCAGCTCTGGATTCCGCAAGACAACAGCCCTGGACCAGGATGTTACATCCCTTTGGTAATGCAGCAGCTGCCAGGAGTCACTCCCCCTGTCCTCTGCACACAGCTTTCTGTGCCGCCTCCACCCTCCCCCCATGTTCTGCAAGCAGAACCACATGCCTTGTGAAGACAGGGACAATATATAATTAAATGCAGTCAGTGAGGAAGCCAACCTCCCACACCACAGAGAGAAAGAGCATAGCTTGTCATTACAGTCTGTGGTCATTTCTGATGCAGACATATTTTCTAAAGGAAAACAGGCCATCACTGAAATAGCTGTTTCTCCACAGTGTTTTCAACCAGCTCCCCCTCTCTCCAATGCTGTAACGTGACCACAGCTCCATCTGGGCTCAGAACTAGGCACTTCCCACTCCTCAGTCATGTTGCCCTGCCCTGCCACTGCCACAAAGACTCCATGTGCATCAGGATGATCAGCATGTACCAAGGAGGAGTATTTACAGAGTTCATTTACCATCTCAGAGGTGAAATGCCTTGCCAGCCAGAGACTGTAAATCGTAGATCCCATCAGCAGGCTTAGGCAAGGGAGATGAAGAAGGCTTATGCGCACACGTTGGATTGCAGTCCTGGATGTCAAAAGGACTTTTGCAGACAAACGGTCCTGGAGGGCAAGCTCCAAAATGCTGGTACCTGCCAAGCCTGGCTGTCCCAGCATACTAATCCCTACAGCAACCCTTGTGAGACAGAAAAAGTGCTAGAACTATCATAAATGGTTAAAAAAACAACCAACAAAAAAAAAAACAACAAAAACAAAACACAACCAATACCACATAGGAATGTATAACATTGCCACGGGGAGACATTAAAACAGCTTAATTTGGCCAGGCTGACAAATGTACAAGAGCTGCTGAGACACAGAGCTGACCTGGCCCCTGATGGGCTTCGAGGCAGAGGAATTCCTCTAGAGAGGAATGCCCTAAAACAGTGTGTTCCTTTTCCAACAGGCTACACGAGTGTAATTTTGCTTTTAGAATAGACCCTGTGACCCAACGCATGCATTTTTCTTAAATGTCAAGGGCCACTCTCTTCAGGCTCTTAAGGCTCCGCTGTGCTTATGTGGCACCAGCATATTTTAAAGTGGATGCAAATGTCCCTATAAATATTAGCAATTTGAGAACTGGGCTTCATGGAAAAGCTGATGGTAGAGAACTGAAAAGCTGACAGTAGTAATTTTGAAGTCCTTGTGGCATCAAATGAATATGCTATTCATGAAAAGTATTTTGCAGTCGGAAATATCCCAGAGCCTGTGTTAAACTCTTACTTTAGCACTCACTGTTCTGCATTTAATGACATGAAATTCTATCCTTCCACAAAACTAGCTCTAAAAAGCACACTTAATGTGAATGAACACTTAGAATATCCTGGAAACATGTAAGTAAGTCACGAGATCACTAATGGCACTCAGCACAAGTCATTAGCTATCTAGGCCTGAATAGCATTAAGCATAAAATCATATCACCTAGTTGTCAAGAGTGTCAGATGAATAAGCCAGACAACCTGTGCATGCAACAAAGACTGGAGGGAAAAAAACCACCTTATTTAAGAGTTGAGCAGATCTGCAATCTCTCAAGCACAGTGCCTGTAACGTACCTCTATACTCCAAGATAGCCAACGTCCCAAACTGAAGCTTGAATGGGACAAAGTCCTGTATCTTTCCCTCTAATGTCTGGTGGATGAGAAAGGGCTCCCTGTGTTAGCGTAAGAACTGACACATAACCACCGGAATGGTTATATGAAGTGCTTTATTGCAGCGCTGGGAAACCAGGGGCACGCACCCAAATCTGGCTTCAACCCCGTCACGTCGCACTTGCAATTTATACACTAAAAATGTCATCACTAATACATATTCAACACAGATTACATCACTGACTAATACATATGCATCAAGGATTGCCACATCAGTCCATTATGACATCAGCCTCTTCTGCGCTTGCGCAGCCCCCCTCTGGTGGTCGTCCTGATGAAGTAAGGAATCTTCCTCGGATGAAGTAAGAAGTCTTTCTCAGGTCATCCTGTTCACTTTTCTGTTCCTTGGACATGTCCCAACCATTATGTGGATGCCAGCTTTCTCTTATTTTCACTTGACTACTCCTGGTACCTTCGTGAGTTCTGCTTCGGTAGAGTTTCACAATACTCCCCTCGATCCACCCATATACCCTTCCCCATATATGGCTATGTTAATTGCTTATCATTATAGCTACCATTGTAATGCTTAGTTATAAAGTAACTAAGATACACAATAGAAGAATTTCAGCTTGTTCTCAAACTTTTCTAATACATAAAACCCCTGTACTGATTATCAGATTTTCAAATATAATCATCTTTTCTCTTTGTATTGTTTCAACACGCAATTTCACCTATTAATAACACCTGGGTGAAGCAAAATGTGGCATTTCCTTTGTTGGAGTTTGTTGCTTAAACTGGTCATAGGCTGATACTGTGGGGTTTTCATTAAGGTTGTCTGGAATTTCCATCCTCTGGAAATATTCCAGGGTTTGGAGAAAAAGACTTGTCCCACTTCTGAATAAAATCTGAAAGAAGCTGGACACCTTCTGAAGAAAATGTGGGGGAAAAAAATGATAAAAAAGCCAACTGTTGGAACACCCCATGTTATACTATACATCTGGCTTCTGGAGTCTTTTGGCCTGACCAAAAAACAAATTCTGTGGTGAAACTGGGATTGTCTAGCAGCGAATCTTTCTAGCAGACAATTCCCCACTCCTTTCCCTGTTACTCATTGGAACTTCTCTTCCTTGCATTGAAATGTAAAAAAAAAAAATTATTGCACAACTGACCTAAGAATGACAAAAATAAAACTCTTGAGCCATGAGTACACAGGCATTGAGTAAATGTCACCTGAATAATAGAGTGTAACAGATGGAGGCTTTAACATTGTTCTTGCAAATTAATCATTAATTTATTTTTTAAACTACTCATCATAAATCTTCCTAGAACAGACTGTTATTCTGCCTGTTATGATTTATTAACCCAGTGCAGAATGAGATCACTACAATTTAAGTTAGCATTTTTGAGGCTGCCAAATATCCCCCAAGTATTTCCTGCAGCTGGGACTGCAAACATCTTCCTTGGAGCTGGCAGCCTGCTTGCGCCATATCCTGTTCCAGTCACACACAGGCACCGGAGCCGGTTGGGGTGAGTCGTTCCGCTTGCCCCCCCCCGCCCCGGGCAGCAGCAATATCAGAGGCCGACTCCCCAAGCTGCAAAGCTGCGTGCAGCACCAGCACTGCAGAGAGGCACAGCTACCGGCCTCAGGAGCCGGCACTGGGAATCACTTCCCCGGGGTGGGGTCTCACCCCTCCCAGCCTCCGACTCAGCTCAGATCCCTGCGGTGCAGTGGTTGCCGATGCCTTTGGATAAACTGGGACTTTTCTCCTTTCTCTTAGGAATTCCCACACTGCAAAGCCAAAGGACACAGCAGGCAGAGTGGCAGCTGCAGCAGGCAGGTTACCAAAACCAGGCTTTTTGGTGTAATTTCCTGAGTGAGTTATTGAAACGACGACATAATGGGCACAGCGCAGCAACAGGGCAGACAGGACCACTCGGGAGCAAAACAGCCAGCAACGTGTTTGTGTAGAAGAAAGGAAAAAGAGCTTGTAGTAAGGGGAATTCACTGATTGCCTGAGCAAAAGCACACAGCCATCCTCCCCTCCCGCAACCACTTGGAAACAGGTGAAGATGCCAAAAGGTGGGGGGAGGGGGAAAGTAATCCAAACCAAACAAACCCGAAACCATCACTCCAAATTGCAGCAATTACTTGATCATTTTCACTTCCTAAATTTGGAGAGAGAAATTCCACTGGGTCATCTGACCTCTGTTGAAACTACACCAGGAAGAGGAGCAGCAGCACTTCGGGAGCGCAGGGCGTTCTCCAGCTGTACAAAAGCCTCTTGTCTGTGAGCCGGGGATCAGAGCAGCACAGGGATGTGCGTGTGCGAGTGTGTGTAGCAAGGCGAGGTGCAGATATCCTCTTGGCCAGATCATCTCTTGCACAACGCTCTGATCCTGCTCAGCCCAGCTTTTGTTCTTCCCTTTGCTGCTCCTCCCTACGCATGCCTCCAGAGCAGAGCTTCTGAAGAGCCATTTCCTCCTGCACATCTCCCTGCAAACAGCTCTCCCCAAGAAGAGGACGTCGCCAGCAGCATGGTGGGGGTGACCGTGATGAGGACGTGGATTGAGCCCGTGGTCGCAGGTTCTCAAGTGGCTAGCGCCTTCTACGACACGGCGCTGCTGCTGGTGGTGAAGAACTACTACAACCAGACCAACGCCACTGCTCCTTCCCATGTGCTGGAAGATGCTCAGCAAAAGGCTGTCTCTAACTTTTATATCATCTACAACCTTGTCCTGGGCCTGAGCCCACTGGTGTCAGCGTATGGCTTGTCCAAGTTGGGGGACAGGATACATCGGAAGATCCCCATCTGCCTCCCTCTTCTTGGCTACTTGGGTTCCAAAACTCTCCTGCTCCTCCTGCTCTTGCGGGGCTGGCCGATCGAGGTGATGTACGGGGCTGCTGCCTTCAATGGGCTGATGGGCGGTTTCACCACGCTCTGGGCAGGTGTCATGGCTCTGGGATCCCTGGGCTCCTCCGAGATCAAAAGGTCCCTTCGGCTCATCATTATTGAGCTGGTGTATGGCCTCTCTGGCTTTCTGGGAAGCATGGCATCTGGCTACCTCTTTGTTGGCTTCAATGACCACTATCAAGAGGGCACTGTGCTGGTGAGCTGCAGCATCGCTTGTTATGCTTTCTGCCTCCTCTACAGCATTCTTGTCCTGACAGTCCCCAAGCCAGCAGCTTCCTGCCCAGCCAAACCCAAGAGTGCAGAGGAGGTAAGCAGCCAGCTACCAGGCCACACAAAGAACAGCAACTCCACTCCAGTATCACCCTCGAAACTCATCCTCACCATGCTGTTTATGGCAGCAATCCTCTATGACCTTGCTGTGGTTGGTGCGATGAACGTACTCCCACTCTTCTTGCTCAGGGAGCCTTTAAGTTGGAATGCTGTGCAAATTGGACATGGCAATGCTGCTGGGTATGTGATCTTCATCACCAGCTTCCTAGGTGTATTTGTGTTCTCCAAATACCTGAAGGATATAACCATGACCATGATCGGAGTGGTATCCTTCAGTGCTGGCATCCTCATCATGGCCTTCGTTAGGTGGACATTCCTTTTCTACATTGGTGAGTCAAACAACCACTCACACAAGCAAGTGCATCCTGAGAAAGGGGTAGGGGTGTTTCAGCATCAGAAGAAGGGCTTTTGGTCTGCTTCGCTGTGATTTTCAGAGCAGGGAGCTAGGCAGATCGTCACAGGAGCAGTGCCCAAGAGGGTCCCCTATCCCCCCCCTTTGCACTCTGACACCCAACACCCTACAATATCCAGAGGAGGCATACACTCCTGCCAAGGTTAGCTTAAGGTTGGTTGACTTGTAATTTGTCACTTGGTCATAGCTCAGATCAGAGCAGGAGAACAATGCTCACACCACAGGGGAGTGGGAATTGTTGCTGGGTATTGGTAGTAGTCAGACCACACCACTGCATTAATCATAGGATGGTTAGGGTTGGAAAGGACCTTAAGATCATCTAGTTCCAACCCCCCTGCCAGGGACGTCCCACACTAGATTGTGTCACCCAAGCACTTGCTTCTTGTGAGATAAAGCTTATGGCTACAACAAAAAAAACTGGCAAAGGTTTCCTATTAAACAAACATCCTAAGATGTGATTTATTTTTGTTACATTAAGGCATTTATGCCTGATGGGAAACTTAATGGTGAAATATTGGAGCTACTCTAGCAACTAAATACCACAATAATGTAGTGTACAAATCTCAAACTGTGTATAAACGTATGGGACAGCATCCCACAACAAACAAAAGGCAAGTTTATATTTAGTATGTAGCATGTGCAGGGATGCAGAAAGCAAAATCCAAGAGCTGCATCCGTTGTGGCAAAGAGATGGCTAATTCATATCTAAAAGAGTATTGTGTCCTGTATGGCTTTGAGGTTTTTCTTCTAGAAAGAGAAAAAGGTCTAAGATAAATGGCCTGAAGTGCTTTATCTGTCTGCCCCTACAGGGAGTAAGAAATTGAAAATCAAAGTCATTCTAAAGGGAAAGATTATATTTGTGTACTAAGCCAAACACTGAGCAAAATTTTTTAAGATATTTTGTTCATTTCACCAATCAGGCTGGGGAAGAAATGATTACAAAAGAAAATTAAAAGAATTAAAAATGGGTTTTTTGATATTTAAAGTCCATCACGAACACATGCTGCTACATAGTGTACAGAATGCTTGTTCCCTCCATTGCAGAAACACCTTGGTACACTAGACATGGACCAAGTCTTCACTGAGGCTGGTTCTCCTGACAGGAAGGTAATTCCAGCTCCCTAGAAGTTCCCACACTAGAGAAAGCCTAAAATACTGCAAGCCAGAAGCACCAAAATAGAACACAGCTGTAGTGTGACATGGGTACTGTTCAAGTCAAAGCCATGTAGCATGGGATGCTCTCTCTGCTGGTTAGGTTCAAATCATCAGTGTCTCTGTCTCAAAGGACAGTGCTACATTCCATCTACACTGGGATTGCAGGCTTAGACCAAGAGACTACAGCTGGTTTGGGCAAAGTAACTCTGCTGGTGGGAGCAATAGGTGGCTTACCCAGCATCCCTTGGATGGAGTGAGGACCTACACTCCTACCAAAGATCTGTACTTTTTTTCTGGTACTCAAGGGACAAGAAAAAGTGCAGCAAAGGCTCTGCCCAAGCCGTAGGCCCATAGTCTTCAAAAGCAGTGGTGATTGTGTTGGGAAACAAGAAGCAGGTACTGATGATAACCACATGCTCATTGCATTGCAGCACGGGCAGTGATGCTCTTTGCCCTCATCCCTTTACCAACCATCAGATCCATGTTATCCAAGCATGTTGAAGGATCATCTTATGGTAAGTGCTTTGGTTGTCTTACCAGTCAAAAAACCTCAAATCCTTCCATTCAGCCTAAGATATGAAGAGAGGTAAGTTATTGTTACAATCTGTGTTCTGCATAATAGAACTGGAAGAGTTGGTACCACAAATGGGAAGGGAGGAGCAGAGAAACTTGCAATACAAGATTGTCACATCCGAACTTCTTGTCCTTAGTTACATCATTCACCCACACATTTTTCAGCACATGCTTCTAAAGATGATTATCAGTGTGCAGCTCAAAGGCAAGGAAAACACCAGAGGTACTGCGCAAAAACACAGTACTCCAGGGAAAAACAAGAAAAGTAAGGCATTGCGTTGCAGCACTATGATACTTACATCATTTATATTTGACTTCTTTTACTTCCAGCTTCGGAAAGGGTGGATTTCTTTCATCTTTTTTTTTCAGTTATGCTTTCTAAACACATCTTCAAGCGTTTCCTGGCAATTTATTCCTGTCAGATTATGATTTAACTAACAAAGTATAACCTTTGCATAGAAATCAGCCTTTATTGGTAAACAGGAGCAGAAATTATTTTATATAATAAAAATACATTAGAAAACAGTAAAATACATGTATTTTACAGCACTGTATTGAAGGCTACCATTTTTACCCCAATGAGCTGAATTTAGACACAACAGACAGGACTAGCCATGCATTCAAATAAAACCTCAGAACCTTGGCTGTTCAAGTCTCCTCCAAACATGTTCCTACAGCAGTCCTTTTCCCTTGTACCATACAAACACAATACTGCTCTGTCACTAAGTTAATTCCTCACCATGCTCCATAGCAAATTTGCCTACCCACCACACAAGTAGCAGCTCACACCCCAAATTAGTCATAATTATTAATCCTGACCTTGTTTTTAAACTCCACCTTGAGCCATGCAGGCTGCACCCTATCACAGTGGCAGATCGGCTCTGGAGCTGGGCCATGCAGCAGAGCAGCCTCTGGTATCAGTGCTGTCCCCTTCAGTGGTGGCTGCTGCTGCTGTGCAGCTGGAGAAGGCTGCCAGGGCAGCAAGCCCTCTGTATAGCACTGACCTTGCTCCCAGCTTGCACATCCCAGCACGATGGGTTACTTCACCTTCCCCCTTTTACCACTACAGGAACAGAAGGATGCACTTCAGCACAAAAGCTGTTTTAACTTGAATTCATTTTCCTCTGTCTAAATCACATGCACCTCCCTATTTCAGGGAATATTGCAACCCAGTGGACCACTATTATGACTGAATGCAGAAGCAGACTGACTGAAATTTCTCTGATCTCTCCTGTCCTGAAGATCCTAGCCCAAAACTACTTTTCCACTTTATAGGGAAAGGAGCACTTAACCACCCAGCTTATTGCCAGTCTTCCAAGCAGTTACCTCTACATCTAGACAGGTTAAGCAGACAGTTTGCTGGTCAAATCTTTCATCCTTCAGCCTAAAAGAAGGAAAAGGCGCTAAAGTCTGATCTTGAACAGAAGCAGATACAAGCGTATGCTGTCTGGTGCCTGTGAAGCAATGACCACATGGCTCTCCCTCACAGTGGTGATCCAGAATTCATCAAGATGTACCAGAGCTGGCTTTTTCTCCCTGTAACAAACTATGTTCTTGGTTTACAGGTAAAGTGTTTGTCCTGCTGCAGTTGTCTTTAGTCACCACAGGAGTAGTGACATCTACAGTCTACAACAAGATCTATCAAAACACACTGAACTGGTACAGCGGCTTCTGTTTCATCTTGTCTTTTCTAGTTGGCTGCCTGACTCTTCTCCCTTTGAGGTAAGGAACAGGAAGGGTTTTGTCCAAAAGGACATGCTGTATTTTCTCAATGTTACCTGATTCTGTGTCTAAAGTATATAACACGGGTGGGATTTTTTTATTTTATTTTTAAGTAAACTTAAAAGGAAAGAGAAAATTGGGAGAAATAAAAATTTTGCAGAAATAAGTTGACAAATACCAAGGAGATTCAAAAATTGAAACTTGCAAGTGATCTAGCCAATGCTATTAGTCTTCTCTTGTTTAATGTAACATGAATTGCTGTAGGAAGAATATTTAGCAGAGTTTAAGAGCTGATAATCCCAGGGGACAAGGCCTTCACACTAATGTAATGCTTGGTATTACAAGAATAGTAATAAGTAGAATGAGGGAATAATCCTACACAAAGTAAAACATTCTTTCAAAAATCCATTACAGTTTACTTACTCACTGTGGTAGAAAGTCTCCCTCAGGTGTTTCTTTCAAAGAGAAACCATTACATGATGAAGGAAGCGGTCATTTCACTCATTGATCTGGTGAATTTGCCCAAACCTGCAGCTACAGAGCAACTGATAGCTGAATTTCAGGCACAAGTACAAGTCTAAAGGCATGGTTAATACATGGTTTTATATATATGGATAATGCATATATATATGCATATATATATATATATGGGTAATGCATACTGACTTCAGCATTATCACTTAGGAAGAAAAAGCAATGCTACAAGGAAAGGTCCTACACCATTGGTTCTGTCTTGGCTTCGCTTTCTGGTCTTGTTAGCACATTGGACACCTGGTGTCATCAGGACTGGTGGTGTGGGGAAGGCTACTTCACACTCATTTCCCTGGCTCTGCTTTCCTCCTCATACTTTCCAGATGCAAAAGTGACTTGTTCCTTACCACAACCCTGCTGTTTTAACAGCAAGTCACTGCTAGCTACCCAACTGCTTTTTAATGCAGGCTCCAAATAGAAGTTAGCACCATTATCAGCACAAACATGTTACTAGGACTTGAAGTCCAAACCATGACAAATGTTGCCAATATCATTACTTGTACACAAGGCTGGCGGATCCTTGAGAGAAATCACATTAGCTCTCAGCCAGCCACAGACACCACAGTGATTTTAAACTAAAGAATTGATGGAGGGGAAAAAAAAAAAAAAAAAAAAAAAAAAAAAATCAAACAATAGTTTCAGAAAGTAGTTTTCTAGCTCTCTTGTAACCTGCATTTTTATTGCTCTTTAAAGCATCGTGGCCATCAAACAACGTTCAACCACTGGCTCCCTTCAGATTCTGACTGACTGACAGAGGCTGTACCAGCTAAAGCCTCTTTTGGTGTTAATCAACTCTTCAACTTACCAAAATGGAAAACCTGCCAAGCATTAGTCACCACAGTTATCATGACGGGAAGCATCTCAATTTGTGTTTCCATTTCACAGCATGCCACAGGCTTTCAGCCAGTGAACTCACCCAGGACAAAGAAGTTTGCCTTGTTATTTCTGCAGTACATCATCTTACAGAGTACATGTACTGGCTGTTGAACACCAGCAGTCTTCACAGCATTTCCTTTTTCTGCTAGGCTGGTTAGCAATTATGCAGAGGGACAACAGGGTAGAAATGAAAATGGCATTTCTAGACACATCAATCAGTGTGGAAGTGGAAAGCAGAGGATCAATTTTTCATTAGTTCCTTCCCATCTGTTCGTTAGGAAACCTCAGGGCTCTGTGCCTTCAGCTGATGAAGCAGGGGCCCACGAGCCACATGCACACAGTTGTCAGCAGGACACACTTGTTCTCCAACTGCTACAGAAGATGGGTCAGCCTGGCCAATCAATGTTTTAGAGATTACTGAACACAGAAACACCACTGTAAAAAACATTAAATGTAAGATTAAGACACTTTTAGTAATTCTCTACAATAAAACACTCCTGAACAGATGTTCACACCCCTGTTTCCTGGGAGATTGCCAGACTGTCCCTGAACCGTGCTTTAACACAGCTCCTGGGAAGACATCTATGATTCAAAAGCCGATACCAGTATTTCAACTCACACTACCAGAGCATACTACTCTTGTAACAGGTTAAGAACAGCCAAGTGCAGCACACTACTCCTATGGGCTTTACAGAGGTGTAGGGACACTGATACCAGATAATATTCAGTGTTAATTACCTGTGTTAGAAATAAAAATGTACTGGATTGAAATCCCTACCTATAGGAACCTCATACAATACAGCAATTGGTGTAAGATGTTGTCTGCTAAATCCAAACATGATTCAAAAGAGTGGCATGCTCCAGAAGGATCAGGGCTTAAATTATATGTCTACTTACATACTAATTGAATTAACAAGGATTAAGTGGCTTCCAAGCTCCCAGACTAAGTAAAAGCAAATTAAAAAGCCTTCAGTAACTGAAATAATCTGAAATCTAATCAGGCAGTTCAAGCCAGGGATGTAGCAAGCAGAAGTCAATTACTCACTATGCAACCCCTTATTCTGAGGAAGTCGCTGCCAATCCTGTCCCCCACCCCCAACCCCACACACACTTGCAACCTTTCCCTTAGCTCCAGCAGTCACTTTCAAGTAATACCACATGTAGTACAGGATCAGCAGTATAACTAGATTTTAAGGGAAGGGTACTTCTGCAGTAAGATAGCCCAGCAAAATAAGTATACACATCACTTCAGTGGTGAAGGCTGCAAAAACAGTTTTATTCTAGGTAAAGGAGTCATCTTTTAATACATTTACTGGTCCATTCCATTAAGTTAATTGAGGTAAACAAAACAGAGCTTTTTAAAAAAATGTACACGCTAATAGAGAATTACAAACAATTTTACCTCAAAGTGTTTTTCTTGATCAATACTAGTTTCATAGTAAACAATGCACAAAGTATATTTATACAGAGAGATATGAAAGGGTATAGAAACATGCCAGCACCAGAAGACAACATTTCCTAGCCTGCGAGTCTGAAGAAAAGTACAGTTGCCAGATTTGGTCAAGCACAGGAAACAAAACCTTCCTTCCCATTTTTACACTGTTTACTAAGCTAATCCACACAGAGACAAGTCTTTTCACAGCTTCCATTTTGTTTTTCAATGGTATGAATGGTGACACTCTAGTTCCAATGAGTGGGTTTACACAGGCTGAAAGAGGGCCACAAGCCAGCACTGGTCATTGTGGTCTCCAGTATTGACACCTTCAGCAAGGAGGGGATGAGGTCCACCTCCTCCCCTCACAGCCATCTCACCTTCACCTGCATGGCCCAACTCTCCTAACCTTAAGGAGGAACAGAGGGATGCAGGCACAGAGGAAAAAGAGAACATGGACGGTGCTGCTTTATTTTCATGTACTAAAGACAAAAGCCCTTTGGCTGTTTGCTACTGTAAGACTGTCCCTCTGCAACCTATCTCCCTGTGCAGTGGGAATGTGGCACTGACTTCAACCCTGCTGCTTGATCTGAAGGAATGGATTTTTATCCCAGCAGCAGAATTTAAGGAAATGGTTTAGCTTCAAAGCATGGAGTACCAAGGCCTGCAAAGTAGTCTAGGAGAGTGATTAGCCTTTAATATTTTAGCATGCCACTTAGGTAGGGTGATCTACTTATGCCCTTTTGGAAAGTATTATTTTCTGCATAAGTACTGTGCCTTAGCCCTGCAACCTTAAAATTAGCCCGTTTCACTTGTACAAGTCAGATACTCCAGCAAGACTACAAAATGCTAAGCACAGTTTTAAATTTTGCTTTATTTCATACAGTTGGCTAAACAGCACTCCCAAAAAATGCTGCCTGTTAAAATGCAACACTCACACTGCCAGAAGGCAAATATATTCCTGTGATCCCCAGTTTTATGTTATATAAAAAAAAATAAATAAAATGTTGGTAAGTAGTAGAAACTCCCCTATCTTAAAAAGAAAAAAAAAAAAAAAGACTCCATTTTCCCTATTTACTGGTTGCTGTAGTTAAAGTTAATATGCCAAGGGAAAGACTGTTCTACCTTCAGAATTTAAGAAGGCTGAATGAGCTAATTTAATGTATGCGGTTTTGCTCAGTGGTTTTCAGCACCAGGTTTTTAAACAGTGCAACATTAATCATAAACAGGAAAATGGTGCAAGTTTTAACAAAAACACAGCTCCTGTTAAAACACTGAGCACTCCCTGGTAGACTGGGAAGGAATTCTTTCTTACCTTGCTATCTGCAGGACCAACACCTGAAGAAATATGCATCACAAACTGGCTGCACAGAGCCACTGCTGGAAGACTACCTCACAGTACCTCCACAGAACAGCCTCTGTCACATGAGCTTTGCAGATGCTTCTTCCCTACACGTATCCCACTACTCTATCCTTAGCACAAGTGCCAGTGTGACAAAAATCCAAGCAGACTTCAGGGAAGAATCCATAGTTTATTCTCTGCTACAAGTTACATTGGAAGAGTTTGTGTGTTTAGTGCTGCACCTATTACCTTTTCATTTTGCAAAGGATACCTGAAAAAGCTATGGTGTTTCAACACCTGTGTTTATTGCAAGAGTCAGAGCCTGATAAGGATACATATGAACAATGCACAGTTCATTACCAAGCATGAAAACAAGATCTCAGTGCCTGCTTCACTGTGCTGGTGACAGCTGAGATAAGAAACAAACGTCCTAGAAATTACACAGAAGTAACCAGGACAGGAGAGAATTAGGCATCCTCTGAGAGGGAACTTGGTCCGAATATGGATTACAAGTGAAACTGGGCTAATTTAAGGACTGTTGAATGACCCACATTACATAGACTCAGAGATAAGGTCCAACTACTTTTGACATAATTTTAGTGCATGTGTGCATGGTGACCTTAAGTCACCGCACACTTAAGAACTTACTCAAAGATGAAGCTCCTTCACTACACTCCTGCTTCCCTTTACCAATAACTTTTACTTTTCACATGCAAAGTTTGGGCCATCTAAAGGAGAGACACCTATCTGTAAGGATTACAGGATAACTTGAGTAAGTTTTGCTACCAGTTCAGATCTCAGCTTCCTACTAACAACAGGTTAAGTAAGTGCACTCTTTACAAGTGTCACTCTTTACATCTTACAGGAGTTTCCTGATATTTTGTAGTTCTTCCAGTCTGGCACTGCTGCCCCAAAACTCAGTCAGGATCCTCCCTACACAGCCCCTCCCAGTTACCTAGTGATCTACAACAGCTCTTTGTAAGAGTATCCTCTATAGCACATACAAGCCAAGACACCCACCACTACACTACAGCAATTCTTGCAAAGGACTCCTCTCTCAAATATTAAGTTCTACTTTCATTGTAGGGGCTTAACAAGCTTTGGTGTTACACATCATGTAAGAAATCCACATCAACCTGCAGGTACCACAGAGCTACATAATGCAACAGAGAAGTGCAAAGCGTGCCTGCCTTTCAACAGCTTAGCCAGAACAGGATTTATCTGAAATCAAAACATGCTTTGGATGATGAGGACTAGTTTCAAAACCATACTGCAGGATCAGTGGCATTGGATTACAAAAATTTAAGAGAATCTTCAACAGCTCCAGCCTCAGAAGTTACACATCAATTTAAGCTTCACTTGGTGCTCCCCACTGTCCATTATGTTTCTCATGAACAGCTATGATGTCACATATCATCACCACTGTTTCTACTCATCTTTCACTTTTTTTTAAAGGTGAGGGAAAGACTTGTCTAAATATTAGTTCAAATTACATTTTGCTTCATTCCCAGTGATGTTTCAGAATCAACTACAAAATTACATTTACCACAAAGGAACCAGCTCAAAAAGGCATGTTGATCTCTGTGGGAAATAGGGAAGACTGTAACCCTGAAGGTCAGACTGTTAAACAGTACAGAAGTGCTTATTTTAGAATAGGAAGATTGAGAAAAACACCTGGTTTTACTGCTTCAAGATGGTCCTTTTAAGCACTTCCTTGCACAAGAGTAGTTTGTCATTCTGGACCTAACGGCAACTTAAAGGAGAGTTCTCATTTACAGCAAGTAAGTGTATATTAACAAACTGTGAGCTTAAACCAGCAAGCATAGTTTAGTACTGCACAGTTGTCAATGAAGGCCAAGTCAAAAAGGATGACCTCTTAAAAATGTCTTAAACTTCACTTCTGCACCAACAGCATCTCATTAGCCTGAGAGCTACCACATTGCTGCAATACCTCATCTTGAGAGTTGCTATAAATCCAGCAAGCTGAGCAGGGGAACTTCAGCTTTACTTGGTGTTTATGAAGGGATAAAGTCCAAACAGACCAGTACCTGGTAGGTTGTCAGAAGAGAACACAGCAGTTGTACATACTCAACTACCACTATACTCTTCACAAGAATGGTACCAGAGATCTGCTTATCACTCCAGGCTAGTAGTAAGCACTCAAGAGTTATTTATTCCCCCCAAATCCAAGTATTACACTGATATTAGCCCCAAGCTGCCTCACTTAGGATGGTTAAAAAGGATTTATCTGCATGCTGTTAAACCAAGACTCTGGGACCCTGGGAATCATGGCAGCATTCCAAAGGTCATTAACAAAAAAGCAGGCATTTGCTTGAGGTTGGACTGCAAGAGAAAAAAAAAAAAAAGTAGGGACTTGCAGAAGCAGTTACATTTCTAAAGGTCAATAAAAACTACTAAGAAAATAGATCTGTACCAAAAGTAGTTTTAAAAGACTTGCCGTGTGGTTCAATAGACAGATATGAACACTGTGTGTATCTAATAGGTACCTATCTACCTCCACCAACCTGTTTAAGGCAAGTTTCACACACGGTGTGTGGAGAAAACAAGCATTTGACACTTTTTGGCTTCCGGGAGAAAAGAAAAAACAACAAACAAACAAAAACAAAGCAACCGCCAACCAAAAAAAAAACAACACCAAAAAACAACCAAAAAAAAAAGGCATGGGGAGAGAAGCAAAGTTTACCTTTACTATAGCAGGCACCTTAAGTGACCAAGCCCAAAGTGGCTCTACTTCAGGAAAAAAACAAAACAAAAAAGAAAAAATAAACACACAAAAAGCCTCCACACCCCAAAAGTTTAAAGCATGGGCCAAGAGAATTCTACCATGCAACCTCCAGTGCTAGCTTTAGAGAAAATACACTAAAGACTCATACTTTCTTCCACCATTGCTGTAAGCCTTGAAAGACAGCTGTTCAACTTGCTCCTGCAGCTAGGCTGGTTCTGATCCCCAAGTCCATCACAAGTACACTTCAGCCAACTGACATCACTTCATAAGCACCAAGATAAACAAAGATACTCAGAATGAACCAAGAGCATGCCACACTCACAAAAAAACACAGTTCATGCTTGCATCACCGGCTATCTGCAGGTGGTATCGGTATGTTCTGTCTTGGACCAGCCCAACTCCCATGCATTAAAGTCTCCAGAAACCTTTGGATCCAGCAGGAGCATATAGGTGGTAACAAAACAGAAAATACTCATTTCCAGCCTTTCCCTGTCCATCCAAAAAAAAAAAAAAGGGATAAGGACTGGTTTGGGAGTAGTGTATCACAGGAATAATTATTATGTTGTGGGTTTTTTATAAGCAAACAAAACAGTAGGGTAATAGAGACATCATTTGGCACCTTGCAGTAGTATTTTCATCTTTTCAGTGTTCCATTCATCAGTTCCTTCCAGACTAGAGAGGTAAGTTTTATCAAGATCCCCATGGGCTTTCACTGTGAACCCCCAATCACTCCATAGGATAAAGAAGGAACCATTCAAGATAACTTAAAAAGATGAAAAATACCCTAGTTTAAACAGAGAAAGTGAGGAAAAAAATTAAACTAATTTTCAAAGCATCTGTTCCAGCTTAAGTGCAGCTGGTGTTTCAGTTGACAAAAGGAGTCCTTCATACAGTTCCAGTATGTCTAGTGGTACTGAGTACAGAAGTGCTAGACTGTCCATGGAGGTGGTACTTATTTGGTCTCTGGCTTGTCTTGCAATAGTGGTATAACTGACTCCCACGCCATAAGGCACTGAAGAAAGAAACAGAGATTTAAAAAAATGGGTTATACATTAGTTCCTGTAACTTTTAACCAACCCTTCCAGACCAGTAGAATGAAAGTTCAAGAAAGGCTAGCTGGATCTTCATAGGTTAATTAACACAGAAGGAAAAGAGGTAAAACCAATCTCAAACAGCAAGAAAGCATTTAGAAAGAGCAGGTGCAGTTCCCAAATGAGGAAAACAAATCTGAGCTTTCCAAAGTCAACAGCATGCTCCAAGCCATTAAAAATCATCAGAATATCCACCATTTCCAAATACCAATCTATATTCTTTTAAACTGAAGAGCACCACAGCTTTCAGCTAGGCAGCCAAATTGTTTCTAGTAGAAATTCACATCTTTGTGGGAAGACAGAAAAGTTTGCAAAGCACATATGGAAGAAATCAATAGGCAAAAAGTTCAAGTATGTCACCATGCATAAGACTAGAAGGGTTTAATATATCAACCATTGCACTGGGCAGCACCAATCTAGCAGGAAGAAAAACTAGATTATCAACATATGCAGTCAAATGTCAAAGCCCTTTCACTTAAAATAGTCTGACACTGAATCTCAGGCACACATGCACCAACTGAAAAAGTGCAGAGGTGCCTGACTTTGTATTTCCAGCACTAACATACAAGGGACAAAACTATGCACAAAGGGACAGAGATTAGAACCATTTATGCATACTAGGTGTAATCTACAGATGGGTCTATGGATATACATTAACCCATGTAGTTTGGATCTAAAAGGCAGAATCAAGAGATTTCTAGTCTGATATTATTACTAGAATATGCAATTTTGGTCTTTTTTGTCACCACTACTGCTGCTCAGTAATTTGTTCAGTGCAAGAATGAAGGCACTCAAGATGAAATGCTGTTACAGGCCTGCCTTGCAGAAGACTGCTAGCTTCACACTTGAGCATGACAAGAAAGTCAGTAACTGGTTACAGTAAGCTGCCTACAAAAAGCAGCTTCCACAGAACTAGAGACTGATTTACATGTCCAAGATTCTTTTCTTCAAGACAGTGCAAAGATTTCCTGAAGTATTATCACCATCCTCTCAGAAGAATTTGAACTATTCTTAGTCCTTTGCCAATGCTAAGTGCCACGTACCTTCTCGTAGTACTGGATGTTTTTATCTGCCATCCCCATGAGTAGCTGCCTAAAGTCTTGTCTTTTGTTGTTCTGCCATCTCTCCATATCTGCTTTCAGATCAGCATTGAAACACTCTACTCGATCTTGACATTTCTCAACATCTGTGGGTACCTGCAGCAAAAAAAAAAAAATATTGAAACTGACATTGAGAATTCTAGACTGCTGAATTATCTCAAACCTCACTCAGCAAACCTACAGAGGAAAGGGTAAGTTAACAGTCCACAAGTTACCCTGAATAAAGTCAGTTATGACTGCAAGGAGAAAAGACCCAGTTCCGTATTAGTGAGACTAGATGTTTCTTCAGGAAGAAAACCTATAAGCACCTTTCTTGCCCTTCTCACTGTGCTGCATGGTCCACACAGACAGGAAGCCTGTAAGGACATGCAGACTAAGCCCATGGTCTCAGAAGAGGAAACCCCTGTAGTCTAACACCAATGTGAGGAGTGAACTTCTGCTCTAGAAGCTGTGACTTGCACAGAGGCAAAGGTAGAATGAAGAACATTTTGCAGATGTTTGTAGTGTACTACTACCTTGCATTTTGGCAAGGTACGCAATTTAGGCAGAAATGTATCAACTCTGGTTCTTCTCCAGATGTGGATTACAGCCGATCACTGAAGTACTGCGCTAACTCAGAGAAGGTCCTGCATCTCTTACACAGGAAGCACCTCCTTCGTATTCATGGGATTTGAGTACCACTTGATTCACACAACCACACTACAGGTAGCTTGGGGGTTCAGTAGCTACAGAATTCCCCTACCCTCTCTGAGCACTATACTTATGGCTACGGAATCCACTCTGCTGCAACTACAGATACAAAGCTCTCTCACAGGCTTCAGACAAGAACTATGAAGCCATTGGCTGGAACATTTAGAAGATGCATCTTTCAAGCCAAGCATGCCTTGCCTCAAATTTATAAGTACTCTGCTACCTTAATGGGAAAGGATAGACTATCAAAAGTCATGAAGTCTGGAAGCAAAACCACGCATGATTTCCCAACCCAGTTAAGTTAGTTTGCAAGTGTCCTGCTTCCTCTGCTAAGATCTGAAACCACAACAAAAATATTAAAAAAAAGAATTAAAAAAAATATCTTTCTCAGAGCCAGTTCTCCACCAGCTCAGGCTGAGAGTGCTGTACAAAAGTTTAGAGCTACAGGGACAACCCAGTGATCAGCAAATGGGTCACATATGCTCTAATTAACGAGCAGCAGCAATGAACTCCAGCTAAGTCTCCACAGGCATCATGAAAGCAGTGTCTGCACATGCACCAGTGCAATTCAGGAATGTAAATACCTTTCTTCACAAAACTGCAGCTTCCCAGGACAGAATTTGCAACTCAGTAGCTTAAACAAAATTTTAAGGTAATTAATAGTTTTAAAGCACTTTATATCTCGTTTAAGATTAATGAAAACTGAAGGGGAACCAAAAAACCCCAAGCAGAGGAAGGGAATGTAACCTGCTGTCATTGTTGGTTAGAGCTGCCTTGATGTGCACACTGCTTCATGCAGAAAGCAGGTGGCAGCACAAGCACACCAGTTTACAGCTTTGCTTCTGGTGAAGCTCAGGTGAAAACTGCCACCCAATAACATCTGCTGTGTCTGCTCAGCATCAGACAGGAAGAGCTCCCGAGAAGGGGCAAAATACGAAGTCTTCCACAGTCAAAACAGGTATCCTGCAATACAGTTCAGCAGTGCCAAGGCTGGCACCTTAACTAGCTAACTGACATACTGCTAAATCACCACGGAATGTTCTACCAGTGCTTCAGTCCAGGTCACTGAACACTCCAGCTCGTTCCTGGCTGTTATACCTGTGTTACACAGGTCAGAGACATCCTGCTCTGCATGGTGGGAGATCAGTCGTACAGAAGTTGCTAGACAGGTTATGTATGTTCATATCTAGGTCTTAATTTCACACCAGCTTGCCAACAACAAGCATCTGTTCTGCCAAAAACTGCTTATACTGCAAAGAAGCCACTAAAGCCAGACGAAGCAAGTTCTGTTTCTCCATTCTTCTCATGTAGTAATGTATATGCAAGCTGTTTTTCAAGACTTCAGTTTAAAGTGCTAACCTTTGGGCGTTCCTCTTTTTTCAAGGCTACAGCTTCCAGTTTTGCTTCATACTCCGCTTGAACTTGGTCTCTCTTCTTCAACACATTCTATGAGCAAGAGAAAAAGACACCTGTGACAGGGATCCTCTCATTCCTTCCCTCCCCACCCTGCAAGAAATTGCAAAGCTTAAGAGCTAATTCAGACTGAAGTCAGACTTCCATACTTCCTTTGTCCTATTTTACAGTATTTATGGAGTAGCTTTAAAAAACAAAGGGCACTTGCTCTCCAGCAGCTGGCAGGGTCAGATAAAATTCAACTTTTGGACAAGGTGGAAGCATGCAAGATAAAAGCTGGCATATAACCATGAATATAACCCTAAGTAAATTCAATTAATCACTTGAATTATTATTAGCATGAAAAGGAAATAAACAAAAGCATCAAAGCTGTTGCGGACTAGTGCGAAGCTTCCGATATGCTCAAGCAGCAGACACTGTGGGCCAAAAGACAGGAAAAGCCACCACAGAAGGTATTACATCTCCCTTTCCACTTGCAAAGGGAGTCCTTTATAGGACTTCTTGAAGTCCTTTATAGGAAGCTTTTACATCCTTGTGTTAGAACAAAAGAAAGCTTTGCTTTTAGATCAGTTGGCAGTGGGGGAGGTTGGTTCTTGGTTTAGTTAATAATAACTATGAAAAGCACAGTTTACATGAAAAGTACTCAACTACCTACATGAGTTTCCTAAGCAGTAAACATTTTATTGATCATATTCTCAGAACAGAACACAAAATATGATACACTTCCACAAACCAAGATCCCCACTAAGGTTATGATATAGTCTTACAATTTAAAGATAAGCATAGAAATTAACCTCTAAGAATTTACTACTAAAAAAATAAGCAGTTGTGTCAACAAGAGTGGGCAACTTCAGTCCTCACAAGGCAACAACTATTAAATGTTTGATAACTCAGTTGATGCAAAGACATTATTAAAAATGCTTAGATAAAAGTTACTCAACACTCGCTGCTGAGGCACCTGTAAACTTGAACTTGTCTTGCAGCCAACTTAGTCACTTCATACTCTGAGCCTTTCCTTTTGCCACCCAGATGCAATTATCCCATTAGGGCAACAGGAGGTAAGTAATCATTGTAAGTTTCAGACAAGTCTAGTAAAGCAGGACTAACATGCATTGCTGCCTACAGAAATATCTGTTTAAGAGTATTTCTCAGAGCTGTAAGAGCCAATCTAGCCAAGATATGTTTCCTAATTAAAGATGTTGGAACAAGTCCAGAGGAGCCCACGAGGATGATCAGGGGACTGGAGCACCTCCCGTATGAAGACAGGCTGAGGAAGCTGGGGCTGTTCAGCCTGGAGAAGAGAAGGCTGTGTGGAGAACTTATAGCAGCCTTCCAGTATCTGACGGGGGTCTATAGGGATGCTAGGGATGGACTATTCATTAGGGACTGTAGTGATGGAACAAGGGGTAACAGATTAAAACTTAAACAGGGGAAGTTTAGATTGGATATAAGGAGGAAGTTCTTTACTGTAAGGGCGGTGAGGCACTGGAATAGGCTGCCCAGGGAAGTTGTGAATGCTCCATCCCTGGTGGTGTTCAAGGCCAGGTTGGATAGAGCCTTGGGCTGCATGGTTTAGTGGGAGGTACCCCTGCCTGTGGCAGGGGGGTGGAACTAGATGATCTTAAGGTCCTTTCCAACCCTAACTATTCTATGATTCTGTGTACAAAACCGGCATCTACTACTAATCACCACCTTCCCCCTCCTCCCTCTTAAGCCAAGAGAAGGTCACCAGTGCAGTTGCTCTGGAGTAGAGACAGGAGACACTGCAATCAATACCCTCACAAGCCTCAGTCCATGATAAACGGGAGTGGCTGCCCATTCACAAAGCTGCTATTAGTTTAGGAAAGGAAAAAAAAAAAAAGGGGGGGGGGGCAAAACTGAAAAATTCTCCTTAACCCTCCCCTTTTGTCCCTAGAGGGATACAAGCAAGCATGCCACTGGTCGTGTTTGCTTTAAAACCCACAACATTCCTGCTATTTTTTGAATCTAAGCAACTATGTGGAATAGCCCTTAGGTGATTGAGGTTACCAATGCAACAAAACCCTGAGGGATTTAGCAGGCATTTCTACTTTGTATTGCCTCTTGAACCTGAGTCAACTGGAATTTCTTCTGAGAAAAATAACCATCTCTGACAGCAACTGCAGCCTTTAAGAGCCTGCAGACAGTGCAATAAGCTGGAGTGGCCAATGATTAACACAACAGTTATCAGCAGGCTAGATTCAAAAGGCTGGTGTCTTATTTCTCCTTAAATGCTCAAGTCTATCCACTGTGGACCATTAACAGCAAGCTTCTGAATACAGCCTTAAGGATCTGTTAATGGCTGACCTGTAAGTGACAGAAAAATACTGCTTTCCCTTTGTGAAAGGGAGTGTTTCCTCCGACACCTCCAGGCAATCTCTTCTCAGCTGTAGATCAATGCATTAAAGCTTAGCATTCCTCTGAAAAGCTCTGCACCAAGTACCTCCAGACTTAACATAGCCTATGCAAAACTTCTGCTAGCTAATGCCTCAGAGAGAAAAACAAATTTGACAAATAATTGTTAAAAAGTTGGAATAAACCAACACCAAACAGAAAACACACACACATTTCAGCGATTTGGGGGACAGAACTAAACCACTGGTCTCTGCACAAGCAAGGCAACTTGCTTTCAGTGAGGCAGGTCCTTCTCCATTTTGTATTTAATTGAAGCATTTTACCTTGGCCCACATCTCTGAAAGAGCTTCAGGAGTCTGCCATCCTTTCTCAAGCTGCAATCCCATGCCATTTCAGAGCTTCTTACTATGACTAGCCCTCACAGAAAAACCCTTATTTACTGTACTCCTTTAGAGAGACAGTTAGCCATTTATCTGGTGCTTGCTTTAAACATGCATTAGAAGTCTTGTCCAAGCACACAGCTGGGGACTGCATCATCTGATAAGCCTTTCTGGCAATGTTAAGCATTTAGAGTTCATATAACACTTTAATATCAGCACTGAATTATGTATAGTGGAGCTCAACCTCTGCACTTGTCTTCCTGGGGAAGACCAGTGTAACAAAGAACGTGGTACCACGCATTTGCTGACAAGGGCCCCATTGCACCAGGGTTCAAGAAGTCCCCTGGCCGTCTCACATATGGCCCATGTTTTAGACAATATCCTCCTTTAGACACTACCAGCACACATTTAACTGGAGCTCACAATGCCAGCCTCTCCCCATTTCCGTAAATCTTTCAAATGAACCCTGAGATTGGGCCTCCCTGGAGTCAGCCTGTATTTGTCTCACCCAGAAGCTGGTTCTTTGCCCAAGGGAACTGCCTGTGTGCAGTTCTCTTGGGCTGTCCCCCTTAGGTGTAATAGTGCTCTTGAAGACACTAAGGTCTTCAGATTCATCCCCAAAATAGTGGCAGTTCTTACTCAGAGACATTCACTCAGCTAGAGACTGCTCTAGAGATCCAAGTTCCCATACCAATACCTAGGGTACACCATGCAGAGAAAACTATCAAGGTTGCACTGAACTCCTAGTGCCTAAAAAGACTTGCCTTCTATCAAATATCCTTTCCAAAAGCTGTGCCCTGAAAGACCAAAACACTTTAATTTCACAAACAGTCCTTTTAGTAGCTGATGAATAGGACTGCAATGCTAGTGAAGAAGACAGCCCTTTCAGCAGAAAGCCTCTTGCACTCCAAGAATAGCCTTCTTTACAGCGACTCACTTTTATGGTGTCCAGGAAGACAGTTCTGTAGCTGCTTACTGCAGAAATAGCAGCAGACTGCTATTTTCTAGCATAAGAATACTGCACTTCATGACGTGAGATATTTCGCTTTTTGCATTTGGAAGGGAAGGAAAAGAGGAAGAGTCTGCCTTGGCTAGCAATAGCTTTTATTCTTGACTTTCAGACACAGTAAAGCTAATGAAATGCCCAAGGCAGACATTAGGCAGCATAATCCTTATCTGCTATTAACTGCTATTTCACAAGTACAACTGCTATTTTCTATATCCACCCTGTTAGGAAGCATCAACAGGATGAGTGTGTTCAATCTATGACCAGAGAGTAACTGACAAGAGTGAATCCTTTAGCACACTAGAAAGTCAAATCAACACTCTAAAAATTAAGCTAAAAAGCAAGAGTTTCTTCAGCTGAAGAGGTACTTCAGGCAGTTAAACACCACTTTAATGACACAGAGAGGTGTTAAATACTTGCAGCTACACTACCTGTTGGCTTGGAGACTGCACTTAGTGTCTCTGCCATCATCTGACACTAGGGCTTTTAGAATGGGACTATCCCTGTGGTAAGTGGTGTTCAGCTGTCTGAAGTACCTCTTCAGATGAATAAACTGTTGCTTTTTAGCTTAAAAATATTCTTCCCCTGCCACATTTGTGAAAAGCACCTCTCAACTCAGCTTGCCACTTTGGATGTCATCTCCAGTAGGCTGTGATATTTGCACCATCAAAGCCAGGTGTTCTGAGCTAAAAGCTTTAACCATTAGTCTTATGCTCCTTAATTTTTAGTACACATGTGATGACCAGTCCTACAGAATAAGGCTAAATATGAACACCCTGGATCAAGGCTTCCAGCTACAGCTCAGCTGTTCCAGCAATACTTGGGTGTTAATAGTGCTGTAAGGGCAATACACCTTGTTTATACTGGGGCAATACCATGACTACAAATGTAAAGAGTATACTCAGGGTATTAGAGCAAAACTTTCCGCACAAATACTTCAGCCAGAAGACAGGAGCCATACAACTAGGCATCTGAAGGTGGGAAAAGAACTATGCAAGTAAGTGTTTCAATTCTCAGTTTAAGTACAGGAGAATTGAGACAGATGACTACCATGTTCAGACTGTAGATATACAACAGGGTATCAGATCTCTAAAAGAGTGCATATCATGACCTTTTAATGGCTGTTCCAAGAGTAAAATCCTCAGAAGGAATTTTCTGTTAGTTTTCTAAAGGGGGACTGCTAATGCACATTGCTAATACACACTGAACTCTGCACACTCTGTGTGCACTCCGGCATTACTGATCTTAGCTTAACTGAGTAGCAGAGCAGATAAATAATGCTATATGCATTATAATTCTATGCTGCATTATCTATCATGCAACACCCGGCTACTAAACGTACCTGGTTTTGTTTTGATTATTAAAATATCCTCCTAATGAATGTATTCTTTACTTCCCCCTTTTTTCCCCACCATCAACCTCTCTCACTGCTAGAAAGGATGAACTCGCTGATACAACATTCGGTGCGAACACAACTGCTGTGTCTTCTGCCACGGGGCTCCCTTTACCTTCATCGACTCCGAGTACAATATATATTCCCTCAGTACAGGCAGGAAGTCTTCAGTCATGTCTTCACTAAGTTCTTCAAGAGCCGTGCAGCAGTTCCCAATACAGGCAGACACCCCTTCCAGTGGCTCTGATAGCCCAACCTCCAGCCCTCCCCAGGTTGAATAAACAGGTCCATATTCTCGTAGTTCCACCAAGTATTCTGCAAGAGGCAGATGGAAAAGTAGATTAGCAGAGTAAAAGTGAGGCACAAGGATCTGCAAACTCTCACACCAAACAGGAGAAACTACACCAAGCTTAGCAAACATTAACTCCCCAAGGACTCTTGTGTTGCACAACCATCTTAACATACAAGAGTTCTATGGCTGCAGAGTTGACAGGTCCAAGCTGTCTCCGGCTTAACTGACTGTTCCTTCAAGCTTCCAATACAAAAGACACTTGCATCTGTGCAATAGCCAAAGTACTTTTTCTTTTAAATACACATAAAACTTGGCTTTGCTAAGACAGATCTGTAAAGGTTATCTGGGTTTAGGAATTCCATCTGTACTCCATATGGAATCTACAAGTTCTTCCCCCTTCCAAAAGTCTTTCCAAAAATAACTCTAGTAAGAAAGTAGGCTGGTATAACATCAAAAGCTACTTTAAAAGGTACTTAGAGAGCTTTGCTAAGACAAGATACCATGTTAGGATTTGTGCCTGTTTTAAATCTGCAAGAGACATTAGATTTTGCTCTGTATGTGGCTCATTACAGGCCAGAATCATGGACGTAAGTTGACTCAGTCCTGCCATCAACCAGAGCAAGATACACAGCACTGAGACTGAAGCATTATGTTAGAGCACCTTGTATTCCTTACCCAACTGTTCTTTGATAATCCGCTGTGCTATTCTGTCAATGGTACCAAGCTTTAGAGAGAATGTGTCTAAATACTCCCCAATGGCTGCAAACTCCAGTGGTCGACTTCTTAATTTGTAACCTCCTGTTACGTATTTGACAGACTCTCCCATCTTTGACAGCAATGCTATTCCTTGTTTTTTGTAGGCATTAAGATCCTAGGAAGTTTAAAACAAACAAACAACAGTTTAGAAGTATTTTACTTGCATGTTGAAGATTAATACAGTGAAGGACACTTCCCAGTCCCAATCAAATCTTGTGAAGGCAAGACATGTGTGACATGTAGCCTTGAACAAAACCTTACTTTGTACAAGTTGCACAGTTGAGCACAGTTTCAAGTCTCCCTCTGGATGGAGATAAGCTATCCAGGTGAATGGTGTAAAATGCACTATAAATTAGTAAGTGGTCCACCTTTCCACATGGCCAGGTTTTCCCATGTTCCTGTACTGTCCCAAAGGAAGTACCAACATTAACAGCTGTTTCCATGGAGTTCAGACCATTCACCCACACATACTTTAAAGTCATAGCCCACAATACCAGTATTATGCAAATACACCAGCTTGCTCTGATGACCTAGCACAGAACTACATATTGCATGCCTATCTGGTCAGCATTCTCCTCACACCGCTTGTGTGGCCAGATAGGAGGCAGGAGAAGATTGTACACATTAAAAGTGCACCACTAGGCAGATGAGCCCAGCTTTTCTGCAAGCCAGAGTACAGTTCATGCTGGTCACATGTAGCTATGTTTCCTGCACAGAAAGCTTAAACTCCGTTGCCAGCCCTTTAAACACTTGCATAGAATCATTCAGACAACCTATGTTAGCAAGGCTGTTTACCTACAGTCTTCAGGGGATTTCATCTTGAAATCAGGAAAGAAAAAAAAAAAAAAAAAAATGGTTTTAGTCAAAATGCTGTCCTTTTTGCATTTCACTCCTTCCAGCAGGGGTCACTATTCAACATCTCAAAGCAGGCTTAAGACATTTCAATTAGGTTACCCTTTACCGCCTGAGGGAGGTTTTCAAACCAACCAGACCTGCAGAGGTCAAGAATCAAGGCATGATATTATAGACTAGACTAAAAGCTTAAATGGTCTTTAAAAAAGTACAACAGCCATGTTCGAAACATGTACTAGGGTATTCTTTTCAAGTATTTATACGTAAGTCAAATATAGAATCATAGAAGAGTTAGGGTTGGAAAGGACCGTAAGATGGTTTCAACCTTCCTGAAATGGGCAGGGATGCCTCACACATAAATGTGATTAGAAGAACCTGACACCTCAACAGCTACTATACCCAGAGCTGAGAATAAAGCCCTTACCATTAATTTTACAGGGGTGGGAGGAAACAACTAACCAGCTAAGAAAGTTGCATCATGCTTTGACAGCTAAAAAGCAGAACAAAGCTATCTGACATTTAACTGTCAAGGTTCTAAAACTCTGCATTTCTGGCTTGTTTCAGTGGTTAAGTTCATCACAGAGGGGAAATAAAAGGGAACTGAAGGTTGAGCCTCACATTACGAGCACACAGAGCACAAACTAACATTTGAGTTCAAATTGCCACATTTGAGTAAAGTGGCCTAATGTGACATTGGAAAGATGTGCTTTTACAGGTCTCCTCACTTATCAGTCAAACCCCAGCATAACTGTAGGTCCTTCTAATCTTATTTAAAATGCAGATCAAAAGACAGCCAAAGAAAACTGCACTGTTGCTGGATGAGTAACACAGAAGACGAGCATCATGTTGTTGACCGAGAACAAACAAGAATGAGGTGTTCATGCTTAGTTTTGAGAGCAACAAGTGCAAAGAGTATAGAGACACAGACAAGAAAAAAAAGTTAGGAAATTTGCAAACTTTTGTGCAAGAGGCATCTCTTCTTCTTCCCCACTTCCTTTCTCCTAGAAGGACAATTTTACAAAGTCCACAATTTTCTAAATTCTGAACCTCTCAGAGCAGTATGTTCTACACACAAGTATACAAAACAAGCAGGTCTGGAGAACTGAATCTGTACATCTGCTGACCACATCTGCATTCAAGGAAAGGGAACCCCATAGAGTTGTCATGCAGAGGCATCTGTCACACACAATATTCAGGGTCCCCAACAACTCTGATGTTTTAGGGGAAGTTCAGACCTGCACATGTAATTTCATTAATGCCTTTATACCTTCATTTCAAAAGAGACTGTAAAGGTGCCTGTCCTGATGCCCTTGTCAATGACTGTGTTTGAAAATTACTGGCTTACCTTGGCTGTGAGAAACACATTGAAGTGTTCATTGAAAGAAAGCACTGGGTGATCGGTTATTCTCTTCAAGAATTTGTCTAATGCTTTTCTCCTTGTCTCCACAAACTCTTCAGAAAAGCGATCGACAACACCTTTCACCACAAATTTTTCAGGAAGAGGCTGTCAGGGACAAGCAAAATGCACAAGATTCAAAAGACAAAAAACTTGCTTCTGCTATTTGGAAATATACAAAACAGTCAAACTCCAGTCTTAACAGGAACTGCAGTGTTAGCTAACAGGAACCATAACGTCAAATGGTCTGGCCTAATGCTAGCAATTCTACTAAATGGCTTCAACCAAGAGCCACACCAGTGAAGCCCACATAGTGCTCGTGCTAAGTACATCTAGCACAGTTTAGGCTGTTCCTCCCTACTGCTAGCCATATTCAAGCTCCAGCTCTAAAGGAGATACCAGCAGAGCTGCACATTATTTACAACACAAATGCACACCTCTAGTGCTAAAGCAAGGCTACTCAGTCCAGAAACACTCAAAATTTAGCAATTCTACTTGTTCTTTCCCCTCATTCTGAACAACTTAGAGCTCCTGGACAAGGCCCTTCTGCAGAGGGCTGACAGTGATAGCACCACACTGTGCAAAGACAGGCAGGCTTGATATGGCAAGTAGTGCAAGCTGGACCCTTCCTGAAGGACTTGCACACTTCATCATCTATCATAGCCAACATTCCTGAGTATGTTTCTGCAAGTGACAAAGCTCTGCCAACATAACTACTCTTTCATCTTACTCCTGTTTTGACCCCACAAGTTAATTCCTGCAGTTCATCTTAACATGTAAGCCCAAGTCTCCCTCCAGACTTACTAGTTCTGCAGTCCTCCTGTTACTCTTTGACTCCAGACTTCAAATTACCTCTTCAGATGGAAGACAGCTATAAGCTTCAGCATGGTTAGGCTCAGCTTTGCCACTAGATCTGATTTTGTTTTAGCATTAGACAGCATGAGCTCTCAGATTAGTATCAGTTTTAAAATTGTGCTTCGCATTTTACTTTTGTGAAACAGTGCCCAGATAAATTATCTGCTTACTCTTAAGCTAGCAATAACAGCCTTTTTCACCCAGTTCAGGAATCAGGGTTCTTCACTGCAAAGAGTCTGTCACCTGAAATCTGTGACAAAAATAATTCAAAGACCAAACAAAAACATTGTATATGCATATGCCTTTCCCACCATACCCTAGCTGATGTGGGATGTACATGAAGATTGCACCTCCTAAAAAAACACAGCTAGCAGGACTTAGCTGAAACACAGCTACATTTTGACCACTATATTTAGTTCTTAAAATTTAAGACTTACATTATTATGCTTAGCAGAATAAGATATTCAGTCATTCTAGTTAGACCAGTTTTAGGTACACTCTAATTAGACTTCGTTAGAAGAATAACAGTGCGGTAGCCTTCAGGGAAGAAGAAACTTTCTTCTATGCTTTGTAAACTTTAGCTGGGAATGTACACTGGAGAAGTCACTACCGTAGCACCATATGTAGGAGGAGAAGGACAAGGTGGAAGACTGAAGAACCCTAGTTCAACCAAACACATGCAAACTGGCACTGAAGAGTGACTGAAGTTTCAGTATTTGAGACCCACAGAAGAGTGCACCTGTATTAAAGAGGTTTTGCCATTTAACCTGGTTTTAGCTATAGAAGTACAGTCCTTTACTTTTTAGGCCTTTGGAGGCCCATCCCAAACAGTCAATACACACAGCTAGCAACAGAGAATCTGCTTTAAATGCATGTTACTTATCTACTTTATAGTCTACCAGCTTAATAGTCTATTTTTCCCTGCGGCAACTTGCGAGCAGAGTTCACTGCTGTCAGAAATGGCTTCCAGTAGCCAAACATTGCCATCCAATGACAAGATTCATGGCCCTGTTAGGCTTATGTTTCTCATCTAGAGACAGATCTGAGTGCATTTTTACTGTTGTTTGAAAGAATAAACTAGAGTAAGTCTCAAGTAATTTAAAATTTAAAAAGTAAAAACCTGTAACCAAAGAGACAAAAAGGAACCTGTATTCAGTTAGTCTGACATCCTACGTGTAGGACTTAGCATGACTCAATGCATTGAGAAGACACATCATTTGTTACAGGAGATTTTAGGCACTCATTACACCAACTGCCTTTAGTTTGTAATCCCCATCTACTTCTAGCCAATAAAATACTTAAAGGATTCAGCAATCTCCCCACCATACCACTGCATGGAAGAGATTAATAGGAGATTCTGTAACTGCCAACTTGTGCATAGACAAATAAAAGAGAACAGTGCATGCTTACGCTTCCAGATTTTCTAGAAGGGAAGCACTTAAGAGATTGCCTTGCTCTGATCCAGTTTCATGTCCAGCATTGGAGATACTTGTGCCAAATTTCTCATTCTGTGAGCAACAAATAACAGTTTGATTCCCTGGCTGTGACTCACCTTCTTCTACTAGACTTTTATTTATTGCCTTTTAGGCCTTCAGGCAGGAGTGGCAGCCTTTTAGGATGTATACTCAGGAATCTGCAGCTTAACCTCAATAGTTCCAGCTCTTCACAGAAAAGACAGGGAGAAAAGAGGGTCTGGAGAGCTAACACATTAATCTCATATCCCCACCTTACCCCTGTAAGCTCATTGTCTCTCCTCTTCTCCCTATCCCTCAGTAAATATATTTGCTGCCAGCTCATGGTGTCACATGATTCTGGGAATTATTTTTTATCTTTGAGAGACTGAGCTATTATTCCACTTAGAGGCAAGTCCCAGTGTAATTAAGGACTTAAATAGCTCTCTACCCTGGAACAGCATAACTGAATACCTCTCACACAGCATAGTCCTTGCTGAGAGAGAGAGAGAGAGCAGATACACTTTCCCCCAAACCCAGATGGGCAAGCTAACGTATGCTAGCAGTATTGTCATTTCCTGACAATTCACCTCCTCCAGCCCTTTCTGAATTTCTTCATTTAAAAGAGCTGACAGTGGTGATCTTCTACAGCATGAAAAACAGGCTGCTGAAGATCAGTATCAACCTTCTATGACATAAGGTAGTCAGACTGCCAGCTTCAGCAACAAGAAGGGGTGCAGCAATTTAGCTAATAAGATTAACTAAATTTCTGCCTACAGAAGATATGCAATAGCTATCAAGCCGGAAGCTAAGATTTGCAAGTCTGTGCTATTACGTGTTAGCACAAATAGTTTTAAAAAATACTCTTTAAAACCAGCTCAAAAGCGCACCTTGAAAACTGAGACTAGGACCTGAAGTACCTGTGTGGCTTTTCATAAGCCTCAGATACTCAGAAATCTACGCATAATAATTGAGCCAGCAGATGAAGAATATTCCATTTTTGCCACAACAAATGTCATCACCATGCATACTGTGCTAAAGGAGGCTGCCAAAGTTCACCTCTTAGGTGTACCACCCAAGTCAAAGCTTTATTATCAGTCAAGAATGGGGAAGCTCTTCCCACTTCACTAGAAGTAAATGAATTACTGTATTTAAAATCTAAATACTAGAAGATAATTGAGTACTGTATTTAGACCTGAAGTGAGACATCATCAAAATATCACCCTTGGAAGACAGATACAGAACTGCCCTTAATATCAGATTCTTGCTTACTACCTACGGGAATGAGATGCGTTGGCTGTGACTCTTCCAGCTTGTTTCTCAACCAGTCAAAGTCTTGGTATCGCCGGCGGACAGAATACTCCGGCAAATCAAATTCTGCTCGTGTGGTCTGGAAAAGAATAAACTCAGGATAAACTTAGCATGCACCAAAACCTCTTGCTTCAGAGCTTAGCTGCAAACGTACAGCCGTCACTGGCAAGGGCTAGGCCAGACAAGCTTTGCATAGGGGCTCAACGCCCTAAGTACTGTTTGTAGCCAGCATGAGAGAAAGATCCCCTGGCTTTTCAGGCAGTGGAAAGCCAGCAATAACATAAATGATTATTTGGAGCTGATGTGCCCCTAGAATTCTATTTGCACTTCATTACATGTTCTGCTCAGATAAACTTTATGGGAAGAGTCTGTAGAGAGGAGAGTACTGTGCACCATATTAATACCTTGGCAGTTACAAACTTGTGGGGAAGACTGTATGAAATCTTCATTGCAAGGATACGACTATTTCAGCTACCAAGAATTAAACACAAAGATATTTAATGACTTGTTTATTCTATGATACGCATTAACCATGGGTGATAAAATGCTTCACCACTGCCCTGTATCTCCAAAGTGACAGGCTTATTACACTCCTTTGAGGCTAAAAGTTTAGAACATAAGCCGTTACTAAGCTTGCCATGGACTGTTTCTGTTGATTTCTTCAAGGAAGAAATGAGCTTATTTATATCAAGCTTGTGCATGCCTGATTAGAGATATCAGTACATTAAGTTAAATTTTTAAAGTTTTAATTCCATAGGGCAAGCAGTTAAACTTGACATTGTAAGTTTGAGATGGAACGTAAGCATGCAGAGAAACTGCTTCAAATGTTTGATCCAGTCCTCACACAGTCCATACCCTGGCTTCATGGGGTTGCCTACATGGGGCTGCCTGCAAGCGCTAATAAAACTGAGCCAATGAGGAGTCTCTGCTAAAGAGACCGTTGTTCTGATAGCTCTCATTGGAAGGTAAATGCCCCTTATTATGTCCCACTGAGAAGCACAGATCACACAGAGACCTTCTTCATCCTTAACCCAGAGCTACACTCAGTTACCTACAGCACCAAGACCATCTTGCAATGAAGGCAATGCTGCTGAGCCAGCACACTATATGTACAGCTCGACATCAAACCCACTGTATTCTCGGGAATGCACCAGCTCCCCTAACTCTGAACTGGCACTGAGTCCAGCACTAAGTTGCTTTGCTACTCCTAGCCACTACAATCGCCTGCTAAATTCCAGCAGAGATTTTGTATTTACTTTCAGACTGACAGCAACTGCCACATATTTGGAGAAAGCCAAATAGCAGCCTTTAAGTGCAATCCACCCCTTCACTCCCTGGCGGGGTGGTTCCAGCTCTTTAGTTACTGCACATTACTCCCACCAATCTCCCCACTAGGGAACCTTTATAGGTTCTATGCCAGAAACTTCTTTTTCGGGGGGTGCCAGCAAGCTTAACACACTGTCAACATACCAACAGCCCTAGTAAACTATAAACAGCACGCCAATGTGTTATTATTACCTGTTAAATGGTGTGGTTTCTAGAAAAGGAAGGCACAGAGAGGCATAAAAGAAAAAAATCAAGTACACCTCCTCCTTTGACCTGCTAGCTATGTCAAGAGATATATGTGTTAGTCCACAGACTAACCAATGGAGCAGTTGTGTTTGTACATGGGGGACTACCAACACCTAGATAGTCAGTGCAGATTTGTACTTTACTCAGCTATACCTCAGAGTAACACCAGCTTATTTAACATGTTAAGAATGCCACACTATAAATGAAACTTCTGAGGCTTCATATGAACCATTTTCAGTTGTTTTGATTAGGATACTGAATGGCATTATGCTAGAACAATTCACAGCCTGGGGCATACTGCAAGTCTTCCCCCCCCCCCCCTTTTTTTCCCCCGTTACAGTGAAGAACCTTTCTAAAGAAAGAAAAAAAACGCACATCACAAAAACAAGACTGTGGTCAGGTTACATTGTTCCCTACAGTGGTGTTTAGTCACAGCCACAAGCACACATTACAGCACTAGCAATTACATTTCCCTCTTCCACCTATTGATGCTGCTTTTCACAGCAGTGAAGTCTTCAGCATAACTCATTCCAGGATCTAAGTTTATCCAAACCTTTAAGGTTCCAGTAGCATTCCTCAGTGGAGAAAAAGCAGTCATTCGTGCCTCCTCATCCAGAGCCACCAAAGAGACCTCTTACAGGTTTCAAATCCCTGTCACACAAGGCTACAAGGGAGGTCGTAGGAAGGTATGGCTTTACACTGAGTGGCAAGGGAGCTCCTTACAGAAGGAAGGTCTGCTACAGAACTCTGACCTACAATCTGAAGATGCAAGCATCGCCACTCATCCTCACTGCTGTCTAGGATTACTGCTGCACAGCTTTTTTGCTACATTTAATTACTGCTTTCAGCTGCAGTGGCTGATTGGGCAATTAGCTTGGCACCAAAGAGGCCTTGTTTGTATGGCAAGAATGAGTCAGACCATTAATATTGTTAGCCTTCTAAACAGCCTTTTTTTTTTTAAAAAAAAAAAAAAAAAACAACTGGCACTAGAACTGCTGACCCCAGAGGTTAGCCAGGAGTTTACAAAAATAACAGAGAAGTGGGGCTCTCATGGTGCCTGCTAACAATAAATTATACACTGCCTCACAACAGTACTGTAATACTATGATATCACAGACTTATGTGCTATAATGAGATCCCTAAAGAAGTACTAACAGGCAGGTAGATATGCAAAAGATATAAGTACAGGATGAGGGGATTTTTTTTACTGTTGGGTAATAAAGCTGATCTAAATACAGTAAATACCCACTCTCCAGAGTTCTGCTTTAAAAAGGGAACCCTTGCATCATCACAGGTTTCCAAACATAGGAACATTATTAGGGTATCAGTGTGTAAAAATATTGTAACAGATTAATTGGGTCTTAAATTAAGGGAAAAGCAATTTCAGCCAATTTGCCTGTGAAAAATTCAATTGCATTTTGTGCCTCCTATTCCTTCTGATCATGTAACAGCTGAAGGCTGACTTTCTACCAGTATAAAAGTTTCCTTCAATACTTCTTAGCATTTTCTAGCACTCTAGATAAAACACTTCTTTCAAGATTAAGACACTTAAAGCAACAAAGAATGACAGGCCAATGTTAAGCGTGCAGTAAGAGGTAGCTACAATTTTATGGAAATCATTTTCTCTAAAGTAGAACTTGGGGAAAAAAAGATAAAAATAAAAGTTATCTGTGGCTTGTAAAACTTTCCTTCTCTCAAAGAAAAAAGCATTCTCTCCAGTATACAGTGCCACCTAATTAGGCTAGAGGCATGTTGAACTATTGGGACAAGTGGATGAAGTATATTCCTACCAAAGTTAGTGAACTCTTTCTGCCTTAGTTAACTACAAATGCCCAAAATAGGTGTCAATGTCACCTAGGAGATGATGTTGATGAGAATGAACTAGTTAACAGAAACTAATGTTCCAGCTGTGAGCATGGACTTCTCAGATCACTTTTCCTATTAGTGTAATGAAATTGCATTAATGAGTGAACTACAACACATGTTGAAAATAAACTCTAGCATATTTCTTTTGGTAGACAGTAGCATTCGTAGGCTACTTAGTTTTAGCAGCAGCTGTACAGCCTTCTGTACCAACAACTGCAAAGAAACTAGTTTACAATTTAGGATCAAGATTATGATTTAGGTAAGTGGCAGATAGAGGAAGCATGGTAAACACTTAAAACAAGCAGCTTAAAGCATTTCAGAGAAGGGTAGACACAAAATGTGAGATGATTAACAGTGAATCAACAAGGCACATTTCCCTTCAAGGGAGGTAACTCGAACCAGTTGAGTGTCAGATTACTTTATATGAATTTACAAGTTAGTGAAAGGAACTGGCCTTGCAAGTTTACAAATAGTTCTGTTTAAGAGTCAGACACAAAAATCTAAGTTGACACATTAAAAGTTTTGCATAGCTTCGTATACTGAAGTAGTTCACATTTCTGCTATGGCAAATCATAGCTGCAATACGTTCACAAGGCACTAAAAGACACTCAGTTCTTGTCCTTAACACAAAGAAACACAATGCAAGGGACATCCAGAAAATGTCCTAGAAACACTGCCCCAGAGAATAAAGTACTAGAAAAGGGGAATGTTGCTTTGTACCTTTGTTGTAACCCTGTATGTGATATATGTCTCCATGGTGCACACATGTTTTTTGGGATCATCAACAGTAACAAAGAGGTCTCTAGTTTCTGCATCCAAGTCATCATCCAGCTGCAGTCTGTTGAGGAGAGATGAGGAGGAGGCTGGGCTAGAAGTGTCCACAGGTGTACCATTGGGTAGACTGAGATCCTGCATCAGAGAGAAAAAAAAAACCGCAGGTTTTTAATAAATGAACTGATTCACTGTAAAGCACAGTATTTTCAAAGATGCTACTGACAAGCTTCACTAATATTTATTTATCAGGGCTACCTATTTCAGCACCTCCAAGGATCATCCTGTTCCAGGACACCTGGTCAATCCTCTAAGGTCTGGGCTTTGAGTATTAGGTTGTTCGGCTGGTCCTCAAGTATAAGAGAAAGCACGTTACCACCATACATCCCCCTAATACACCACAAACTAGTTTCTGTTCATGACGAAGCAGAAGTATAGCTGAACCAACAGTTCCTGCTGAGACTGAACAAACTTAAGACTCTGAAAACAAAACAGCAAGGCAAATCAAGAGACCTACTTATAAAACAGGCTGCTGGCATAGTGGCAACAGTTCAGTCATCTGGAATACAGCCTCCACTGCTGGACACTGCGATAGTAGAGGAAGAAGGATACTTACCTTGTCAAAGGCATTCAGTCTATCAACTTTTAAAGATGTTGACAGAAGTCAGACTGAATTGCCATCACTGCACTACAGGATAGTCACAGATCATACACTCCAGCATCAGTGTGTATGAACATCTCCCTTTTGGAATCCTAAGACTAACTGAAACACTGTTTTGCTTGGAGAGGTGCTCATTCCCACCCTTCCAAGTCCAAGACTGTCATCCAGTGCCTAGGGAAGACAGAGGCTAAAAGAACCAGCAAGTGGCTATTTTAGGAAGAGACACACACAAGGGTTTGGAAAGCCTCTAATTCTTTGAAACTGACTCAGCAGCAGGAAAAAAAAAAAAAAAAAAGCAAACAACAAATCAAACACTTTATAGCCAAGTTGGTACATTCCCACACCTTCCAGTCTCACACTTTGATCTAGACCAACTACTCGACACAGCTACTGATTACTCCACTTTCCATAAACATCACAGCAACTTCGTATGTGTTCTCTGGTGTCATAGCAGAGGGAGCTGACACCATGTGACAAGGTGTACAGCATGTACGAACATCTGACAACAGTATTAGAAAGTCCCAAGATCCATGGCTCTTCTTGTCATAGAAGAGAAGAGTTTTGTGTGTTTGCTTAACTAGCAGCACAAGAACATATTTATCCACAGAATGTTTCCCTTGTAAGGACAAAGGCTACTCTGCCAGACAAAGAAAAATCACTACAGCTAAGTAGCATGTTAGTTAGAAGTGGCTTAGTTTTGGAATTTCTGCTTAGCCCCAACTTCACATGGTCTTTAAATGGCTAGATGAAACGTGTAATCTTAGCAAAGTAATCCTGTTTAGCTAAGATCCTCTTTGTCCATCAGTGTTCCTTATGCAATTGTAGTTTTTGTTCCAGCTGCACATGGGTAGACCCTGTCTTCACAAGAAGTCCTCCTTTGTTCACAGATTCAGAATTACAGGTGAAAGCTTCAAGTTAAAGCTACTCTGCCTTTGACAATGGTTAAGGACAAGGCTGAGTTCCTACAGTTTTCATCACAAACACAACATGGGAGTACTGGGATTTCATAGACAGCCCTGTTGCAATCCTGCAGAATTGTGGTAGTATTGCTTCACTTTGAAGACTGCCTTATGAAGCGGGAGAATAATAAGTCTTTAGCCTAAACATTTTGGGAAAGCTATGATCTAATATGATCTAAATATCTACTAACAGGTCAAATGCATTCTCCCAGCTAATGCCCAGAAGTGGCTGCCAACAAATGAGAGATTTCAGATTTAAATGGCAAGTGAGCAAGAAATAGAAGGTAGGCACTCAAGTGCTCTCTTCAGAGGGCAAAGAAACAGGATGGGAATGGCACAGCTTGCCAGCTCATAGATGAGGAAGACAGCTTGAAATACAAAAGCATCTGGCTCAGACTTAACATATCAGGAGCATGTACAGCAGGAAGAAGCAATGCTACAATTTCTCAGCAGATAAGGAGTTCTGTTGGAGTTACACAGAATAAGCAGAAGACAGGATAAGATTAGCAACAGGAGATGGCTTCAGAAAATGTGCAGTTCAGCTAGACAGGGGGATTTGGCTGAGCAGAGTAAAAAGCAAAGCAAACCCTGGGACGCTGCAGAAGCTGTAGACAAATCCGTTCCTGTTTCCAAAAGGAAAAGACAGATCATCATTGCCCATGTGCAATAAGCATTAGTATAAGACAAGTTGTGCCAGAAATGCAGCCAGTCAAATTCTAAGCTTCCAGTATGGAAATAAATTAACTTGCAGAAACAGCTTAAGCCTGGTCACACAGGAGATCTGAAAAACTTGTAACAAAACCTTCCAAAAGAGATTTTAAAGACTATGATGGAATCTGCTTAAAATCTGAAAACTCTGTATCATCTGGAGGAAGGACCAAAGACGGAGCTTGCAGCCACCAGCATAAAGTTAGCTACTTTCCTCACCGACTCAGATGATAGATTAACAATATCATACTAGCATGTCTTGCAGTTTTAAAGAAGGGCAGAGATTTATGAAGGCTGGAATCTGCTTCAATCTATTTGAGTGTGTTCTAGCAGAGGTTTGTGAAGGCTGGAATCCACTTCAACCTGAGTGTGTTCTAGCAGTCATGGGTCCTGTGGAATTCCTGTGGAATGTCTCAGCCCTTAAAACAAAGGCTATAACAGTTTTTTACCTCATTTGAGCCTTGGATATAATACCCCAAACCTAGATCAAGTGAAGCTCCTGGACAAACTCAGGCAAGGCGCAGGAGGTCTGCTAGCTGGGTGGGGGGGAAGGACAGAGGATGTATACATTGAAAGTAGTACTGCGCTATACTGTCTCATCTGTGATGGCAGAACCCTTACCTGGCATCACGCCTTGCTACTTGTCTTGTTTTGAGTAGTTGAAGGCCAAGTTAGAAGCTAACTATGTGTCCTTCTTTATGAGTGGAGCCTCCTACCTAGCCACGCAAGGAACAATGCTTGTGACTCCTGTACCTTCATTTAGCAGCAGGCAGAATCCATTTGCTGAAGTCTTTCCTATTACTAGAAAAAAGTAGGCTTTGAAGTGTCACAGCAGATGGCCTAGCAATTGTAGTTGTTTCGGGCTGTAATCCTTTCAGCAGAGCACCTCCTAATCATGTTAACTGGTCCTGGCTTTCTTCTATGGGACTTGGGGGATTTTTTTCAGTGGCAAAACAAGACTGCATCATCTTATTCTAGTCTGCTTTTGCCATAGAAAGAGGAGAATGTCCTGTAGAGCCTAGCAGGAAGGACAACTGTAGCCATTTGCATTTCTACCTGTTAGTGTAGCTACATACCCACAAGCATTTGAAGTACTAACTAGTATTGCTTGCGTTGTATAAGAGTCTGACTTCAGTGCCAGAGATTCATGCATCAGCTTCACCTTTAGTGCATCAAGCATCTGCTCATGCACTGTCGTTAAGCACCTATCTGGATTATTAGATATCAGCACAGTGCAACTTCCAGCAGGTACCTACTGCTCACAAAGCTCTTCACACAAGAAAAAAAAAAACAAACCTGTTTGTCACAGCCTGTTTCTCTCAGAATATGCCATGAACCTGAGCAGTCCCATAGCAGGGAGGAGGGGAGGCTGCTTCTGGCAGCCAGGCAGATAGAACAGAGAACAAGTTCTGTCAAGACATTCTTCGAGTCTTAGAGAGTATCCATGAAGACTTCCTAAAGTTTCACAGCTATTTCTAAACGAAAGAGCAAAAATCCTTAGCCTCTGTCCCTCACCTCCTCAGGCCAGTCTCAAAGCTTTGTCACCAGCTTATGAAGCAGGACAGGTGAAGTTCTAGCACAGTCAGTATCACAAGCCATAGCAGAAGCAACACAACATTCAGACCTCCAGGTTCATGATCTAACGGTTAAATACTAGGCTTCTGTGCACAGTTGTACAGCCACCTATAGACAGACTCCATGCATTCCTATGGGTTTTGCAGGATTCCTTAAGACACCCAAATTTATGGGTACATGAGATCAGATGACTCAAGCAGCACATGTCTGGTACCTTACAGCACAGGGCAGCTAGGAACTAACTGCCTATGTTGGAAATGCATAAGCCCTGCCAACTATGCAGGCTGCTATCTGGTGAAGAAGCAGCTTCATATTCTTTTGTTGTATATGCAGTCCAAACACCTTGACTAGTTAGCTTACCCAGCAACAGATACTAAGCCTATCAAGAAGTTCACTTCATTCCAGTTTAAAATTCATCTTAATTTTATAAACTAGAAGTCTACATGCGAGATGCAAAATGAGTTAGGAACTTTCCAGCTGATGTCACCTTCTCCCTCCTTCAATCTCTCAGGAGATTTTTCCAAGACTTTGGATTTGAGGAGCATCTTGGATCCACATAAAGTAAAACCTCAGGAGCTTGGCATTCAGTCTTCTGGATAGCCACCTCCTCTAGTGCTTTCACAGCAGAGAAAGCATCCAGGATTCAATCCTTCAAAGCTAAAAACAGTTCTAAAATTCTATAGGCATTGGTTTATTGTCAAGTGAAGATCAGGCAATCTCCTGCTGAGTTACAAGCAGCTAGACAATACTTCAGCTTCTACAATTAGAATGTTTTCACCTATCCTGCCTTAGCAAGCATACAGCTTAACCAGGCAGCTTTGATGTCTAAGCAGCAGTCCATGCAGTGGAAGAGGTGGTTCAGCTGAGACTCACAGGCACAGATAAACTCATTTCTGTGAAGGGTCAGCCTGAAACCACCTGGTGTTGCAAGCACAAAGCTCTCATTCAACAAGTATTAGGTGACAGTAAGAGACATTAAGCAATACTGCTGTTCAGAGGCAAGTGGAGCACTTAACCCCAAATATCTGTGCCTACCTCGAGGACCTTACAGCCAGGCCCACACTACTACAGCCTCACTGCTTCCCTTCTGAAATTCAGAGTGCTGTACCATTCCTCTTGTGTTTCAAGGCATTCTGTTGCTTTCTGCCATCCATTTCCCAGAGATACACAACCACAGATACAGTCATGTTGAGGGGACAATGATTCCACACAATGATTGCAGCTGACACAGCTAAATTGAGGAAGTGTGGTCTGGATGATCAGGTAGTGAGGTGGACTGTGAACTGGCTGAAGGAGAGAAGCCAGAGAGTTGTAGTCTATGGGGCTGTCTAGCTGGAGGCCTGTAACTAGTGGAGTGCCTCAAGGGTCAGTATGCGGACCAGTATTATTTAATATATTCATCAGTGATTTAGATGAGGGAATTGAGTGTACTATCAGCAAGTTTGCTGATGACACTAAGCTGGGAGGAGTGGCTGACACGCCAGAAGGCTGTGCTGCCATCCAGCGAGACCTGGACAGGCTGGAGAGTTGGGCAGGGAATAACTTGATGAAATATAACAAGGGAAAGTGTAGAGTCCTGCATCTGGGCAGGAACAACCCCAGGTTCCAGTATAGGTTGGGAAACGACCTGTTAAAGAGCAGTGTAGGGGAGAGGGACCTGGGGGTCCTAGTGGACGACAGGATGACCATGAGCCAACACTGTGCCCTTGTGGCCAAGAAGGCCAATGGCATCCTGGGGTGTATTAGAAGGGGGGTGGTTAGTAGGTCGAGAGAGGTCCTCCTTCCCCTCTACTCTGCCCTGGTGAGACCCCATCTGGAATATTGTGTCCAGTTCTGGGCCCCTCAGTTCAAGAAGGACAGGGACCTGCTGGAGAGAGTCCAGCGCAGGGCAACGAAGATGATTAAGGGAGTGGAGCATCTCCCTTATGAGGAAAGACTGAGGGAGCTGGGTCTCTATAGTTTAGAGAAGAGGAAACTGAGGGGTGACCTTATTAGTGTATATAAATATATAAAGGGGGAGTGTCACGAGGATGGAGCCAGGCTCTACTCAGTGGCAAACAGTGATAGGACAAGGGGTAATGGGTACAAACTGGAACACAAGAGGTTCCACTTAAACTTGAGAAGAAGCTTCTTCTCAGTGAGGGTGACAGAACACTGGAACAGGCTGCCCAGGGAGGTTGTGGAGTCTCCTTCCCTGGAGACATTCAAAACCCGCCTGGACACATTCCTGTGTAACATTATCTAGGTGTTCCTGCTCCGGCAGGGGGATTGGACTAGGTGATCTTTTGAGGTCCCTTCCAATCTCTAGCATACTGTGATACTGTGACTTTTGGAGCAGCCTTACCTTTGTATCATCAATACTCAACAATAAGCCATAGCAGAAGTGCTGCTGGTGACTAGAAAACAAAAGGGATTTAGATGTAAATATTCCCAAGAACACTATAAAAGTTTGCATTAATTCTGCTTTCAAAGACCTGCTCATAGCACCTCTCAGTTCATCCCAGCAGGTTTTGAAAGCAGGTTTTTTTTGTTTGAGTTCTGTGTCACTGGCCTGTACACGGCTCAGCTCTGTGTAGGCACAGAAAGCACCTTTGCATCCTTCAGTCCATCTAGATCAGTTCATCTGTCACTGACAGCACAGTATCCTACTAGAAGATCTCACTGAGTATCTGTATATTGAAATCTCAGTCTGCACAAAACAATAATCCAAGACTAGCTGCAGAGAAATACCTTCATTTCTCTTCAGATAGAAAAGAAGGGAAGAAAAGGTATTTGTTTCCCTTTCATATATGTTCAGTATTATTCTCTATCAGGTATCAGCATCATACTTTGCTAATAGAGGTTAGCTTTGCTTCTCTACATGTATTTGAGACTTATGCGAGATGCTGCATGTCATTTTCTCTTGCACATGTTTTTGGGCAGCTACTATAAGTAACTGAAGTGGGGACCCAGGCTGCAGAGAAGAGAGAATGCTCTGAACACAGAAGGGAAGACGGGCCAAGAAGGCAGTTTTGCTCTACAAGATTAATGCCCTCCCCCCCTAAAAGGAAAAAAAAAAATAAACAAAAAAAAACCCCACACAAACAAAAAGCCCACAGTTAAGATCCAACCCCCTTAATTATTCCCAGGAGGAAGTACCATGTTTCTACATTGATCCACAAACAAGACAGTACTAAGTTGTAGTTTGACAACTGCAAGAATCAACTTCTAAGGAAGGACCTACCCTCCTGGGAAAGGGTAAGTAATAACATGTACACCGGCTCCTGACATCCTTCTCCATTAATGGGGAAGAGTATAGTATGTGTAGGCGTACTCACAAGGAACAAGATTATTACCTCAAAAGAGGCGAGTGTTTCCCGCTATATTAATCATCTAAAAATCACACTGCAAGGTTGAGGCTATTTTAAGAGCAATACAGACCAAGCTCAAAGCAGTTTTTGCTCTTACCTAGAAATGTACCAGCAGAGGCAGGACAGTGCTTGGTACTGAGGACCCAGCACTGTCCAGGTCTTTTATTTCCCAGACATGGGAGTATTATGCAGCAAGTCTGTGGGCCCTGCAGTGTTGGGCAGAAAGCCTTCAACTCTAACGGGACATGCATACCACTCCTGGCCCAAGCCACACCTCTACAGTTCCAGTAGTACCACTGGTATTCTGCACATCTAACCAATAAGCCTCTAGATAAAGACTGGACCAATTTGCTCTCAGGATATTTTAAATGGGTGTCAGAGTACAGCATGCTGCCAAGCCACAGGTCTGATGACTTTGTTCTGGTGTTCATCACAAGCTAGTATTTCTGCTCTGTAGGTCAGAGTTATCTAGAGACAGACTCCTCAGTATCCCTGAAAAAAAAAATAAGAATTTCAGATACAGCAGCTGATTTAAGAGCATGCAGTTTGGTACCACTCAAGGCCTAACTTATACTCTTGCTTATAAAGGTATCATATTTGGAATAGTGTTTCTTTGCACTTTGGCTGGACAGAGAAAGACTGGAACAAGCTTCAAAAAGACTCTATATGACATGAGCACTTTCCAAGCCTTCTCATGCAGGTCATGGCATTCCCATCTCTTTCCTGAGGCTAACAGCCAAGTTTCATAGGATGGATTATTTTACACTGTGGTTTGTTTTCCCATAAGTCATCGTAGTTAAGCCAACCAGAGCAAGAATGTGGGCACAGAAGCATTTCCTGCAAACAGGATTTTCAGGAAGAGCAATAAGCCATCTCCTACCTCTGCTGCTGAAGTCTTCCAGGACTCAGCTACAATACCGCTCACTTTCATCCTTCCTGTGCATGGGGATAGAGGGGAGTGTCACTATAAGATGTCAAGACCACATCAGACCATCTGTTCATACAGTCTGGCTCTGTCTGTTCTCACAAAGTCCTTAAGTGGGTAGCCTCTTTTGATAGTCTGGAAGGGGAACTGTCACACTTAAACTACATGTGGTTCAGACTGCACTCTAAAAAATAAGTCTAATGAAAGGCATCTCACAGATGTTTAATCTGATGTAATATACATGTAATCAACCATTTTACTGTGCTATGTTGTGCCCAAAAGGTCAAAAGGCTTTTTTGCACCTGTGCGCACAGGAACATCACGTAACCCATTTTAGTACACTAAAGAGCACCTCATTAATGAGCAAGCCTAACACACCCAGTGTTTTGTTTAAAGCTCTATTTTCAGAACCTGAGCTGTGACCTTTTAACTAGCAAAGAAGCAGCCAGGATTCAGCCCATGAGCAGGAAAACTTGAATCCAGCATATGACTAGGAGTCATTCCCAATCCAAGAAGCCAGATTTACATCTGATTATAGGTGGAACAGTTTAAGCTTGTTCAAACTCAGCTGCTTTCTCCTAGAGACATACAGCTTTGTGTTACAGCTCTGCAGAAATACTGAGCAACAGTTTTTTCTTGTTCACTCTCTAGAAAAAGGTTTATCGGCATCAGTTATCTAGCTATCCAGTGTCATCAAAGTGCCTATTTGGCTGAGATGATTTTGAAAGCAAACTGTAATTTTTAAATGTGAACAGATGCAAAATAATGGGGAGAAGCAGAGAGTAGAAACAAGAAGGAAACAAATGATAGAGAGCTGGAAAACACTTCAGTATCCTGGTTTCATTTAAACAAGCAAGAATATACTTCCAAGCTGCACTACGATGTGGGTTTCCTTGTGCTCACTGTTTCAGATGAGTTGCATTAGCATTTCCTCACACAAGATCAGTGGAAGTTTCATGACAGCCAGTTAAGACTGACAAGACGTCACTGTGCAAGTAAGGCAGAGGTGTTCAAAGGGAAGAACTCATGTTTTCATCTCAAAGCCTGGAAGAGCTGCAGCAGTGTGCTTTTGGAGGAGCTCTCCAGGTCAGTTTATTCAGGTGCAATTTAGTAGCTGGCCCTCCACCATGTTTGCTGACAAACAAGACATTTTCAGGTAGAAAGATATTTGCTCCCAGTGAGGTAAAATAACCAAAGTAAGAAAAACAAACAAACAGAACAAAACAACAAAAAACACCACACAGTATGACCACTTCAGTCCCTCGCTTTAAGGTGAGCAAGTGAGGAAAAGCAGCCATGCAGTATTTCCTCATACCTACAGAGACTGATGGAGGGAAGAAACAAGGCATAAGATATATAGACTAATACATTTAGATGATCCTAGACAGCCACTGCGGCACAATGCATATCTGGCACACATAGCTTCAAGTGAAGTATACTGAACCAGGAACAAGCTAATCAGGAGACTGAAAATCAGCACGCAAATCCTGAAGAGACCAAGCTGACCACATGTAATAAACAGTACTGATTACATTTTCACAGGGATTTTCCTGACAATAATCCAAAACGCATCTTTGCCATGGCAGCATCCAAGATTTCCACTTGCAATTTGCCTTATTCTAGCATCTGAGCCTTGGGTGACATGATTTAGTGCAAGGTGTCCCTCCCCATGGCAGGGGGGGTGGAACTTGATGATCTTAAGGTCCTTTCCAACCCTAATTATTCTATGATTCTATGACCTAAAAAGCTACAGCAAAGGCACTAGTACTACCAAGGTAAGCATGGGTTTGAGTATTGTTTGGGTAGTTTATCACCTAACCATTGCCACATGTCAGCACTTTCACCACTAAGCTAATCAAAAGTAGCTGTTGCTAGCACCATTCACAGCACTGAGTGGGAAGAGGCTTCTCTGCCTTTGAGCAATACCTGCACTGCAGTATATTCTTTCTCAAGGAACACATCACATCATTCAAGCTCACTGGTAAAGTGAGGCCAACTAGGATGACAAACTTTGAGACCCAGTTTTTTTACACCCTAAGAGGCTCTTCAGAAGGATACAGCAAGATTGCTTCCATTGAAGCAATGTTGAGGCAACAGCTTCCCATAAGGACAGGGCATTGAACCAATGTAGTAACAGCTTCCCCCATAAATGCAACAGAGAAGCTTCACCTCTTGCTACTTTTTTGTCTTTGAGAGGCTAATAGCTGCTTTCAGATACACAGCATTAGGTGGTTTTAAAAAAGCTTGGTTTTTCAGACTTAAATTTCAACTTGAAGCTGGAGCATAGACTAAATAATAATCAGGACTAAAGCATGTGCTTCAAAGCGGTAAGCTATCCACCATTAATAACACTACAGACCACTGCAACTGTTATTTTCCAAGACAGGCAGAGAGGTTGTCAGTAGGGTCTGCGCTCCTTAATTTGAGGGTATCATCTAGAAGCAAGAAAATCCAGCCACTGTTTGGTTTTTGATCATTTTCCTGCAGTGAAGAGTACCACGCATTTTCATGTCTTTGCTCCCATATGCTAGTACTGCTCTCTTCAACCTAAGATACGTAAACCCACAAACCTGAGTCCAACAGAAGCCCATCTTCAGGGCTTAGACACACTACTGCTTTTATTTCCACAGTAACTCCTCACCTGCTGCTCATTGTTTTGTAGCTCTGACAGAGCTGTTCTCCAAAGGAATTTATGCTTTGAACACCACTCTCAATACAGCTCTTGGCTGAGCTCTTTTCTTGCTGTTGTATGTCTTGCTTTTTTATTATTGCCTTCATTTTCAGAACAATTTCAGCTAGTTCCACTAACCTGTGTCACCTACACACTTATTCAGACAGAATACTTCATGATTTCTGAAGTATCTGGTTGATAATCAATACTTTTGCCATTATAGTATTACCTACAGCTGACAGCAACACTTCTTTCCACCCCCTGCCTTCCCAATTTAGAAAATAAAACATGCCCCATAAATTCATCTGTCAATAACCCATCTAAATTGGGCTGGCACTGGGAATGCTAGCTCATTAAAAGAGTCACTGGATTTGTTTCCCGTTTTCATTTGGTCATTACACTGCTTCTAGCAGCTACCTCGCTGCCAGTGAACATTACCTGGAAGAGAAACAGATTCCCCATGGTATTTTGATGATTTACTAAGCATAAATTGTTAATAAGAGCAAATTCACTCAGCTTCTACTTCAGCATCACAGCTGTCACCACCTCCAAGGCAGCATTTTCTGCTACCATTTCGTTGTAGCGGTGGGAGTAGTCTTCCCCAGCCAAAGTATGGCATCTCAGCTGTACTGCATCCTGGGCTCACAAAGGCAAGTCAGCCACAGCTAAAAAGCTCAGCATTTAACACCTTGCTCAAGGTCAGCAGAGTACAAGCCTCAGTGAAGTTACTTCTGATAATTACACAAGATCAAATGTTGTTTATAATTGCTGTACTGCCTTATGCATACTGAAGGAACATGCAAGTTACAATCTCAGAGTTGCAGTTTAGGTGTTTCAAGTAGATTTTTATGTAGCAGCACTAAGTCTCACATAAAAGCTTCCATCTTGTCTCACGACCTACTTTACAGAAACCAGTCTCTCCACTCAGATAAGGAAGAGACTGGCTCATGTGACAGGACAGCCAGACGATCTGTTCGGGATAACCACAAGAATAGTCCCCACTGCTAGAAGACACCGGGACAGTAGTTTGCACTAGGAACTGATGTCTCCCAGATCACAGTGTGTCAGTGCAAAACCCTCCATCTTTATCCTCTGTCCCTCTCATTATTAATTACAGGGAAGCCCAAGGCTTATCACTAACCCCTGAGGCACCAACAGGAGAATGATGTGTCCACACAGCTGTGAAAAAAAAAAAAAGAGGTTCTTAATCTGATTATTCCTTTCTCCCCATGAAGGAGCTCAGAGAGCATCCAACATCTTGGGTAGGTTTAAGGCATTCCAGCACAGGCAGCCCAGTGGATTCTTTCCGACCACCAAGCATAACTTTTTCCACCCTGGCTGACAAGTTATTGCCAAGACTCACCCTTCTGAAAATCTGCTGAAGAACCAAGTTCCTCTATATGCATTCTGAATATCTGGTTTTAACACTCTGTCTCATTAAGTATGAAGCAATCCTACTGAAAAGATTATGAAAGCTTGAACACCAAGCCCAACCTCCAAGTATACCACTCCCTCCATTATGCTGAAATAAGAACCACAGGTAATAATACTGTGATACAGTAGAAGCTGTGTTCAGTTTTACCAGATGGAAAGATTAAAAGAAACCTAACGGTACCAAGACAGTTATGGTGATGCGGTGATGCATGTGTTTGCCCCAGATCAGATGTTAACTATCATTAGTCTTGTTCAGAAGAGATAGGAACTGCCACTTCCAGAGAAACTTGCTGTACTGGGAAGTTGCAGATCAAAGAGACCAGTTTCAGACATAAACCAGTTTTACGACAGTACTAGAGCACGTATGTTGTAAGATACCATTACAGAAATAGGATTTTATTGGTAAGTGTGCTTTAAATGAAGGCGACTGCAATCAAGCAGATTAATGTGATCTTGTATGTGCTTCTACAACAAATCCTAGAGTGGCTGACAAGCAGAAAGGAGAAAAGTGCTCTCTTCAATGAGATAGCATTGTATTAACCTATACGAGTGATATGAGTTTGAAAGATGAAATAGCTAGAGAAAGCAGTTCTAGTTACCAGAATTACAGGAGAGGAAATGGATTCAGCCAGCAGCTTGCTTGTGGGTAGAGCACTGATGGCAAGCTGAAAGCCATGCTAGGTTTGAGTCCTTTCTCTTAATTAGGAGACCACAAAAGAGCTGTTCATGTGTGCACACACACACACACAGTGCAATAGAAGAGACAGCAGTTCTTTTAAAAAAGGCAATAACTAAGCTCAGCCTTCCAGAGGTGATGGCCCGCTAATGAAACATGTAGCACACTGCTTGTGCCTAAAAGCTTCCTGGCCTAAGAACCATGGTTCAGTAATTTAACGTATCTACCATGCAACATAACCTTGCCATTCAGTGCAGTCACTGGGAGAAAGACAACGCCAGGATAACAGCTTCATAAATGAGTGAATTCTGAAACAGTTACAAGACAGGTAAACCAAACTACCAATGCTGCTGCCCTAGGCAGAAAGCAAAATATCTGTGTCCTTCAAGCACTTCTTCAGACAAGGACAGGGGATTACTGTAAAAAGCCTCATGTTCACAGGTTCTTATGGGCAGCCTGAATTACAGTTTTTGCTGGAGGTGACATCAATCTGAAGGTTTCTGAAGGGCACTGATGACAACTGCCTGGCACAGGTGACTGATAAGCTAATGAGGGAAAACGCTCTGCTGAACTTTAGTCTTACAAAGAAGGAATTGGTCAGAGATGTGAAGTCAGGATGTGCCTCGGCCACAGAAGCATGAGCTTCTGGGAGCTCAGGATCCCAAGAGGAGGCAGCAAAGCAAAGAGCAGTATTGCAACCCCAGACTTTAGCCTGTTCAGGAGAAGCGTTCAGGAAAACTAGTTGATTTTTAAGGAACACCTCTCCCACATCAAAACTGGTGCATCCCAATAAGCAGAAAAATCAAGAAAAGGTGGCTAGAAACCTGCATGCATGAACACAGAGCTCCTGACTAAACTCACAAAACAAAGTGTAAGAAAAGGAAGCAGCAGGCAGAGTTGACCCAGGAGGAATACTGAGGAATACATCTCTGAGCATGCAGAGATGGATTCAGTGGTATGGAGCTAAGTCTGGCAAAGGATGACAACAGCAACAAGAAAGGTTTCTACAGAAACATCATCAGCAAAATAAAGAACAAGGAAAACGCAGGTGTGATGGGGCAGACAATATGATGACAAAGGACATGTGTAAAACTGAGGTACTTGGTACTTTCTTTGCCTCAGTGTTTATTGAGATGACTAGCATTCAGGGATTGCAGGTCCCTGAGCCCAGTGAGAAAGTCTGGAACAAGGCAAACGCACCATCAGTGAGGGAAGACCAGGTTAGGGTCAACAAACTGGGATGACATAAACCCATGATGAGACAGAGTTGCAAGCGCTGAGGGAGCTGGATGATGCTACTGTAATGCCACTTTCAATTATCTTCCCTTACTATGGCGACAAGGGGAGATTCCCAAGGATTAGAAGATACTAAGTGTCACTCCTGTCTTCAAGAAGGGAGATACAGGGAACTACAGGCAGGTCAGCCTTACATCAGTCCCTGGAAAGGTGATCAAGCAAATATTGGAAGCTATTTCCAAAGGCACAAAAGACATGGTGATGAGAAGTCACCATGGACTTCAGGGAAGTCATGCTTAACCAACACCTGCTACAAAGAGATGACTTGCTGCTGGGCTTACAGGGTTGTGATCCCACAAAAGCCAACTGGAAGGCAGTCATTAGCAGAGTACAGCAGCAGACAGTAAGAGGGCCACAACTTTTTAACACCTTCATTAATGACGTAATGATGGGACAGGCTACATCCTCAAAAACTGTGCTGAGGGTACAGAACTGGGTAGAATACTTCATACATCAGATGGTAGAATACTTGATACATCAGAGGGACCTCAATAGGCTGGAGAAATAGGCTGACTACCTCATGAAACTCAACCTGAGAAAATGCAAAGTCCTGCACTTAGCAGGAATAACTCCATGTAGCAGCAGCATGTGCTGGGGGCTTTCCTTCTGAAAAAAAAACACAAAAATCCACACCACACACCAGATACTGACTGAAAGCTGACCATGAGCCAAGAATATTCCTCATAGCAAAGGAGGCCAACAGCCTAGAAAAAAGAATGCTCAGGGAATGTTTATTTGGATAAATACCTGATGGAAGGGTCTACAGAAGGTGGTGACAGACTCTTTTCAGTCTGTTCCAACAACAGAACAAATTGAAAGTCTCACTTAAATGTGAGAAAGAAATTTCATTTTGCAGGTGACTGGATGCAGGAATAGGTTGCCCAGAGAGATATTCAAAAGCTTCACAGCACCCTGGGCAGCCTGCTCTAGCTAGCCCTGGTCTGAGCCAAAGGTTTGAACTAGAAGTTATCTAGAGATGCTTCCCAGCTTCAACTTCTCTGCGATTGTCAGTTCTGTGTTCCTGTAGATTGGAACCGAGATCAACCCATCCACACTGACATTGCTTCACAAGTTCATCAACTTCAGTTCCTGAGTTTCTGTAGCCCTCAGTCTCTCCCAAGACTGAGAATTTACCTCCAGCTTGCTTTAAAAGCAATACATGGTGTTGGTTCAACAGTTCTCATGTAGTCACAGAAGAGGTTTGTAGAAGCTCAGGCAGATCTATTTTAAGCTTTCATATTATACTGCAAAATGGTTTCATCTGTGGGTGGATGAAGTTAAGAGCAATAATTATAAACTAGGAACCAGGAAGGCTGGAAGTAGCTCTCCAGACTCTTTGTATATTTTTTGTTGGAGAGCTGCCAGGCTCCCTTCCAGAATATAAGTGCTAGGTATCAGCACTCCAGCAAACACAACAAGTATAAATACTTGATCAAGTGCTAATTCAGGCCTAGGGGCTCACCAGGGTTGTAGTTTAGAAGCAGATGAGCAAGCACGCAAGCAATGGTTTTCAGCTGGTAATCAGAAGTTTGCAGTACGCATTTTAACATTCATCTCCATGAATTAGCAAATTCAAGCTATGAATTTATCGCAAGCCTGGTATTTAATAAGTTCTGCTTGATATACTATGTGCAAAACAGCCTTGGAGCTCACTTCAGCTGTCCAGTGCTAACAGAGCCAAATACAAGACATGCACATCTTCAAAGAAGAAAAGCTGAACAGGTTATTGGTAGCTGGCCACAAGTATACTATCAGGTCATCAGAGATGTCTGAAAAAAGACAAGGCAGTCTGAGCCCTAGGACAGGCGGGATATAAAAGATTTTGGAGTGCCAGGCAAGAAACCAGTACTGGGAGTCAGAACCCTATCAGTTTGCCTTGCTGTCTCAAGGCAAACCATATCAAGAACAGCCAACATCATCCTGTTAAGAAAATACTCTCACAAGTCTAGAAGGTCTACAAGGACCACAGCAGGCAAGGACAGCCTGAGTAAGCCATACAGAATACTTTCTTCCTAATTCTGCACAGCCTGGCACTCCCAACACTATTAGCAGTGTGCTATTAAATCTGCACAGCCTCAGTGAGGCTGCATCCTGAGTTCTACCATACTTACACAACCATTTAGGTACAATCACACAGCAGAATACCATCTACTTCTCACCTCTGTTCTGAACCCAGAAAAGCATTAATAACACCTTTTTGCCTCAGTGTCAAAGTGTTTGTCCTAGTGCATGCAGCAGATTCGCTATCAAAAGTGACAAGTGAACTGGAATCAAGCAGTCACATGCAAGCAGAAGTTTATGGTTTTGCTTTCATTTTTTAAAAAAAGGGGAAAAAAGGAAAGAAGGTCTCACTGACACTTCCCCATTTGTCTTACCCTCCTCTGCAGAGGATCTGTGCTGAAAAGCAGATCTCAATTAGCTTGTATGCCTTTCCAAAACTCTGTAAGAGAGCAAGAACTCTTTTTAAATAGCTAACTGCAGTGGACCCAGTCATGTATCCTGAGGGATTGTTTCCTCCTGCATGTTTCCCGCTCAATAAATAAATATACATATTTAACAGGAAAAAAAAAAAAGGGGGGGGGGGGGGAAGCTATTGCTTAGGTTCAGCTTTAGCTGTCTCCTTATTTGGAGGCTAGCAGGGCAAAGCCTCCAAATAAGCTCATAAAAGCTGATGGTGGTCAGGTATGAGGACAAACGATGTTTAATGCAATTAGACTTGAGGGGAACAGAAAGATTACTATAGAAAGGTCTGACCAGTACAGAAATATGCTTCAGAGACATTAACCCACAACTCAAGTATTTCATGTTTGCTGCAGCATTGCTGTGAAAGCCAAGTGCTTAGCCAGAAATGTCCATTTCATTTAATACATTAGATGCTGCTCAGGAGTCAAGGTTTCCTGGCTCTTAAAAGTATTCTCTCCAAGTCAGGATGAGGACACTATTTCAGACAATGAAAGCTCTGCATCCCTTTTCACAAGATTCAGAAAACTTGAAACTAGCCTACTTAGAACCAGGAAAGCCATAGAAAACAGCACAGGTTTTCCTTCTCTTTTCCATGACCTACTGCTCTAGTAGTATTAGCCACTGCTCTTAAACAGCAACCAAAGGTTCACAAGACTTCAAAGGTAGTCAGGGTCTAAGATACTAGATTATTCCCACATTTGTATCAAAACCCAACAGGAGACACATAGGCAGTGTTCCTGATTCAGGATAAATTAGTGTTCTTACAGAGTAGCTCCAAAAAAGTAAAGAAAACAGGCCTTAAAGAAAGCAAATCAGTGATGCCAAAGGTTCAACCACTGCAGGCTGCACATCTATGGCAGTGGAAATTGAAGCACTGCTTTATGGGCACTTTCTCCCCTCGGAGCATTGCTACATTAATCTTGCAGCAGTGTTTAGGAAATATTTACTTAGAGCAGTAAGAAACACCCAGAAAAAGAAAGTTACCCACTTCATGGAGATGGGTCAGACATGGCCACAATTCCTCTGCCAGAGAAATGTCTTAGTACAGACCAGGCTATGGACAGTGGTCCTTACAGAAGTGTAAGGACTCAGAGGCACTCTGAAGCTTTGGAGACTTTTTCCCAAACGTCTATGGTGCTAATCTCAATCAGACTCTCCAGAAAGACTCTTGGAAAGGCCCACAGAGCAGAGGAGCAGAATTCCTATTCAAGAATCAATAAAGAACAGCTGTAGAGCTTTAAGCCCAAGTCAGACTTGAATACTGACCTCCTGTTACCCAACTATTGGAGCTATCCGCACATTGTTAGTCGATTAGTGAGGCAGCCTTTCAAAAGATTAATGACCTTCCACCACAGCTTAAGACCAGGAGACATACTAACTGCTTAAAAGACAGTTTTACCTATTTACCTCCACTTACCATACTCACTCTCTAGACTATGCAATACACAGTGCAAGTGGTTAAAGTTTACTATTGCCTTAAAAGTTAGGAACACCAGTTCTTCCTAAACCGGGAAAGAAGTCAGATCATTTTTTTTTTCTTGCCAGTGCATCAGGTATTAAGCAGAAGGGACATCCCTCACACAGTAGAGCTGTTGGACTCCTTCTACCAGAAGGATCAGACATTTGGCTTTTCCTGCTAATTCAGCTAGAAGGAAAAAAAAAAAGAAAAAAAAAAAAAAAAAGAAGAATGCTTCTCTCTTCCTACTGGAAATCCTTTTATTCTGCAAGGCTCATTACCCTAGTGCCATTTCCAGGTCACCCACAAAACTGCTCTCAAGTCTAAAAATTGCTTACATCAGCCCCTTTTTGCTCTCCCCTTTAGAGTATTTCTCTGATGCAAAGTGCTAGAACAGGACAGTCCTAGAATGGGTTACACACCTGTGCTGCTTGTAGAAAAACTGGGCAAAATCTTTTCCACTAATGAGAAGTTAGCTGACCGCAACCTGAGGCTACAGAGTTATTTGTGCGTCAAGATTACCAAGGATGTTGATACACTTCTCAGGCACCTCAAAGCAGTAAAGCAGAGAAGCGCTTGCTTGAGCTCCAGAAGCAAAAAAAGCTCATTAGTACAGCTAAGGAAAGAAGTTATAGGGTGTGAGCTATTCTTTGCAACAGCGCTTTTTACTAGCTACACAGCAATGTGGATGGACAGTGCTAACAGAGTACAGTACCACCACCACACAAGGACCCACAAAAAGCAACTCCTATTGCTGCAGGTTGGTCAGACAGCAACCTCATTACATGAGTAAATCCAATCTATCACAGACAAAAGACTCCGCAATTCATACCCCCACCTTAATCACGTCAGTTTCTGTCTCATAGGGCCATCAACGTTTTGACAATTTTCTTAGATGAAGGGGTATATACTTTCACAAAGGGAAGGTAAGCCTGGCTTCTTAATTGCACAACAGTGGGCAAATGTTTGAGAAGGGGGTCCTCGACCTGGGCAGGAACAAGTGCTGAATCTGTGCAGCACAGCTGACACATGGAAGAGGCCTGATGACCCTGACTCATTTCCCTAGAACATGAGAGATACATACCAGACACTGCTGGGCAGCCCCCTGCGTTTTTGGAGGCTAGCAGGTCTGTCCTTCCCAGAAGGAGCTCCACACTGCCGAGGACAACCACCACAGGAAGCACCTCTTGCTACTAGCAGCTCTGTAGCACCTTGTTCACACACGAGCTGCCCCAGAACAGGTTACTATAAAGCTTCAAGCCGATCTCATCCCTTGCAGCGCTTGCTCCCAGGAAATCCGACCTTAAGACAGTTCAGGAACTATGCCCACAGAGATATCAAGTCCTTGCAAGTGTAGTTAACGTATCAGCAGTGCCGTGCTGCTACTGCTGCTTCCACATTCCGGCATTATCACATCCAAGGCCCCCACACAGGCAAAGCACTTCACGAAGCCTGCTAGTGTCCCGCAGACACATGCCAGAGCTAGGGACGGGAAAGCCGTCCCAGATATTCCTACAACAGCATCCTTTCCATCTTCCACTACTGTGAAGAAGCGAGCAGGAGCTCAGCTATGGAGAGGACAATCACAGGCAAAATAACGGCAAGCTCGGCAGTAAGGAAACAACAGGAACCCCAAGGCTCCCGTTAGGGCTACAGGAAAGAGACTGTGAGGGAGTTGCAGCAATTCCTGAAGCGTTCATACCCATCTGTAGAGGGTATGAACCACGGGAAGATACAATCAGTAAAACCCTGCCTCACGCAGCCACTCTGGTGACAGTGGGAGCACCAGTATTCCAGCTGGTCCTCGCGGACACGGACACGGTGCCTGCAGTCCCCACGCCGGCTGTCTTCGCCCCCCCCCCCATTAGCCCCAGGCTGTTGTAATGGATGTCAGCAGCGCCAAGGGCTTCACTTCCCTGCGGGGAGCCGGGGATGCATCCGAGGAATAGAATGTGGCAGGGAGACATACACACGACCCTCCTCCCTTTGCTCCCTGCAAGGGCAGACACCCCTCCCAAAGTCGCGCACCCCTGCCCCTGGGCTGTACCTTGTCGGCGATGCTGCGGGGCAGGAGCAGGTCGGGGCTAGGGGTAAGCGCCGGCCCCATCTCCTCGCTGCTAGACGTGGCCAGGGGATGCGGCATCTCCCGCAGAGACTTGGGCCCGGAGGACGGGAGAGGCTTGGGGGCGCCAGCCGCGCCGCCCGACATCGCGCTGGGACCCGACAGCGACCGCGGGAAAAAGGGAGCAGAGGCCGAAGCGCCTCGGCGAGGAGCTTCGGGGCCGCTGCCAGACCCTGCCCGCCACCACCGCACTACGAGGCGGAGGTAGAGGAGGCGGAGCGAAAACAGCGCCTACCCGCGCCGCCGCGCCCGCCCCTTTAACCAGGCACCGTCCGCACCACCTGCCCCCCGCCCCTCTTCGGCCGCCGGTCCCGCCCGCTCCAGCTCCAGCTCCGGCCCCGGCCTTGGCCCTGGCCCCGGCCACAGCCCGTTCCCCGAGCGGCGAGCGGAAGGCGCGGGACTGCCCCCGCGCGGCGGCAGCAGGCGGAGCTGCGCCGGGAGCAGGCCTCCGGCAGGCCGCGCCGGGACGGGACCGGCAGCGGGAGCGGGGCGGAGCCGGCAGCGGGGCGGCTCGAGACGGCAGCGGGGCGGCTCGTGCCAGCGGCCGCTCGGGCCCGAGCGGGCCGCTCCCTGCCGCCGGGCGGGGGAGTCCCCGCACCCGCCGTGACCGCAGCCCTGCCGTCGGGTGGCCCCGGCCGTGATTCCCGCTGCGGCGCTGACCCCGGTGTGGACCAGCGGTCAAAAGGCGGAAGAGCAAACCGGCTCCTCGGCTGCTCCAGGCTCGGGTCTCCGGCTTCAAACTATTCCCGTGTCTGGAGGGAAACTCGGCGGAAGGGTCTCCGCGCCGGTACGGGTGTGGGCAAGAGGGGGGCTATCATGTCTGAGAAAGTGAATTTTGAGCAAGATGCACCGAAAAGTTTGACCCTGACCCTGTGCAGAAACAAGGTTTGTATTTTTCCAATCTTAAATGCAGACTCTTGTGATCTGCTGAAAGATCATAGCGAGTCCTGTAGAAATGATCCATGCAAATTTGCCTGATGACATGTACCAGCTACAAAGATAAAGTGACTTATCCACAGTAACAGTGAAAAAAAAAAAAAAAAAAAAAGACGACTTCTGAATGATTAATAAACAGAAAAATAACAGTCTGGTTTAAGATACCCCCTGAGCCAACACAGCAGCTACATTTGCCTGGTAAATTCTTTGCAAACAATTAAGCACTGATCAGATGTAGCAGTCACATGCCACTGGAGAGGAGATGGGTCACCGTGACGCTGTCACAATCCCTTCTGGCTCTATATAGGAACATGAAGACACACATACGGGTACAAAAAGAACTTGATGCTGTACACGTTTTTGCTCATGTTCCACTTGTCCTGGGCAGGTATGGCCCACTGGAATTGGAAGGGCAGCACTACTACCTACCTACCTACCTACCTACCACCCAGCTAGAAAGTTTTACATGTGTAGACCCAGGTGTTACATGGCAAGACAGGCACAGGCCTTTCATTTGAAAACGAAATGCCATTTACCACAGGAAAATACTATGAGAAAATCAGTACTTACTATAAATAACAAAATATTACGTTTGAACTCCGGTGACAATCAAAAACCTTAGCCAAGTCCTAGGCCCCAGTGAGAGAGAGGCTGTGAAATATGCCTTGTCCACGGCACTTAAGAAACAACTACCTATTTATCCTTCAGGAAAAGTTAACAGTGAAAATGAGGCAACATAAATACATATGCCCCAGCATTCTTTTAGACTATGCAAATCTGAAATGGAAACTATTGTGACAAAGCAGCTTTGCGTACCTGCTGCACTGCTCAGGAACCAGCTCCCTTCAGCTTTGTGCAAGCATGTATCCCAAAGGCTTATGACTTAACCAAGAGCTCTTCCTGTCTTTTTCCCTGAAACATCCTCACACAGCTGCATTTCCAACTCAGACCTTTCTACAAAGGAAGCTTGTCAGGGATGTTTACACCAACACCATCGACACTTGGAAACCTGGGGACATTCTAGCTCTGTGCAGGTACAAATGACCTGCGCATTAAACTGCTTGGGCTGGTGGGCGGCAAGCTGAGCAAAAGTCTGCTGCATCCTTGCAGCAAAGACAACTGACAGTACCCAAGCTGCCTGAAAGCCAGCAGCGCTGGCAGCAGATTGAGGGTAGGGTTAATCAGTCTACCTGGCAGTCATTAGACCTTATCAGAAATACTGCATCCAGCTGTGCACCCCTTAATACAACAAAGACACTGACAAACTGGAGATGGTTCAGAGGAGGGCACTGAAATAGTTGGTGTCTGAAGCACTTGCCATGCAAGCAGAACCTGCAGGGCCGAGGTTTTTCCAGCCTAGAGCAGACATGGCTTCAAGAGCACTTGATTGCAACCCGCATCACCCCACAGGAAGGTGATGGAAGAGATTGAGCTGGGCTCTTCACAGCAGTTCACAGCAGCAGGACAAGCAACAAAGGGAATAAATTGAAACAAGAAATTCCTGATGGATGTTAGGAAGAACTGCCCCCTGAGGACAGCTAAGCAGTGGAGGAGGTTGTGGAGAGAGGTTGTGCAATCTCTACCCTCGGGATATTTTCAGGACAATCTGATCTGATCTCATCTCTGACTCTCCTTTAAGCAAGAGATTGGACCAGACACCTCCCTAGGTCCCTTCCAGCCTGATTGATTCAGATAATGTTTGTTGCTATGGAAGTCCTATGTCTACTTTCTGAAGTGATGTGAGGTGACCTGTCAATCTCCCTGTATTTAAGGATGAAGTTCCAAGCTGTAGTGATTCACTGTCTGGTCTGGCTCCCTGTGAATATATTATCTGTGTCCAGGCAATATATATCTCCTTGTTTATTAATCATATTTATCTGTGTTATCTAGATGTTTTCTGCTTGGTGCTAAATCACGTGTTCCTTACTCTTTTCGTATGATACTGATACACAGATAAACTCCACAACTCCTTGAAGTTGTAAAGTAGGTATGCTTTTATTCAGCGCTGAGACACATGGGGGGTAGCTCCTCCAAAGGCATGCGTACCTCAGTGTTGTTTCCCTCTACATTTATTCTCTAAAGTTATATATATTCACAAGGTTGCACAATACACCTATACATATTCATGTCCTATCCCCGCTTCATATTATAATGAGCTAGAAGGTCCTTTGCACCCACGCAGTATCCCGTCTCCCCACCCCCAGTCATGGGCGAGGGTCTCAAGATGAAGTAAATGAGTCTTCCTCTTGTGAGTAGGGTGTGGAGACAGTGTTCTCACAGGAGAATGGATAACTGGTACATAAACTCTGAAAATCCTGAAAGATACAGTAAGGCCATGAGAGGCCCAAAGAAGCCTAAACAAGCAAGATAAGAAGCAGCTGGATTTCACCCAGTTAATGAGAACTGTGGACTGTTGGCAAGCTTTTGAGGTCAAGTTCCCACACCTGTGCTTAACCAATTATATGTTAGTTGCAAAGGTTCTTCAAGACATGTATCCAATCATAATATGCCAAATCACTGTAAGTGCATGTAAGAAATAGTATTTAAGGGGTTAAGGCTTTGTAATAAATGGCTTTTGTCTGATCATATTGATCTCTGACTGAGTCCATATAGTTTCTGCGGCAATTGGTGCCTGAACAGGGACTCCCCATATTTTTCATATTGAAGCTGAAAGAATTATAGCGCGTGGCACCGAAGAAAGTGGAAAACGTGGAGCCGCAGGGACGTCGGCTGGGTTCGGTCCGGCAGGACCAGGATCGGGAGGTAGTCACCTCGGAACGGAGCCTAGTGAGCCCGGAAGACACTGCACAGTGCAAATAAGGTAACAGCCGACGGGGTCTGGAAGAGGGTTAGGATGGGAAAAAAAACAATGGTCATCCTTAAGCTCTTCCAGCATATCCTCTCAGTGAGAGGGATAGAATATGACAATAACCTGTTAAAAAGATTGTTGCTCTGGAGTAAAGAAAAAGAGCTGATCCAGGGGGTTAATGAAGCTTTTGATCTCGGGACTTGGGAAAAAATTGGGGCATGCCTGTGGGATCGAGTTACTTGTGGGTTTAAGAGGCAAAGTCTCTTGCTGCCCCCTGGTTACTACTAAAAGGGACTCTAGCCACAATGAAGGCTGAGAAACAGGCGGCAAAATCCGCTTTTACAGCTCTCTCTGACTCACCTTCACAGCAGCAGAGCTTGGCACCTACATTAGATTCAGCACCCCGTGCTACAGCCATGGTAGTGTCGTCTGTTTCGGGCATAAAACATTCTGGTCAAAAACCGGCGCACAGTACTGTACGAAAGTTTGAGGACCCTGCGCCTTTCCCCTATCCGGTGTCAACAACGCCTTTACCAGCGGTAGCTCCAGCTGATACTCGGGAGCCAGTAGCGGCTACTGAGCAACCAAAACAAACTGATGTTAACCCTTTTCGTGCTGCTACTGCCCCTAAACTTAGTCCCCAGGAATTTTTGCCGGGGTGGGAGTCTCCTGAGGGGGAGAGTGTAACTCCGAATAAATACCCACCTCCGCCACATAAACCACCGCTTGCATCACTCCCACTGGAGCTGCAAAGTGAGTGGAACTGGGGACAATGGACAAAATCCTTAGATAAACAATTGCAGGAGTCTGGGGGAGGAGAGGCAGCAAGCCCCAGAAAAACTAGAAAAAACGGAACAAAACAGATAAGATCAGTCCGTGTGATGTGCCGTTACCACCGACTCCTACATCTAATAAAGCTAATCCGAGTGCCATGAGATGACGAGGCTGCATTCAGGATGCAATTATAGATGGTACTATTTTACCGACAGATGTTCCTGCTGCATTCCCTGTTATAAATTCTCAGGGACATTCTGTCTGGACTCCTATGGACTGGAAAGCTATGAAAGAAATTAAGGGAGCAATTACACAGTATGGGTTGTCTTCCCCATTTACACAGCAAATGTTATCTGCTTTCTTTTCTAGTAATGTTCTAACTCCAAATGATTGTCTCAGAGTGGCTGCAATTTTATTAACTCCTTCACAGCTCCTACATTTTAAAAGTGGGTTTGAGGAGCTTGCTGCGAGGGCT